>NC_080041.1:120909256-121652996 GCF_012489685.1 Lotus japonicus | reverse complement strand
ATTTAGAAGTCTATATGCCTTACTGTTTGTGGCATATCCGACGAACGCACATCTAATTCCACGGGGACCCAATTTTGTTCTCTTTGGATCCATAATTTTGTAATATGCTACGCACCCCCACACTCTAAAATAACCAATATTGGGTGATCTACCCTTCCATATTTCATATGGAGATATTCCGGTCATTTTTAGGGGTATCCGGTTCATTATATGACATGCGGATAAAAGTGCATCGCCCCATAAATTAAATGATAATTCAGAGTGCATTAGCATGCAGTTTATCATTTCTTGATAGGTTCGATTCTTTCTTTCAGCAAGACCATTTTGTTGTGGTGTACGCGGTGCAGAACATTCATGTATAATGCCATGTTCTTCACAAAAAGAATCGAATTCTGTAGAGAAATATTCTCCACCCCTATCACTTCTCAAAACTTTGATAGTTTTATTTAATTGATTTTCTACTTCTGCTTTGTATGATTTAAAGGCATTGAAAGCATCATCTTTATGCTTCAATAGGTAAACATGAGTGTACCTAGAACAATCGTCTATGAATGTTATGAAATATCTATTTCCCCCACGGGTTAGCATGCCATTAAATTCACATAAGTCAGAATGTACAAGATCAAGTAAATTAGACTTTCTTTCAACACTTTTGAAAGGTTTTTTGATCATTTTAGATTTAACACATATTTCGCATTTTTCAAATTCATGAATGTTACATAAGATTAACTTGGACTTAATTAGTCTATTCATAGTACTAATACTAATATATGCTAATCTAGAATGCCATAAGGAAACAGAATCAATCATATAAGCAGAATTGGAAACTTTATTAATAATGTTATCAATAGTACATAATTTGATCATTCCCTCAGCGGAATATCCTTTTCCTACAAACACCCCATTACGAGTTAATATGAGTTAACCGGATTCATACACAGATTTGATTCCTGGTTTTCCCAACAAGTCCCCACTAATAAGGTTCCTACTCATCTCTGGAACATGCAGCACATTAACAAGAGTAACTTTCTTTCCGGAAGTGAAATTGAGTTCGACAGTTCCAGTTCCGACAACCTTTGATCGAACTTCATTTCCCATCTGCACTTCTTGATCATCAGTTGATTCAGAGTAAGTCTTGAACGATGCTTTGTCATATGATACATGAACAGAGGCACATGTATCATACCACCACCCTGGAACTTTACCCTTTACAGTCATAACTTCGCTCACAGTAGCGATTATTTCATCATCAACTTGGACAGCATTCACTTCATTTTTAGCCTTGTTTTGTCTGCAGTCTCTAGCAAAGTAGCCAGGCTTTCCGCAAACATAGCAGCCACCCTTTGGACCTTTTGTTCCATTGTTGTTTTTGAACTTATTATGTTCTTTCTTTGGTCCGAGATGTTGCTGTTTGCCATCATATTTTTTCTTTCCTTTTGCAGTTACAGTATTTGCCTTAGAGAAACCAGAAGACTCAGCCTTGTCTCTGACCTTCGATTCCTCCTCGATTCGAAGGTGTTTCTGAATTTTCTCCAAAGAGAAGTCTTCAGAATTGTGCAACGGTTTCTTCCTGTAACCATTCCAGGAAGGTGGCAATTTTGCAATGATTGCACCAACTTGAAAGACTTCAGGGATATCTATTTTCACTGCCTTTATCTTATTTACGAGAACCTGTAACTCGTGCACTTGTTGCATAATAGGTTTTGTATCTAACATTTTGAAATCGAAATATTTAGATATTAAGAACTTTTTGGTACCTTCTTCCTCAGCCTTGAATTTGAATTCCAATGCTTTCCATATTTCCACTGCGGACTGAGTGTCTGTGTACAGATCATAGAGGCGGTCGGAGAGAGGGTTCAGAATGTGTCCACGGCACAACAACTCATCCTCTCTGCGCTTCTTTCTTTCGGTCTTAAGTTCATCAGAATCATCATCTTTTGGTTCAGCAATTGGTGTTAGATCAGGGTCTAACACATAATATATCTTCAGTGCAGTCAGGAGAAAAATCATCTTGTCTTGCCAGCGAGTGAAATTCGTTCCATCGAAGCGATCAAGTTTGACAAGATCCTGGTTCATAACTTTGATACTGGAGACAGAAGCATCGGTAGCCATTTGAAATTACTTTAAGATTGTTGAAAAAAATAGGCTTGATCGTGATGAAATCACTTTCCTTAAAGTATTTCAAGCACTCTCTGATTTCGTCTTAGAGTTTGGATGCAAGAATACCCAGGATAATCAGCCTTGCTTCGAGTTTGCACAAGACTAATGAAAACTCGAAATGAAGGGAAGTGGTTTTCTGGAAAACAGAGGATATAATTGTGTGTTATGATCTGTTGGTAAATCTGCAAGTGTACGAATCCACCCGGTTTTAAATATCGAACCACAGGGATTGTGAGTGACAAAATTCAGCTTAAGCCTTGAGTATGAAGGTTTGCATTATTGAATAAGAGATATGTTGAAGTAGTAATAAGGAAAAAGGAAAATAAAAAGACAATTCAGAAAATAACATGCTTTGGGTTCTTGTTCAGCTAATCAATTCAAGCACATCATTCTAAGCACATGTTCTCATGAATCTCTCCTTGATTTTATAGCCTAAGCAACTACCTATCGATGCCTCGCATAGATAAATCTTTCAAACCAAAAGATAAGCCCAATTCCTTGTGTAGTTAAACATTTGTTTGAAGCATAAAGATTATAAAGTTCAGGCCAACAAACCCCAACCCTTCCTCTATTCCTAGCAGCAAGTATAGAAGAGGTAATCCCATAACAAGTCCCTAATCTATAACAAACTTCCGTTCTATTATAGAAAAGCATAAAGCTAGCACATGTTCTAACTTGAAACATAAAGCATGGATATGGGATTCAAGGAAAGAAGAAGAACATGTGAGAAAGAACTTAAGATTATAACTTAAAAGGAAAAGTCTTACAAGAAAACCAAAGTAAAAGAAGAGAGATTAGAGCCATGCTTGGCTAAGAACCTGAATTACAAGCTTGGAAGCCCTCTCTCACTCTCCTAGATGATCCTCTACCTCTGAATTTTACAAAGTATCCCAAAATTACAAAAGAAAATGACTAAAATCCTATTTATAGGCAAAATAAACGAGGCTGGGCTGTTCTAGGCGCTCAGGCGCCAATTCAGAGCGCCTGAGCGCCAATTGCATGCCCAAAACATGCTCTCTGGAGCTAATTGGCGCCTACCCAGCGCCTGCCAACGCCTAGGCGCTCCAGCTCGCTTGGAAAAGACTCTTTGGCTTCTGTAACTCCTCTTTAAGTCCTCCTTCAATTCCATGCTTCTTGGCCTTCTATTACCTTCAGTTTCTGCTCTCCAAACCTAACCAACAAGTCAAGGAAGAATCTAGAAGCTCAAAGAGCTCATTAGCACAAGAGGTCCTTCATAAAACAAAAGAAAATCATGCAAGTCCTAAACTTAACTTAAAATGCAAGAAAACTCCCTATAAAACTACATAATTACCAAAACAAAACAAAGACTCAAGAAAAGATAAAAATGCATGAGAATGCATGAAACACTACATGAGACACAAGAAAAAGACTCAAAACCTACAAAGAAATGACCCTAAAAACACTACTAAATCCGGGTCATCACACCACTATACTCAACGACAGCTCGCCCTCGAGCGTCACTAAGATTAGCTTGCCCTCAAGCACAAAGAATTACTCCCAACACACATGCCAAAAGAGGGATACTATTTTAGAAAACCGGGGGATCAAGTAAATGCAGTTAGTTCCAAGAGAAAGATTCAACAATCAACTTCATGCTATTCTTAGATAAAGAAGAATTAGAGTCCACTATGAGAAGCATTTAGAGCTTACATCCTAGCATGAGACAATTGTTTAGTGCACTGAGCACAAAAGCAAGTTCATAGGTTCTGAGAATCATTCACTCAAGAGCAACTAAAGTTGACAATGCATTATTCAATGAGACTTCAAAAGGGTTGTAACGTTGGCTAGGTAAAGCACAAGGTAGGTGGTCCCTAAGGAAGACTAAGGCTGCACAAAATTTGAGTGTTTCATATTTTTTCTTTTTTTTTTTTGGAACTCCACCACACCATGGAGTTCATTTTCTCTTTGACTTTTTTCAATTTTTTTCTTTGGGGCAAGAGACAATTGCACTTTTTATAAACTAGCTCCATTGAGAGTTAAGACCCACAACTCCCCATTTTTCCAACCAAACAACCAGCCCAAATAACAAAGGTAACAAAGAAATCTCCATAAGGCTCAAAAGGGTCAACTAGGGACAAAGATGTTATAAAAACAATTTCTGAAGTACAAGAAAACCTACCAGTCTCAAGAATGCAAGTCTCCTAAAGCTACACTCAAGGACGCATGAAATGAAACACAGAACCAAGAAGTGCAAGTGAGTCAGGATCCTCCAGGGAAATTATATAGTGAAGGGTCAAAAATGGACCCTTGTGGACTCACATCAACTCTATCCTCAAGACAACACTTAGAAGACCGAAGTCTCTCCCTCTCTTTCCCAAACATACAATCACTCCCCAAAAGAAAGCACAAAGTATCCACATAAAAACATTTTCAAAACCAGCATCATGTGAGTGAGCAAGACTTTGGAACATGTCATTTGAGTAAAGGGTAAAAAGACCAAGGTATGAAGGACTCTATAAAAACAAAATGCATGATAAAAAAGTTAAACAAAATCTATAAAAGAAAAATATGCTAACAATGCATGGACTAAAATTCAGAGTAAGAAAAGAACCTCCTTCCAAATGATTGAGTGCTCCATGTAACGCCCCGATTTCTCGAGTGTTACACAGTAACTAATTAACCAATTTTCGTAAAGAGTTTTCGTCGATTCACTTATTAATCTTCAATTAATGACAAACCTTTCATTTTACGAAAACTCTTGAAACATAACCTTTCCAAAAACACGCGGAAGTAACCAACATCGTAAAACTTTTTAAATAACCAACTGTAAAGAGTATGAATCAAAGGCCTGAATGAAAATAAAGATTACATCAAAACTTGTTCATTCGAATTTAAGCAATAAAATTGTTCGATACCAACACTTCGGAAACTCTCAACCCCAACAGAAAACAAAAGACTCTCAACCCAAACCCTATTCCTTAGCCTCTTCCTCTTCCTCTGAAGTGTAGTCGTCCTCCGGTATTGGCACGTCACGTAGCATCAACTCCCAAGAATGAGTCATCGCCATTATCTTCACGACCATCTACCCCCCCCCCAAATAAACACATAGCAAACAAGCAGGGTCAGGTCCAACAAAAAGAATGATAATGACAAAATCAACAACAACATATATAATATAAGTACATTATATGTCTTTTATGGGAAAGAGTCAGTTACTAACGGAATCTCACTTCACACAACCCACCAAAACTTCCATGGCCATCTTCGTGCTTCCGCAGAGGCACGGTTATCACGGTGACCGCAGTCAACCAAATCACGTGGAGCCGCAATGATCCACAAAAGTTCACGGTGACCGTAGTCAACCAAATCACGTGAAGCCACACCGGCCCACAAGGTTCACGGGAGACCGCAGTCAACCCAAATAACTCCCTCGCGTGCAAGGTACCATCGTTCTCATGGTCCATAGTCTCACTAGACCTATGACCGTTTTATCACATTTACTTGCAAGCGAGTTATAAATTCATTCTCTTGGTGTTTAAGGCTCTAATGTCAATCCTAGAGTCTTATGAGTTAATATCGTATCAGATTACAACGTCAAGAAATAACAGTCACACTAGGAGGAATTACAGCTGGGTGAGCGACCTCCTAAACAAGTCACAACTAAACTTCATGCAAAGCATAGAAATAATCAGGGCCTCCCAAATTCACAAATTATTTACAAATTCCAGAGGCTCAGTTTACAGATATCATCATATAAAAATCTCACAAAGGTCCCTAATCACATGTTACTAACATTTCCAACAATTTCTCAAATTTAGTGTTTTTGGACAACAGGTGCAGCATGTACTAAAACTGGTCTACAGACCGCAATACTTAGCCACAAAATTCACATGATACATGACTGGAAAGATAATTCGAAACTATACACTTTTATAGTTTATCACTTTTCCATTTGAGATCCAGAATTAGGTGATATTAGGCCTTAAAGCTTGCTGTCCGGTACAGGAAGAACAGCAGGTGCAACAGTCACTAAGATCGACCTCCAGACCTCATTACTAGACCAAAAATTATGTTCTTTATATGCATAGAAATCCAATTCGAAAATCTACAATTTTCCAGTTTATCCCTTTTTCATTTGAGACCCCGAATTAGGTGATATTAAGCTCCGAAACTCGCTGTCCAGTACAGGAAACTGGCAGAGATACTTTTGTCTTCAAATTAATTTTTCAACCATTCAAGTCCCAGAGTTTTAAACCATATTCCAGCAGCAAGAACCACATATCATATATCATATATCATGCTTAAATTTCCAGAACCAAGATAACCATCAATTCTAGCACAAAAGGCAGATCTAAGCATATAAATCTTCAATCATTTTAATCAAGCAAAGTCATAGAAGAAACGGTAGTTGTAGTGATGATTAATGGAGAATCATGGCATCAACATTTCATCTCAAAACAGAAGCAAAACATCAAGATCTCAAGGCAAAAATAAACAGCAAGCATCATGAACACAAAACTCTTGCAAAAGCAATCATGTTCATGGCTTTTCTCATAGTAAAACATGGCAAATACCCTAGGCAATCTACCCAATCCTAGGACCAGCCCTTACCTTTGTCCTTAGGCTTGAAGAAAAGATGAAATTGAAGAGCAAGGTTCTGGTTTCTCTCCTCTTCTCCCACGCGTGACCTTCCTCTCTCCCTCTCGCTCGCGAACTCCTTCTCCCTCTTGTGCGAACACGTCGACGGTGGTGGGGCTTGGGACGGTGACGGCTAGGGTGCAAGGGGAAAGTTTCTCTCACTCTTTCTCCTCTATTTTACGTGTTTCAGAAGTGCACCAGGTTTCTTTCTTCAGAATAGTGTGAAAAGAAACCCCTTTCCCCCCCCAAAACCCTACATAGCCCGCGTCCCCTCTCTCCCTCTCTTGGGCTAGGGTTTGTTTTCCTTCAAGCCCGACCCAAGTCAAAACCCTTGACCCCATCACTTAAGAACTTACTCAGGTCTGAAACTAATCAAAACCCTCAGCCCTTTTTAGTAATATCACGATCAAACTCGGAATTGAAAGGAAACAAATCAATTAAATCCGCTGGTACTGTACAGCCAGAACCATCGTCACTAAACCGATGATATCTCGAGCTACAGAGGTCGGAATGACCTGATTCCACTTCGAGAATTTTCTAGACTTAAAGGGCTACAACTCTCATGAAGGAAGTTTTCCCAAATGAAATCGATAAGACCCTCTAACAATTCACACAAGTTGACAGTTCTAATCTGCCAGTTATCAAACATTAGCTAAAACTTCACTTTATTCAAACTTCCATAAAATTGTTCCAAATTGAACTTAGGGCCTTACACTCCAAGTGCTCTCCAATGGCTTTTATTTCCTGAAAAACAAAACAGAAGACAAAACGTAAAACAGAAAAAAAAACATGGGTTGTCTCCCATTCAGCCCTAAGTTTAAGTCTTAGGTAGACTTTACCTCAAACTCGTAACTCAAGCCAAAAATCACAAACAATCCCCGGCAACGGCGCCAAAAACTTGTTGGTAAATCCGCAAGTGTACGAATCCACCCGGTTTTAAATATCGAACCACAGATATTTTGAGTGACAAAATTCAGCTTAAGCCTTGAGTATGAAGGTTTGCATTATTGAATAAGAGATATGTTGAAGTAGTAATAAGGAAAAAGGAAAATAAAAAGACAATTCAGAAAATAACATGCTTTGGGTTCTTGTTCAACTAATCAATTCAAGCACATCATTCTAAGCACATGTTCTCATGAATCTCTCCTTGATGTTATAGCCTAAGCAACTACCTATCGATGCCTCGCATAGATAATTCTTTCAAACCAAAAGATAAGCTCAATTCCTTGTGTACTTAAACATTTGTTTGAAGCATAAAGATTATAAAGTTCAGGCCAACAAACCCCAACCCTTCCTCTATTCCTAGCAGCAAGTATAGAAGAGGTAATCCCATAACAAGTCCCTAATCTATAACAAACTTCCGTTCTATTATAGAAAAGCATAAAGCTAGCACATGTTCTAACTTGAAACATAAAGCATGGATATGGGATTCAAGGAAAGAAGAAGAACATGTGAGAAAGAACTTAAGATTATAACTTAAAAGGAAAAGTCTTACAAGAAAACCAAAGTAAAAGAAGAGAGATTAGCCAAGCATGCTTGGCTAAGAACCTGAATTACAAGCTTGGAAGCCCTCTCTCACTCTCCTAGATGATCCTCTACCTCTGAATTTTACAAAGTATCCCAAAATTACAAAAGAAAATGACTAAAATCCTATTTATAGGCAAAATAAACGAGGCTGGGCTGTTCTAGGCGCTCAGGCGCCAATTCAGAGCGCCTGAGCGCCAATTGCATGCCCAAAACATGCTCTCTGGAGCTAATTGGCGCCTACCCAGCGCCTGCCAACGCCTAGGCGCTCCAGCTCGCTTGGAAAAGACTCTTTGGCTTCTGTAACTCCTCTTTAAGTCCTCCTTCAATTCCATGCTTCTTGGCCTTCTATTACCTTCAGTTTCTGCTCTCCAAACCTAACCAACAAGTCAAGGAAGAATCTAGAAGCTCAAAGAGCTCATTAGCACAAGAGGTCCTTCATAAAACAAAAGAAAATCATGCAAGTCCTAAACTTAACTTAAAATGCAAGAAAACTCCCTATAAAACTACAAAATTACCAAAACAAAACAAAGACTCAAGAAAAGATAAAAATGCATGAGAATGCATGAAACACTACATGAGACACAAGAAAAAGACTCAAAACCTACAAAGAAATGACCCTAAAAACACTACTAAATCCGGGTCATCACACTCTATTTATAGGCAAAAACAGAACAATTTATAAGGTTGCGACCCTTCATAAATTATGTCTGTTACCAACAAATATGTGAATAGTTGCGACCCTTCGCGAACAGGTGCAAAATTCGAATTCTAAAACGAGCAAAACAAACGAACGCTACGGGAACCGGTTGTCGTCGCCGTCGATGCGTCGTGCTAAAGTGCCTCAAGTGTCGTGCCGTCTACAAGCCGCCACTAGCGCCTCTACGCCCACGCCGGTGTCGTCGATGACGACACAGGCGAGGGGTGGTGTGAATGGAACATGTGACATAAAAGCTTGGGACCACCAAACCATGCATATGTGGCACTATATCCTCTCTTTGTCTCTTTGTTGAATGGTTGACATTTAGTGATATATAAATGCTTTGAAAAGTTACTCCACTTTCTATGTGGGACTTCATTCAAATCTATTCAATGCAACACATTTGTCATTTTGGAACACTATGTAATTATTACTCCTTGAGTAATTATTACAACAAAGTAAACTTATAGTAGAAATTAAACTAGTTGTCAAAGTAGAGTGAAAAATTAATTGAATTTGCAAGTTATAAAAATTCAATATTAAGATCGGGTCTCAATAACCAAGGTTAAAGCTAAGCCATACAATCATACCATGACTGAAAGGTACACGTACGATTGCGGTGTAATTTTACTAAAAATGCTCATTTACTTTCATTAGTTAAAGTAGATACAGTAATAATAATGATATGATTAAGTAGATAGTAAAAATGATAATGATAACTAGTAACAAGACACAATTAGTAAATAGTTTGACTTATAAGCATTTAGTTCAATATTCAATCTCAAGATAGCTTATGAAAATATTTGTTGAAAAATGTCTACTCGTTTAATATGATCAGATCGTCGAATTGCGAGATAACTAGTCTCATAGCTACGGAATGTATCCGGTTAAATTAGTATCCTCAAGCTGATGCTCCGCTGTTTATGAATTGTGCAACATACAAACAACAGTTGCAGCTAAAGAGTTCCAAATTCTCCATCCTTGGTGTCGTTGCTAGAGAGTTGGATATGAGGGACAAATTGAAAACAGAAGGTGTTGCAATGTCCACTACTAAGTCCTCTGATGTTGCTTATGTCACCAATGTTCCTGCCAATCTTGATTCAACACTCACTGAAGGTGCTGCCAATTCCAGTGCTAAGTCCTCTAATGTTGTTGCTGTCACCAATGTTCCTGCCAATCTTGATTCTGCTCTCACTGCTACTGAGCAGCCAGTTGATGATACTGCCACTGCCCAGCGTTCTTCTACCCACTAATGTAATTTGATTTTTTTGCTTACATTCTAACTTTGTCAATATGTTTACAATATGCACATTTTTTGTTCTATTCATTACATCAGTGGTGGACTAGTAATGTGTGAGTGATATACACTATCTAAACTTGATCTCCAACTTATTTGTTGCCTTGATTGTTCAAGCGTGGTTTTACACTATGTTGTTGCTCAAGGTGGAAACACCAACTAATATTTTTAGTTGCTATAAGCAGAATATGGTATGAAATTGTGAGAGGGTAATATTGGATCTAAAAAAATAATGTACTCACTTTAGATTTTTGTAAAGTTTTATAGATATAGTCAATATGTTTGTAACTTTGTTTTTTGGTTATAAGGAGAGGCAAGGCCCCGAGAGAAAATTAAACAGCAGACACTGCACTAGTGGACACAACCTCCCCCAAAGTCTAAAGATAAAAGACCATGACACTCTTTAAAAGGAGACTCAACAAGATGGGTTCCAAAAGGAAAAAAAAAAAAGTCTGACGCGAGCCAAGTAATCAACCAAAGAGTTTCCCTCAAGATGTGTGTGCCTGAACACCATAGCTCCATGCTCCTACTGTAACCGAAGAATGGAACTATCCAAGTCCCCAAACGGGTGGGATCCAACATCACCAGCAAAGAGTTGTATAATTTCAATGACATCACTTTATATGATGATTTGGGGTATGTCTAGGCTAACCTGCACAACAATGTGGATTGTTGTTAGCTCAACCAAGAACACGATGTGTAGAGTAAAGTCCCCCAGATTCATGTAGAAACCGTGCATCCACTGACCTAGATAGTCACGAAGGCCCCCTCCAGAACTCGCATGGAGGTTATCAGTAACAACACCATCAACGTTAAACTTGACCGAACCTCCATCTAAAGGCTTCCATCGCAAGCCCCTTGGTCGCAGGTATAGACTATTAAAGACACTCGCCGCCTCCCCAATCCCCATGGACCCATGCTGCACCGATATGGAGGCCTGAAATTCAAAATCCAAAGACCTGATAAAGCCCCAGATCCTCTGCATAGTAGGCTCTATACTATTGAACAAATGGTCATTCCTAAGCCGCCAAATTGCCCAAAGCATCATGGTGAAGAACTGTGACCAGTTCACACCTGCAGGGAAGGATCTCAACCCTATAATTTTCTCAACGACCCATATCCTCCAATCTACTCCATACCACTTTCCATTTCCAATGTCCCTACGTGTAAAAGATCCCTAGATGCGAGTATGATCGAGCTAGTTGTGCGACCCCAGGACCTCAAATGATCACTACGTAATTTATGTTTGTAACTTTCAATCTAAGTAGTATTATTGAGTATAAAATTATTGAATGATGTAAAGCTATTAAAGTCGCGTATATATTTATAGGCATTAAATTTTATTGGATCTATCTGACAAATGAAAGAAGTACTGGTTAAAGTAATAAATAGTCTATTAAATACAACAGTTAGTCAAAACATTACTCTCTTCATTTTACAAAAATGGTTGTTTTAGTTTTTTAAAAATTTTTAAAAATATTTGTTGTGTTTTAAAATCAATACAATTTTGCATTTTTTCATATTGTTTTATGTCTATATTTTCATTAATTGAATTTTATCTCATCTATGATCTATGATCTTTTATATTTACCAACTATAACTATTTTCTATCTACTACATTCTTATCTATTTATGAGAGTATTTATTATTTCTTATTACTAGAAAAGAATAAATAAGAATATTTTAGTCAAATATCATTATTAATAATTGTCATCTTATTTTTTTATCATAACCTTTAACAACAATCTTTATAGAATGATTCTTAAGAAAAATATTTGTTTTGATTTTCTTAACCAGATCTACTTTTTTTGTTATAATAAAGATAAATACATTTATTATATCTTAAATGTTTGTAAGATTTTTATTCCAAATAATATTATAATTTATTTTGACAAAAAATGTATTATAAGTCTATTATGATATATATCTCTCACTACGATTATCTGTTACTTTTACGATTTAAAAAAAAACATTAAATATATTTTATCAATTGTTCTTAATTTAAGTGTCTTAATAAATAAAAGAAATAAATAGAATTTTAGGAAATTAAATAGTAATTTTAGTAGAAACAAAATGTTAATATTATTTCTTAATCCATGTCCAAAACCTTAAAAAGAAAGATAGGAGAGTACATCTCATATATATTAAAAACATTTAATTTTATTGAATACATCTAATAAATAAATGAAAAAAAGTATACTTGTTAAAGTATTAAAAAGTCAGTTTCAAACACAAAGTATTAAGTAGTCTATTAAATATACAAGGGTAACTTTGCAAATGGGATGTACTCAATATTTTTTTTTACTGAAAATTAAAAAGCCATTCTAATTCAACAACATTCATTGAATTATAAATTTCATTTATGATTTTTTAAAGTAAAATATTGTACTAATTAATAAGGACAATATTGTCAAATATTTACAACTCTCTTTCAAAGGAGATCAAAATATCAACAAAAACAAAAAACGACCCAACCTAGCAAGAAACCCCCAAAGCCTGACAAAAGGCCCCAGAATATAAAAAAACCCAATCATTTAGTATTTTTTATTACATGAAAAAAAAAAGTCATCTTAATTCATCAACACTAATTTTGAAAAATACTCTTTCAACGTTTTTCCCCTCCCCTAAATATATATATTTTTTAAAAATTATCTCATAATTAATATGAAAGATATTGTGATTTTGAAAAGTTTTTAACTTAGAAAAGTAAACTTATAGTAGAAATTAAACTAGTTGTCAAAGTAGAGTGAAAAATTAATTGATTTTGCAAGTTATAAAAATTCAATATTAAGATCGGGTCTCAATAACCAAGGTTAAAGCTAAGCCATACAATCATACCATGACTGAAAGGTACACGTACGATTGCGGTGTAATTTTACTAAAAATGCTCATTTACTTTCATTAGTTAAAGTAGATACAGTAATAATAATGATATGATTAAGTAGATAGTAAAAATGATAATGATAACTAGTAACAAGACACAATTAGTACTTATAAGCATTTAGTTCAATATTCAATCTCAAGATAGCTTATGAAAATATTTGTTGAAAAATGTCTACTCGTTTAATATGATCAGATCGTCGAATTGCGAGATAACTAGTCTCATAGCTACGGAATGTATCCGGTTAAATTAGTATCCTCAAGCTGATGCTCCGCTGTTTATGAATTGTGCAACATACAAACAACAGTTGCAGCTAAAGAGTTCCAAATTCTCCATCCTTGGTGTCGTTGCTAGAGAGTTGGATATGAGGGACAAATTGAAAACAGAAGGTGTTGCAATGTCCACTACTAAGTCCTCTGATGTTGCTTATGTCACCAATGTTCCTGCCAATCTTGATTCAACACTCACTGAAGGTGCTGCCAATTCCAGTGCTAAGTCCTCTAATGTTGTTGCTGTCACCAATGTTCCTGCCAATCTTGATTCTGCTCTCACTGCTACTGAGCAGCCAGTTGATGATACTGCCACTGCCCAGCGTTCTTCTACCCACTAATGTAATTTGATTTTTTTGCTTACATTCTAACTTTGTCAATATGTTTACAATATGCACATTTTTTGTTCTATTCATTACATCAGTGGTGGACTAGTAATGTGTGAGTGATATACACTATCTAAACTTGATCTCCAACTTATTTGTTGCCTTGATTGTTCAAGCGTGGTTTTACACTATGTTGTTGCTCAAGGTGGAAACACCAACTAATATTTTTAGTTGCTATAAGCAGAATATGGTATGAAATTGTGAGAGGGTAATATTGGATCTAAAAAAATAATGTACTCACTTTAGATTTTTGTAAAGTTTTATAGATATAGTCAATATGTTTGTAACTTTGTTTTTTGGTTATAAGGAGAGGCAAGGCCCCGAGAGAAAATTAAACAGCAGACACTGCACTAGTGGACACAACCTCCCCCAAAGTCTAAAGATAAAAGACCATGACACTCTTTAAAAGGAGACTCAACAAGATGGGTTCCAAAAGGAAAAAAAAAAAAGTCTGACGCGAGCCAAGTAATCAACCAAAGAGTTTCCCTCAAGATGTGTGTGCCTGAACACCATAGCTCCATGCTCCTACTGTAACCGAAGAATGGAACTATCCAAGTCCCCAAACGGGTGGGATCCAACATCACCAGCAAAGAGTTGTATAATTTCAATGACATCACTTTATATGATGATTTGGGGTATGTCTAGGCTAACCTGCACAACAATGTGGATTGTTGTTAGCTCAACCAAGAACACGATGTGTAGAGTAAAGTCCCCCAGATTCATGTAGAAACCGTGCATCCACTGACCTAGATAGTCACGAAGGCCCCCTCCAGAACTCGCATGGAGGTTATCAGTAACAACACCATCAACGTTAAACTTGACCGAACCTCCATCTAAAGGCTTCCATCGCAAGCCCCTTGGTCGCAGGTATAGACTATTAAAGACACTCGCCGCCTCCCCAATCCCCATGGACCCATGCTGCACCGATATGGAGGCCTGAAATTCAAAATCCAAAGACCTGATAAAGCCCCAGATCCTCTGCATAGTAGGCTCTATACTATTGAACAAATGGTCATTCCTAAGCCGCCAAATTGCCCAAAGCATCATGGTGAAGAACTGTGACCAGTTCACACCTGCAGGGAAGGATCTCAACCCTATAATTTTCTCAACGACCCATATCCTCCAATCTACTCCATACCACTTTCCATTTCCAATGTCCCTACGTGTAAAAGATCCCTAGATGCGAGTATGATCGAGCTAGTTGTGCGACCCCAGGACCTCAAATGATCACTACGTAATTTATGTTTGTAACTTTCAATCTAAGTAGTATTATTGAGTATAAAATTATTGAATGATGTAAAGCTATTAAAGTCGCGTATATATTTATAGGCATTAAATTTTATTGGATCTATCTGACAAATGAAAGAAGTACTGGTTAAAGTAATAAATAGTCTATTAAATACAACAGTTAGTCAAAACATTACTCTCTTCATTTTACAAAAATGGTTGTTTTAGTTTTTTAAAAATTTTTAAAAATATTTGTTGTGTTTTAAAATCAATACAATTTTGCATTTTTTCATATTGTTTTATGTCTATATTTTCATTAATTGAATTTTATCTCATCTATGATCTATGATCTTTTATATTTACCAACTATAACTATTTTCTATCTACTACATTCTTATCTATTTATGAGAGTATTTATTATTTCTTATTACTAGAAAAGAATAAATAAGAATATTTTAGTCAAATATCATTATTAATAATTGTCATCTTATTTTTTTATCATAACCTTTAACAACAATCTTTATAGAATGATTCTTAAGAAAAATATTTGTTTTGATTTTCTTAACCAGATCTACTTTTTTTGTTATAATAAAGATAAATACATTTATTATATCTTAAATGTTTGTAAGATTTTTATTCCAAATAATATTATAATTTATTTTGACAAAAAATGTATTATAAGTCTATTATGATATATATCTCTCACTACGATTATCTGTTACTTTTACGATTTAAAAAAAAAACATTAAATATATTTTATCAATTGTTCTTAATTTAAGAGTCTTAATAAATAAAAGAAATAAATAGAATTTTAGGAAATTAAATAGTAATTTTAGTAGAAACAAAATGTTAATATTATTTCTTAATCCATGTCCAAAACCTTAAAAAGAAAGATAGGAGAGTACATCTCATATATATTAAAAACATTTAATTTTATTGAATACATCTAATAAATAAATGAAAAAAAGTATACTTGTTAAAGTATTAAAAAGTCAGTTTCAAACACAAAGTATTAAGTAGTCTATTAAATATACAAGGGTAACTTTGCAAATGGGATGTACTCAATATTTTTTTTTACTGAAAATTAAAAAGCCATTCTAATTCACCAACATTCATTGAATTATAAATTTCATTTATAATTTTTTAAAGTAAAATATTGTACTAATTAATAAGGACAATATTGTCAAATATTTACAACTCTCTTTCAAAGGAGATCAAAATATCAGCAAAAACAAAAAACGACCCAACCTAGCAAGAAACCCCCAAAGCCTGACAAAAGGCCCCAGAATATAAAAAAACCCAATCATTTAGTATTTTTTATTACATGAAAAAAAAAAGTCATCTTAATTCATCAACACTAATTTTGAAAAATACTCTTTCAACGTTTTTCCCCTCCCCTAAATATATATATTTTTTAAAAATTATCTCATAATTAATATGAAAGATATTGTGATTTTGAAAAGTTTTTAACTTAGAAAAGTAAACTTATAGTAGAAATTAAACTAGTTGTCAAAGTAGAGTGAAAAATTAATTGATTTTGCAAGTTATAAAAATTCAATATTAAGATCGGGTCTCAATAACCAAGGTTAAAGCTAAGCCATACAATCATACCATGACTGAAAGGTACACGTACGATTGCGGTGTAATTTTACTAAAAATGCTCATTTACTTTCATTAGTTAAAGTAGATACAGTAATAATAATGATATGATTAAGTAGATAGTAAAAATGATAATGATAACTAGTAACAAGACACAATTAGTAAATAGTTTGACTTATAAGCATTTAGTTCAATATTGAATCTCAAGATAGCTTATGAAAATATTTGTTGAGAAATATCTACTCATTTAATATGATCAGATCGTCGAATTGCGAGATAACTAGTCTCATAGCTACGGAATGTATCCGGTTAAATTAGTACGTTACGTGAAGGGAAAAAGAACCATGGTTGGGTTAAATTGAAGCTGGAGTCCGCTCGCCAAGTTCAGCATCACCATCGCATTACATCACACTCACGTACGGACAATACGACGCGTGTCTTGTTTCTCTTCCCCCCAAACAACGCGCTTTCTCTTTCTCTCCCCAAAATACCCTCCACCGCCCCTATTTATGACCCTCTCCTCTCCCCTTTTCTCCCCCATTTCACTCCCTCATCTTCCAATCCAATCCCTCACTCTCACTCCCAACCACAACACTAGTGACTCCAACCAAACACAAACTAAGAGTACTCTGTTTTTCTCTTCAACACTGTTCTTTTCTCTTTTCATCTTGTCTTCAAATGGCGGAAAATTTAGCCAGCATTGAACCATGGATGTACCGACCCTCCTCCGTCGCGGACTCATGGCTCGCCGATTACATAGCACGTGACGCCGAAACTCTCACTAAGGCGCTTCAGAAATCACTCTCCAACGACGTTGACGCGGCGATTTCTCCTCTTTTCAACCTTGTCAGGACCGACGCCGCTGTTTCCCCTGCTCTCCCGGCGACTCCGACCGTCTCCAGCCTCTCCGGCTCCGACCAGGACTCCCAGCAGCCGAAGCGCAACCGCGTCTCCGGCGGGAGAGTCTCCAAGCGGAAGTCACGCGCGTCGAAGCGGTCGCAGACGACTTTCATCACGGCGGACCCGGCGAATTTCCGGCAGATGGTGCAGCAGATCACCGGCGCGAGGTTTACCGGCTCGTTGCCGGCGCCAATGGCGCCGGTGGTTCGACCGGAGCCACTGAGGGCGGCGGGCGGTGCCGGAGGGAGGATAACGGTGGGAGCGGGGTGTCTGCTGCCGACGCTGGACACCTCGGCGTTCTTACTGGACCATCATCACCAGAACAACGCGGCGGTGGGTCCCGACTCGGCCGGTGATGGGCCTGGGCTTTCCGGGCCCGGCCCAGTTTCTTTTGGGCAGCTCATGGATGATGCTGCTTCGTTTGATTTTGAAAGTTTCTCAAGCTTTCCCACTCTGGAGTCGTGGAAAGTCATGTGATGAGATGATGAGAAATTGAGATCGATTATGAGAAATTGAGATTCTCTGCCCCCAAATTTTTCTTTTTGGCTTTTCCCCTTTTTGCCCCTCTCGTGGGTTCAGCACTGGGGTCCATGTGATTGGGGGGTAGCTTAGCTAGCTAGGATCTGATTGTAAATTTGGGAAGGGAATGGACATGGATGTAGCTGTTGCTTTTTCTTTTTTCCTTTATTTCTCTGTTTATTACTACTACATAGTTCCTTTTATTAGGGGGTGTAATGGAGAAAGGGTTTACTAGCTTTGTTCAGTTCAATTAACCTAATCAATGCAATATTCCTAAGATTTTGTATCAACAATGTGGTATCTTTTCTCTCCCTTTGAGTTTTGTTCCAAAACTACAATTACAAAACACTTCGGAGACTACTGAACAAGTTTCTAGTAACATGCTGGGAAGATCAGCAGCATGCTTACCTACCGTTTTGCTTGAGGTAACTAATGAGTAAGAAATTTGATGATTTTTTTAAATTAATTTGAACTGAAACAGAAAAAGTATGAGGGAATGAGGATAGATATTAATTGAGGACATGGAACATGCGACTCCATGTGGTGCGTGTCAACGTTGTTTTGTGACTTGTCTAAGTTTGGTCATTTGGTCTAAAGAGAGAGGACTTTAGAAGGGAAGCTTCATCGTTCGTGCATGCGTGAAAGTTTGAACGCGGTTTTATTCTTTTTCCTTATGTGTGTGTGGGATGGGCTCAATTATGGTGCATGGTGGGGTTCTTTTAAATTCTTGTAAATTAATTAACTTTCAGCTGCATTAAAATTGGGGATCAAAATCTGATCTGTGTTCTATGACTGGTTCTATCTCCCTCCTCTACACCAAAAAATGGGGGATCAAGAGGGTGAAAAAAAGCATTGGGCCGGGGTGCAATTTTGATGGTTTAGCTAGGTTTAGATAAAATGCATATTTAATATATTTTCCATTTTTATTTTAGGAGTGCCTAAAATTAAACCACTGTAATTGTAGGGTAAGATTTATTTTTAGGGGTGTTTTGTCTTTTATATTCACTTAGATATATTTCCATTTATGCCTAAACATTTCCATAGAGAGCTTTCATGTCACCGAATCCTTTAGTCAAATTAAATCAATTCTAAGAACATCAAATTCTGAATAATAAAACAATTTGAGTTGTTTTTGGTCAGTTGTGAGTGACATTGCTGATCGATTATCCCACTAATTAAACCCACTGAAATTATCCATTTCCTTTAAGCTCTGACTGTTTCTTTTTTTCCCCCCTAATATAATATTTAATTTTCTTTGCAAAAAATGAATACTTTTTTTAAAGGGGTAGCATCTTGGGCATCAAGTCACCGTAGACTAGATAGTTAATGTTTGAACATAACTGTACTGTATTTGACTAGTTTCAATATATTTGGTTCAGCAAACATAACCATGTGACCATGTGAATATGTGATCACTTATCATTAACAAGTACCAAGCATATTAGGTTATAATGCATCTATCTAGTACATGTTGATCTTTTATAATACTCTTGCGTAGAAATCTAAAAGGACCAAGTCTACGATGCGTGGGTGCTTTTACTTATTTATATTTAACCTTTATGCAAAAATAATTGTCTAATCAGCTACTTGATATATTAAGTTTTTTTTTTTTTTTAAAGAATTGATATATTAAGTTAATCCAAAAGCATATAGGGTTTACTCAAAGTCAAAAGGATTAACAATGCAAGAACAAGACATGTAATTGGGTTAGGTGTAAGAGAATAGTCTGACTTGGGTCTTGACATGTCAATAAAATTATTTTCTAATAGAACTTTGGATGATTTCTTTTTTGCAGAATGCCAAGTGTCACCGCACTAAGAATAAAAAATGTAAAAAAAATATATATTTGGTTCACAGGATATCTAGACGAGACTTGAATGACTGATTAAATTATGTATGTTATATCTAGAAGCAAAATTTGAAATTGAAAAGGAACAAGGTAGGCCATATAACTTAAAAAACCCTAAAAATTCAGATAAATAATATGCAAACAACAACCAAAGCGGTGCTTGGTTCAGTATATATACACGTTTGATTCTCCTTAAAATGTGTCTTGTAGTGTGTGCTGCAAGATAAAAGTTTTACAATTTATGGTGGTTTTACGTGTATAAAAAAATGATGTGCATAAATTATTTTTCATTTTAGTTTTTTCCTTTTACGTTCTTTTTTTTAGTTTTTCCTTTTATGTATTTCAGCCTTTGGAATCTTCCATCACTTTTCCCCAACCCGGTCACGCAATAGATATATGAAGTATCTTTTAATATAGGCGCATTTCCTTTTTGAATCCAGCTCCCAACTAAGAACGTGGTTTCACTTTCTCCCACCATGCATTACCTAATATTTGTTCACAAGGAAAATTAATCGCTCTGAAATTTAATATGTATCTTCTTTTCCCGTGATCACCCTTTTCATATAGAATAACAATTTTTTCCACAGCCTTTATTTTTTAAGAAAAAATATTAATGTGATTGCAACCAAAATCAGAGTCAAAACTATACGAAAAACATGTTTGGGTAATTGGGTCTAACCCAAAACTATTATGTTAACTATCTTAATTTTCTTATAACTCAATAAATCTGAGTTTGCTCAAGTTGCAAAGGGGAAAAAGTGTAGGACATAGTCACATATAGAGTCACTCAACCATTTTGTGGCAAAATTCAATCATTTAATTATGGGCTTTCTGGTATGCCCATTTTTTTTTTTCATTTTGAATATAAATAATAAAGTTAAAAACATATTTGTTTGATATTTTAGACTAAAATAATAATAAAACAGAAACAAATAAAAAACGAAAAATTATATGAAAACGATTGCAAGTGGTGGAAGGTGGTGGTGGTGATTAAACCAATTTAAAATTATATTTTGATCACGTTAATTTTTTTTATATTCAAAAACATTTTAAATTTTTTATTGAAGTTTCAATATTTTATTTTTTTTAAAGATATATAGAAAACGAAAAAAAACATATTTTCAAAATTTTTAAAATGAAAATTATTTTCAAAAACTATTTTCTCAAACCAAACAACCCTTATATTTTACATTGAAAAATAATTTTTGAGATAATTTATTTAATGAAGAAATACATTTTGTTAAGTCTTTGTCAAGTAATTTTTTTTACGATAGTGAATCTTACTTACAATCTTTTTTTTAATAATGTGAGGGGCGAAAGCCCCTTACTCTTACAATCTTTATTTATACATATAATATAAATTAGAATATTGATTATTTATTTAATAATTGTAACTTCTCATGTTTTTAAAGTATAACAACGATTTAGAGAAACTAAATCATAAATAAAGCTAATTATTCAATTTATGATTAATAACAAGTAAGTAATTATTTTTTCGGTTGAGTAAAATTTTATAGTAAGATGATGGTATCTCAATCCAAGGTCGGAAAAGCTGCAATAATTCATTAATTTTGATCAACAAAAGCCAAAATAGCAAACATCCGCATATTCAAAGAACAATTGCGATAAGATGAGTTTAGATCCCCTTTTATAAAATATAGGACTTCACTTATTTAATATATAGACGCAAAGAAAAATAAATATAAAAATTACTATAATATAATAAAATAATGTCATGTCAACACAAATAATCCAAATCCGGGTGAGGTGCTTGCGTTAGCAATAAAATTTCAAACCCATGAAAAGACGAATGAATAATTATTGAGATGGAGGGAAGGAAACAACGACCAATTGAACTAAAGTTTGTGACGAATGTGATAACGTATGCATGTGAAAGCTACGTTTGGATGATGATAAAAAATTAAAGAGGATTTAGATGCTCTGGGCCCCACATCTTAACCATGCTTTATTACAAAAAAAATTGTTTTTCGTCCAATGTGGGGGACAAGAGAAGATTGGAAAGGGAAAGAAGTAAAGTAAGACATGTATCGAGGTAGGATCATGCACCCACTCATACGGTATTCCTTTTTCTTTTTTTCTTATGATTCTGTCCCAAATTCTTTGCACTAATCATGCTTATCTTTTGAGTTCTAGATCATATCGGTTGAGGATTGGGGCTCTTTAAGGAGGGTTAAGGTCGATGAGATATGGGAAAAATCTGCTCTATTATACAACAATTATTTGGCCTAATCTACTTTTTGTGATTGTATAGCGTGACATTTTAGTCGTCCTATTTGTAAATTGTAATTATATACTTTAAGTGGCATGATTAATGGTTTCATTTAGTGTACACAAGAAAATCCTTGTGTAAGGTTGCACCACCCTAGATTTACCTGTTATCACAAGTTTACTATCAGGTCACTTTTTTTTAATTAAAAAGAGTTTAAAAAAAGTCTTAATCTACCATTACCATCCTTAATCTTCTTCTTTCATATTGACCTAGAAATTCATCTTCATTCTTCATCTTCTAAATCAACATTTTTCAGATTTTGGAACCCCCAAAACCCAGACCTTACCACCACTGCTGAACCAACACCGTACCACCACTACCAACCCCAGCCGGCCAGCCCCACCGCACCACCACCTCAACCACCATCAAGTTTATGTCTTTTTCTTCGGATCTGACCCTTGTTCAACATTGAAGCTCAAAGATGAGAAAAAAAGGTGAAAGCTTCAAGCTATTCAACCAGATCAAAAGAGAAAACAAAATCAAAGCTTTTCAATTTCATAAACAGAAAGCAATGAAACTGGAACAGAACCACCCCCATCAACGACAATAAAGGACGATGAATATTAATTTACAGTGAGAAAAACAGAAACTTGTAAGTTCAAACTAGTGCAGAGAAAGTACCCAGAAGGTTAAGGGGGAAATGGGGAAGATGAAACAGACCCAGATGAAAAAAAAGGAACAAGAGAACAAAAAGCGACAACCTTTAGTACTCACAAAATGAATCAGTTGAAAAGGCAAAGGCAGTATCAGAAAAGAAAGGAGGAATCTTAGAAGAAGGATTCTCCTGAGAGATGCGATTTTGTCGCCTCGTTCATGTGATGTCGACATTGATTAATTCATTCGAGTGTTTCTAGTTTGCTTCAGATCTGACCTCAGCATCTAAGTATGTGGCACGCCGTCATTCCTCCTTGCTCCGCCGTCGTTCCTCCTTGCCCTGCGGTCGTTCCTCCTTGCTCAAGCCCAGCCGCAACTCTAGGTCTACTTCCATGACAGAATCGGTAAAATCGAAAGCTCCTTACGCTGCTGTTATTTTGGTTGGGTGGGGTTTCGGTGGAAGGTGGTGGTGATTGTTGAGGAAGGATGAGAAAATCTGGTGGTGGCGGATGGCGTTGAGGTTGAGGTGGTGGTGGTGGGTTTTTTCTTTTTGTTGAACAGAGGTGGTGGGTTAAACCAGGGTTAGATAATTAGTTAACAAAATAAAAAAAAAATTACCTGGAAAGTAACCTGCTATGACAGGAGAATCTAGGGTGGTGCAACCTTACACAAGGATTTTCTTGTGTACACTAAATGAACCCATGATTAATAAGAGATATCATCACAAAATTGATCATCAAAAGAAGAATGGAATCTAGAGGCTAGAAGGATTATTCTGCCAACAAAAAAAAGTAACAAATAAAGAATATTACAGCAGACTGATACTTGGGAATTTTAGTCTAGTAGGATACATTTTATGTCCACCACTATTTGTTCAACTTCAATCATTATTTCTTTTCAGTCTCACTCTCACTATCTTAAGCGCCGGAGTGTTTTGCAAGTGCACTCCTAATCATTGGATATGAGGGACTGATTTTCCATTAATTGGAATCGATATATTGATAATGGCGAGTGATTTCACAAGTGGTGAAGCTTCGCCAAATGTCCGAAGAAGGTCACTCTATGAAATAATGCAAAACTCGTTGTTTCCACCAATCCAAACCAAAAGTTAGGATCCCTCAAATCTAGTGATCGTGTAACAACAACAACTTTGGGCGCATCAGGTGTGATCATATCGACCTCATCGTGGTAGATGACAGATCGCAAACACCACAGTAAGCAGAGTGTTCGTCAATCAAAGAAGCTCTACTGATATCCTCTCACTAAGAAAAACGTTAAATAACTTCAGCCAAGGAAAAAGGCTATTCTATATATAGTTGATCTAGCATGGACGTCGAGTCTGCCATTTAACAACTCGAAGATAACGTGTAACATTGGTCATGTGGCTCACGCTAATAGTTAGGGGTGGTTTTAGGAAATTCTAAGCCGACCCTTCACATTTGATAAGATGGTCGACGATATCATCCTTCCATTAGCGTCAGTCGTATAGGCTGACTCTAGCGTCAATGCTGTAGCGTCGGCCTTGGAAAATTTAGGAAAAAAATCATTTAGGCGTACCACATAATGTGAAACTCTTATAAATTGAAAAACATACCGAAAGGGTTTAGATGTATGACAATATCCTCTTGTCATACATCTAAACCATTTCGATTAGGTTTTTAGTTCATCGATCAATATCACATTATGTGGCGCGATTATTTAATTTTGTTCACAAGTCATATTAGTTCATCCACACCAAGATTAATAATCATCTTATAATCAACAACATGCTTCTTACATTATTTTAACTGCGGGCAGTTCCTTTCTATATAGTGCGGGTGCCTTTCTATAGTCAAATCATTTGGAGCTTGTTGTCATTGTCTAAGGATTGCCACAAGTTTCAAAGTAGGATATGTGAATAACAATTATGAATATGTGTTCATCCTTCTTCCACTTTGGCAATCCAATTCATAGGTAGAAAACATGTTCTAATACAATTTTCTTCGAGCAAAGGAAAAAAAAAAGAAGAATCTTGCACAACGATGACAACAACGGAAGCGATGGAAATAGAGATGACAACAGAGGTCATCGAAGCAACAGTGGAGGCTATGGCAGTGGCAAGATGACACTAGAGGTGACAGAAGCAGTAGAGGCATAGGAGGCTATGGGAGCAGTGAGATGACACCATAGGTGACGCCAGTGACGACGATGTAGATAAGTCGATAGAGTGGTGACGACCAACAGAGATTTGGGGATGAGAGTGGCGTCAGAAACTATGGTGGTGAAAAGATGACGTCAGGGAATAACTGGTGGCGGACAGGGAAGAAGGCTGATAAGGGTGATAATGGTAGAGGTAATGAAATGGTGGATGAGGAAGAAAGGAGGTAGAGGCGACATTATGGTGTGGTGGCGTCGCAAGGGTGGAGGGTGGTAGAGGGAGAAAGTGTGAGGAGTGGAGAAAGTGATGAATTGGTGGCTGAAGGAGGAGGTGATATGTTGGGGGTGGCAGAGGGTAATGGGGTGAGGGTTTTAGGGAGTTAGGGAGAAAAGGGGCCAACATGAACGATGGGGTAGCGGATCTAGCTGTTGAGTGAGGAGGGGCTATAAATTTGGTGGCGGAGATGGAACCGGGAAATAGAGGGAGAGATAATGAGGGTTTGATGAATTTAGAGAGTTAAGGAGCTTATATGAATGGTGGTGGTAGAGAAACCCTGGAAACATCGAGGTATATATGGATGCTATGATCGTTAAGAAACCAACAACTTGTCCATCTAGTCGACCTTAGAGAAGTTTTCCAAAAGCTCAGGAGGCACAACATGGCCACAATCCAAGCAAGTGTGTTTTCATGGGTGGAAGCACTGAAGCTTGTAAGGTTTATGCTAACCAACCAGAGATTAAAGCCAATCTGTTGAGCCTTGATGGACATGCGAAGTCCACATAACATTAAAAAAGTATAACAGCCCACCCGACGGATCGTTGAGCTCTCACGATTTATAGCCAACTCGAATCCTACGGCAATTATGTTGAACCAAATCTTGAGGGAATAACAAGAAATTCGAGTGGGCGAAGAGTGCGAGAACGTTCTTAATTAGAGCCTTCAAGGAAGCCCTAACCAAATCGCTAGTTCTCCAAAGCCTAGTACGCGTCGACGAGCACCTCTAGTTCTCCGAAAACATGAGACGCCATTGTGGCAATTTGAAACCACCACTAAGGAAAATACACGCAAAATTTGCCACTTACAATCGTGTTTTATATTTTTGTAACTTTACACTTTGTCTCAATGAAAAAACGCCTCAAAATTAGTAGTTGTTCCTTGTATAAACTTTTGTGTCTCAAGTATCATTACTCTGATAAGTAAAGAAAGTATATATCAATGTCATTTTGATTCATTCACACTCTTCTATCTCAATTTTATTTTCATTTTTTTTTATCACATCACACATCATATCTTTCATTTTTCTTTGTTCTCTACTCATATCACTCTAGTCCGAATCGCGAATGGGGCGAGAAATGGAAATGAAGTGTGAAGTCATAAAAAAGAAAAGTGACATCCAAGAGCTCCCCAACAATGAAACTAGTATTATTTGGGGAAAGTCGGTGGCTAGGCTGTACTTGATTGTACAGCGTTATCTTGTACTCCTGAAGAACTGTGAATCACCCGCAAAAGCAATAGCAGATTGGTACATACATTTTAACATATACTATATATTTGTAGAAAATAATAATATACACTTTTAGGTAATTGGGATGAGCTCAATGACACGACTCAACATGAGAAATTCTCCATTCACACACAATCAAGTGTAACCAGAAACACAACGTGGATCACTTTCATTAAGCTGCCATGCAGATAGATGCATTTGAGACCGTCCACATTCATTAAGAATAATCAACGGGTCAACTGACGGTGCTGCTTCATTCATTAATAACAGTGACATTATTGCTTGCTAGTAGAGTAACACACACATCATGGCCACACAACACAGCCCACAGATCAAACAGACAAACACACAGCCCTACCCTTTTGGAAGCAGAGCATTTATTGGACACAATCAACTACTATAAGAGAATCAGAACGAAAAAAGTTTTTTCTTTTATTTAATTTTTTTTTTCAATGATTGATCCGTGTATTTTTCTTCACCAATTCATATGTTCTCAGCTTTTATCATTTGAGTTATCTTTTGGCAACATAATGAAAAGAATTCAATTAATATATAATGTTTTACTCTTTGAAAATAAAAATTTTCAAGTAATTAATTGAGATCATCAGTATTATTTTTTACAAGAAAATAATTAACGTAATTGTTTTTCTTTGTGTTAGTATAAACATCATTCACTTTGATTAAAATATTACGAATTCTACCTTTGCCATCCAGGGCACCTTCTAGAATCTCTAAAGCTTAATTTGTTAACTGCATTATATTGAGAAAGGAGATCGACCCTTCTATTCTTTAATATTTTTCATACTATACTAATACTACAAGTTTAATTTCTATAGACGATGGTCACTAATACTCTATTATATATAGGACTACTGATCAATTTAATTAAAATAGAAATATAGTTACTGATGTCATCGAAACCAATTAAATAGTTAGATGTATATATGTGTAAATAAAATTTACATTGCATCAAAAATTTCCCTTATGCTAATATAATAAAGATTATTGGGAGAATGTTTGAAAAGATATAAGAATACCGGCACATAATTTCCTTAGTTTGAGATTAAACTAGAGAAGAGAGACAGAAAGAGAATCTAGGGCGTAGTGGAGGAAGTTGTTACTTGTTGACCAAGGTGGTTGTAGTGTTGTAAGGTTGCAATGGTTGACGTGTCTTGCGACTTTTAATAAGGTCATTGTCAATTGTGTCTGCATCACTTGCTCAGATCTTTTGTCTCTTTATTATTAGTGCTTCACAGGTATACCCTTCAGTATTTTTGCCTGACCTCATGCTTCCTTCAGCATTTCGTAATAAAGCACCAAGACAATAAACATAAAGTTCAAAATAATTATGTGATAAGAAAGTGTGTTGAGGTGTTTAACACTTCATTCTTTAGACTATCTTCATCTCTAGCATCTTAGTTTTACTTCTTAGTACTATTCACATGAGTTTGGAGTGTCACATAAACTATACGCAACTCATAATTAAGCAAGCGATGCAGATTTTTCTCAAACCACGAATTCTTAACTTTAGTTATTAACACTATTCCTCTAGTCCTACAAAATAACATTATTTATATTTTTTATTTTCATAAAGCAATAAAGCAAGACTCATAAAACAAATTGAATGAGAGAAAAAACATTTTTTTATGCAAACAACTCATTATGCAAAATTGTTTGACCAAAAACGGGTTCTTAAATTTACGAGCCAAGAACTCCACATCAACATGCTTCAATGTTCAAGAACTTAGTTCTTAACTTAAGAACTCACTTTTAAGAATTAAAGATGAAATTGCTCTTAGTGTACTAATAGTTGGGCGAATGAAATATTAATTAAGTTATTTTATTCACTTTATGAAAGTAAGTAATCATTATTAATGAATATGATACTTACTTTACTTTCTAAAATGAATTCAGCTACAGTAAAATTTGGTGAGGGAATGTGATATTTTTAAGTAATAATCATGAGATTTACACTTTCAACTAATCAATTGTAATATGGTACTTCTGCTAAATTTGTAGAGTTTTATTGATTAGGAGTATTTTTTTTACATCAGAAAGATAAATTGCACCCACCAATAATCGATCTCTAGATCTTCCCTACCCAACCCATATGTCTCCAACTCTTACCACTTGAGTTATCCTACGTGGACTATTGATTAGGAGTATTTTATGGACATTTGTTTTTCAAGCAAAATATAAATAAATTAATATTTATGGATATTAGGGTCACCATAACTCACCATCTATATATTAAACTACAGCACAAAATTTTGAATTTCATGAAGTCACATCATCAACAACTTATTGGAGTTCTCAATTTCAAATTTCATATGTAAATATAAATTAGATTTGGTTTTTTTAGTATTTTTACAAGAGTTTAATTTTGATGCACCGACGGTGTAAAATTTTTTTACACTGTCAACCAATCAGATTTCAAGGATGTGACATGTCAATTAAAGAAATTAAATGAAAAGAGAGATTTTCTCACATCCTTGAAATCTGATTGGTTGACGGTGTAAAAAAACTTTACACCGTCGGTGCATCAAACTTTTTCTCTTTTCACAACTCACAAGCATAAGTGGACCGACAGACCTCTCCTAATATCTTTTTTAATTACACATTTATTTAATAAGAAACAAATCTTTAAGTTAAGGAGCTGATTAAGGTACAATCGCTGAAGATGCTAAGGTAGAAGGGTTGTAGATGCTCAAAGTAAAAAACCTTTCAATCTTTCCATAATCAAATGAAGATAAGACCCATTAGGATTCTTTGAATTCCATACGTCTAAAAGACTTGAGCACTCCGTTTCAAATACCACACTAAAGAAACCCAGTTCTATGCAAGTCTTTCATTATAAGCAATTATAAAACTCATTGCAGAAGCTTCTCCCCAAAATTGATTATAACTTCAGAATTAATTTTGTATAAGAATTTTTCAAACCTACACTGAGTTGTGTTAGAACTTAGAAATGCTTCCAAATCAATGAGTCATTTGTAGTGATGAGGGATGTGCTGTCATCATGATGGACATAAGGAATATAATTTTTGAAAGACTAATCAGCTTCATGCTGTGAGGTTAGATTCAATGAAGAAACCATCAAAATACAGTAGCTGTAAAAGGAAATAATGCAAGTATAAAGAAGCCAAAATCATTGAAAAAAGCAATTACATGGGATGAGTGATGCCAGGCTAACAATCATTTTTCACAAGGTATCAACAGCAGAAGCTATAGGAAAGCAGAGATAAAAAAAATGTACTCTCTGATTATCAGAGATGACCAAGAACAGCCAAATGTTACAAACTAATTAGAGGGAAAGAATAGTCCATGTCATCTGCTGTTATATTCCAAGAAAAATGTAAACTATTCTGTGCTATACTTTTGTATATGATTCATCACTGATGACTGACCTTCATTCTGAAAATTGATTTAGATTTTACATTCTACATTCTACATCATCCATTCTTTATGTATATAGTAAGCATAATCTGATTCAATCCCATACACACATACGAGTTCAATTGTACATGTTTCAAAGCCATAGGTGAAAATTGCAAGAACCATTGGAACATATACCATAATTCCAGCTTAAACTACACCACCATGGATGCAATTGTCTTAGCTTTACAAAGTCCCACATCGCCAACAGTCTGACAGAAATGACCCTTTATAAACTCCCTGACAAGCATTATTGTTTGCCGAGCTGGTTAACGATAGCTTGTGACCCAAGTGGGGGCATCAATGTGTTGGAACATGGCTTAGGCTTGCTGGGTTGGGCTGGTGGCTGCACCATGCTGGCCTGCCCACTCCAAGTTGAGAGTTGGGTCATGGGCTTTCAGTGAAGACTGTGAGTCCATGTCTCCTAGACAGGAGGGCAATGCGTGAGGCTGGTTTCACAGAGCAGCGAATACCTCCGGCTCCTAACAGTGGAGGGATTACGGGCCGCTGCACTTCTAGCCCACAATGCCTGGTGAGCCTTGCTACCTGAACCAACACTTTTTTTTTTTGGACTATTTTCGTTTTCTTCTGGAACTAGAGTGTCGTTGATTCTTTTCTTTTTTTCTTTCTTAAAAGTCATTTTTTCAAGTTTTTAGATGTATTTTTAGTAGCCGCCCAACTGGTGAAAACTGTGTTTATAGTCAGTCTGCTCTTTAGAAAAAATTTGAAAGCGAATAAATCTTTATTAGAGACATTTTGTGCTAATAAATCACCTCCGGCTCCTAACAGTGGAGGGATTACGGGCCGCTGCACTTCTAGCCCACAATGCCTGGTGAGCCTTGCTACCTGAACCAACACTTTTTTTTTTTGGACTATTTTCGTTTTCTTCTGGAACTAGAGTGTCGTTGATTCTTTTCTTTTTTTCTTTCTTAAAAGTCATTTTTTCAAGTTTTTAGATGTATTTTTAGTAGCCGCCCAACTGGTGAAAACTGTGTTTATAGTCAGTCTGCTCTTTAGAAAAAATTTGAAAGCGAATAAATCTTTATTAGAGACATTTTGTGCTAATAAATCGTCAATTCTTAATGAAATCTTTTTTTTTTCAAAATTCTTAATGAAATCTGATTGATCAAGCTAAGAGAAGAGTGTGGTTAATTGTTTGACGATGAGCCAAATATTTTCTAGAAGCAAATGGGTTGGCGAGCCAAACATGGGTGTAATAGAAGCATATCCCTATGGGTAGGGGTGTAATTGGACTGGTTCGGATTTAGGGAGATTAAATGTCTGAACCAATTAAACATGTTTGGTTTGGGTTGGTTCGGATTTCATGATTTTTACTTCTAAATTCGAGCCAAACCAACCCGATCTCAATCAGATTGGTTCGGTTCGGATGGTCGGATTTGAAATAAAAAAATATTATTTGGAAATGTACACGAAAGTTATTCTAAAAACATGAAAAATTATAAATAATATAGAAAAATTCAACATTTTTAAAGAACGAAACATTCGATAATGACATAATCCATATAATCTAAATAAAACTAACATCTCTAATACAAATATAAATATGTAATGTAATGGGCTGAAATTGTTTAAGCTTAATGTAAAAAAATTATCTCATTAGGTTGGTTCGGATTGATCGGTTTTTCAATCCCTAAATCTGATACCCGAACCGATGGTGATCGGATTCAGTAAAAAAAAATCTGAACCGAACTAATGATCTAATCCAACTCACCATAATATGTTCGGTTTGGATCGGTTTAATCAGATTCGCGGATCGGATCATACCCGCTTACACCCCTACCTATGGGTTCATTGTGAAAAATGTTCTCAAGGTGCTTTATTCTTAATGGATTTATTTTCAGAAAAATATTCATGATCTCCAAATAGTCAAAAAATAATAATCAGAATATTGGTCTTTTTCTTTGAAAAAAAACAATATTGGTTAATGTGGGTCACATAGAGCTTGCATTTCTTCCTTAATTTTTCTTTCATGGATGTTCTCACCTGTTCGAAAAACTGTAACTATCTCTCCCAATAAATAATGACTCAAACTAGTATTTTCACTCTTGCGGGTCTAGTGTCTAGTTTGCTTATCTCTAGACCAATAAATTGCTGGTGTTTTTTTGGTACAAAGTATATTCTTCTTTTTAATTTCATTATATGAAAAGAGTTTTTAAAAAACATTTAAATATTTGTTTCACTATTTGATTGCCCAGTTAAAAGGGTAGGACTCTATTAGCAGTCTACAGGTAATTTAAATTTTGCCGAATCTGCATACATGATAAAATATTGAAGATTGAATTAACCAAACTGCACGCAAAATTCTTCATGTGAGTTTATAGAACAACTGGTCTTCATTTTGACCTAAATAACCAAAACTTTTATAGTGTGTTTGCATGTGTGAAATCGCTTTGATAAAGAAGCTACAAATGGTAAATGTGCTATGGAGTTTGTCCTCAGAGCCAATCGAAACACGCATTTAAAAGACTTGAGCACAGCTTCTATAGCTCCCCAGAAGAAACTAGCCTGAACAATTCTGAAGGATAATCAACAAAGATAAAAATCATTACTATGTACTACATGCTTTCATCAGCTAAGCTACTATATTAAAAAAATAGAAAAATACAATGCCAGTATTGTGCATACGTAAGACTGGGATTCCTAGATAAAAAAATCACCACATGTCTGAACTCTGAAGCAGTTATTGGTTAAAACATTTCTAGGAATTTCCAACAGTTGCTGATGTAAAAGGTCTGATTATAGTTTTGTTAATGCAGGAAACATTTTTTCTTCTGGCCTCGTGCTCGTGTGTATTTGAATTTCTGAGTTGGAGACTAATTAAAACTAGGTGTTATGCATTCATGGAATATAAAGCTTACCTATTTTTGAAGAACTTCTTTGTGTGCCTTAAATGAGAGAATAACATTCCATACTAAAGCAATAACATTAGCAGCAAGAACCTGAAATTGTTTCCATATATTTTTAAATCAGCGATAACATTATGAAAATGGAGAAGCAAGTCAAAGAAAAAACTTGTATGTCATGAGGTCAATGTTTACAGTCAACATAGAAAAAACAGCAGGGGAAAATATCCTGTAACTGTCAGCAAGCATAACCATATAATTATCTCCTTTTTCTACCATTTCTAAATGAACTATACAATATCAATAATAGTTCTGTGAGACCACACAATGTATATATGCATATGCATGTGCTTGTTTGAATAAAAAGAAAGGAAACAATGAACTGAGAACCCTTGTAATGCTTCACTTGGAAAAGGACATATAGCATATAGCATCCCAAAGATCCAAATATGAAGTAAAATGAAGAAAGAAATGTCAACAAAAAATACCATCCTTATGAGCTATTTTCTACTGTTGTTTAACTACAAAAGGATAACAAAGGTTTTCTATTTGTGTGTCTATTGACAGATCAATAGAACATACTTCTTTTAAGAATTTTGAGATTCCATTAGAAGTAATTAACAAAATATAGAAAACATAGTATGTTCAAATGAATTTGAAGAAAGAAAACTAGGTTCATTTCATTCACTATACTAAAAATCCAACAGATTTCAGAATGATGAACAGACTATGCATGTGGTCAAGTCAAATTCCCATAGTCTAACCTGAAATTGTTGTGGAACAAATCTAAAGTTGAGAAATTGGAAAGGTATCCATAATTTCCAGTTTGCTAGAACAGAAGAAAACCATTCCTACAAAACCAATTTCTTGATGAGTATTCAATGTCAATCAAAACAACAACAACATTACCGCTCCATGAATACACAATTTTACAGGCAGATACAGGACAAAAAAATCTGTCACCAAAACCTGTTTAAGCTTAGGTACAACTAGTGATGGGCTTCCCTCCAGTGTCACCAAGCTAGCTAAGAAAACTCCAATGAATATCGGAGAAAATATGAACTGCAATCATGTTTCATCACAGTCAAAATTAAATATCAAACAAGAACATACTTAATGATAGATACGAAGTGACCGATGGAAATATCTCACCTGATCAATTACAAGCCGCAAAATTGCACCTGAAGCTCCAGGAAGTGTTACCAATTTACTCAGATAAAAGTACCTATAGTTTCAAAGAAAATGTCAGGAAAGATAATGGATTAAAATTCCTACTCTTCATACAAACTCTAGTGACCACGTTAACATATGCACAAAGTCTCATAAATTTGACACCAAGAATCTCATAAGTGAATCTTCATTTGATTTTTCTAATAATATTCACTGGGGGAGGGGATAAATATTTGCAATGTTTTTGCTACAAAAGAACTGCACGCAGGATAGGACTATAACTTACAACATAATTGCACTGGCATGGATTTTTTTACATTATTTAAAACATTATCACTATCAATTGACTACAAACAAAGTTAACTGTTGGGAACAGGACAGAGTCAAAGGCATTACCAGAAATGCAATGTTGGACCCACCAACACAAAACCAAGCAGACTGAAGACGAATGTTCTCTTGAAGTCCGGTGACTGCACCTTATCTATCACAAGCTGAGGAAAATAAAGAGTAAATTTAAAATTTTAATAAGTGTAACTGAATGAAGGCCTCAATACTTCAAAAAATAAATTATGTATTGGCTTAATAACGCTTCCGGTTAAAAATAATTCAAATGCTATGTCATAGCAAGCTTGATACCAAAAGCAACGATTGACCAAGCTGTCATGTGAGTGAAGATATAAAATTGAGAAAGCAAAAATAAAAAATGCATCACTTTCCTACTAGTCAGTTGCAAAAAGAAATTGAAGACACAAGGCATAAACATTAAGTAGGAAATGAGTCAGAGAATAGAGAAAAAAATAATTCCAAATAAATGGTAGAGAGATTTGAAATAAATTAGCAGCGAACAAGGACACTGGATTCTCAAAAGCTTCCTCAGGAGAACAAGAAGTATCTATCATCTTAAGGACTATCAATCTCTCTCACTGTAGTTCAATGGACAGCCATCTATTTAGTTATTTAACGGCCTTAGTTATTTAGTTATACTTGCAAGACTGCTAAAATCAAAATACTTCAGTTAATGTAAAACCGAAATCAGTAAGATTAGTTCTGAAGCATTAAACTACTTAGGCTTCAGATTTCTCTCTCCTTCACCAGTCCCCAGAGAAGTTTAAAATTAACCAATGTGAAAAAGAGTGTAAGGGTTTCTGTTATGATTTTACAAGAAACTTCCCAGCCATTGCTTTCTATTTGGAGATCAAATTATTGTACTAATAAGCCAATTCAGGCTATACATATTGTTTTTCTTGTTGTCTAAACACAATATTCAAAATTGTTTCTAACTGGCATTTTCAGCTAGTGGTGAAATTATCCTGAATCGTCTTCAAAATAAGTGACAAGAAACTGACGGTCTGGTGTCCTTTACATGTAATTTTACAATCTTAATTCGTATATACCCTCATTCAAACAGTTTGATTCCATGAACTTGATCATCATTAGATCTTCCCTGATGCTTCAAAAATAATCCACAGTCATTTGTCCATACACCACAACCATAACGTGACAAATTAGTATAAAGCAACGCAAAGCACTTGAGCCACACCCAGGAGGCCTAACATAAGTATTCTATTTTATGTGGAATTTATCCTAATGTATCCCATACATATTGAAACATCCATGAAGATCTATAACACCAATTGCACAACATTAGACAATCTGTAGAAAGAGAATCATGCAGAAGATAGTTGTAATACCTGGCAAACCAAATCTCCAATTAGTGTCAAAAGCGCCGATGTTAGAGCCTTTACTAGAACAGGATGTTTTGCAAGAAGAGCCAAGTACCTGTGGTAAAGTCATGATACATTTCCAAAAGAAGGTTTAGAGCCACATCAAATAGTTTGAAAAGTAATAAGTAGTAAACAAACTGTAAGAAGTGTATAAAATGAAGGACATATAACAATATCAACAATTTATGACCAACACTAAACATCTTAATCAAGGGCTTAAGTTAATAAGCACTTATCACCTACAGGTTCACTCGATTGATAAGCTTATTGAAATAAGCTCAACATTAACCTACTTATCCATAAGCTAATTTGATAAGCTTAATAAAATAAGCTCAAAAGAGCTTATAGTGAGTCTAAACTCTAAAGTTAATTTTACCGAGCAATGTGCTTATGATAAAATTCAGATTTATGTCTAAGTAACATGCATGTTACAAACAAGATGAAGCCATGGACATGAAAAAAACATTTTATACTTTTTTGAACATTTGTTTACCATGAAAGGAAGGACCACTTATCTCCGCCATCAGCACCGCCGTCGCCACCACCGCCGCCAGAATACCAGTCCCCAGAGCCACCACCTGTTCCGCCTGAACCATCGTTGGAGAGGGCAGAGAGGCGAGAATCATGGAAGCGTAGTCCGGTGAAAGAGGCGGGTCCAGAGCGGTTGAAGGGGAGGGTGGAGAATTTGTTGTTGTTGAAGGGGAGCGAAGACGAAGAGCACCTAGGCAATTGAAGATGGCGGCGAGTGGGTTCGGAAATGGGTTGACGGCAAATGGGTCCATGGCTGAATGCGAAGCATGCTGATGCTCCATACGCCATTGTTGCTGCAGATTTTGCGCTTCACTCACTGGAGCACTTCGCAGTTCACAGTGACAGTGTCAGAAGAAAACATCTCTAACCTTGTTTTGTTACAGAAAGAGATGACTAGTAAGCTATGTTTTCAAAAAAAGGAATCTTAATGAAATTTGTGTTTAATTATTATATTTATTTTTTATGCATATAGTAAGAAAATAAATACTTATAATATGAATATACATATGAAGATATTATAGTCAAATTTCCAAATTGTAAGACTACCCACAATGGTGTTGAAAGTGGGTAGTTGAAAGTTGAAATGGGGTTTTAATGGTGTTGAAAGTGAGTGTTGAAAGTTGGAAGGAGGAGAGAGGTGTTGAAAACTTTCAACACTTGTGAAACCTGCAGCATGTGACACGTGGCATATTTTTTTGTATATTTTTTTGTGAAACCTGCAGCCTTGTGAAACCTGTACCGTATTGTGTATATTTTTTTAAAAAAATATTAAATTGTTAAGTGTTTTAATTTAATTTACGTTTAAAAAATATTACATTAATTTAATTTAATTTAAATAAATAAAAAAAACATTAAATTAAATTAAATCGATAATAGTTTATTTAATTTAATTTTTATCGTAAATTTTAATTTTATGAAATCATAAAAAGAAAAATATAAAATTAAATCAAAATATGAAATAAAAGTGGTGGGGTAGGGTGTTGAATGAAAAACCATTGGAGTGGGTAAAAGTTGAATGAAGTGTTGAACTGGAGAGAGAAGGTGATGTGAAATGTTGGGAAGAGAAAAAGTGGAGTGTTGAGGGTGTTGAATGTTGAAACCATTGTGGGTAGTCTAACCAAAAAAGGATATTATAGTCAATTTGACTTAATAAAGTTTTAATGAGACTTGAATTTAAAAAATCAATTTTTGATGGTATTTTATTATTTAAATGTATTAATTATTATAATTTTAAATGTTGAAATTACTTTATTCTTGGCAAATAAACTAAAGCAGTAAAGATTATTTAACGGCTGTATTAATTAATTATTAATTAAGTTTAAAATTTTAAATCAAATAATGATTTTTAATACTATTTAGGTAGATAAGTTATTAAAGAAAATATATTATAAGACGACCAAATAATACTATTAAATCATTTCTCACATCATAACAACCTTTTTTATTCATAGATTATAGGCGGGACAAATTTACTAAGCATAAAAGTTTGCTGCAGAAATTCATGCATGTTTGGATTGGCGTTGGAGCCAACGTTAACGTGATTTCATGTTTCTCAATGCACTAACGAAGAAGTTAGAATTTATCACGTTGAGTTTAACGTGAATCGAAGAAATAAGATTTTGACACGTTGACTTTAACATGAATTACAATGTGAATCCACGTTGAGTTCAACAAAAATTCAAACGCACACTAATTGGTAGGATATTGAAATTGAGGGTTTGATTTAGAATCAATCCCGCCATAGTTTTATACATGATGCGTTTGGATGTTTAATTGCCCCATTGTGCATTGTGTTATAATGCACATGTTAAGCAACGAGAACAAACCATTGAAGAAATGAAGAGTAAATGCAGTCATCTCCTTGTGAAGTGAGAGGAATAGAATGTTACTCACTTACTCTGTCTCTTATGCAGGTGTGAATAACTAACTCAACTAACATTTGATATACAGGTTAGAATAAGACCAAACAGAACATGTAGGTTCTATTTTACATTAGATGCACATTAGAAATAAAATAAAATAAAACAGGATAGAAGGTGAGAAAAATAGTACACTTTATTTCCATCATGGAAAAAAAATAGAATGGGCTTGAATAGGCTGAACCATCCCATTAGATTGACTTGCTACCCTGCTAGTCTGCTACTTCCATGTATATCTAATGTGCAGAGCGGGCAGGTTGCTTTAGTCCGAAGCCATCGGCTGATGCATTCACAATGAAAATGGTGGGTACAGGGAAGGCGATAGAGTTCTGTTCCGTCATCATATGTACACAGGCAGATACAGCATTCCTACAACATAATCAGAAGCAGTTTAGTTTGATAATGTATTTCAATGGTATCACGAACAGCAATCAATCAATCATGGTGAGTAATTTTCAGGAAGTAATAAGGAGATATAAGGAGACACAGTCAGTACTCACAGAATCATCTGGATGGAGAGAAATTTCACTTGTATGACTTCCATTGGACTCCATATTGTCATCAATTGTCATCAATGAATTTGACTGACTAAACCTATACTTAGGAAGTGACCTGATGTCTTCTTCAGATGCACCTTCTCTGATTCTTGTAGCATTAGCATAAGCTAATGCTATAATTAGGATCATAGCAAAGAAAACTACACCCGCCATCCCAATGTAAAAGTAAGTACAAAATAAATCATAGGCTACAAAGTCCATCATAACCCTGCACGAATGTGATAAAAACATCATTGATGGTTCTCTACAATACCCTAAATTATACTAGAAAACATAACAGTCAGAATAATGTTAGATAAGAGCTTTTTATGTCAGAAGATGAAATAAACAAGTACTGCATTGGTAAATTACTAAAATATTATAATACTATTTATTCTGGCTTGAGGTGAGTATTTTGAGAAAGCCCCCGCCTTAATCAACAGGCCCAACAAGAGGCCCCCCAATTCCAACAAAATAGAGCCAAGCTTAACCGGTTGGACAGGTCTAGCAAGAGACTACTTTTTTAACTATCTCGGACAAGAAATAGGAGCTTTTTATTAGGCGACTTCTATCTGCACATATCATGGACTCTCATTGGACTGGAGTTAAGCACATTGCGAGTTATCTGAAAGGTACTATGTCCTGTGGCCTTCTTCTGCATCCTCTAACTACATCCCCTCTTCACATTTGGGGCTTCTCTGATGCGGACTAGGCCATTGTCCTAGATGACTGCAAATCTATCACTGGTGCCTGCATTTTTTTAGGCTCCAATCTTATCTCTTGGTGTTGGTGTTCTCAGAACCAAATGATTGTCACCAACTCTACGGAGGCTGAATATAGAAGCTTAGCTCAGCTCTCAGCTCTCAGAACCAAATCATGTTCTCTGGATTCAGCCTCTCCTACAAGAGCTTAAGGTTGTTAGAGCTGTTCCTTCATTACTTTGTCATAACCTCATCAGTCAGCACAGTTTCCTCGTACTACAACCCAGTTCCTGATACTCTCACCAAGCCCTTGACATCCACTCTCACACCCTAGTTAAACTTAAGGGAGGATATTGCAGTATAGAGCCTAAGCTATACTCGAGAGCATCTTATTATATCTGTGCCTGTTAGTTAGTTAAGAACAGCTGTAAGTCAGATAGTTTTCAGTTTTAACACTTAGGGGCTCAACAGATCATTGAGACTCTATAGCTCTACATTCACAAGTAGTTTAATCTATTCTTGTTTAAACTGCTGTTTTACATAAAAATGAAGGTTATCCTGTTGCACAAATCTGTAACTACTTCAATTATATGCTTTCTTGGCATTCATTCTAATTGTCCTATAAACAAAAAGGAAAACGCAGATCCAAATTAAGGTTCTTACCATAAAAGATCTGGACAATCTTCGATAGCTGCTTGGCCGCCCACAAAAAACCAGTAAAATCCAAACACCCAACAAGCAGCTGATGCGAGAGATTTCATAGGTTCTAATTCCTTCCTAACGCTGAAAGCAATGAATTGTAGAGTAAAATTAAAGTTCAATTACCCGCCACTGTAAATAAATAGAAACAAAAGCACACATAAACAACAGAAAATTATTGCTCTCTTATAAGTTTATTTGAAAAACTTGCTACAATAAGCTCAAAAGCCTCTATAAGCATGTACAAGTCCTTATCGATAGCCGAATCCAGTTTCTTTTATAAGGTAAGGTTAAATGAGCTTATAGGTGAGTTTTAAGTTATTTCAATAAACTTAACCAAGCAAATCTAGTTGTGTATATTCAGATTTATGTCCAACATGTATGTTACAAACAAGATGAAGTCATGAACATGAAAATAAACGCATCATTTCTACTTTTTAAATATTTGTTTACCATGATAGGAAGAAGGACCACTTTTCTACGCCATCATCATCACCATCGCCAGGATTCCACCCACCAGAACCACCACCGGTACCGCCTGAACCATCATTCGAGAGTGCGGAGAGGCGAGAATCATGGAAGCTGAGCTGGGTGAGTGAGGGTCCAGAGCGGTTGAAGGGGAAGGTGGATAATTTGTTGTTGTTGAAGTTTAAGTTGAAAGAGAGTGAAGAGCACCTATGGAATTGAAGATGAAGAGTCGGTTGACGCCAAATGGTTCCATAGCTCAACGCACAACTTGCTCCATACACCATTTTTTTCCAAATCAAAACCAAACAGGTTCTAGCTTTCACAGATTTTGGGTTCTGGGTTCAGGTATGTAAAGGAGAAACGTTAGGCAAAGACTTTGGGAGTCTTCATTAAAAAAATTGAAACGCGGAACACAGATTCAGCACTTTTATCCACCATTCATATTCATATAATATTAAAAAGCTGAATGATTAAAATACACACAGTTATAACCTAAGAATTTAAAAGTATAATACAAACTTCGATTTCAAATCTAGAATCGAAACAGCAAAGATCTACAGCCGGAAGAAGCAAATAATTAAAAGATTACATAGAAATAGATTTTGTACTTGAATCTTGTTCATCGAATGTGCGTAACTGGCGCCTAATAAAATCACAACAGATCTCATGATCTGCTTTTTGTTGCTCAGACATCTTAGATTTGTCCTTCATAAGGATTTCATGCCACTTGATCAGGTTGTCATTCTTTTCCAAACTCTTTTCTAAAGCAGTTTTTTCCATTACATCATTTCTTCCACTCACAGCAGCTTCTTCCATGGCTGACATATCAATTTTGCTTGAAGAAGCATTCTCAGCTTCTGATTTGGCTTTTGTTTTTGCTGTCTCTTGGAATGATTGTGTTTTTCCTCTTTGATCGTTGCCAGCTTCACAATCTCGCTTTATCACTCTTCTTCTTCTTCTTCGCTTGGGCCTAACAGTGTTGGCTTGTTGTTGATAAAACTCCATCTCCTCTCGCATCAAATCCTCTACCAATTCGTTGTAAAATGTATCCCGGTCGGGTAAATTGTTTGGATCCATTATATGAATTATTCAAATGTGAGACAATGAGAGAATATGAACAAGAGAAGATTGCAAATGAGAGAAGATTACAAAATTTGAAGAGAAGATGAGAATCTTGCAGTGAGAGGAGATGAGTTATTATGTATATATAGGGTGCAACCACTACTTTCTACAACGGCTTTTACAACGACTCTATTTTACCACCACAGCTAGAGTACATGTAAATTCAGCTACATGGTTCTACTTCTACCGACTCGAAATTGTGAAAACATTCTACCCCGGCTCGAAATTGCGAAAACAAATTAAATACATATGAAAAAGTTATTAATAATGTGTTGGTCTAGTGGTAAGCAAGTTAGACCCTCATAAGAATGAGAGTACAAGTTCGAATCCTAAGAAAGACATTTGTTGCGAGGTGCATATAAATAATTTCCCGAACGGGTGGCGACATCTTTCAAATTTTAGGATGATTTGCAGCATCATTTATCTCATTGCTAATGCTACTTTCTGCCATCTATTACTGATTTTATTCATGTTAGAAAGAAGAGACAAATGTACTCAGCAGAAAAGCCTTGCTGCACAAAACAAAATAAAAATAGTTAATGTAGCAGAACCGAATTATAAATTGAAATTGAGGTTTGATTTAGAATCAATGCCACCATAATTTTTCTACATTAAATGTTTGGTGCATTTGGATGTTTAATTAATCCAACTGAGCATTGTGATATTATGAAGTGAAGAAATGAAGAGCAAATAGTGAAGAAATGAAGAGCAAATGCAGTCATTTTCTTGTGAAGTGAGAGGAATATAATTTACTGTCTCTTCTGCCGATGTGAATAACCAAAACTAACATTTGATATACAGGTTAGAATGAGGCCAAACAGAACATGTGTGTTGTACTCTATATTGAATGCATAGTGAAAACAAAATAAAAGAACTTCAGTTCCATTGTGGTAAAAAAATTGGAATGGAATGGATCTCTTCACTTGAGACCCTGCAACTTCAACGTATATTTAATCTGCAGCTTGGGCAGATTGCTATTGTCTGAAGCCATCGACAGATGCTTCACAATGAAAATGGTGGGAACAGGGAAGGCATCGATAGAGTTCCGTCCCATCAACATATGAAATCCGGCAGATACAGCATATCTGCAACATAATCAGAAGCAGTTTAATTCTCTTTCAGTGGTTTCATATTTATTTTAAGTGCTTGATAAGCAGCAATCAATCACAGATTCACAGTGAGTAATTAACAGCAAGTAAGAGTGTTATCAAATAGCTGATATAACGCTGCTATAGAGTAACGTTCCGAGGGCTCACTGCTACCCGTTATTTTTAGCTATTTGCCGCTCTGAGGGACATAGAGGATTTTTGGCTTTCCACTATTTTCCACGATCCGCGATTAACAGCACTGGTAATAAGGAGATGTGAGGAGACAAAGACAGTACTAACATAATCATCTGGATGGTGAATTTTTTCACTTATATGGCTTCCATTGGACTCCATATTTTCATCAATCATCATCAATGAATTTGACTAAGTAAATATACTTAGGAAGTGACCTGATGTCTTCTTCAGTTGCACCTTTTTCGTTTCTTGTATCATAAGCTAACGCTACTATTATTTCGATGATGCAGACGAGAGCTAAGAGAAAGAAAATAGAATATACTCCAGATTTCTAGATTCCTTGTTAACACGAATGTGATAAAGACATCATTGAGCGTTCTCTACAATACACCAATAAATTATGTTAGAAAACATAACAGTTCAGTGAAGAATTATGTAATGTAAGAGCTTTTGATGTCTTAAGATGAAATAAACAAGTATTGGAGTATGATCCACTCACACCCTAGACTGACAGAAGGTCATTATTAACAAGCAACTTCTTGTTCAGCATCTGCCAGCAGACCTCCAAGCTCACGAAACCCTTGCCATCCACTCAGTTTCTCCAAGCTCACTATGTATGGTCCACTCACACCCTAGTTGAACTTGACGGAGGAGTATTGGAGTATAGAACTTAAGCTACACTCGAGAGCATCTTGTTGTATTTGTGTCTATCAGTTAGTTAGTTGCCAACAACTGTAAGTAAAAAAGTTTTCAGTTTGGACAGATAGGAGCTAAACACAACATTGAGACTCTATGTACTCTATATGCACAACATCCATAATCAATAAATTCATTTTTCAGTATCTCAAATTCTCAGAACCTCTAAACTTGCTGTAATAAGTAACTCATCCACAAAAATTAATAATTGGTGGTTGTCTAATCATTAGAGTAACTATTATTCTGCTCAGGACACTGGAGGAACTTTCAGATAGTCCAATATAAACTGCTGTTTTACATAAAGATGAAGGTTATCATGTTGCACAAATCTTTAATTACAGGTAATTATGCTTTCTTGGCATTCATCATAAAAGATGGAAACACAGATCCAAATTAAAGTTCTTACCAGTAAAGTGGAGTATCTTTCACAAGTGCATAGCCGCCCACAACAATCCAGTAAAATGCCAACACCGTCCAAAAAGAGGATGCCAGAGAGTTTGAAGGTTCTAATATTTTCACAATGGTGAAAAGCAATAGAGAGTAGAATAAAATGGAAGTTCAATTACCAGCCACAGTAAAGGAATAGAAACAAAGGCACACATAGACAACAGAAAATCATTGCTCTCATATAAATTCAAGTGTCTATATAAGTGTTTCTTTAGAAGCTAATCCGAAAAAGTTGCTAAATTCAGGTAAAAACAGCGTGACTCTTAAGTTAAGCTTAACCAAACAAATGTGCTGTGGTATACATGATGAAATCATGAGCTCGAGTCTTAAGTTAAGCTTAAGCAAACAAATGTGTTATGGTATGTATATTCATATTTATGTCCAAAACAAACATGATGAAGTCATGAGCATGTTCCACCCGGACCGCCTGACCATCATTCGAGAGGGCAGAGAGGCGAAAATCATGGAAGCTGATTTGGGTGAATGGCGGCGGAGAGTAGTTGAATGGGAGGGTGGAGAATTTGTTGCTGTTGAAATTGAAAGGGAGCAAGAGCACCTATTGAATTGAAGGTGAAGAGTTTGTTGACGCCAAATGGTTCCATGGCTAAATGCACAACTTGCTCCATACACCATTTTTTTCTCCGAATCAAAACCAAACAGGTTCTAGCTTTCACAGATTTTGCGTTCGGGGTTTAGGTAATAGGTATGTATGTGTAACCAAGAAATATTAGGTCAAGACTTTGAGACTCTCTTTTAAAAATTTAAACTCAGAACTCGTTCTTCAATCGCGAACCCTAAGAACTTCAAAGCATAACACAACTTCAACTTTAAATAATAATTAGAAGATTACATAGAAAAGTTAAAGAGAACATGGAGAGATCAACAACTTCATTTTTGGACTTGAATTTCTTCTTGTTCATCCTCCTTCTTCGCCTGAGCGAACTGGCGCTTAATGACATCACAGCAGAGTACATGATCTGCTTTTTGTTGCTCAGACATATGAGATGTGTCTTTCAAAAGAATATCATAAAGCTTGATCATGCTTTCATGATTTTTTTCTATAGCAAGTTTTACCATTAGATCATATCTTTCACTCATAGCAGCTTCCATGGTTGACATATGGATGTTGCTAGAAGAATTATTCTCAACTATTGATTTGAGCTTTCTCTTCGCTGTCTCTTGGCCCATTGGGCGTGCTGATGATCGTATTCTTCTTCGCCTGTGCTTACCATTGTGCTGGCTCTCGAGTACTAATCTCAAGTACTCTTCTGCGCTGTTGTCATTAATATAATCTTCTACCATTTCCTCATAAAATGTATCAAAATCGAGTAAATTGTTTGGATCCATTACATGAATGATTCAAATGTGAGACAATGAGAGAACATGAACAAGAGAAGATTGCAAACTTTGATGATAAGAGGAGAGAACTAAGAGAGTACTGCAAAATGAGAGGATATGAGTTTTGTGTATATATAGAGTGCAACCATGCACTGCTTTTTACAACGGCTATGCAACGGCTCTTATGAATTAATGATACAATGAGAGTGGAAAAAAACCTACACTACACACAACGCCAGTTAAAAGTAAGAAGAGGACTGAGCTTTGCAGGGGTATAAGGATCAGATCCCGTGGGCAAACTTGAAGCCCAAGCCCAAGGAAGCAAGTTTGTGAGCACACGTGTTTGCTTCTAGCGGAATATGGTGTAAAGACACACATCACATAAGAGTAGAAATCTCAACAAAACTCTCAAATGTAAGTTATCGGAGGAGGATCCAACATCCTAGTAGCATTCAACGAATTGCCCTAGCAAATAACATACTAAAAAGGCCAAAACTCAACTTTAATCTTAGAGAAGGTTGTGTTAGATAGCTTAAAGCTCCGCAGAAAGAGCACACCACCCACAAATGTAAGATTATAATACAATATGTTATACTACAAATATATAAAGTCAAATTGACTTAAGAAAGTAATATGAATTTTTATTTTAGTAAGAACTAAAATTAAAGAATTGAAACTTTTCAATAATAATTTATTTTTAAAGATATTAACTGTCGTGATTTTATGAAATTACGTTATTCTTACATAAAAACCTGAGTTCATGAAAATAATATACTATCGATGAAAGTAATTTAACAAATTAATTAATTAATTATTAAAACACGGAGTCAGAAGTGAATTATGAGTTGGACCAATTTGCGAATCGAGTGAGCTCCCCTTGCATGCAATGATGTGGTGGTGAACCTCTCATTCTAATTTAGTGCTCTCTGAACCGTGCAGGAAGGTTTCCCATCACACGGCTTCCGCAGGAACCGTACGTTCGAACAGGCCTGGATATTTAATTGGTTTTGAACTTTTCCTGCGCAGTATAAGTAGCGGGTGAAGAAGACCTTCTAAATAAGGTATAAAATTAACAAATATAAAAAAATACTTCAGCGTTAATTATTAATAATATAATATCAATAAATAAAATATCTTTTAAAATATTTGAATAGTACTATAAATCATTGAAAATGAGATATCAAATATATAAATATTTAGTACTTGTGTATAAAAATAATTTTGACTAATTATTATCGTTTTAAAACGTTTTCCGATGTAGCAAAAAAAATTATTGTTTTAAAACTAAAATATATTGATGATTAATTACCACAATCTTAAACTTTTTAAAGTATCAAAAAGTGTTAATATTAAAGTTCTAAAATATTTTTAATTTTTAAAACTTAATTAATATATACTGATAGTGTAAGTTTCAAAAAAAGAAAAGGAAAAAAATATAGTGGAAAAAGTTTTATATAGATTTTCAATCGTAAAATTTAATTTCAAATATTAGGATGATTCACATCACCATTTACCTTTTTGCTAAGAACACTCACCCCTCTCAAGTTTTGTTAGAATAACACTCCACCTCATTCTTATCTAAAATCTACACCCCACCCCATTTTATATAGAGGCAAATTTAGTGACGAAAAATATTCTTCATTAATAATTAGTTATTATTTAAATTGTTAATCAATAATTTCAAAAAATATTTTCAATATAATCTAATAAATATAAAAATGAAAACATCACAGTCCTCCTCATTCTCTCAATCGCGTTCTTCCTCCGTAAATTCACAATGCAAATTCTGCAATAGCACACATGACCGGTTGACAAACCATATCTCGAACATAGTGAAACATGCTTGTGTTTTCATATTTGGGAATAATTCAATTTTAATCAAAATAATCTATTTATACCTCCAATTTTAAAATTGGATTGTAGACCCAAAAAACAACACAAATGGGTGAAGAAAATAGAGAAACAAAATTAAGAAATATGAAGTGGATCGGAGGTTATTAGAACCCAACGATGCGGTGGAACACCGTTTTTAACAAAATCCAACAACATCTTAAACCAACAAAGCGTTCGCTCACAACTTAAAGAGGTGAAGTTCACAAGAAGTAAATGAACAAGTGGCTTTGGGGATGTGCGATTCACGTTCTGGGGTTCAGGTCGCAACAAAACTTTGAGGCATGGTGGTGCCATGGGGTTTCACATTCTGGGATGGTTGTCGTCGTGTTAAAGGGAGCAAAGGTTTGGTGGTGACCGTTTGTGGTGAGAAATATGATTTGGAGATAGATGAGACGTGGACTTAACAGACAGAGTGGATTGTTTTTTTAAATTTAATTCAGTAAAATTATTTTCATAAATTGATGTATGATAGCGTATATGCATTTAATTTATTTAAATTTTAATTAATTAGTAATTATTTTTTATTAGTGACGAATTTGTTTTCGTCACTAAATTTTTCTTTTATAAAAAATGGGGTGAAGTGTCATTCTTGCAAACCTTGAGGAGGGTGAATGTATTTTACTCTTTTGCTAATGCCAACCTGAGTTCATGAAAATAATATACTATCGATGAAATTAATTTAACAAATTAATTAATAAATTATTAAGACACGGAATCAGAAGTGAATTACGAGTTGGATCAATTTGCGAATCGAGCGAGTTCCCCTTGCATGCAACGATGTGGTGGTGAACCTCTCATTCTAATTCAGTGCTCTCTGAACCGTGCGGGAAGGTTTCCCATCACACGGCTCACCAACTTGATCTTCTGCGAGAACCGTATGTCCGAACATGCCTGGATATTTAATTGGTTTTGGTCTTTTCCTGCACAGTATAAATAGCGGGCGAAGAAGACCTTCTAAATAAGGTATAAAATTAACAAATATAAAAAAATACTTCAGCGTTAATTATTAATAATATAATATCATGAAATAAAATATCTTTTAAAATAATCGAATAATACTATAAATCATTGAAAATTAGTTATCAAATATAAAAAATATTTAGTACTTGTGTATAAAAATAAGTTTGACTGATTATTATCGTTTTAAAACGTTTTCCAATGTAGCAAAAAAAAATTATCGGTTTAAAACTAAAATATCTTGATGATTAATTACCACAATCTTAAACTTTTTATAGTATCAAAAAGTGTTAATATTAAAGTTCTAAATTATTTTTAATTTTTAAAACTTAATTAATATATACTGATAGTGTAAGTTTCAAAAAAAGAAAAGAAAAAAAAGATAGTGTAAAAAGTTTTATATAGATTTTCAATCGTAAAATTTAATTTGAAAATATTAGGATGATTCACCGCACCATTTACCTTTTTGCTAATACCTTTACTTTCTGCCATCTGGTACTGATTTTATTCGTGTTAGAAAGAAGGGACAAATGTACTCAGCAGAAAAGGCTTTGCTAGTTGCTACACAAAATTTAGTTTATGTAGCAGCACCTAATTGATACGGATATTGAAATTGAGGTTTGATTTAGAATCAATGTCAACTTAATTTTTCTACATGACATGTTTGTTGCGTTTGGATGTTTAATTAATCCAACTGTGCATTGTGTTGTTATGCACATGCTAAGCAATGAGAACAAACCAGTGAAGAAAGGAAGAGAAAATGCAGTCATTTCCTTGTGAAGTGAGAGGAATAAAATGTAACCAATCAACCAGAATTTGATATACAGGTTAGAATGAAACAAAACAGAACATGTGGGTTCTACTCTTTATTTGGTGCATACTGAGGATAAAAATAGAGCAGTATAAAGGGGAGAAACATAGTACACTTAAGTTCCATTGTGGAAAAAAATAGAATGGAATGGATCTGTTAACTAGCGACCTGTTCCACGTACATTTAATTTGCAGATCGAGCGGATTGCTTGTGTCCGAAGCCATCGACTGATGCATTCACAATGAAATTGGTGGGGACAGGGAAGGCGGTAGAGTTATGTTCCATCAACATATGAACTCAGGCAGATACAGCATTTCTGCAACATAATTAGAAGCTGTCTAATTCTCTTTCAGTGGTTTCATAATTTACTTCGAGTGTGTGATAAGCAGCAATTAATCACGGTGAGTAATTAGCAAGTAATAGTGTTATCAAATAGCGGATATAGCGGCACTATAGCGTAGCACTCAGAGGGCTCACCACTATCTATTATTTTCCGCTATTTGCCACTTTGAGGGCTTAACATAGCCTTTTTGGCTTTCCACTATTAACAACACTGGCAAGTAATAAGGAGATATGAGGAGACAAAGTCAGTACTCACAGAATCATCAGGATAGAGAAAATTTTCACTTATATGGCTTCCATTGGACTCCATCTTGTGATCAATCAACATCAATGAATTTGACTAAGAAAACCTATACTTAGGAAGTGATCTGATTTCTTCTTCAGATGCACCTTCTCTTAGAATTTAAGTTAGGCGTAGCTCTTCCAAAAAACAGCTTAGAGGTCTATCCTTTATAAACAATAATTTGACGATAGCTCTAGTCAATGTGAGACTTCTCAGCACTAACTACTGGACAAACTATTCAAGAGAGTTCTTTAGTTAAACCAGTAGGGCCTTTGTAAAAACTAAGACAGCAAAACAAAGTAACTTATCCGGCTGTCTTGTGAGAATTGAGAAATGATAATGATTTCCTGAAAGGAAAAAAGAAGGATCTTGCATAATTTCACCATCTAGTGGAAAAAGGCTAGGTGGTGGTTGTTGTTTGAACATAAAACAGTTGGGTACACTTGACTACTTCCTAGGTATTGAAGTCAAACTGGTTTCCCTTGGCTCTCTTCTCCTCACTTAGCAGAAATATATTCAGGATCTCTTGGCTAAGGCTAACATGGCTAACTGCTTTCCCATTTCATTACCTATGATTAGTGGTTCCAAACTTGCACAAACCAGGCGCGCGCTAAGCTACTCGGTGAATAAGGACCGCTAGTTTATATACAATCCTTTTGCGCACTCATTGGACTGCAGTTAAGCATATTCCACATTATCTCAAAGGCACTACGTCCTATGGCCTTCTTCTGCACATCCTGCAACCACATCACTTCTTCACATTCGAGGATTCTCTGATGTGGACTAGGCCATTGACCTAGATGTCCGCAAATCTATCATTGGTGCATGGATAATTTTAGGCTCCAATCTTATCTCTTGCAGGTCCCAGAAGCGTATGGTCTTTGTGTCTGTTAGTTAGTTAGTTAGCAACAGCTGTAAGGTAGATATATTTCAGTTTTGACAGTTAGAAGCTCAACACAATATTGATGCTCTATATACCTCTATATGCACAACTTCCATAATCAATGAATTCATTCTTCAGCATCTCAAATTCTGATAACCTCTAAAGTTTAAACTTCCTTTAATAAGTAACTCATCCAAAAAAATAATTATTGGTGGCTGTGTAACAATTAAAGTTTCACTTCACTTTCATTCCCCTTATTTATTTGACATCCAAACAAATACAGAACAACAATCCACAATAATCCCTTTCATACATTTAACTATAATCTACTCCCTATATATTTTGCACAAGACTCTGGAAGAACTTTCAAGTAGTTGAATCTATTCTTTTTTAAATTGCTGTTCTACTGTTAGATAAACAAAATGTAGATACAGAGATCTAAACAACGAGAAAACTCATGCACAAGCTTTAGGATAAGCCACTAAAGCAAATACCTTAAGAATCTGATATGCTAACATAGTAACATGAAACATAACCATAATACGACCACTTAATAATAGTCGACTAGTCGTGACTTTTAAATAACTAAAAACAAAAAGAAGACTGGGAGAACTAAGCCATAAACAGGCAGATGAAAGTCTGAATTTCACAATTTCAACATGTTATAATCATCCTTAATTTTCACCTGCCTATAAATTAGAAGACAAGTTCAATATCTAATGAGCCAATGGCTGTTGAAGTTGAAATTTTGCAGTCTCAAACAGGAATTTTTTTTTATCTTTACCCTGTTGGAGGTACATATGATTTATTGACATCAGCGTACTGAAAGACTTTAAAATTGTAAGTTCAGTAGTTGGTCCAGAGAAGAAGGCTCACACCGTTGTCGTGCATGGGGAGCATAAGATATATGCAACAGGTGACCACCAGTTAATATGGCAGGAACTTTATCACTGTGTCATGGCTTACCCTAACAAAGCATCAAGACAAGAAGGTAGAGAAAAAACATTGGCACTCAAACTAAAATGAATATGCATTTTGTATTATGTGATGTTCATGTATTACTACTAGAGTTGAAATATCAGTTGACTGAACACAACAAAATATTCAAGATAGATCGCCAAATTTGTTGGATATGGTGGATGCACCTTCAATCAGTACTGCTTTCTTTGCAGACACCGTACCAATCAACAATTTTAAAATTCCCTATTCACGGATATGATACCCTAATCAGTGTACACAGATTATTGAACCCCAAATGCTAATAGTACACAGATAAAACTAGTTTTATGTTAAGAAACACTAGTTTCAATGGAGAAACTTTCCAAAATATTACTCTATTTTTGTCATATCAAAGCTGATTGATGTAGTTAAAATTGAATTATGAACTGATAATAAACATAGCGATCTGACAAAGGAGAGCTTGCCTTCTATTCTATCAAGAAGAATACCACTTGCATTCTAACCATACTACAAGTGAGAAGCAGCTGCAAACAGTTACTGCTTTTGCTAACAGCTGAGAGTACAATCGAAAGTCAATAAAGTAACCAAGCTTCTTTTTTGTCAAAAAGTGATACCTTAAACCTCTGAAATGCAAGAATGTACCATTTCAGTATCACAATGCTACACCTCGAACCACACTCGTGAATTCTCTTGATCAAAAGCTTCGAAGAGATGAGAACTCACAGCAGAACATTTACTAATGATCAAATAACTAATTAGGTGAATTCTTCAAATATGCAGCTGCTGCCTCTGCTACCTTCACAATATCATGGGGTTCTGTTCTGCTCACAACTCTCCAAGAATGGAATCACCCAATCTCCTTGTCTTTGAACTCCCTCATCATCTAATTCATATACTACAGCATTGCTCTCTTCCTTAGACTTACTATCACAATCTAGAAATTGTTTGGTTTTCCTCCGACCTAATAGTATAAGGTCCAACATATTCCTCCGAGCAGTATACACAGGATTAGGCTCAACCAAACCCCCTTTGCTATATGCCTCCCTAAGAAAAACGGTTTGAGCCTTTCCCTTAGTAGATATGTAAAATATCCCCGGGTGCGTTAGCAGTAGTTCACGCACATTAACTTCAATCGCAAAGTCCCTCCGAAAATGAGCCAATTGATCAACCTCAACCATCTTCTCCACAGTCAAGCTCAAAAGCTCATGAAGAACAGCAACAGCCCTCTTCTCGTATCGCTGCACCCCTCCACAAGTTCTAACCCGAATGACCTCTTTCCTCTCATAAGGCTTTGTATAAGGAAGCCTTTGCCAATTCTTCAGCTTTTCTCTAAACCCTCTCTCAATCTTAAACCCAGTTGGGAAATTAATGGGAAATGCAAACTTAGTCTCAAATTCACTCAACCACTTCTCTGTATACTCTTTCTCCCTCCATTTCTCAACCTGCGCCGTACCCAATTCATCATCCCATCCAACCAATGCCACAACCTCCAAATCAACCAACCTGAAGTCACCACTGTACTTCCCAAGAATGGAGTCCCTGAAATCCTGAGGAAGACCCAATTCTCTTCTCACCAACCTCAACGCGTGAACGCGAAGAGTTCCATTCACAGACATCATGAGCAGCTTCTTCACCCTCTTCACAGCCTCCATCTCCAGCTCCTTCACAACAACCCTTTCCAGGAGAATCAGCTCCTTCATCTTCCTCGTGAATCTGCAGCACGGGTTCCTCCTAAAAGGATGCGCAAACACCTCGAAAACATGAGGGTACTTGTGGAGGAAGGACCCGACAGTGACATTGAGTCCGAGGATGTTTCTCCAACGAGACATGAGCTGAAGGGAAACGAATGGACCCCGTTTACGATTCGACATGAGGTTGTGGAATCCGAGGACGAGGTAGAGTTTTTTGAGGTGGGTCATGAAGTTGTCGAGGTGGGGGTCTCTTACCCTGTCTTCCAAACGGGTTTGAGCTGAAATGGTGGGTTTCTTCCATCGTCTTTGGTGGAAGAGGATGAAGGGTGAGAAGGAGATGGTGGTGGATTGGAAGATCCTGTATCTGAGACTTGATAATAGGTTCATGTGTCATTGATTTGGAGAGAAACGCGAGATGAAAGCAGTGACAGAATGAAGAATCATCAATTCAGGCAGGGAATGATAGTGTTCCGATGAATTTGGTAGCTTCTGAGGAAGCTAGGGCGCGCTTGGAACAGTGGAGGGAGAGGAGGTGGTGGCGATGGGAGGACCAGAGGTGGTGGATGATGAAGAGCGCCGACCAGAGACGGCAGTGCTATTACCGGCTAACCAGAAGATGACGAAGGCAGTGATGAGGGAGGAGAGGAACATCAAATTGTGCGTGAACATTTTTTTTTAGTTTTAAAACCAAATAATGCTACTAGGTGCAATTTTCATTTACAAACTCATAACATCAACCGACCCGACCGGTGGTTGGTTCAAGTGTACATGTTCAATTCCTTTAAGCAAAGTAACAGATTTGATTCTTGTAGATGGATAAAACCTCTACGGCGAGAATTAGCTCCACCATGATGTAGATTTTCCCGACTTGAACAGAATTGTCTCTAAAAAAAGACATTTGTCTAAAAAAAACTCATAACATCACAAAACATAATTCAACAAGATAATAATATTGCAAAACCATATATTACAATATCACTACATTTACAAAACATGCCCAAAACATCATCCAAAATATGGTCAACAATATCATCTAGAATATCATAATAAAACTATGAAGTGGAGCATATGTAACGGATGTCCTCTTATATGTAGGGATGACAACGGGTAGGATCGGGTACGGGTTTTACAATTACCAAACCCAAACCCAAACCCAAATCTCATAACCCAAACTCAAACCTAAACACAAACTCTTATGAGCGATAAAATGAAATCCATGTCCAAATCCATTGGGTTTCGGATTTACCCGAAACTCAAACCCAAACTCATTACTTACGTGAAATAGCAACTCGTCTTAGAACCCAATCTAAAACTTACTTTCGTAAAAAAAAGTGAATTTCATAGAAAGAAAAAAAAATACTATTCATCATCCTCATCCATCGCCAAAGTGAGACAACAATAGTTTAGAGTTTATTTCTCAAACATACAAAAGTACAATTAATCATCAAACACTAAGAACAAGTTTATAAATATATATGTATGAGAGTTTTTTTGTAATTTTATGTTTCGGGTATCTTTGGGTTCGGGTTCGGGCGGGTATGACCACGGATTTAACTAATACCAAACCCAAACCCATAAACCGCTACAGTAACGGGCAAAACCCAAACCCAAATCCAAATCCAGTCAACTCAGATTTTATCCGTCAAATCGGATCGGGTTCGAGCGAGTACCCATGAGTTTGGGAAATATTATCATCCCTACTTATATGTTATGTTAGTCTGTGTACTCCATGTAACGAAGTCCAAGGCCCTGTACATTAAAGCCCTCAACTATGTGCCTTGCGCATGTGCTCGATGTTCTTATTGAGCCTTTGTCAACCAATCTTGCGCTCGCATGTATCATGTATCCTGCTTGAATAAACGTAATTTCATATTAGATATAAATGAAAGTATTATAGATAACAACGTGATAGATGGAAGTAAGTTGCACATAAAAACCAACCACTGCAAAAACATTACAAAGTTCTCATTCACTTAGAGGTATCAACAAATGATGTAAAATCTGGTGCACATACTCAGGTACGCACAGTGCCGAAAATGAAGCCTGAACCCCTTGGTTAATGACTCGAGTGGCGTATGACTTATAAGTCTCATTTGTCTCCTCAATCGTAAGTAGTGTATTGGTAACAACCTAAAGGGCACATGGAATCCCTTGCTTGTGCCCAAACTATTTGAGCACCATCTTTAACAGATGAGGTAGTATGATATGTGAACACCAGATGTACCTCGAGTACAGTGAAATGGGCTAGAATGAACAATGGTCTTTATGCCCAACATATGGCTGCCAAGTGATTACGTTCAAAGCCATGTCATCCAAACTAAGTCGTCTCTTGCACACTAGACCATCAGGCCCCAAGAAAATCCATCGGGTTGCCCTGGATTTCTCCTTCGTGTAATCCGCTTAAACACTTTGGTAGAAAATGGACTACGAACATGCTCATAAATCCATGTATGTAATATGGACATACAATTGTATAAGACAAAGAGTACGTAATAAAACAATTACAAATTTAAGTTCAAACTAAGAATCGAACCTACAAGAGAGTCATGTTACTTGTTATATGATTTGTCCCTTGTAAGCAAGCATGACCAAGATGGTCATACAAATATGCAAGGGTTGCGACACTCCATGCATATGTCACAACATTGTCGAGATTCACAAGTAATGAAAGATAGACTATGTTATATGTTTGGCTCTTTGAACAAAAAAGGTACAACCGATAAGTGGAGTAGAAAGACTAGTTGCGATATCAAATTGTCCACTTGTAATATAAACATGCACATGTAATGTATATATTGAGACAACAAATAAGAATATGAAGTTCAAATGAGAATCAAATCTACAATCATCGCATCCAACTGTTCCCATAACCACGAGTATCAAACGTGCATCCCCTAGTGGTGTTTGTCTCATTAAGATACTGAACCAAATCAGTTACTACATTGTGTCGCTCGATAAAAAAGCGTAAAAAACTTCATAATAATAGAGATATGAAGGAAAGATGACACATCAACCCTATTAAAATATGGGGATTTACTAATGAACTCTTATCGACAACCTTTTATATAATCAGATCAGTAATGATATATACACGCCTCATTTTTTAAACATTTTATTTCCACCTCTTTTTATTTCTATCTCTCTCCTCTTATCATTTATCACATCTCATACTTTCTCTCTCTTACTTTTTCTTTTCTTTCTATCTCTCTTCCTTCCACCTCTTTCCACCTCTCAAAGAGGTGTGTACATAACATTATTCTAATCAGATTGAGACTTTTTTACATTGGTAGTATACTTTTTACATATATTTACTAATATAGTGCATCTTTTTTTTTAATTACCAAGTTAGTGTATATCGCCACTCTAAGTGGCGATACCACTTTTTTTTTTTCTTTTTTTGTTAAAATCGCCACTACCAGTGGCGATACCAGTTTTTTTTTTTTTTACTTTCTTTATTTGCGACGGAAGTTTCCGTCACAATGTCCTAGTGCAAAATATAACCAGCATTAGTGATTTTCTTCTTTTGCGACGGAGAATTCGGTCACGAAGCATATTTTGTACTTATTTTTGCGACGGAACCCTCTTAAGCTTTCGTCGATAATTCAGTTTCCATAAATCATAAGGATTTTGTGACGGATAAAACTGTCATCGCAAATAAATTTCCGTCGCTAAATGTTTTGTGACGAAGAACTTCTCCTCCACATTCTGTCACTAGTGGTGTTTATATTTTGCACTATGATGTTTGTGACGGAATTTTCCGTCGCAAAAGAAGAAAGTAAAAAAAAAAAAGATTGGTATCGCCACTCTAAGTTGCGATATACACTAACTTGGTAATTAAATAAAAAGATACACTAGATTGGTAAATATATGTAAAAAGTATACTATCAATGTAAAAAAGTCTGAGATTGATCATATCTTTTATAGTAGATGAATATTTTTATATTTTAATTTTCCTTTACATTTTTTTCTTGCAAAAGAAAAGGAGAAAGAGAAAATATAGAAGGGAAGAAGAAGAGAAAGCGGGAAAAGAAGGAGAAAAACAAAACAAAGCAAAGCAAGCATTTGACTGCTAAAACCCTATTCTCATGGCTTCCTTCCCTCCTCTCGGTTCACTCACTCTCTGCGAACTCAATCGCGACCTAAGTACCTCTCTCTCTCTTTCTCTCTAACTCTCTCTCCCTCTCTCTCTTCATTCTTTAACTGAATCTCTCTCCCCAATTTTCTGCAGTCACCGTCGACGCTCTCTCCGACGATCGAGCCAACAGCGCTTACGGAAAACTTCTCGTAACCACTCGCACTCTCCCCAATCGATCCAATTCAATTCAATTCTTTCTCATTCACTCACTAGTAATTTCTCTTATTATTAGGGATTGGTCTTCAGCCCCGTGCCATTTCACCCTCTCGACACCACCGACGATGCTCCCGAACAGGAAGATGGAACTACTGCAACCGCAACCGCAACCGCCGCGGAAATCGTTCCGAGGAAAGGCCCCGCGGCGATCTTGCAAGGATTCGTCAATGACTGCCTCAGGCGCCTCTTTTACCCTAACGATGTATGATCTCTCAGTCCTTGTAGCGGTGGCGGCGTCACGTGTTGTTGTAATTTGGATTGTGAGCGTTATTCTTCTGTCTGTGTGCAGGTGCATTTGTTGCCGGAGGTTAATCTTCAAGGAGTAAGCTGGCACCTGAATAAGCATATAATTGCTTTTATATCTGGGCCAAATCAAGTTCTCGTCCGTGATTATGAGGATTCGGGTACTTGACTCCTTTTATGAGCACAATGCATGTGATTCTAACAGTTTTTAGTTATTGTTGTTAGTTAGTTTTGAATTGATAGTTGGTTAGTTACTTGACATTCACCTTTGTTGTTAGTTAGTTAGTTCACTTGCAGCATTCTTGGTATATATAAGCAATTTTGTTTTGTTTTGATTAATCAGTTCAATGATGCAAAACTGCTTATATACAAAAGTGCTGCAAGTGAGTTAACTAACTAACTAACAGGATAATTGTCAGTAACTAACCAACTTACACGGCTGATTAACTAACCATAACTTAGAGTACCATGAATATTGTTGCTCGTGTTGTGTTGTGATGGATACAAAGGTGTATATTTTTTATAGAGGTTTGCATTTAATAACAGCTGATATGACTTTGGTACTGTGAATAGAGGGGAAGGATCCAGTTGTTTTGACCAGCGAGTCTCAGCGAGATGTTAGGGTGCTAGAGTGGAGGCCCAATGGCGGGAGGATGCTTGCCGTGGGTTGCAAGTGAGGTTCTGCCTTTGTGTGTGTTTGTTGTGGGTTTGTAAAGTATCAATTGCTAGGGTGTTTCTCTTTCGTGTTTACTAGATTTGGATTTACTGCTGCAGGAGTGGAATTTGCATATGGGCTGCTTCTTATCCTGGGAATGCGGCATCTGTTAGATCTGGTGCTACTTCCTTCCTGGGAGGTTTATCTAGAGGGTCAGGAATTCGGTACATCCTGGTTGATTTTCTTCGGAGTCAAAATGATGAGCATGTTAGCGCACTTACATGGAGTCCAGATGGAAGATATCCTCATATATGTCAAAAAGTCTTTTTCAATTTTAGCACATGTTTCCCAAATATGAATATCACTGTTCTCAATCTTTCTTCTTGCAAGATATGCTACTGTGGTTGTAATTTTTTTTTGAATGCATACATAAAAGACTAGCCATAGTTGTCAAACTTGTGAGTTTAATTCATTAACTAATGTGAACTTAGTAGGAACCTTAGTTGTTTATTTATGGACACTTTCAAAGTAGATATCTTGTTTTTGAATTTAAGTTACTTAATCATTTTTTTCTTAACCTGTTTTCACATACTTAGCCACTGCTTCATATGAGAGCTCCTCGTTCACTGTGTGGGATGTTGCTCAAGGTACGATGAAAGATCTTTGACTCTTTAAGTTGTTGGCATTTTAGCTTGAACCATCCTTTCTGCTTGGTGAGGATACTAATATACCGAATAAGCTCAAAACTCATTCTGGGTTTTTGTTTTTTGTTTTCTACCTGAATTGTAAATTGATAGTTTTAAGGGGATATTAAATGTATCCTAAACTGTGTATGTTTACAACGTGGACTCATGACCTAAACAATACATTAGTATGCTAAAGGAGCCTGTTGGACCATAAACAAACCCTGCTTCAACAATCAGGTTGCAGAAATGTATCCCTTAACACCTAAATTCGATTTACTCGCGTGACAAGTGAACTAGTATCTACCAGAGCTACTTTCCTTTATAGTTTATACCTTATACCCAAGCTTATTTTACTCAAGTTTGGAATCCAGCAGAGCAAAAGTTTAAATGTTTCATGTGTACGTTTGTCTCTGAATTCTGAACATCTGGTTATTTTTTCATATTATCTGTAGGTGTGGGGACTCCCATCCGACGGGGATTGGGAGGCATATCAATGCTAAAGTGGTCACCTACTGGAGATTACTTCTTTGCTTCAAAATTGTAATGCATCTTGCTAAAGTTGACTTTTGTAAATATTGAAAAAGAGCTGCTTATGATTCATCCTCGTTATTATGTTATCTTACAGCGATGGAACATTTTATCTTTGGGAGACGAACACATGGACATCAGAACAATGGTCATCATCTAGTGGTTTTGTTAAGGTATATAAGTTTTACATTCATGTTTTGGTGCTCTAAGATATGACCTATTCACATTTTATCGTAAGATAATGTGCTATTAACCTTTGCATGTGTTTAGGATTTATTTGAGGTAAAAACATGAAAACAAAACTTATTTCAAGATGAGACTGGGAAATAATTAATATGCATGTATCTTGAGAGCGCAATGCAATCACAGATGATCTTAATTTTTCAGTAGAAAATTAGTGTCTTAATCTGAAGCAGTTGATCAAGTGTTCTAAGTTATCTCTTCTGATAGCTGTCCCATAATGGTCTTAGTACATAACTGATTTCTACTTTCAATGATATGTAATCAGTGTGCAACATGGGATCCAGATGGGGGAATGATACTGCTTGCATTTTCTGAATCATCAACTTTGGGATCTGTTCATTTTGCATCGAAGCCTCCCTCATTAGGTATTGGACCATTTTATTTCAAAGATCTTTTCTTGATTTTTGTTTATTGTTTGTGTATCTGCTATATTAATTCTGGAATATGGTATCAAAATGTAAGAACAAAATGGAAAAAGAAAAGAGAGGGGTCAATATAGGGTATATTTTATTAAAAAAAGTCTGGATAACAGTGACATAAAACACTAACCTAACACAATCAATTTATAATAAAGAATGACTGAAAAGGCTGGCATTGAGGACGATCAATGATGGTACTGCTCTTTTAGTTTTACAAATAATGAAACTCTTATGATTTGGATAGAAAGGGACATGTGGAATAGAGATGTAGAGATGGAACAGTGTAAATTATATTTCTCTAATAAAGTAAGTGGTTATAATACAAAACACTGATCCTATCTCCATGCTAAAAGCTGTGACTGGAAAAACATCTATGCACTCTACTTTGGGTGTATTACGAGTAATGCATACTTACCTAAAAAATTTAGCTAAACCCATGCATATTTCTCAACAGATACTGTTTTTTAATTTAATTGTAGTTGATAGTTGGTATTTGAGATGAATAGTTATGATTAAAATGTTTAATTTTTTTTTCTAAAAATAATAGTAACTCATTGTTGACTTTTCCAGATGCACATCTGTTACCTGTTGAATTGCCTGAGATACTATCGTTGACAGGCAGGTAAAAATGAATTTATGACTGTGTTCAATATATCTTGAATTGTTTTGGTCCTAAAATCATGTCATCATGTCAAATTCCTCCTGAACCAATTCTTAGGACTGGAAGAAAAGACTGTAGTAACTAATTGTTGCATTTTTCATCACCAGCTGTTTTAATTCTTTCTCCTCCTGGTCTATCATATGTATAAAAATTTCTGATTTATATATTTTGAATTAAGTGGGGGTTTCTGCATTCTTGGCTTTGGATTTTGTACAATGTACATCATAGATTATAGAAATTGGAACTTTTTTTTGGGTTTCTCGGGCACAGTTAATTTAATAGGGTGTTTCATTAGTGTTTTCCTGTTTTCATTTTTACTAAAAGAATGAAAAAGGGTGGAAATTGTGTTTGGCTGTGTTTAATTATTTTTCTTTATCTTTTAAAATGTGGCCAAGTTTAAAAGTAACAAATAATTGTTTTATCAATTCTCAAAATTTCAGAAACAGGGTACAGGAAGTTTAAAATTTGATGGCAACTTTCTGATTGTATTAAAAGTATATATCAACAATACTTAATAAAAACTGAATTTCCTCTTACTATTTGTGCTTATAATGAATTTTAGATTTCTTGTCTAATTAGTTGGCAAGTATTGCTCCAGTGAAATATATCAGCTTATAGCCCCCTGATATTGTGTTTCCAGCCCTCAATCCTAAAGAGGAATTCTTGGATGTTCTTCTGTGATGGGCTATATTTTTTAACCATGCTCTGTAGCAATGGAATGTGGTTAAGAGAAGTTTTTTTCCGCTTCCAAAAACATGTTTGGTTTTATATTTAAATCTTCCATAATCACTTCTCCTTCCACAAAAACTATTAAGAGTAGCTTCTCCTAGAATCACTCCTCTCCTAGAATCACTCCAAATACACACTTAATCTGGCTGGCCTCTGGAATTCATTTCTTTTTCACTTCATGGTTTTTTTCTTTCACTTCATGGTTTTTTCTTTTCCTCTCCCCCTCTCAACCTTGTTGAACACGCTGCTTAGGTGTCTTTTGCATGTGATTTTTGTCTAGGTTCTTCATCTTCCTTTCCTAGTCTCATGGAATTATGTTATTTGCTAACTGCATTGTAGCTTGTAGCAAAAAACCCACCAGATATCGGTGTTATCTTATCAAATAATGGAATTTGTATCTGTATCTTATGGTTATCATGTTTGTTTTTGTTAGAAACTATGTACTTATTGGTTATATTATTTATTCAGCCAGGGAATTGAAAAGATAGCATGGGATAATTCAGGGGAGCGATTAGCTGTATCTTTTAAAGGTGGAGATGAAATGTACAGGGGTCTGATCGCCGTATATGATACAAGAAGGACTCCTCTGATATCTACATCCTTAATGTGAGTTCATGGTTGAAAATGGTCCAGTTACTATAGGGCATTTTTGCTGTTGTGTTGTGTTTTTTTTATTATATAAATGTTGAATTTATTTGTTGTATATTTTCTATACTTTGCCAAATACTTTTGAAACTATTAATCATTTGCAGTGATTTATTTTTACATGATATCTTTTAGTGGATTTATAAGAGGGCCTGGAGACAATCCAAAGCCAATCTCATTTTCGTTTCACGGGAAGCTTAAACAGGGACCACTGCTTTCTGTGGTAAGTCAGTTGAATTTCAGTGCTTTCTTTATTTTCAAACAAGTTATAATGATAGAAAGACTTGAGGTGCATCGGTGAATATTCTTGTGATATCATAGTTGTAATGTTGTTGGAGATCCCTGAATTATAAAAAGAAGAAATGAACCTCTAATTAAACTATTAAGAATTAGATAATCCTGGATTTTGGTCATACGTGTATTAGATGCTTCATTTTGGTATCTGTTCTTACCTCAAACATTTGAAGCTTTTTTCGCATATATTTTTATTCTGCAGTGTTGGAGCAGTGGATTTTGTTGCACTTACCCCCTCTTATTTCGCTCTCATATGCTTTCATAGCGAGGAGTCGAGGACGTCTTTGAAATTTTGTTGTTTGTATACAATTTGGAGATCTTATATCCAATACTTCGGGCTTACATTATTTTTTTCAGCGAAAGTGTTATTATCTTATGTTATGTGTATTTGAATATTGGCATGGCTGGTGATGTATTTGTTCAGCATGTCAGTTGACAATTCAGATGTATCAAGTAAACAGGGCACACAGTCTGTCAAAAAGGAAAAGAGCATGCATCTACAATGTAAAACTTCACATTTGTTGGGTCTGAAATGTAATTTACCATTTTTTTTGTAGTTTTAAAGTCCTCAAGTAATTTTGAATACCTTTCGTATTATTGATTTAAAACTTACCATATGATGAGAAAATACAAATGCATGCATTTATTTATTATTGATTATAAGGAGTCTAAACACCCCCTTAGGTATCATCAAAGGGTTGGTTCTAGGAGGTAAACGAGAATATCTTTGGCACTCCCGTAGTACCGAGCACTCAGTACTCTCTTAGTACAAAATTAGTGTTAATTGTCTATTTTAAAAAATGTTAAACTCAACTTTTTAAAATAAAGTATGGATAACTAACCATACATGCGTAGGAGGTATGTTTTGAAAGGAAAGAGGGCTAAGTATTGAATTTTTTTATTACAAACTAGGTGAGAAATAATGATGACATAAGTTCAAATCCTGAAAAAGTTATTTGTTAGGAAGAACCTCAACTCAATTTTTCAATAAGGTCTACATTTGTCAAACACAAACATCCCTAAGAATTTCATCTAATTAAAATAAACTGAATCAAAGTGCAAACTCATCTCTTAAAAAAGAAAACATAATTCTGTTAAATAAAATAAGAAAACAATCTGATTTAGGGTTTAATCTGATTTAGGGTTTACATCTAATCATATTATATCACATATGACAACATTCTACATATTCGGATCCCCTGTTTCCGATTCAGTCCCTGCAGCGGCAAAATAATAAGTGTATAAAAGTCTTGACCAATTTAACCTTTTATAAATCAATCTGAACTATTTAATATAAGAATCAAAAGTAAACAATTTGCAGCAAAGAGCTGTAGAGAATATGGCTGCAAACGATCAATGTTGACATTCTAAGAGCATTAATATTTTTTTTCAATTTTAATTAAAATAAATATATACTTTCTGATACAGCGAGGATCAATTAGATGCTCGTGTAAACAAAATTTTCAGTAACATGACACAAACTTTTAATCCCCTGATTTGTAAATTTCAATAAGCAAACAAGCTATTATTTAACATAAAAATAAGCTATCAAAAGAGTCACAATGGTGTAAATTCCCTAACCTTTAACTGTGGTTGTAAATTGAAAGAAGTCATGGACATTTTCAGAGAGAGAATGCTGTTTCTTATCCACAAACCAATTCCAATCCTCTTTTTCAATTGACAAATCCACTCCTCAACAACACAACACAACACCACCATGGCGCTTCTCTGCTTCAATTCCTTCACTCTCACCCCTCCTCCTTCTTCCTCCTCCTCCATTTTTGCACTTCCCCCAAGCCCCGGTAAGTAACAGACATTCTTATTCACTTTCATTTTTTGATTCTCGTTTTTGCTCCTTAATTTCTCCGAAATACATTTGTTGTTGTTGCTGATGATTCCATCTTAATTTTCTCGAACTGGGTCAGCTTCAAGATTGCAACTTGGTCTGCCCACCAAGTGTTTGAAGGAAGTTCGCATCTGGGCAGTGCAAAGGAGGAAGAATGCCATGATTGTTTCTGCAGCTGCTGATTCTGGCGGTGCAGAGGGTGTGGCTTCGCCGGAGGAACCAGGTGAGAGCAAGAAAGAGGGTGATGCTGTTGTTCCAGTGGACAAGCTTCCTTTGGAATCAAAGCTGAAGGAGAGGGAGGAGCAGAGGCTGAGGATGAAGCTAGCTAAGAAGATAAGGCTGAGGAGGAAAAGACTTGTCCGCAAGAGGCATTTGAGGAAGAAGGGTAGATGGCCACCTTCCAAGATGAAGAAGTTGAAGAATGTCTGATACATTTTGCAGGTTTAATAATCCTGATTATTCTACTTCTGTTTGTATTGTCAATTTTTTTTTTGTTACTTGGCCTGTTAAGTTAAATCACATGTAATTTTGTCTATGTTGTTATTTTTTAATCAAGATTGTTAGTTTATGTAGCTCTCCCAATTTGGTTCTAATATTGAGCATTGACATAGGGGTTCTGATTTAGAATCCATGCCATAGGTGAAATGGTCCTGCTGTGTGTTTGGATATATAATTAGTTCTATTTTGCAGTGTTTTGGTAGCCTGGTAATCTTGTTTTGTGTGCTGTAGTTGAATGTTAAGTTACCATGATAGATTTAAGGAAGGGTCTGGTGCATTGTAGGTCCATGGTAGGCACTTCAACGTCTCCAACTATTGCACTAATAGCTCGTTTGGATGTGGTTCAAAGAGCACTTATTGAAGCTTATCATTTCTTTAGTAGAGAAGCTCCAATAAGTGCTTCTTGGTTTGTGTACCCAAATGAGCTCTAAGGCTACTTTCAGTTGAAATGTTAAGTTGTGAAAACACATAAGAGCAAATTCTATCATTTAGTTAGGAAGAAAGTTGAGGAATGTGGAATGGGTTCTATCCTTCTTCCCTTTATCCAAGTTTTCGGATTTGAATATAAGGAAAACCCACATCATGTTAACTCACTTTCATTAAGAGTTTACTCTTAAATGTGTCCTAGCATATTGCCCTCCAAATTGGTAGAGATGTATCGTGTGACATAGCATGGTAGATAGCCTTCACTGTGAAATGGCTAAGTTCAACATCTAGGGCTATGTTTGGATATGTAATAGATAGTAGAATAAACTGATATGAGATGTGGAATGAAGTGAAATGGAATGAGATGGATTTTATTTTATCATGTTCCATGTCCATTTTATCTTATTTTAAATGATTTAAACAATAAAACCTTTTATCACTCCATTCCATTTTATCTCTTTCGATCAATCCTGACATAGCTTCATAGTTTTTCAAATGCAAACTTATAGTCCAATTTTACTATGATTGACAGCATCACTTTTCTCATTGCTATTCCACAACTTTCTGGCATCTAGTGTTGATTTTATTTGCGGATGAGAGGCGGGACAGTTGAACTCAACAGAAAAACCTTAATATCCCAAAAAATTAGTTTATGTAGAAGGTCCTAATTTGTAAGGATATTGAAGTTGAGGTTTGATTTAGAATCAATGCCCTCATAATTTTATACAAGAAATGTTTGGTGTGTTTGGATGTTTAATTGATCCCATCTTGAAGTGCTATTATGCACAATGTGAAGCAATGAGAACAAACGAGTAAAGAAATGAAGACCTAGAATATATTGTCTTCTTCTGTGGGTGTGAATAATTAACTCAGCTAACATTTGGTAAACAAGTTAGAATGAAATAAAGACGGAGTAAAAGATGAAAAAAATGGTACACTTCAGTCCTATCTAATAGGGTAGTGGAATAGAGAATTGTTCTTCCCCAAGCTCAAGGAGTCTGGTTGGCAGCTTGCACGTCAAGTAGTCAAGGTGATGCGCGGCTGTATGGATGATGGAGTAGAGGCTGAGCACGACGAGTGAGATACATGCAAAAGGCATTTTGACGCTCAAGTCACACCTGAGAGTCTTTAGAGTTTATGAAGAGCAATATAGGACAAAGAGTCTACATTTTTTACACTTGGAGGACCATGTTTATACCTGCTAAGAGGAGTGCATGTCATCTCTTCTTCTCCATCTACTAGTTTTCTTCATCACTTTTCATTCTCAGGCATCGACGTTCTTCTCCATCATCATCTTCCATATAGTCATAGCCCTTATTTTTCGCCTTATTTCTTCCTTTTTATTTATCTATTTTCATTGGCTTAAATATGTTTGGTCCCTCTAAAATTACAGTCTTTTGGTGTAGGCCCTCTAAATATTTTTTTGGTATAGACTCTTATTTTGAAAATAATATGGAGGGATAAGCTCATGCCGTTACCTTTACCTAATGGACGCTGATGTGACATATTTTAGAGAGGCCTAAACCAAAGAACCATGATTAAGACATGATAAAAATTGAGTTTTAGGTCCTTTAAAATCATGGTTCTTTGGTTTAGGAAAAACGAAAGGAATGGAGAAGGGTCTGAAACATACAGAGTGAAGAAAGTCTCCATGAAAACCTAGAATGATATAAAGGTATAATATCTTCCATAAAAAAAAGGTATAATATCAAGAGGAGTGAAAAGATTAAAGCAATATGAAATGGGAAATGAATAAAATTAAGTAGTATAATGTAATCTTTAAGATATATAGAACAACTCAACTCTAAGGTCCTTCCAAATATCCATTTTGAGTGCATGACATTCTACCTTAAAAGTGTTAAGAAAATTGGGCAAATGTAAAATGAATACATTCAAAGTAAAGTAATGACTAACAGACTAAAATCTTTGACAAGCCTCCTAAAGAAACTTGTCAAAGCATTAAAGCTAATACCCTCTCTTTCACTATGTACTTGGATCTCTATAAAGCTTACTACATAGTCTCTACAAGATTAATGTAAAAAGAACATGTATCATATTCAACATAAACCTTTTGTTCCTTTAAATCTAGCAACATAGTTGTCAAATGTCCTAAGTAATTATTATGAGACTTAATTTTTTTTGTCAAAATATGGTTTATGAGTCGAGGAGGACTCCGTTTACACCCCTTTAAATCTTACACACTTACACTCAATCTAAACCATTCATTTTGAATTAAGAACAACTATTAAGAACAAATGATGAACTAAGAGGAAAAAGGCATTGGGTAGTAACTTTATGTTATGTGCAATGCCACTTATAAGTGTCAACATATTATGTTGCTCTAAGGGAATATCATATTCAAATTTATGCAATAGAGGGTAAATATTATTAGGAAACCCATTAAAAGTAACATAGAAAGCAATTGGATATAATGTGACCTTTAATTACAACTTCCCTTTCTTTTTATCATTTTTTAATTTGTTACCCTTTATAATAATTTATTCTCTTCCTCCCTTTTGTCTCTCATAATTTTCAGGTGTTTACAAACCTTATTAATGTGTGATACTTAAGTAATTTGATAGTTGACACTAAAATTAAATTTCCAAGTAACATGGTTTTAATTGATTATATGATGTAGTTCATTTACATTGTAGACTTAATGAAAATATGGGAGAAAATGACCTTATTTTAGTATTAATTTGTAAATTTTTGGTGTTTTTTAAAAGACTTTTGATTTGAGCTCAAATTTATAATTGATTTTTACTTATGATTTAAAAATGATAATTTTATTACTATATTTTTTTTTACGTTTTTATTTCTGTATTTTTTTTACTGTAATATGTACGAAATAAATCAATTTAATTAGTATATTATTATTGAATTATAAATTCATTTTATTATGAATTAAATTACAAAAAATAGAGCTAGTTTTGAAGTTTTAACGGTAAAAAAAAGAGTTTATAAATAGATTTTCTTCATTTCATTTTCATTCTAGAGAGAGAGAGAGAGAGCGAGAAATGAAACAGAGGGAGAGGGAGTGTGACGGAGAGTTTGTTCGCGGCGGAGTGGCTAATGGGTATTGCAGTCCGAAACGGTTCTCTAATTCGCGGCGGCAGAAACGATGGTTCTCCGTGGCGGGTTTGATTCTTTCTTTTCTTCTTCTTGTTCTGACTCGTTTCCTTTACTTGTCGTACAAGCATGAATGAATGGGGCCATTTACGCTTGAATTGTGAATTGCGATTGTGACACGGTGATCAGGGGAGAAGAGAGAGAGAGAGAAAGAACGATGAATTTTGCTACTCATTGTGTGATGGATGTTTCTGTGAGGTTTATAAAATGAAAACCATGTTAAATGCGATGATACTTCTTTTATGCTTAGATGTCTATTTCTTTTGTTATTTAGAAATGGTTTTGATTTTCTTTTCTTTCTGGAACAATTTTGACTTACATAATAGGTTTCAGGGGGCTTGGCTGTATGAGTTTTCAAACGACAATAGAGGAGGAATATGTATATTTGCAATAGACAAGTTGCTAATGTAAATTCAGCAGAGGACACTATTAATTAGGATATATGTACTAATTTGTTCTTCTGGGGTATTAAATGCGAACATATATATAATTATGGACTTTAAGGTAAATTCAGCAGATGTCTCTGGGTATTTATTATTTGTGGCATGCTTTCTTTTGGATTTAATTCAATTTTGTAATGTAATTGAGAGCTATATTCTCTGGATCTGTTTTAGATCAATTCATCATCCACATACTTGAAAATGGTACCAGTTCTAAAATTATTATGACTGTTCAAGCATAGATTAGTTTAAAGAGAAGAAGACACATCAAATTAGACGGGGCTTGTAGATTTGTTATGCTGAAGACGTTTCTGGGTATTATTATTGGTGACACACTGAAGTTGCAATGCCTTGCTAAATTCCTGGCTTTTTGGTTTTTTCCCTTCTTTTGGATTTAATTGAATTCTGTAATATAATTAAACTATTCTTTGGATCTGTTTTAAATCAATTGTTCATTCCCATATTTAGAAAGAGGTATTTTCCACCAGTAACCAAAAATAATAATTTAGAAAGAGGTAATAAAAGTATTAACTCTCACTACCATATATGTATGAACCCTTGCTCAAGGTTTTGGATCTGTATGCTTAACCTTATCTAGAGTAGTGTTTGCAAATAATCTTTTTTTCTTTTCTCTCAAATAATTTTCAATTTAACTATCAACTAAAAAATAATTTACCTATTCTTTAGAAGCATTTAGGTACACAAACACTATATTTTTTTTTTAACTTTCTTTTAAATTTTGGATATAATTAAAGGCATTACTAATTTTTCATTTTTAATCAACATTTTACTCTCGCTCTGAAAATAGATTTCAAAAGCAATATATTCGCAATTAATTACCCTTAAAAATAATTTATCTTAGAAATAAATAGTTTCTGGAGTAGTAATTTGCTTGTTTTCTTACTCATGTAATCGAAACGTATGGGTATGAAAAGTAAGGCTGGAGGGGATGGGAGGAACAAAGAAGAGGGGTAGAGGTCGTGGAGGGTTAAAGTAGGGCCACCCGCCTGTGGGCCAAGGTTATAAGGTTTAGAAGTTAATGAGACGGTAGATGGTAGAGGTAGAGGGTGGCGGGACGAGGGTAAGGTAGATATTAGGATGGGTAAGGATTACAAGATTGGGTAGAGGAGGGATTAGGAGAGGGGGTAGGAAGGGAGGGACGAGATAGGGATTAGGGAATGGGTAGGGATTAAGGATATGGGACATGGTTAGGGATTAGGGTAGAGAAAGGGTAGGGATTAGGGGGTAGGAGGGACTAGGGTAGGGAAGGGAGGGAAGGGATTAGGGGAGGGTAGAGGTAGATGGTGTAGGGACGGGGTAGGGCGAGAGGGTGTAGGGTGTAGGGACGGGGTAGGGCGAGAGGTTTGTGGGGCGGGAGTAGAGGGATAGGGTAGGATGGGTAGGATTAGGGGGTAAGAGGGGAGGGGTAAAGTAGAGGTAGGATGATTAGGGGGAGGGGGTGGCGGGGCGAGGGTAGAGGGACCACTCCTACCCTCCTACGCGCTCCTCTACACCTACCCCTGTCCCCGTCCCGCCACCCTCTACCCTCCCTATAATCCCTACCCTCGTCCCTATCCCTAACGACGTCCCTCTACCCTCCCATTATCCTTAATCCCTACCCATCCTACGCCCACCCCACTAACCTCTCCCCCCTAACTCGTCCCTACACCCTCTCCTCTACCCTACCCCCGTTCCCTCACCCTCTACCCCCTAATCCCTTCCCTACCCTCCTCTCCTACCCCCTAATCCCTTCCCTAATCCGCACCCCCTCCTACTACCCTACCCATCCCCTCCTACCCCCTCCTACCCACTAATCCCTACCGTCGTCCCTCTACCCTCCCTCTATCCTTAATCCTAATCCCTACCCACCCTACCCCGTCCCGCCACCCTCTACCTCTACCTTCTCTACCCTCGTCCCTCCTACCCTCTTCTCCTTACCCTATCCTCTACCCCACGTCCCGCCATTCCTACCTCTACCTTAATCCCTACCCTACCCTACTGTACCCCTTCCTTTCTTACTCTCTAATCGCTCACCCTCCCCTATTCCCTAATCCCTGCCCCTCCTACCCCGCCCTTCCTACCCCATCTTATTTCTTATCTCTCTTTCATTACTCGCTAAGAATTGTGAACAAAAACATTTTTTTAAACATTTATTTGATTATAAAACAATGTATTAAAAGGTAAGTGTTAAGTTAATTTAAGTTTCAAAAAATGTAACAAATTTTCCCACTAGTAGGCTACTTAGTAATATGACAAAGTAGTGCCACCTCTACTGAATTTAACACCGTTGAATTTACATTAGCAACTTCTCTATTGCCGTTTGAAATTAAAGGCAACTCATACAAATTCTACCCCCTTAAACCTCCTCATTCAAATTCTTCCAGAAAAAAGAAAAAAGAAAATACAAGAAACATCATATCACATCACACAAGCAGCATAAGCGTGCTAGCTCCTCTTGGAATCCTGTAATCTGCTCCCCTAAAAAATTATGAGGCTTTACATGTACATGATCGAGAAAACAGAGAAGATTTATACTTGAACAATAGCAGCAAGAGTTTATTAGGCATAATTATTTTTATGCTTGTACAACAGTAACAAACAAGACTTTGGTTGGTTGACATCTTGATTAGTCACAAAAAAGAGTGATTGAATCATACATTACACAGAGTAACAAAATGATCTGAAAGTAGAAATTACAAAATCAAGAATCGTATCACACAAGTACATGCAATCCACCCGCAGTAACACAGATACAGTTCTTACCTCAAGAACCTTACCTTTTCACCGTGTCAAAATCGCAATTCGTGTTTCTTCGTCCCTCAAGAATCAAAGAATCAGACCCACCCGCGACGGAGAACCACCAGTAAGCCATCGTTTCTGCCGTTGCACCGCCGCCAACAAACTCTCTCTCTCTCTTTCGTCAAGTCCTCTTCCTTCCATTTCTCACTCGCTATCACACACCCTCTCCCTCTCTGTTTTCGAATAATAGAATGAAAAAAAATAAAAGGGAAGGATATCTATTTATGACCATTTTTCTTACCGTTAAACCCACCTGGCAACTTTCTAATTTGTATTTTTCCAAGGGTTAACTTCTAACCCACGTCATTTACTTTTACAATTTAATTTACTTCCCACATCAATTCTAATCTCTCAACTCTATAAAATCACCCAATTACATACTATGTATTCACAAATATGTTTAATTACACTTACATTCTATACTATGTATTGTCTTTGCATATGGCTTGCATCAATGTGAAAATGCAACTAGTGGAAACGCATGACAATGCATCCCAACTTAAAGAGCAATGAGGCAGATTTCTATTAATTTTATTCACAACCAAATGGTTAAGTATGCTATGACGTCTATATAGTCTTAAATTTATTTATGGGTGGAAATGGGGAAACACTCAACAAATTATAAAATAAAATAAAAACATTGCTATACAGAAAATTTGTTTATATAATGCCTCATAAGTACAAATTATGGGGGGTGGGACCCTCTTCATGGGCCCTCAATATATACACATACCCCATCATAAGCTTAAGAACATTCAAAAGATGAAAGACCACTATGGAAACAACCTAAAACTAGAACCCACTAAAAGATGAAGGGGTTGAGCATTTCCTTTTCTACTACTTACTACTTACTTAACAACACTAGTCAGCAGATTAGCAAATGTATTGGTTTACTAGTGTCATGTTCCTCTCAATTGACACTGTAACTCACTGTCTTCCAATCTTTATATCTATGAAGGGTCAAACCAATGTATCAGCTCTAAGGAGATTAAATTTGCAGAGGGGGCAGGTTGCTTTCGTCCGAAGCCATCGGCTAATGCATCCACTATGAAAATGGTGGGTACAGGGAAGGCGATAGAGTTCTACTCCATCAACATATGTACACAGGCAGATACAGCATTCCTACAACATAAATCACAAGCAGTTTAATTCTCTTTCAGTGGTTTCATATTTATTTCAACTTTATGACAAAAAGCAATCAATCACGGTGAGTAATTTTCAGCAAGTAATACGGAGATATGAGGAGACACAGTCAGTACTCACCGAATCATCTGGATCTAGAAAAATTTCACTTGTATGGCTTTCGTTGCATGAATCATTTCTTGCATTAATAAGCTGCTTCTTGTTGTCATGGACCATCAGCAGTGAATTTGACTGACTAAACCTATACTTAGGAAGTGACTTGATATCTTCTTCAGATGCACCTTCTCTGATTCTTATAGCATAAGCTAATGCTATTATTGGGAGGATGCAGAAGAGAGCAAAGAAAACTACACACGCCATCCCAATGCAAAAGATAATAAAAAATACATCGAATGCTAGAAAGACCACCGTTAACCTGCACAAATGTGATAAAAATGTCATTGAGCGTATAAATAATGTTAGAAAACTTATCAGTGAATAATTATGTTAGATAAGATCTTTTTATGCCAGAAGATGAAATAAACAAGTATTGCATTGTAAAATTACTAAAAAAGTATACTCTCTATCCCTCTAGTCCTAATTATAAGACACTTTAGAGACATACTTGGTATCCCATTATATTAGACCCCCTACTAAATTTCAGGAATTTCTATTATCTTTTTCCATATATGCCCCTAGTATTCTTTACTTTTCAATTCCCAAATATTGATTACCACCCACTATTAATTCTCTTCCATGCTACCCATTAAAGAGATAGTGGGATCATACAAGTAATACAATCACTAAAGAATTTTGTTTTAAATAAGGATAAATGTGGAAGATTGTATATATTTTTTTTGAAACCAATACAGTAACTAACCTTATTAAATGTTTTCTTAATAAGCGTAATTGTCTGGAGAGGACTTTATCATTGGGACCGAAGGGAGTGATATTATTTATTCTCGCTTGAGCTGAGTATCTTGACAAAGCCTCAGTTTGAATCAACAGGCTCAACAAGAGGCCCTATTCCAATAAAATAAGTCAAACTTAACTGGTAGGGTAGGTCTAGTTTGAAATCGTCAAAGTAACCACAACCTCACAAGAGACTACTCTTTGATCCAACTTTATATCAGACAAGAAATAGGAGCCTATTCCAACAAGACTTCTGTGTGCACCATGCCATGGAAAAGGTAACCCCAAATTTCCAGTTTAAGAATTAGATAATATGATTTCAGCATAATGAAAGCTTGTTAGTCCTAAATATGGGTCAAAGTCAGACTATTCAACAGAGTTCTTTAGTTAAACCAGTAAGGATTTTGCATTTCATCAACTAGTTTAAAGGTTTGAAAACTATAAAAGCAAGACAAATGTAAAGAATTGAGAAATGAGAATGATTTCCTAAAAGGAAAAAAAGAAGAAGGATCTTCCATGGTTTCACCATCTAATGGAAAAAGGTTTGGTGGTGGAGGCGGTTGTTGTTTCAACCTTAAGCAGTTGGATACACTTGACTACTTCCTAGGTATTGAAGTCAAAGAGGTTTCTCCTAGCTCTCTTCTCCTCCCTCAGCAGGAAATATATTCAGGACCTATTGGTTAAGGCCAATATGACTGACTGCTGTCCCATTTCATCACCTATGATAGTGGTTACAGACTTGCAAAAACTAGTGGCTCTCCCTTCTTGGATCAATTACTCTATCTGTTGGTTGTGGGGCCCCTTCAGTACATAACCACTACAAGGCACGAACTAAGCTACGCATAGAATAAGGTCTTCCAGATTAGGTTCAATACTTTTGGACTCTCGTTGGACTACATTCAAGCATATTGTGCATTATCTCAAAGGCACTATGCGGCCTGCAACCTCATCCTCTCTTCACATTCAGGGCTTCTCTGATACGGACTAGGCCATGACCCAGATGACTGCCCTCGTTGGACTACATTCAAGCATATTGTGCATTATCTCAAAGGCACTATGCCCTATGGCCCTCTTTTGCGGCCTGCAACCTCATCCTTGCTTCACATTCAGGGCTTCTCTGATACGGACTAGCCCGTGACCTAGATGACTGCAAATCTATCTGTGGTGCCTGCACATTTTGAGGCTCCATTCTTATCTCTTGGTGGTCTCGGAAGCAAGCGATTGCTGGGCACTGTATGCACATTTTTAGGCTCCATTCTTTCAGATTCTCCTTCAGGAGCTTAAGGTTGTTCCAGTTGTTCCTTCATTTTTCTGTGACAACCTCAGCAGGGTTTCCTTGTCACACAACTCGGTCCTACTCCTACAAGCACGGACCAAGCATATGCAATTGAACATTTCTTTTGACAGAAGGTCATTAACAAGGAACTTGTAGCTCGGCATCTGCCAGCAGACTCCAGGTGGCTGATGCTCTTACCAAGCCCTCGCCATCCAGTAGGTTTCTCCAAGCTCACTGTGAGTGATCCTCTCACACCCTAGTTGAGTTTGAGGGAGGAGTACTGGAGTATATATCTTAAGCTATACTAAGAGTGCACCTTATTGTATCCCTGTGTCTGTTAGTTAGTAAACAACAGCTGTAAATTAGTTAGTTTTAAATTTTGACAGTAGCTCAACAGAACATTGAGACTCCATATATACCTGTATCTGCAATACTAAATAATCAGTGAATTCATTCTTCAGTTATCTCCAATTCTCAGAACCTCTAAACTTCATTAAATAACGCATCAACAAAAATTAATTATTGGTGGTTGTGGATATAGTTTCACCTCACTTTCATTCCCCTTATTTATATGACATCCAAGCCAAACAGAGGCACAACATTCCACGATAATCTATTTCATACTTCTTAAGTACAATCTACTCTCTACTTATTCTGCTCAAGACTCAGGAGGAACTTTCAAGTAGTCAAAACTATTTTTTTAACTGCTATATTATTTTTGAAGGTTATCTCGTTATTCATCACATTTTCTTGCCATAAAAAGAAAGAAAACATTGAAATTAAGGTTCTTACCAGTAGAGACGTGGAGAATCCTCCACAAGTGCTTGGCCGCCCACAACAATCCAGTAAAATCCAAACACCCACCAAACGGACGATGTCAAAGTGTTCATAGGTTCCAACTTCTTCAAAATACTGAAAGCATTGAAGAATAAAGTAAAATTAAAGTTCAATCACATCATTCACATGCCACTGCAAAGGAACGGGAACAAAAGCACACATAGACAACAGAATATCATCACTCTCATATAACAACACCATGAACATCAATCATCCAGTCCCCAACAAGAACAGAAACCAAGTCTCTTACCACTAGATGAAGATGAGGTTCGCTACATGGATCACACAATGCCATACTAAAAATTCAACAGCAAAACAAACACACAAAATTTCCTAGATAATCATCAAATCAATTGCAAGCACAAAATAAACATGCAACTTCAAAATTTCTCTAATCAATTGCTTCAGTTAGTTGAGAGAGGAATTGGAGAAAGGAATCAGAGTGAAAGTTCCGGTTACCTGTAGGGAGTGCGGGAGAAGGAATCAAGAGCCGTGGAGGAGCGATACTCAGAGTAGACGAAAGCCATGTGGAGAAGACACTCGAAGGCGTAGCCACAGAGCCACAGCCTCAAGGGAGTAGAAGGCCGCTCGTGGAGCGTGAAGAGGAGCACGCCGGCGGCGGCCACCACGAACGCCAGGTTCCACACCATGTCCACCACCAGTACCGCCCTTGAATACGCGCAGCCCTCACCGCCGGCGAAGGGGAAAGTGAAGGTGGTGGGGCCGCAGAGCGCCGGAGAATCGCCTCCGCCGGTGAGGAGGTGGCGCTGCTCTGGTTGCTGCTGCTGTGGTTCCATGCTAGAGAGAGAAATTCTCTAGAGAGAGAAAGTAGAGAGAGGGTTTGAATAGAAAATGAGAGGAAATTGGGTGGTGAAATGAGATTTCTGGAGGGGAGTGAAACGACGTCGCATCGAGAGTGCGAAGGATTAATTGAAGCGTGGTGACACTAGAGGGCGATAATGCGGCGGCAGCAACTAGATACTCTTGTTGACTTTGGAACATCATGAATCATTTTTTATCAAATCTTTTCTCAACTACTTTCATTTATAATTTAGGGAAAATTATACTTGTTCAGGAGTTTAATATGTTGTCATAATTGAGTATGTTGGTTACCTAAAATATGTGTTGTTAGTTTTTTAAGAAAAAAATAGATTGTTACATTTAATATTAAGTAGGTCAGTGTTGTGGTTCAACATTTCGTTTTTAAGCAAATAGAAGTGGTTCTATTAATGACTTTTGTGAATAAAAAAAACTCGTCAATTTTCTCTTTTTGTTTCGATTACAGGCAGACTAATAGAGTTGCCCATGCTTTGGCAGCTGAGAGTCATTTGTACAAAGACTGCGAATGGTGGGGTGATCCCCCTGTGGGTATCCTATTACACTTGGCAGCAGATTTTCCTAATTGAATGAAGTTATGTTGTTATCAAAAAGTTTCACGGCTATCTATTCGAGATACCATTACCTTAGTTAGTTGAAAAAAAAACACCAGCACAATTAGCAAGTAGTAGTTGGGTATGATGATAAGGGTTCTATAACTGGCACAACTTGAAATGGATTAATGTTTTGACTATCCTTTAAATCACTTGATGATTATTCGGAATAAGAAGATACGATAAGTTATTATATTATATTTTAAATAAATGGATAAAATAATATTATTTATATCCTTGTAAATTTTATCTTGAAAATTAAGATAAAATAGAAGTATTTTGCACTTTTTCTTCTCACATACACCTTCAATCCGTTTGCGAGAGGGAAGATAAAAAAAAATGTCTACTTTTAAAAGCAAACATCACCTTTTCTTAATATATTAGACTAGTTTTTTAAGTGTATTATTAGTAAGTAAAATATTTTATGGGGTTTAAGTTAAGGCCTCCCTCAGTCCCTTGTGCTAAGTCAATATCAAAAGAACCATAAGCTTTACTTTATCATTTAAATATGATGTTTAGGTAACATCATTTAGACCAACCAAACGAGTGACAATTGTAATGATAAAAAATGATTGTTTGAACCTTTAGATTGAGAATTCGATTCCTACGAGCCGCACTCTTGAAGAGACATTTGACCTTCACCACATCCAATTAAAAATACGAGAGCAATTCAACACACAAAAGAAATCATCTTGCCCCAATTCTTTAAATATTTTAAAGAAAATTTGTAAGATTTTATAGAAGTGTAATTTATTTTTAAATATTTTTGTCAGAAGAAAAAGTTATTTTTCATTTGCATACAATTACAAACACTTTTTATTTTAAACGTAATTACAATTAGAGACTTTTCAAAACCCGGTCAAAACAAAATTTTGTTATCATCAGAAGTATGACTCATATTTTAAAATTTGATTTTTGCAAAAAAAATTAAATCATCTAACAAATTTAAAGTACTTTTTTACTTCTTCGGAAATCAAAGTACTTTTTTTTTAAATTAAACAAAATACAGTCTTAATTATTTAATTGAAAAAATTCACTTATTGTTTACAAGTTTCGAAATAATAAAAGTATTTATTTTATTTTTTAACTATTATTTTTAAGAAAAATTACTCTTTTATTTATATATTATTAAAAGTCTAAAATAATATAAATTATTATTGAATCGACTGTGCTTCATTTTTCTGAAATTAATAATTTTGATATAAATAAAGACATGAATTATATTAATTGATTAAAACATTTATTGGAAGATGAAAAATAAACTAAGAAATCAAATATTCAAAATTAAGAATTAGATCCATTGTATCTTATATTCAATGAACATATAAATATTAAACATCAACATGTATGTTTCAAATTGCCTTCTTCTTGCACCACTGATTTCTTTCTTAAGTCATGCAAATGGATGAATTTTTTATCTATATATCGATTACTTCGAATTGTTTGCTATAAAGACTAAATCTGAAGGTGGAAAATAGAGAATTAGATTCCGCCATTATCATTTTTTTTTTTTGTCTTGAATGTAGTCTCCATTTAAAACATTCCAATAGATCACACTCAGTTTAGTTCACAACATGCCCCACTCCAGAATCTACTTTATCTGATAATCTAAATACAGAACAATTGAACCCTTTTGTAAATAATTTTCAGGTAAGTTCATTAACAACAGAAGGTGGGAATTCAGCTCTAAATTAAACAGAAAACAAAGTGATTTGAAGTGGTTGACCGATGAATTTAATCCATCCTTCCCTTCAATATCCTTTCCTTTACTTCTGTTGGTGTGCTGCACAAACAAATTAAAAGACCAACAAAGCCATCACAATAATATACTATGAATAGGCATCAAATCAAACTTGAATTAAGCTCAAACGTCAAAGAAGGAAAGTTGTAATTGACTTCAAGAACAAATAGATTATCAATGGCAGATTTTCTTTGAAAGTGGTTGGTACAGTAATCAGAAGCAGCCTAAAGATTGACAACAAATATTAAAACACTAAAGACCAAATTACTAAGAGAAGCAAAGAATTTATAAACTTACACGACGTAGACATGACCTCCCCAGCCACTTAAACAGTCGCGATCTACGGATGATAGCAGTGCTTGGGAGATGGTCTCAAACAACTCCTCAGGTTCCTGTGTTCCAATAAGAAATCAAACAGAAAAAATTAAGATGCCTTCCTTTGATGAGCATGGAGAAACTATGTTAAAAAGATCAATCAACCTAAACCACAAGTATGATAATGTGAAAAACTTTGACGCTGATAAAACAAACTGCAACATTGAGGCATTACTAAGGCCTTTTCTATTTGAATCCCAGATTCCAACATAGCACAAAACATCTTATTTCCAGCAGACAATTATGTCCCCAGCGTTAGAAACATAATTATTGTCACACTTCTGTAACTAGATAACTACTCGAACTAATAAACTACCCTCCCTTACATTCTCTGTCCTTATTTACAAATAAACTTTTTTAACAGATTTCCTAACAACGCCAAACTAACAGGGGCTGGTCCACTTGATTCCTTGCCCCATTTGATGTAAGCTTTTACTAAATGAGGCCTGTTCCTTACTCCTCCCCGTAAAGATTCACCTTGGCTTCAGGGCGAAAGGTTAGGTAAATGCTTAGGAACTGCTGATTTCCAAGAATCCCATCTGGATCCTGTTGTGGGGAGCATAAAGACAAAACCATGCTAAGTGCTGGGTTAGTCCCCTGAACTACTGAAACAACTTCCCCCAGGGTACAACTGCAAGTAGAGTAAATATAATTTGCCAACAAGCCGAAATCTTTTTTGCTTTATGCTGTTGAACAGCCCTTTGACCCCCAATCTTGCTACGGAACTCACTTATGGCTCTGTCTTAAACTGCTTGAGTAAAACAAGTCAGAACTCAGCATCTACAAATGCAGGTCCATAACCAAATGCCCTTCGCTGGGCAATTCTTATTAACCCCCTCCATCCTTGTAGGGTCCACTTCCCACTTCTTACTTACAGGTACACAATCCCTAATTTTTTGAAAATCACCTCATGAAGAAGGCTTGGTGCCTTCCCTAACAGAAGATGAGTGTATATAAGAACAGGTCCTCATTTGCACTTGAGAGGTGTTAGAATCAGATCTAACGAATACCTATGGTGCAATGGAGACTTTCTGTCAATAGACGCTGTTTTCTTGTCTATATTCTGACCCAATTCATTTTAGTCTACAATACATGGATGATGTTCTCGATCTGATGTAGGAAACTATCCATTTTAAGGTATGGTAGTTAGTGGCCATGTTCATCTAGAGATGGTTTTTTGTTAGTAGAACTCTTCCAACACAAGCAAAAAATGGACGAGACAACTCGATTTTGCAAAATCATATAAAGGGATAGTGTAAAAGACAACAACACAAGTTAAAATCAGAGACAAACCATGTCAGGCTTAAACATCGCCTCACAAGCACCATACAAAGACTCAGATGCACTGCCAGCAACAACAAAATCTTTCGCAAGCTCCCTGCATACAAGCAAATCGAAATATGCTGGTATCATTTAAATACAGCTCATATGGAATTCTATACAATTCAGAGTATACTAATAAATGAAGAGAAGAATAAACTTGCCTAAAAGGCACTTTCCAAACAACATACAGGTTCAATTATATCCAGATTAGAGGATTATACAAGACAAAATATGCACGATAGAGCGGGAATTTCAAATATTAAATTTATTTCCTGCATGGCCGTCAAATGAACTGAACAATGATGCATAAAGCTTAATGTAGACCACTTTAGCAACCTCTCGCAGGACATCATTATAAATCTCAAAACACCAATTATGCACATAATGTACTCCAAATCAAGTAGTAGTTTGAAAAAATAATAAATGTTTTAAAAGAACAAGCATTTAGCAGTAGAAAGTAGAAACCAACATCTCTGCATGACAGTCATATCATAGAACCGGTTCAGAATTCACAAGAAAACACTGGGTTTCATTGGAAAAACAACAAGAACTCTGCTTGATACAAACCATTCAAGAGGTCTTGGACTCTCCTAAGCCTTTTCCTAACTGAAACTTAAAAAAATTCCCTCTCCCACTCATCCTCTTCTATCCATAAGCAAATGCCAAATGCCTAATAACCCATTAACTAGTACTCTGTTAGCTAAATAATTCTATTAACAATCATTACTCCCCCCCCCCCAAAAAAAACATTCATGTTGCAGTCAAGGTAAACAATGATAGCTGAAAAGGAAATTTGAGTATTCCGCCAGGGCCGCACTGTAGCTGGAATAGTAGCATGCCAGTAGCTTCAGGTGTTAGGCTCTTTGGACTAATATACCGCAACCCATCCTAATATTCACCGCCAACAGTCCGAAATTGGAGAAACAATTTATGGGCAGCAATTTGGAAACATGAAATTCCCCCAACCTTTACCCCTTCGCTCGCTCCATCCAGACTGGCATTCAAGGCGATGTCGTGGAACTTCACCTGCATTCCATATTTCTCTGCCATCACAGCAGAGCATGGACCATTGTACCAGCACCACGGTTTGGCATTTCTGGTGTAGGTCACTAATGCTTGATGTTGCCCAAAGAGCTTGGAGTTGTTGGAACTTGGACAACATCTCTATTGGTCCTCGTCTCCGTTGTTGAAGTCGCACCAGCCACTTGACGAGCTTCAATGTCTGACAGTCCACGGTAGTCACTTGGAGTTCCCCTTCTTTCTTTATTAGACTCGTTCCGCTCTACCTCATGAATGATCATCAACCCTGCTAAACTTGCCTTGGATGGACAAAAAACACTACCCAATGGAGGAAACTTAGCTAAGATGGTCGAGTGCTCATACTCCTTCAAAATTGACAATCATCATGAGTTTAGCTGGTTTGAAACAGAACTGCAGCTTGAGTAGCGACACTCCTTGGTCAAAACCATATCTTCTTGAACCGCTTCAAACTTGTAAACCTCAAGTGCCCCAATCAAGCTCTGATACCAGTTGAGAAAACCGGTTGTCCGAATCAGAATTCACAAGAAATATTGTCTTTTACTGAAAGAACTGAAGGTACTCTGCTTGAAACATGATATACCAGAACATTCTAGAGGTCCTAGACTCTCCTTAGCCTTTCCCTAACTGAAACGTATCAAAAGACCCTTCCCCGCTCATCCTATCTCCTCTTTTTAGGCAAATGCCCTATTAGCCCACTAACTAACTATTATTCGGTTAACTAACCAGTTCGCTAACTAATTCTATTAATTGATTCTAACCTATCAGTAACAAATCATCCTAAGCAAAAGAACAGCAAAGATAACAACCACGAAAATACACAATATCAATGGAGCAAGGAAGCCCAATCCCCTATCATATCTGTTACTGAACTAAAATCTAATTAAGGCAATGTTCTATAGACCAAATAGAAGTCAAATGCATTATCTTATCCCAAATCATGTGTTGAGTGGTTATGCCAAAGGAACCTAAAAAATACCAGAATTTCTGCTGCAGCCAAATGCACTAACATATAACAAACGAGTATATGAAAGTTTAGCTTCTAGTTTCACAAACTTTGTCCATCACTTATTAAAAACAACTTGCTTTCATTTTTTTAAACTTCTATTTATTAATCATTTGATTCTTTCACTTGCTTTCTATCACAAAATAACGAAACATTTATAAAACTTCCACATGTTTAATTTCTAAGTAGCTGGAAAAGTCAGAACTAATAAAGTTCAGCAAAATTGTTCAGACATAAAGACTATGCTTGTCCCAGACCACCAGCCAAATGCATGCCATGATATAAAATAAGGCCCAGAAGAAATGTATAAGGCACATGCATATCTTTGAAATAAAATTAATAAACAATGCAAACATTTACAAAATTTTAGCACAAATGGGCTATAGAATACTTTACTTACTTTGCACCAATACAATCCATTGTGCAAATGAATGGCTTGTCTTCATCCCCTAATCCAGCAATTACAGGCTGGCAAAAGTATGGACCGAACCTGAAAAGAAAAAGATCGCATACTTTGTTTTTAAAGTTCTCGTATATTTAATTTGTAAACAGGACAATTTTTTATACCCTTACAGCTTATTGTGACCAGATATGCAAAGCAACCAGAATGGAGAGAAAGAAATAGACACAGCATTAAACATGGTTCAACCTACAAAAAGCTATCGGTCTACGTCCATCAGCACGACAGGGAGAAAATTGACTATGACCAATGAAGATTACAAGCATATCCCACAATTGAACCTCCCACAATCAATTTTCCCCTCCACAAAAGTTACTCCTATAGCATGTTTGCAATGGCAGTAAGCATACAATCCAGAAGCTACACTATTTGACTTCTTCATGAATGTGACTATGAAGCTCCCAACTGCAGAACCAAACGGCTTATCCCAGAATCACTTCTCCCCCTAACATGAAAATCTACTGGGTTTCCAAACATATACTAGAAGGAGTAGCTGCTCAATGCTCAAACCCCAATCCCAATACAATTCTTACCATTGCAGAGATTCAGTACACTCTGACCTAACTAATGTGCATAAAAAAAATTCTACCTAACTAAATATACAGCCCCTTTTAACAATTGAGAATTGCCATAATCAGAAATTTTGAGTAAAACCCAGTTCATATAAAATATTGATAATCATCAGCAAATTGAAAAAAAAATGGGATCTGAATTGTGAATCACATTACCGTTTCTCGTAGAGAATCGAAGAGACCAAGCTGGCAAAGGTCTCGGGCTTCATATCCCTCTCTTCACGAAGCTGATACAGTTTGTGGCGAAAAACGAGACGCTGATACCTAGATGAAGCACAGAATAGAGAAGAAAACATCAACAATCAGAAAATATCTACAAAATAGAGAGAAAGAGAGTGTTTGTGAGAGAAAAGGGTACAGTGTCTGAGCATCGGTGGCGAGACCAGAGAGACCGATGAAGAGTTTGTCGTGAATCTTGGAAATCCTCTGAAAATCGGTGGCTATGGTCTGGAGCTGCACACCGAGCCTTCGATCGCTGGCAATGGCGAAGCAGTTCTTGCCCACCATAGCCACTAGGGCACTTCCGTTGTACTCGAAGATCGACATCGTTTGATTTGATTTGATTTGATTTGATTGCAACAACAACACGATGATAACCAGTTCTTCCCCTTTTGATGCAAATTCAAAACCCTAATTAGTGTAGAAGTAGTATTGTATTTTATTTGAGACAAGTACTTTTCTTTGGGCTCACGACACTCAAAATATAAGAGAGTGGTTTGAGAAAATATTTATTTATTTATTTTTATTTTTTGAAATTAGTTTTTATTTTTAAATTCTTCAAATTTAGAAAACATGATTGTCATTGTCATAGTTGTTGTCGCCACCACTATCATCACCGTTATCGACATCGCCCTATTCCCAACACTTACTGTTGCCACCGTCGCCGCTATTACCATTGCCACGGTCATTGAACCTAGCACCACCTTCACCGCCACCACTACCACTACCACATTAGCTGCCACCTTCATCGTCGCCGCTAACGACAATATTGTCACTACTATCATTGTCGTCACCACTACCGTTTGAACCTCCACCATCACTGCTTTTCATTTCACTGGTTAGTCCAGGTGGCGGTGATTGAGGCGGTTGCGGAGGTGATAGCATGGTGGTGACAACGACGACAGTCGTAGCGGCGGTGCTAACAGCGACAACGGTGGTGGTGGTGACCAAGAGGTGGCGGGCAGTGGCAGCGATTGTAGTGGTGACAATGACAGCGGTGAAAAGGGTATGAAAACGCAATTTCAGGCCCAAGGGATATGACGATCGCGATTACCGAGGATGTGTGTGGTGAAGAGAAGAATCTCATCATTACTGGGAAGTGAACAATTTATTAGACGTCAAATCATCAATGAGCATTTAATGCTGGTAATCATGGCCCGAAATTAAGGGTTAGTGGAGGATAAGTGAAAGGTCGGGGATTCGATTAGGTTGAGGCGGCAAAAGAAGCGGGGGAATGAAAATTTTAACATTTGAAATTGCTCATGTATTTTTTAAGTAAAATATTAAGAATTTTCTAGTCATTTAAATGCAGGGGCGCTTCGGATGCTGCTCATTGTAACGATCTTGGAATATCAAGAAAAAAAAAACAGTCGATGAATTGGAGGTGGCTCAAAAGACATTCTTAGTCTTCATACTTCACATACGGTGTGTTGGAAACTTGTGGACTGAACGCAGGATCAGAGGCTGACATGGCGCGCCAACAAGGCACTCGAGGGACCTGCAAATATCACAATTTTTTTTTACTGCAGTAACCGTAACATGAACACCTAAACAATATCCATATTAAATCATAATTGGGTCGTGCTTAACCCGCAAAATACACTATTGGATCTCTTATTTTTGTTTATGGAGAATTGAAATTTTGTAGTATGATGTGCGCAAATAAATTCCGACTAGAATCCATCGATTGATTTTTCGAAATCATTGATCAAAGAGAGAGGAAAAATAGATCGAGAAATTAGGGTTCTATCAAACCCAAAACGCAAAACATCAAATTGTCACAAAACATTCAACGAAATCAGACCAAATTTTCAGTATGTTAGTTGTATGGCATAGTGGATCAAAGCTCAATCAATTTCTAAAAACCTCATCCACCCACCATGGCACAACACCTTGCTGAGTTGCCGAGGAGAGCCATCGCAAAGACATCGTTGCTCCTCTCTCCCTCCACCGATCTCGTCTCTCCACTCTCTCCTTGACGGCGACACTTCTTCACCGGCACTGGGTTCGAATATGGGTTGTGGTGGAAAAGAGGTTGGGTCCTTGAGGTGGGGGTTACAGTGAGTGAGGGTCTGAGGGAGGAGGAAGATTTGATGAAATGATGATTTTCTGGGTAATCTTTTTTGTGGGTAATTTGGTTGTTTGTTGAGTTCTTTTGATTTTTTTTTTCTATTATTGAATTCTTTCATTAAATGAGATTGTTTGTCTAATTTCCTGAGATTGTTCATAATGACGAGGTGAAGAATATAAAGATGAATGAAGGAAGGGTGATTTAGTAAAGTAATATATACTTAATAAATATATTTATTTAATGTTAATTAATCTGAACCGTTAATATTAAAAAGTTTGTATCAAACGGTGAAAAATAAATTGGCCCACGACGGTCCAGTTTCAAAATTGTCCCACCATAGGCGAAACTAGAGGTGTAATCGGCCCGGATTGGTTCGGATTTAGGGTGATAAAATGTCTGAACCAATCAAACATGTTCGGTTTGTGTTGGTTTGAATTTCATGATTTTTACTTCTAAATCCGAACCAAACCAACCCGATCTCAATGAGGTTCGGATGGTCGGATTTGAAATAAAAAAATATTATTTTAAAATATGCATAATTTTTTTTCTAAGAACATGACAAATTATAAATAATATAGAAAAATGTAACATTTTTAAAGAACAGACCATTCGATAATGACATAATCCGTATAATCTAAATAAAACTAACATTTCTAATACAAATATAACTATGTAATGTAATGAGCTGAAATTGTTGGAGCTTAATGTAAAAAAAAAAAATCAATTCATTGTGTTGGTTCGAATTGATCGGTTTTTCAATCCTTAAATTCGATACTCGAACCGATGGTGTTCGGATTCAGTAAGAAAATTCGAACTGAATTAATAATCCAATCCAACCCACCATAATGTATTCGGTTAGGATTGGTTTAATTGGATTTACGGATCGGACCATACCCAATTACACCGCTAAGCGAAACCGTCAACTGAACTAGAGCTGAATTGAACTAGAACTGGATTGAAAAGCAGAACGTAAAGCAATCTTCGAATCAGATAGGTTGGGACTTTGAAAACTATATTAGCATATATAAGGCTAAACTACAATATAATAATACTTTTGCATCCTCTCTGAGAACCCACCGCCCACAGTCAAATCAGAGGCAAATGACTAAAACCAATTGTCTAGTCTTATCAAGGAACTATGCTCAAAGCAATCTTTTATCAGTGTACTAGCTAGACTAAAATATTTAGGACTGATTTCGGTAAAGCATAACTAAAATTTATGACCCTTCTTTAAGGCTAAAAGCATAACTAAAATTTATACATTGAATAGTATGAAATTCGAATCGGCCGGTTCGACCGGTTGAACCGTGAACTGAATCCCTGATCGGTTCGAGCCGAGCAACGGATCGGACATGCAATTGACTCGCCGTGAACCGGATTGAACCGATCGGGTCGGTAAAAAAACCGGTGACCCAGAGCTGCGGTTGGACCGTTTTTCTTAAACATTCAAGAAATCATACAGAAGTAGAATCAATGCCATGTTCCTATCAAATAATTAGATGAATACAAATGGAGGACAAGTAAAACAACTCGATCTGGACTTGAAGAGGAGTGGCGGCGGCGGCGGCGCGGTTCTAGGAGAGAGAGGAGAGACGACGACGGCGTTATGGCTTCAGATCGGTGGTGATGGTGCGATTTGGGGGAGAGAGAGGGAGGTGATGGCAGTTGGTTTAGGTTGGAGGCGTGTTTGGACAGAGAGAAGGTGGTGGTCGTGGTGTTTTGGACGAGTGGAACCTGTGATGGTGTGATTCAGAGGAAGGAAGGGTGTTTGGTGGTGGAAACAGCCATGAGAAAGGGAGAGGGCGACGGCTGAGTGTTTTGGAGGAGAGGTGTGTACTAGGGTTTTGGTGATGGAGGAGAGAGCTGCAGCAAAGGCCAAGTTGTAAATTCAATTTTTTTAATTCCCTAGACACAGCAAAGGTCGTTGCCTTTCAATTTTTAATTAAACATTGGGCATTATGCCTTCAATTTCCAATATGCGGTGTTTCTTTCATTGGGCCAGCCCACTACTTTTTGTCCATAAAATAGGATTTTTTTATTAAGTGCATGAAATGATAGGCTTAAAACTAGTTTTTAAATTTTATTGTGGTAAAACATGTCTTGTTGCTTTTGTGTGTATGGCATGTGTGACACTTTGTTATGATATTGTGAATTTTTGAATTATTTTTTATTGTCAACCGAGTTAAACGGTTCAACCAGTGACCCAGTGGTTGAACCATTGACTCATTGACCCAGTGCCTCGACCGAGTCGATCACCGGTTCAAGTCTGATAACACTGGTATGAATAAGTCAATCCAATTTTTCTTCAAAATCACCCTATATTTAATGAATTACGAAGGAAATTAAGGGTATGTTTGGACTGATGGAACATAATGGAGTGGAGCGGAATGAAATATAACAGAGCATAAGGGAATGAAACAAAAATTCCATTACGTTGTTTGGGTATTTTGTGACGGAGCGGAACAAAGTTACCACTCTATTGTTTGGATAGTAGACGGAGTGGAATTAGTTAAAACTTTTTAATTACTATTGTTAGAGTATCAGCGCAATGCGGAAGCACAAGATCGAGATAATAGAGAATTAAAGAGAAGTAAAAGTAAAGTGACAAGAAAAAACACACACAAGATTTACGTGAAAAAACTCTCCCAATGTAAGAGGTAAAAAACCACGGGGCGATCATGAGCAAAATTCCACTATGTAAAATGGAGAGTACAACAAATCCTCTCATAGAAAAGAGAACAAAGAACAATATTTGCACTAACTACTCTCTCAAATGGAACAAGAATTCTCACCAAAATGCATTCACTCACCAACTCTATATATTGGAATTTATATGTGTGTGTTGCTGGAATCCTCTCTCGTGTATATGCTCACTTTGTGTGATGCCAATGCTTCTGCCATTCACGTTTCAATTTATAGCCTTCATCCCAAAGCTTAACAGAATGTTTGGTTGGAGGAGAACGGAGGGGAGGGAAGGAATTTTTAAAATCTAATCTTGTTTGGTTCAAACTTTAGGAGGGAGGGGAGGGAAATGGAGGGGAGCAAAATCTCTCCAACCTCAATTTTTTGTTCCCCCCAAAAGTGGGGGAATTAGGAGGGGAAATAAATTTCAGACAGAAATAACCCTGCACAAATCTAAAAATTACAATTTTTTATCCGCCGCTGCCGCCCCTCTCCGGTCTCTCTCTGCCGCTGCCGCCGCCTCCTTCTCAGCGATGCTGGCCCCCTGCATCCGCAACACAGCCGCAACCCCTTCTTCATCACCAATTGAATCAATCAGACCCTTCTTCTAAACAATCTTTGCTTCATAGGATTGTCGAAAAGCACACGTAGCAATTTTCTTGTTGCGTCATGTTTAGAATTCCAGGCTTTGTTAAATCTGCAAAATGTTATAAACCAGGTCCCGGAGCTTGATTGGCGAATTGGTTAATAGCTTTAAACGAAAATTGAACTGGCTTGAGCATGCCTATCATGGCATCGCTGTTCGGCGAATTGGTTAATAGCTTCGGAAATAACGTTGTTGGCCCTTACGTTGTCAACCAAGTTTTACTTATCAATTTAATGAGCTTACCAGTGATACATGAACTTAGCTTTGTTTTATAGCACAGTCCTAATATCATCTATTATTGCAATTCAAAGTTATGTGTATGATGTATCTTTGGTTGTGTTGATGCAATAATGGCTTAAGCTGATTGCAGGTATGTAAATATATAAAAAGGTATAAAAGTAATTTTAATTATAAAATCATGATGAATCAAATAAAAAAAAGTTATTTTTCCTCCCCTCCCCTCCTATGAACCAAACGTAATAAGTATTAAAATCTCTCCTCTCCCTTCCCCTCCCTTCCCCTCCCCTCCATTAAAATCCCTCCCCTCCCCTCCCCTCCCCTCATTGGAACCAAACAGTATGTAAGTGTGAAGGAAAGTGGGCAGCAATTGCCACGTCCAAAAGCAGCGAAGGAGGAGGTGTAATATTAAGCTTGCTTTGTCATGCTTAACAAGTTGATGGTGAACCATGCAGCAAGGAGGAGCTGGAAGGCTATGAGTAAATCATGCTACATAGCATGAGGTGTAATTTGATAAACATGCAATTAAGTAGGAGGTGGAAAGCATGTTGGCCGTGTAATACTCAGAAGCATTTTGATATCTCTTGGTCAAAGTTTGTAGGCTTACAAACTTATCACATAAGCAATTAACATAGGCAAAGAGTTAATGCTTTATAGATGAAGCAAGAGAATGAGAGATATAAATTTAACAACTATATTACCCTTATTTTAAAACAAGAGATTATCATGATAGACTTGACATTTAAATGTAAAAAACAAGAAATGCTAACAAAGCAATTGAAAAATAAAAGAAAAAACAATTGAAAAAAAAAACAGTAGTTGTAAAAAAAGAAGAAAAGGACCAGTAGTAAAAAAAAATCTAGAGGAAGAACAGGTTATATTGAAAGGAATGGACTTATTTTTAAACATGGGATAGAGAGAACAGATATAATTTAATTCATTTGTTTTTCTTTGAAAGAATGAAAAAGTAGAGTGTGGAGCTGGGATGCCCAAGAAGGAGGAGACGAGGAGTGTCAAGTTTCATTGTGAGGAATTTGAAGCTTCCGTTTTATCTACTGCAAGGGCCCTTAATTGTAAAGTTATAATATTTTGAAAGAGTGTTTTGATTCCATCCCATACCCCAAAATTGGGAGGGAACTAAAATGAAGAGATTCAATGGAATTGGATGGTATCTATCCCACTCATTTCCATCCCATTCCATCCTTCATTAACTTACCTAAATAATGGAACATAAAAATATTTCACTACATCCTATCCCATCCCACCTCCTACCACCAATTCAATTAGGTTTGATAGTCAAAGTTGTTCAACAACTAATTTTTTAGCAATAGAGAAATTAAAAACACAAGATTTTTGGATGAGTAATCACCCGGAAGGAAGCAAAGAGGCAGCACAACAAGGATTCATGGAACAGCTCAAAAGCTGCATATAGATGCAGTCAATGAGGTTCTTCAATGTAGACTAGGATTAGGTTTGTAGACCAAATAATTTATTATCAAAGTGCTGCAAAAGTGAGTAATGACACAAAATTGTGTATGAGCATCAATTGATTAAATACCATTTTAATTACTAATTTAAAAAAAATTAAAAAAACGTGTGGGCAATTTAAAAAAAATAAAAAGGTAAAAAACGCCAACATAGTTGGCGATTGTCAGAAAAAAACAAAAATAAAAAATAAAAAATAATAAAATGCCAACATGGTTGGCGATTTATATAAAAAACGAAAAAAAAATGAAAACGCCAATGCTATTAGCGATTCTTTAAAAAAAATAAATAGAATCGCCACTGACAGTGGCGATTTATACTAGATTGATAAATAAATAAAAAAGTACCCTAAAGCTATAATTTCAAAAAAAAACTATACTACTAAGGTACAAAATCCATAAATTCCAAACAAACTATAACTAATCATTAATTTACCAAAAAAGTCAGGCTGTTTAAACTTGGCATGTTTTGCAATGATGCCAGAAGAACTTGACCATTTACCCTTCCTAGCTCAAGAGTTGTCAAGTTATAAAAGCAAGGCAGAACAATTGCAACCGCTGGTACCTCCTGTTCATTTCAGTCCATAAGCATATGTTGAAAATATCTAATTCAGAAAGAGAGGTCAGAAAAATACCATTTCTATGATCCATTTGAGAGATTGCACATTTTCAAATGTGGTCATAAACTTGCTCAAAAGCTGATCCTGATCATGATAGTGCTGAATACGAAGTTTTGCATGTAAGAGGTGTGCCTTTGATAAATCAAAGGGACACGTATGGAGATTACTTTATAGCTGAACTCAGTCAGACCTAATGCACAAAACTTGATAGTTAGAGATGAGTCCCCCCTTATATCAGTAATGGAGGCACATTTAAGTTGCGGAACCTTGAAGTTGGCTGTCTTGATTCTTGAATCCAAGTGCATTTTCGACTCTCAAACATTTGCAAAACTAGGAAATCAAAAACAACCTCTTCTTCTTTTGCATCAGAGATGACCCTAACTCCAAACAAGATCAGTTTGTTCAAAAAGGGTAAATGGGTGACTGGACGGGGCGGGACATAAGTATCCCTTATTCCCGCCCAAATCGAGCATTTAGATGAACGAAAGCAGCCATGGCGGGGTTTGTGGAACAACGTCGAAGCCCGCCCTTCTTTTGGATGGGTCCACGCGCCAGCTGGAAGAATTCCTTTAGTTTTGTCTTATATGTATAGAGGCTTGGGCCCCGATTGTCAGGCCCAAGTACAGAGAAAGTCCACGTTATGACCATTCCCTCTATAAAAGGAGAGGTCAACCCCTTGTAAAAAGCACCTTTCGAACATTTAATGAGAATATTCCTTTTGTGATATTTTTAGTACTCTGCTAGGGTTTACTTTCTGTCAGTTTCCGACGTCAGATCTCCCTAGTACGGAACAGTGACCATGGGAACTCTAACAAGAAAAGAGACCAGATTGAACGCCAACACCCCATTGAACACCAATTCATGAACAAACTTGTATCTGACCATGAATTGAGAGGGAAGCACGTGTTGTGACCTACAATTCAGACGAACCCTCTTCACATTCAACCTTAAAGCGTGAGTAATCCACTCAGAAACATGGACTGAGGGGTGCATCTGCCCCAAAGTAAGAGAGAAACTTTCAATTAAAAATGAAATTTTTGAACTTGGAAATTACTAAGCAGAAATGAATCCTAATCTGCCTACCCAGCCTGCTTCAATTCATTTCTTGCAGGTTATTGATCACTTTGAGAGTAGTCTTAAAGCAGGGAGGCACTGTAGAAGTGAAAAGTTCTGCCTCAAATTGTGATATTTCCTGAAAAAAGTGTTTTAGAAATACATTATTTCCAAATTCCAAATAAGGATGCATTACAATATAAATTCCAAACAAACTATAACTAATCATTAATTTACCAAAAAAGTCAGGCTGTTTAAACTTGGCATGTTTTGCAATGATGCCAGAAGAACTTGACCATTTACCCTTCCTAGCTCAAGAGTTGTCAAGTTATAAAAGCAAGGCAGAACAATTGCAACCGCTGGTACCTCCTGTTCATTTCAGTCCATAAGCATATGTTGAAAATATCTAATTCAAAAAGAGAGGTCAGAAAAATACCTTTTCTATGATCCATTTGAGAGATTGGACATTTTCAAATGTGGTCATAAACTTGCTCAAAAGCTGATCCTGATCATGATAGTGTTGAATACGAAGCTTTGCATGTAAGAGGTGTGCCTTTGATAAATCAAAGGTACACACGTATGGAGATTACCTTTATAGCTGAACTCAGTCAGACCCAATGCACAAAACTTGATAGTTAGAGATGAGTCCCCCCTTATATCAGTAATGGAGGCACATTTAAGTTGCGGAACCTTGAAGTTGGCTGTCTTGATTCTTGAATCCCAAGTGCATTTTCGACTCTCAAACATTTGCAAAACTGGGAAATCAAAAACAACCTCTTCTTCTTTTGCATCAGAGATGACCCTAACTCCAAACAAGATCAGTTTGTTCAAAAAGGGTAAATGGGTGACCATGGGAACTCTAACAAGAAAAGAGACCAGATTGAACGCCAACACCCCATTGAACACCAATTCATGAACAAACTTGTATCTGACCATGAATTGAGGGGGAAGCACGTGTTGTGACCTACAATTCAGACGAACCCTCTTCACATTCAACCTTAAAGCGTGAGTAATTCACTCAGAAACATGGACTGAGGGGTGCATCTGCCCCAAAGTAAGAGAGAAACTTTCAATTGGACTTTTCAGGTTAAGAAGCACCTTATAAACAAAGTGCTGGAAAGAAGGGTTGGTTATATTCCTGGAGCTCGAGGGACTTGTGTCTGCAAAAGAGAGACCTCTGATTAGAGTCCATTTGTTCTGCCAATTCTTGCAAAGAACCGATGTCCTAACAACATCCTTCGTAGGCATCAGAGAAAGGATGTAGCCAATCAACTCTTCAGGGTGGTTCCATGTCTGCAAGCAAGGAGGTGGGAGAGGTGGGTTCAGTCATGGAATTGAGGTAACAGTGGAGAGAGGGTCGATGATTGCAGAAGGGTCGATGATGAACGTTTGGTCGTTGAAGAAGATGATGTAGAAGACGAAGAAGGAGATTCTTGGCGAATTACAAAATAGAAATTGTACTGTTGGAGTATTAACTACAGGGACGGGTGTGCAAATAAAATTGTACTTTTCTATTTAAGGGTAATTTTGGAATTTAAAAATAAATCGAGTATGTTATTAGAAGATTCGGGTGTGCAAAAAGCAAACCCCTATTTTTTTTTTGGCGAATTGTGAAGGGAATCTCGATGTGTGCAACTTTGATAAGTGTCATAAATTCACTAATATTTTTGCGAACTCTGCGAATTAAGATCTAAATACTCACTTCGACTTCACAATGAGCAGATGCAACACTTCCTTCAGAAACCTCATACTTCATAAATGTTTTGGCTACTCGAAAAACCATTACAACGAGTCGAGTAATTACTTTTGTCTACTACAATGGTAGAGCTTTCAATGGTAGTAAATGTGTTATGTTTGAAGATCATAAACAATCATGTATCAGAAACAATCATGTATCTGAAACACGACATGTCTTTCAAGCGTATGGAAAGAAAAATTCACGAGAAGTTGAATCTTGGAAGTAATCAGGTTATTTCAAATATTACAGGCAAATATTTGGTTTCTTCTAATTCAAATTTTTATACAGTTTTTCAGATATGTGATAACGAAGACCCAATAGGCATGCTGGACATTTTTAGTGAGTCTTTGGTGACAATGGTGCAGTTGTATGTTGATATTTTTAGTGAGTCTTTGGTGACAATGGTGCAGTTGTATGTTGATATTGATGAGGCTGAAAATTCATCAATATCAATGACAACTTATCTGATGAGTGACCAAAAGACTCTCACTGATACCCAAAAATTTATATATAGAGAGGAGGTTGTTCCTAAACTACAGATCGTTTACACGGGGCCCATAGTTAATTTGGCCTGACGATAATGATTACCGTGAAGCTCACAATGTAGAAGTTGATGTCATTTTTTCAGAAGATGACAATGGCGAGGATGAAGGAATGCTCAAAGGCCTTCTACATCGCCGGTACCGGTAAATTTAAATCCTCAAACGCATGATATTTAAAACCAACCTAACTTTCCTAAATATGTATTTTCAAATATACTACTGTTGATTTATATCATTCTTTTCCAGGCACTACAAGAATTTGAAGGGTTACGAGGTTAAACCACCACAAGACGAACTCGTGTCGGTTGACCAACTGACACCAAATTTGGCGCCGCTAAGCATACTAACATTGGTTTGAGCTACCGCCGCCAGATACTTCCAGACACAAGCAACAGTTCCAATTGCCAATAGACCATTTTTTAAATGACCATTGATATGTAGCGGCAGTTTACACCCCTGCAGATCTAATATTTTCTTTTCTTGGATACTTAGTGGCGATTTTAACCCCCACTATTCCAATGTTTTTTTTTTCCAGATATATAAGTCCATGAGCTGTGCTCCTATCAAGATCCATATTAGACAAATTATTCTTATATCAAGCCTTTCTAATTGGTATCATTTTAACTCTTTTACTAAAGTGATAACTTAGCACTGAAAACCGTCCAACACATACAGAAACATCTCACTTCTCACATCTTATAGGAAAAACACAAATTACTGGTGCTCATCAAGGCAAATATTATGGTAAGCATTTTTGTCCGAATTTTAAATTTTGCTATATGTTTTAATTCTTACATATTGGTAAGTAGCTAAGGTTTCAAACTTTTTTGAACGAGAATCCTAAAATTGAAAATAAGATTTAACAATTCCTGTTAAGACTCCAAAACCAACTAATCAAGCAAGACATTTTTACCTGGTAGAATAAGAAAACCTGCATTTAAAAAGAGATGCTATGTTCACTTCACTCTAATTCTTCTTTGTTTAGTACCGGAGACTACTGCCAATCTATGGAATCTAATTTTACAACAACAGAAAAAAAACAGAATGCATTTATTAAACAAAATCATACCTTCTCTTTGAAGCCATGCTTACAGCTGAGCCTGCAGATGAGACAAGCTCCGATAGTAGAATTGGAACTGAGATAGAAGAAACTTCAGTCAAATTTATTTGAAATCAAAACAGAAAGAATCAACTACTTAAAGAAAACCTTAAACAACCTTTTGTTGTTCCAGCGACAAGTCATCCATGCATTCAATCAAATATTGTGTATTTCTCTTCATTAATGAACTGGTTGACAATGGCAGCCGCCAGCCGGTCATAACCACACTGCAATAACCTATGTCAGCAAAACAGAATTTGGAACAAATATCCAGCTTCTCCTAAACTAAACTAACAAGTTCAATCAGATAACTGTTTAGTTAGTAAAGACTAAAGAAGTAGAAACTGTAGAACAATTTTGTTTTATTAGCAAAGGCAAATACATACCCAAGTAATTGAAGAGTGTCTTGGATCACTCTCAGTGGAGCATTGTCTACTATTATCACGTTCCTTAACCATGAAAGCACACCAAAGAGGAAACCAAAAAACTGATCAAGGAATACAGGAGTAGGTAAATTTCAAATGGCATCGAAGTAGTAGAAACTAGAAAATAAATCAAGAAACAAACATAACAAAGCAAAAGAAGGGACAGAGAAAAAATGAACTCACTGTAGCAATTGCTGGTAGTGACATTAGTTCTACCAGAACATGGCTTAGAACTTCTATCATTCTATGCCAAAAAGATTCCTTCCCCTTCTTAGATACACTGGACTGATCTTGATCTACGATCTATAAATTCAAAATCACATCTATTTATAATTTAGTACTAAATAGTTTAGGACATAGATACTAGGCTAATGTAAACTAATTTTCATTACAAATGATGTAGCTACTAAAACAAGGATAGACATAATCTAGTTAATGGCCTAAGAAGAGCAGCAAATTGCAAAAATAGTATATAATTATATGTAGGAAGGTGACTTGAGTGCTATGTTGCTGGTTTTGGCTTCCTAGTCTGACGAGACCTTCTTCAATTTCTTGCCCTCTAACTATCTAACCCAAGCTCATACAATTAATTTTTCTTTTCGTTTCTTTTATACATCATGTGAAGAGATTGATTAAATCTTAAGCACATGATCTACCTGTAAACCATTAACATTATATCCTATCAACAAGCAGTCTTTCTCTGATACACCCAACTTCTGCAAGGAACATCATGTAAATTATGCTTAGTCTGTTGGTGCATAAAAGAAACCTCACAGTTTTACATTTCTAAGTTATTATGGTCATGCTAAAACCTTGGAAGCTGTCAAATATATTAATGGTCAGGCTTCTTTTCCTACACATCATCACTTGAAATTTAAAATAAAATGGAGAGGCAAATTTAAACTTGGTGCATTTAAAGCATTGCTACATAAAAGATGGACAAAATTACGTCTATCATCTATACTTCTATTATAAGTTTGATTACTAACAATGTGAACATAATTTACTCACATTACCATATCCTTAGTGGTGCTTAAATCTTTCACAAACAACAAATTAATGATGAAAGAAATTAAAAATGAAATTTTTGAACTTGGAAATTACTAAGCAGAAATGAATCCTAATCTGCCTACCCAGCCTGCTTCAATTCATTTCTTGCAGGTTATTGATTTTTCAAGTTCAAGCATGATGAATAATCATAAAATCATCATATTAATTACAGTATTTCAAGCAAAAATGGTTACCTGGGTGATAGCAGTGCTTCAAGTTCTTCTATAGTCTGTAACGCAGTTCTGTGGTAGCACCCACCAACTTTTGACACGCTACTCCTATAAATTATAGACCTAAATAACAAGGATGCAAATTAGGAGTTTATCTACTAAAAATAAAGTAAATCATGTAATTTACTGAAAGACATCTAACCTGTATAACAAAGGTGGCTGCTTGAATTCCTTTAGTCATAGTAGCAAACAAATGCTGACCTAACCACGAACCGAAAGAACAAGTCTTTCAAACCTTTTACCTAAAAGGCCCCGCACAAAACGGCATTCAAGGAGACACAATATATAGTTTAAATACGCATCATATAATTCTGACGCTTCAAATTCAAGAAATAAATAAAGCTGTAAACTTTCCTTTGTTGCTTGCATCTCTGAACAGCTACCTAATAAGATCAGCAAATAAAAATGAAAAGGGATGAATGAATGAATGAAGCACAAATTCTGGATCAGAATGAGGGCGATTAAAGTCTCCAGGGACCAGAATATGAGATAAGACAAGGGTTTTATGAAACTGCATACAAATACTCTTTTCTGTTAAAGGATGAACAGTATCACAAAAAACATAGCAAAGATAGCTGAATTGAATATGATAACAATGACACAGTGATGCCTTTTGCACAGATTATATTGTCCAATTCCACACTTCTGTCCTCTCAAAAAACAAGCTTTTGGGCATAATATGGGCTTACAGTGAACACTCAGTTGGATTCTAATATTGCAGCCTTCATAGTGTAGTCAAAGGAACCAGAAGGGGTCAGCACATAAACTTGCAGTCTTCCTTTGTTTCTTCCAAAGTTCGCCATCAACATTAAGCAGCACTCCCATCCATATAAGAAAGGTACACTTCACCCTGTTGTATGAATCAATCACAACTTTTCCATTGGAAAAATTTATGATAGAAATGAGAAGATGAACATTAAACATGATGAAACCTGATTCCTCATAAAAACTTGCCTCATATGGCTCAATAACTAAATGAATCTGCAGACCAATTACCTTTGGATAATTATTGAAGTTGATCAGAAATATATGTTTAAGTTGTGAATGGCATAGGAACACAGCAGGTTTTTAGTACTTGGACAAATATTGGACAAGCCAGTCATGCATTCTATCATAGTTCATCAAATAATAGCCTTCAGTTGCTACTACTCTGGGACTTTGCGACTTTATATAAAACACTGAGCACCTTGATATATATATATACAATCATGCAAATTCATAAATATAAGAAAGGGGAAATTCATATCAGGAGCAAACATACTAAACTAACCCGCAACTTAGTGAATCAGCTGCTGACAAATTTATATTAAATGAAGTTGTAGTAAAGCAAAGAATTGGTCCAGTCTCACCGGATATGCTTTGAATCACATGAAATGAAAACCAAGATGCAATAAATCCACAGTCCTGAGATTTAATTTAATTGCCATGTTAAATTAAAAACTAAGATATTGCTAAACTAAGTTGAGAAAAATGACCTCCGATCCAGGGTCTTGTGATTGGAAACCAAACGCATGAATTGCGATTGCTCTTACCAGGATTAATTAATTACTTTTGTCCAAACCTGAAAATTAAAGTGGAAAAATCAATGAAATCGAAAATTGAAGCCAAAATCAATGTTTACTGCAAACGGAAGAAAATGTAAAGCCAAAGAAAAATCAGAAGAGAGGAATTTGTCTTCAAATCAGCACTGCAAACAAACTGTGAGGTCGAGAGAGAAAAAGCAGAGATCCATAGAATGAGGAGTAGAGGGTTGCGCGCGAATCAAGTAAGTAAGGGAAGAACATACCCAATTTGAAGTGAATCGAATCGCAAAGTTTGGGTCAGAAATGAGATCGAACCCCAAAATACCAAAATCAATTAACCAAAACCCATCTCCAACATTCATCCATCATCTTCTCCCCATCTAAAATATTAGAATATCACACTATAATATATTTACTCTTAAAATTATTTAAATTATATTATAAGTTTTTCATATTAATAATTTTAGGGTTAAGCATCATATTAGTCCCGTCTTTGTGTCGCCGTCTGATCCAGGTCTCTCCCCGGAAAAAGTATTGTAAATAGTCCTCATGTTTAAAAATTATTTGGAGCATATCCTCACCGGAGCTCGGAGCTCTGGTGAGTGATGATTTGGCAAGCTGACTGGGCCAAATGAACTGACATGGATTTAAAAAAAAATAAAAAAATTACATGTCAGATTAATTAACCCTATTAAACAAAATTAAACCTATTAACATATTTAACCTTAATCTAATTAATAAAATCAATTTCCCCCAAATTAACTCCAATTCCCCCAAATTAACCCAAATCCTAAATCACCATCAAACACTTCAAACCCTAAAACAGATCATCATCATCATCTTCGTTCCTCTTCTTCAGAACCCCAACCTCCTCTTCCTTCTTCTTCTTCTTCAAAACCCATTCTCCTCATCTATGTCTCTGTCTCAGCAGCATCTCTACCAAAACCCAAACCTCCACCCCCACCCCCACCCCCACCCCACCACCTACCACGAAGATCGGGATCTGAGTGCGACGGAGGACGAAGGAAGAAAATGAGAGGGAGAGTGCACGACGGCTGGGTGCGACGAAGGACAGATCTCCTTCCCTAGATCCGGCGCTGCCACGCCACCACTGTCTTCTATTGCTATTGTAACTTGCCTGTATTGTGTTTTTCCCTGCTTTTCCCCTGTCTTAGTCCTTCTCTTGAGGTCTGATTCTGTGGGAGTGCAATGCTTCTTCTTTTCTTCTATCTGTAAACGAACCCAGATCGATTGTGAAGGTTTTTCTGGGTTTGTGAAATTCCAGAACTGTTTCTGGGTTGAGAAAAGAAGGTGCTGGATGAAGGGACGAGGTTACTGGGTTGGGGTTGGGTATTGGATTTGTTTATGTGTAAAGTTTTCTCCTCTTTGCAATTTGATTGAACTTTATTCATCTTTTTCATAACCTAATTGAATTTTGAATGGAATTTGAGAAGGAAATATGCTTTAGTTTCTGAATAGTTGATTGGCCATTGCTAATTTGTTTTGAACTCATTGATGTTTAATTTTTTTTTTACGGGGTGAGATTTTTTTTTTGACAGATTACGGGGTGAGATGTTAAAATGTTAAACATTTAATTTTGTTAATTAATTTAGAGTTAGATTTGTTAATTTGTTATATTTGGTTAATTAAATTTAAGTTTCTGATGTGTTATTTTTTATTTTTATTTTAAATTCCATGTAAGCTTTACTAACACAGTCAGCTTGCCAAATCATCACTCGTCGGAGCTCCGGCGAGGACCTGCTCCAAACAATTTACAAAGAGGAGGAGCTTTTTCAATAAATTTTCTGGGGAGGGACCTAGGTCAGACGGCGACACAAAGACAGAGACTAATATGATGCATAACCCATAATTTTAATATAAAAATATTTTCAGATAAAATATCTACATGAGAGCTTTTTACACTATAATTATTTTTGTTGCAAATAAAACAAAAAGGGTAGAATGTATAATATCCCGTACAACATATAAGATTATCAAACTTAAGGTGGTTTTGTACATTTTCTGCTTAATTTATGAAATAATAAAAATATTTTTTTTTATGCTTTACTTAACAAATGAAGTTCATTTTATAAATATTTTCACCATAAGTTTAATTTACTAAATTTAAAAGATATATGTAAAAAAGGCAAAACACATCTATCTATATATACTACTCCCTCCGTCCCTAATTATAAGCTAAAGTTATAAAAATCACGCTTATTAAGAAAGTCTTAATTGATGCATTGATTTTCAAAAAAAAGTACAACTTTTCATGACTACCCCTATTTAAGATAGCACTTTTTAATCATTATTATACTACTAATAGTGCTCCACTACCAATAATTACAAGGATAAATATGTAAAAAAATATTAGCTTTTACAACTTTAGCTTATATTTAGTGACAAAATATAAGTCATAACTTTAGCTTATAATTAGGGACGGAGGGAGTATAAAGCAAAATCACTCTAAGAGAAAACCTTCCACGTGGCATCACTACAAGAATTCTGCTAGGAGAGTGATTTTAGGAGTCTTTATGCCACGTGTTCTTCTCTCATGAAACGGTTACAATTTTTTTTTACTCAATGTTCTTCTTTATGCTACGGTTACCACAACCACTAAACTACTAGAAAGCTAAAGACTCACCCACTTTCATTTTATGATATAACCGTAGCACCACTACCACTACAAAGTGCTCCACTTTTCTATTGATAACTGCTAACTATTTCCACACATTCCACTGTTTAAATACAACACTATCCTATGTTTAAAACCACCCATTTTCTTCAACGACGGTTATTAATTCGAAAATACAATTAAGTGAAGTCAGATGAATAGCTTCACGCTGGACATTGATCCAACTTTCACGTTCATTTACCTCCAAACTCTCACCACGTTCATTTAATTTGATAACCACCCACCATGTATACCATGTATAAAAGTTCAACCGCCACAAAAAGACAAACTACATTGAGAAACACTTTTATAAATTCCTCATGTGACTTCATAATTCATCCATCACTTTTCCATCTAAAAGTTGTCATGGCTCTTAGTCTAACTGTTGACGTTGTCTCTTCCATTTCAAAGGAAAAGGATGTGTGGAGAGTTATTGTGAAGGTGGTGCAGAAGTGGATGACTCCAAGTTTTGATCGTTCAAAGCTTCCTAATTCGATGAAGTTGGTTTTAATGGATGCAAAGGTTCGACTTCTTAGTTATTTTAAAAACATATATCTATTTGACTCGATGTTAGTTTAAAATTTTAAGTTTATTCCGTTCACTTACATGTTCTCAATCTACAGGGTGATAGGATCCATGGCACAGTGCAAATGACTCATGTTTATAAGTTTAATCCTTTGTTAGTTAAGGGTCGAGTATACATGTTGTCACATTTCAGTGTTGGTGATAGCCCTCTTGATTTTCGTACAACGACACATGCTCACAGGATAATCTTTGGGTTTGATTCGGTTGTTCAAACCCTAACCGACGTTCTCATCACTAAGAGTCCTTATTCATTTGTTTCTGTTTCTGATATCATGTTGAATGATCCAGATCAGACACTGTTAGTCGGTGAGATTTCAAACTAAAATTCTATACATCCGTAAAATTGTTTGTGATCTATCATATTTTGTTTGTATCGCAGATGTGATAGGGATCCTTACCGGCCATAGCGGCGAGCAGGAATTTGAAAAAAATCATCAAGTGCGAATGAGGATTACCATAGAGATTGAACAAGAAGGGTAATTATTAGTATTTTGAACAAAAACGCAAAATCTATTAAAACTTTGAATTCATTATCCAATTATTGTGAGTAATAATTTTAATCATAAGTTTGTTGAAAACAGAGTGAAAGTTGAGTGTGCATTTTTTGGAAGCTACGTCCAAGAGCTACTCTCTGCTTTATCTTCACGCGATCTAACCGACGTTGTGGTTTTAATCAAGTTTGCAAAAATCAAGCCTTTTAGAGGTATGTTAGGGGAAAAAAAATTTGTTTATATCTGGTGTGTTCAATGTTTCTTTTTATAAACATATTAAAATAATTGTGTAGGTCAACAAAGCCTGCAAAATGCATATGGTGCAACACGGATCCTCTTTAATCCTGAGATTTCTGAAGCTACTGCTGAGAGGGACAAGTACGACCATACTCATTACTTATGCTCATTTGCATATTAATTTTTTAATTTTATGGCTTCATTACATTTGACGAAATTATTGATGCAATAGGTTTTTCGAGATGAATGAACCTAGATCTCAGATTCTTACCCAACTGTCCGACTCTTCAAAACCTTCCCTTGATGAAGAGTTCTTAAAACAGAGATGAAAACTTTCGAGCAGATCAGAGCCATGGATGAGGTTTATCAATATTTATTTTCCAAAAAAATTATTTTTTTATTTATGTGTTTTTTTCTTTTGTTGTTTTTAAATGTATTTAAGTAACCTGGTAATTTTATGCAGAAGTCATGCTGTGTTGTGTTAGGGACCATCATACAAATACCTGAGGGGAATAATTGGTGGTACAAAGCTTGCAAGTGCAACAAAAAAGTTATTTGGGATGAGAAAATGTATTTCTGTGATAACTGTAACTGTCATTATTTTTCCTTGATCCCTAGGTATTGAACTACCTATTCCATTTTGTGTCGAAAATTAAATTTCTTGACCATTTAATTTTCCTTTTTTTTGGTGATAAAATAGGTTCAGTTTGCAAGTCAAAGTAAAGCAGGGTAATGACATTGCTACATTGGTCATATTTGACAAAGAAGCGAGTGCTCTTCTTGAAACTACCTGTGCTGACTTGGTTGATTTGTCAACAAAGGTATTTCTTTATGAGATCAAAGTGTAATTTTATCAAAAAAATGTACTACTATTGGTACTCGCTTTTTTAGCATGTCTTAATTCTTAAATTTTTAATTGGTGACAAAATCCTGCTGGCTCTGGCTCTACAACTCCTGCTGAATTACTTAAGTTGTTGGAAAAGACCTTTCTCTTTAGGATTGAAGTTAACAACACTTCAAGCTACAGGTTTGAGCTATCAAATCGTGCCAACAAAATTTGTGGAGATCCCGGCTCCAGGTTTGAGCCATCATATCGTGTCAAGAAAATCTGTGCAGATCCTGACTTAATTGCTCATTTCAAGGAAGCTCTCCCTCCTCCTAATGTAACTAGGATCATTGTGAAGTATTTTTTCCTATATTTATTGAGTTTATTTATTGAAAATGTGTTGTTCACATATTATTGTCATCTTTTGTTTGCTTATAGGATGACACTGCTCCATTGTTGTTGCTAGAAACACCTACATTTGATGAGAGTGTTGAAAACGCGAGTTCGAGTTTGGCCAAGGTTACATCTACTATCTATTTTACTTAGTATAAATTTTTATTTTTAATAATTATGCGGTCATCTAAGTTTTTACTACATAATAGGATCTTAATGAAGAGTTTGTTGCTGCTGCGAGTGGCGCTATTGTTGATCTGGTGACAAACAATGTGGTTGATCCTTCCATAGAAAAAGAAGAAGTACCCCCATGCAAGGAGAGCACTCACTCGGAGAATGAAGGGGTTGGTTCAACTAATAACAAGAAGAAGCTGATCAAGAAAATTAAGAAGGAGAAGAATTGACAAATCATATTTTGGATGTTAATTTTATGTATTGAACTTTACATGTTCCTTTTTTTAGGCGTTATGTTTGTTTTTTAAGTATTTCATGTTTTCATGTATTTGGCTTAGGCGTTATGTTTGTTGTGTAAGTGTTTCATGTTTTCATGTATTTGGCTTAAGTGTTTCATGTTTTCATGTATTTGGCTTAGGTGTTATGTTTGTTGTTTAAGCATTTCATTTTTCATGTATTTGGCTTATGTTTTTTATGAAGAACTTGATATGTTATTTTAATTTAAGATGGTTAAATTTTCGTGCAAATTTAAAGGATAATTTGACCATTTTATTTAGCTTTTGGTTAAAAATTAAGCTTTCACTTTTAAATCAAATTCAATTTAGAAATTGTAGTTAAAAATTGAAAAATCTATGTTTTATCTAAGTAAATAAATTTAAACTTAGTCATCCAATCATAGGAAATGTGAAATGTTTAAAATAACTCGGCCAAAAACTAGAAGCATAAAATGGAGGTGCAATGAATTCAAAAGTGTGTTGAGTGATTTTCCTGTTCCTTAAAATAAACTGTCGAAACAAATAATACATGAATTAAAAATAGAATAACCGCCCCACTAACCCACAACACACATTTTTAACCAAATAACCACCACCCTACTAACGTCACAATTTAATATTCTATTAGAATATTTTTAATCAATAATAAATATGATTCCTCAATTTTTTTTAAATACACCACACTCTGACATCACATTTTTTCAATAGTTACAACTTTGTATTGCACAATTTTATTTTGTTATCTAAAATTTTTAACATATTTTCTATGTTACTTGATATTTTTCTTTGTACATTCCTTCATGTACCGATCTCATAAGAGAATTTATGTTTAATTACTAATAACATGCATGTAATTCTAGGTCTTCGAATAGAGGATGGTGCTCCCATTAACCTCTCTTAATTGAAATTGAGAAACTTCTCCACTGCAATGGGCGGTCACTTAAAGAATTTCCATGTATGTCATATCCCAAATTTTCTGAAACTCTACAATTTGAAAACAAGTTTGTTGCTGACGAGTTGAATTACAGTAAACAAGAAATGCCCGATACACATGAAGCACTGTTAAAGTCTTTGACTGTTGAGCAATCTGAAGTGTATATACAAATAATGAGTTCAGTTTTGTCCGACGATGGAGGGTTTTATTTTCTATATGGATTTGGAGGTTCGGGGAAAACATTGGTGTGGAATACATTGTCTTCAGGTTTAAGATCACAAGGACTCATTGTTTTGAACGTGACATCAAGTGGTATTGCTTCTTTGTTGTTGCCTGGAGGGAGGATTGCTCATATAAGGTTTTCAATTCCTATATTAATTAATGATATATCAACCTGTAATATCAAACAAGGATTTCAAAAGGCTGAATTACTTCAAAATGCAAGTTTGATCTTATGGGATGAAGCATCAATGTTGAACAAACATTGTTTTGAAGCATTAGATAGAACTTTGAATGACATCATGAAAACCTGTTTGGATTTTGGTTTTGATAAACCATTTGGTGGTAAAGTTGTGGTCTTGGGAGAGGATTTTAGGCAAATTCTTCCCGTTGTTCCAAAAAGGTAGCTGAGCAGATATCATTGAATCTTTAATCAATTCTTCATACTTATAGAACTCATGCAAAGTATTGAAATTGACCAAAAACATGAGATTACAAAATTCTTCATCATCAAACATTGAAGAAGTTAGGGAGTTTGCAGAATGGATTCTACAAGTGGGATATGACACAATGAACACAATTGATGATGCTCAAACCATGATAGAAATACCTCCATATTTGTTGATAGAAGAATCATATGATCATGTACTTAGCTTGGTGAATTTTTCTTATCCTAAAATGATTGCCAACATGAAAAACCATCCATTCTTTGAAGAAAGAGCAATCTTGGCACCAACCCTTGAGAGTGTTGAGCATGTCAATAATTTCATGTCTTCTATGGTTCTTGGTAATGAGAGGGAATATTTGAGTTTTGACAGTACATGCAAGTCTAATGAGGACACAAAGATAGAAGGGGATTGGTTCACTTCTGAGTTCTTGAATGAAGGAAAATGTTCAGGAATTCCAAACCACAGACTTAATTTGAAGGTTGATGTTCCAATTATGCTTCTTCGGAATATAGACCAATATGTTGGTTTATGTAACGGAACTCGCTTGATGGTAATAAATTTGACCAAAAATGTCATTATAGCACCAATTCTAACAGGTAAAAAAATGGGATAAAAAGTTTTTATCCCTCGAATGAACTTAATACCATCTGACCTTGGTTTACCGTTCACATTCTCAAGACGGCAATTTCCTGTCACATTATGTTTTTCAATGACTATAAACAAGAGTCAAGGTCAATCCTTATCTCATGTTGATCTATATCTGTCTAGACCAGCTTTCACTCATAGTCAGCTCTATGTTTCTCTTTCAAGAGTCAAGTCAAGAAAATAGTTGAAATTATTGATTTTAGACGATGAAAGAAACCTCTCAAACACAACAAAGAATGTTGTATACCAAGAAGTGTTTGAAAACATCTAAAAGGTTCGTTTTCTAATTGTCTAATTCTTTTTTATAACATTCTGAATTTGATCTCAAATTTAGTTATCATATTTTAACTAAAAAGGTTAAAAATTAATCTATACACGTTCAATATTTTATATAGTGGAACCAATATTCAATATAAATGAACTACAAAATATGTATTCAAAGTAGCAAATGTTATAATTAAAATTGTAGGAATTTATTTTATTTTAATTTCCATTGAAATCCAATTTTGTTGATTAACATATAATCCAAATCTAATATATATAATTCGATGTATTTGTAGCTTCATGCGCACAAAACTTGGATTTCCTAAATGATCAACATTGAAGATTTTTATCAACACATTCATCTACTCATTGCACTAATCATATATGATATAGAATAGATGATTCCAATACTATATAATTCGTTAATTGTTGTCTTTTGTTTGTTTACCCGTATATAAATCTTTAATTCACAACATCTTTCGTGCAACTATTGTTTCTTCTATATCAATCATCATGGGTAAAATCCGGAAATAAAAACTCGCCGTGCAACGCACGGGTGAACACACTAGTAAGAAAACAATTTGAAAGAAAGAAGGACAATAGACAATATAAAAATCATAGTAGTTACTTCAAGCTCTACTAGACCAGTCAGATGAAAGAAAGACATTCTTAGTAGGGAAAAGTTCTGAAACTTCAATGATTTCCAATAACCAAATTCATGGTGAAATATAAATATAAGTTACATTCATGGTGAAATACCAATTAGGCCACACATTCTAAAGTCGCATAATCAAAGGGGTCTTCTTTCTCTAAGAAGCTGCTCTCTACTACCCACGTCAGAGTTATGTAACTCTCTTACAAAAGACCTACCTTATGAGAAGATACCAAATACGTCTTAGACATGGGATCCACAGAAATAGAGGAAATGGAGGATTGAGCCTTCTAAAGTACTTGAACTTGGGAGAAAGAGGGTGCTGAAATCACTTTTGCTGTCATGAAGGACTATTTTATCCAAATAGATTACTAAAGAATGATGGGGGAAAATTGAAAGGGCTGGGCTGCTTTACACTAGAAAATTTCTATCATTGTATCAGAAAACATTGTAGATCAGTACTCCTAATTGTTGTAATCATATGAAAATTCCACAAAGCGAAAATACTTGTTTGTCTTAAATGAGTGCATTTTCTCCACAAATTTGTCAATGATCTTCCGTTTGCCCTTCAAAGTTGTCACTAAGGCGAAACTCATCCTCTTCAACACCAGGCCATTTTCAATCACAAATTTAACTAATTGCAGCTCATGCATGAGTGCATGAACTTTTTCAAACTGCACAAATTGGAGGGTAGATGCCAAACAGGCAGGCACAGCAGAATCCATAAGCTCTTGGTCGAAGTTAGGTATTCCCTTGAGACGTAGAGTATTGAGAACTGGCGCCCTTTGAAGTAGGTATTGGAAATATAGTTAAATTAGAGGACTAATAGTTAATTATGCAGAATATAGTCAGTTAGTTAGTTGGAGGTTGTTAGAGTTAGTTAGAGGCTGTTAGAGTTAGTTGGAGGTTGTTAGCAGTTCTGTTATTTTTTCTTTCTCTTGTAGCTATGTGTATATAAGTAGAATCACTTCTGAATTCAATAACAATGAGAAATTCAGCCAAATACACTTCTCTCAAGATGGTATCAAGAGCAAATATTCTCTTTCTTCTTCCGCACAGTATCTTCTTCTTCCTCTGATTTTCTGTGTTTCTACCAAGCTTCTTGAAGCTTCTTACATACTTCAACAATGGTGGATCGTGTTTTGATCACCATTTCTCTGTTTTTTCCTCGCTGATTGCTCGATTTCTGAAGCATTTTTTGCTCAGTTTCTGAAGCAATTTTTTCTTCTCCTTCAACTGAAGCTTTTTCCTTTCTTCAACAATGGCGACTCACGCTTCGATCACTGCTGCGAATCTTCAGGATTCAACTCATGATTACTACATTCATCCGAATGAGAATCCGTCTTTGGTGCTTGTGACTCCGATTCTTGATGGAAGCAATTATCACGGTTGGGCTCGTGCGATGGAAATGTCTCTGCAGATGAAGAACAAGTTTGGTTTTGTGGATGGTTCTATCACCAAGCTTTCTGATACAGATCCTATGCTCTCTGCCTGGAAGCGTTGCAATAATCTTGTTCTTTCATGGATCAATCACTCTGTTTCGCATGAGATAGCCACAAGTATCATCTGGATTGATACTGCATCAGCTGCTTGGAAGGATCTGAAAGATCGTTTTTCACAAGGTGATTCTGTAAGAATCTCTCATCTTCATCATGAATTGTATTCTCTTAAGCAAGCTGATTTGTCAATTACTGCATATTACACAAAAATGAAGATTCTCTGGGATGAAATGTGCAACTATAGGCCAATTCCGACTTGTACTTCTTCTGATGCTTGTTGTTGTGAAGCTGTGAAAACCTTTAAGAGGTATCGAGACAATGATTGTGTACTTTGTTTCCTGCGAGGCCTGAATGATAACTATGCTGCAGCCCGTTCACAAATTTTGCTAATGGATCCTTTACCTGTTTTGCCAAAGATATTCTCTATGATCATACAGCAGGAGAGACATCTTGGCATAGGAGTGTTGCCAGAACCTGCAGCAATGGCAGTTCAAACTTCACAATCACAATCGCAGAATGCACAATCTCAGTCATCTGTTTCTAACAAAGGGAAACCGAGTTACCAAAAATCTTACAACAAGAGCAACAGGCAGTGTACCTATTGTGGTAGAAACAATCACACAGTGGAAACTTGTTTTCAGAAACATGGATATCCTCCTGGATTTCCAAATGGATATAAGCCAAAGAAGGCTTATCTTGCTGCTTCAGGTGATGATGTTCCTGCTGATGAGGAGCAGTCATCTTCTTCAAGTTTGGAACTCACAAGGGAACAACTTCAAGGTCTCTTAGCTTTGCTCCCTTCCTCTAAGCCTACAGCTACTACACATTCTTCTAATCTTGTGAGCAGTCACAATGCTATTTCCAATGCCATAGGTAAACCTACTAAGCAATGGATCTTGGACTCAGGTGCCACTGATCACATTGCTTCTTCTCTCAGTTTCTTTGCTTCTTATTATGCCATAAAGCCCGTGCCTGTTTCATTACCCAATGGAGAAAGTGCAATAGCACAACACATAGGAACAGTATATCTTTCTCCCACTTTGACTTTGCATAATGTTCTTTATGTGCCTAGTTTTTCTGTTAATCTAGTATCTATCCATAAACTTACCAAGGTATTGTCATACAAACTGATTTTCAGTGATGATTACTGTCATATACAGGACAAGATCACTTTGAAGATGATTGGGAGAGCTGAGATCAAGCATGGACTTTATATCATGGTACTTCCACCACTACAACAAGTTCAACCTTTAGTTACTCTTCATTCAGTCAATATGGCTAGGTCATTACCAATCCAACTGCCTCATATTTGGCATCATAGGCTAGGTCACCTTTCCCATTCTTGTTTTGAAAATTTACATAAGTTGTACCCTACTATCCCTCTATCCCATTGTACACCTTGTGATTCATGTCATTATGCTAAACAAAAAAGATTGTCATTTTCATTAAGTCACACTGTTTCTGTCAATGTATTAGCTCTATTACATGTGGATATCTGGGGTCCTTATAGTCATGCTTCTGTAACTGGTGCAAAGTATTTTCTTACTATAGTTGATGACAAGTCTCGATTTACATGGATTAAGTTGATGAAATCAAAGTCTGAGGCTCGAATCACTCTTCAAAAATTTATTCTCTTTGCACAAAAACAGTTTAATACACAAGTTAAAACCATAAGGACTGATAATGGTGTTGAATTTAGTATGCCAGATTTTTACACACAACATGGTATTCAACATCAGTTAACATGTGTAGAGACTCCACAGCAAAATGGGGTAGTAGAAAGGAAACATCAGCACATTCTAAATGTAGCTCGTGCCTTGATGTTCCAATCTAAACTATCAATTCAGTTTTGGTCCTTTGCTGTTTTGCATGCTGTGTACTTGATCAATATTTTACCTTCAAAGGTTTTATCTTTCAAAACACCATTTATGGTTTTGCATAACATTAAACCTGACTTAGCTCAATTAAGAGTTTTTGGTTCCCTATGTTATGCAACTACCATTAAGGCACACAGAACTAAATTTGAACCAAGGGCTAGAAAGTGTGTCTTACTTGGTTACAAGGACGGGGTCAAAGGTTATCTTCTTTTAGATTTGCAAAATCGAGAGATTTTTCTCTCTAGAAATGTTATTTTCTATGAGAACATTTTCCCATTTCATGGCAGTGGCACTGAATCATACACTTCTACCCTTAATTCCTTGTCCTTACCCACTGACATTAATTCCTCTACCACTGATTCCTCTACCACTGATCCTATACCACCAAATGTCCCAAACACACAAACTCCTCTTCCTCCTCCACCCCCTGTTTCTCCCCCTCTGCCCTTAGTCAGACAGTCTGCCAGACCCAAGACAAAACCTTCTTACTTACAGGATTACCATTGCAATTTGGTCCATACTACATCTCAGGTTTCTCAATCATCTGGTACACATTATCCTCTCTCTGATTTTTTATCCTATTCTTCTCTTTCTCCTACATATCAATCTTTTGTTCTCTCTTGTTCTACACTTGTTGAACCTACAACTTATAACCAAGCTGTGAAAGAGGAATGTTGGAGGGAGGCTATGGACCTTGAAATTGCAGCTCTCGAGAAAACACATACTTGGGAATTGACTGACTTACCTCCTGGCAAGCATCCTATTGGGTGCAAATGGGTATATAAGATCAAGCGGCATGCAGATGGTAGCATTGAACGTTTTAAGGCTCGGTTAGTCGCCAAAGGCTACACACAGCAGGAGGGTTTGGATTACTTTGACACTTTTTCTCCAGTTGTTAAAATGACTACTGTGAGATTGGTTCTTGCCATGGCAGCTTCAAATAATTGGTACTTGAAGCAATTGGATGTAAATAATGCTTTTTTGCATGGTAATTTGGATGAAGAGGTTTACATGTTGCCTCCCCCTGGTTATCAAACAACTCGTTCTACTCAGGTCTGCAGACTCATCAAATCCTTATATGGTTTGAAACAAGCCAGCAGACAATGGAACTACAAGTTGACTACTTCCCTGCTTTCCTTGGGATACACGCAATCCAAGAGTGATTATTCTTTGTTTGTCAAACACACTGATGGCCATCTCACCATTCTTCTTGTGTATGTTGATGATATTGTTCTGACTGGTGATGACTTGCAGGAAATTACTAAGGTCAAGCAATTTCTCGACACTCAATTCAAAATCAAGGATTTAGGAGATCTCAGATATTTCCTTGGTTTTGAGGTGGCCCGATCCAAGCAGGGGTTAGTTCTTTCTCAGAGAAAATATGCCTTGGAATTAATAGAGGAGGCAGGTTTATTGGCCTGTCAACCAGTCACAACACCAATGATTTCAGGCACCAAGTTCACAGCACAAACCGATAATCCATTTTCGGATGTTTCTGCCTATAGAAGGCTTATAGGTCGACTTCTATATCTCACCAATACCAGGCCTGACTTGTGCTTTGCTGTGAGTACATTGAGTCAGTTCCTCTCCAAGCCAATGAAGGAACACCATGATGCTGCACTTCGAGTCTTACGTTATCTCAAACAGCAACCTGGTCAGGGGTTATTCTTTTCAGCTAGCTCCACACATAAAATCACAGGTTTTTGTGATTCAGATTGGGCCTCCTGCGTTGACACCAGAAGATCAGTCACAGGGTACAATCTGTTTTATGGTTCCTCATTGATCAGTTGGAAATCAAAGAAACAAAGCACAGTCTCCAGGTCATCCTCCGAAGCTGAGTATCGTGCCATTGCTACTACAGCTTGTGAAATTCAGTGGTTGATATACTTATTAGCAGATCTTCATCAGCCTATGGTGACTCCAGTAGCTTTGTTCTATGACAATCTCTCAGCCATTCATATTGCTCAAAATCCCACCTTTCATGAGCGAACAAAACATATTGAGATTGATTGTCACTTGGTGAGAGACAAGATTCAACAAGGCATCCTCAAACTCATGCCTATCCCGACAACTGCACAACTTGCAGATCTCCATACTAAAGCTCTCCCTGCTCCTCAGTTTCAGTTGTTATTGTCCAAGCTTAGTCTCAAAAATTTGTATGTCTAAGCTTGAGGGAAGGTATTGGAAATATAGTTAAATTAGAGGACTAATAGTTAATTATGCAGAATATAGTCAGTTAGTTAGTTGGAGGTTGTTAGAGTTAGTTAGAGGCTGTTAGAGTTAGTTGGAGGTTGTTAGCAGTTCTGTTATTTTTTCTTTCTCTTGTAGCTATGTGTATATAAGTAGAATCACTTCTGAATTCAATAACAATGAGAAATTCAGCCAAATACACTTCTCTCAAGAGTAGGCCTAACAAAACTCCACCAGTCAATAAACCAAGCTCCAAATGGGTCAACATTTCAAATACAGGCAGTGCAGCGATTCTTTGCAGTGTAAGAACCTCTGACCCATCATGATATTTGAGATGTTTGACTTGACTGAATTGTTGGAGAAGCAGTAAAGCGCAGGATCCTGTTTGGGGAACTCTTTGTTCGATGATATTAGCATAAGCATCATGAGCCGATGATGGATGAGAGAGAGTAATAGGCTGTGATATCCCAATAGTAGAATAAGTGAATTCTGTGAGATGCAAAGCAGAAATCTGGATGGTGCAGGTAGGGGACTGGTGAGATACTGATTCAGAAATAGTGATGTAAACCCTTTCAAGCAGGGGTGCTTCCAAGGTGACAAGACAGTTGTTATTTGCAGCAGCACTCTTGTAGTCCTCTTGGAGATCCAAGAGATCCATGAATTAACAAGGCATGCATCATACTTATTATTGTCATAGATGACAAGAGATAAATTATCAAAAGTTAAACATTTGGTAAGATGAAGTACCCTGTGAACAAAGTTTATGAAGTGCTGTTTTCCATAGAAGACACTATCATCCAATTCCAGATTATTGATGAATGTCCACCGTGATACCCATCTCTTGGATAATACACTGGTGCGAACGGCATCTTTTGTTGGGAGAAAAGAGAGAATGCTGCCGATCAGATGTTCAGGTAGCTTGCTCCATATGTCTTCTTCATCTTCACCGGACTTCATTCTGCTTCAAGATCGAGATCTAGGTCACAACTCACAAACGCGCTCGCTCGCTCGGTGCCTGTCTTGTCTTGTCTTGTGTTTGCCTGATTCATCTTATTTTAGGATTTTAGGATTTATATAAAAAAAAGAGTAAAGTATACTCACCCCCCTCAAGTTTTGTTAGAATAACACTCCACCCCATTCTTATCTAAAATCTACACCCCACCCCATTTTATATAGAGGCAAATTTAGTGACGAAAAATATTCTTCATTAATAATTAGTTATTATTTAAATTTTTAATCAATAATTTCAAAAAATATTTTCAATATAATCCAATAAATATAAAAATGAAAACATTACAGTCCTCCTCATTCTCTCAATCGCGTTCTTCCTCCGTAAATTCACAATGCAAATTCTGCAATAGCACACATGACTGGTTGACAAACCATATCTCGAACATAGTGAAACATGCTTGTGTTTTCATATTTGGGAATAATTCAATTTTAATCAAAATAATCTATTTATACCTCCAATTTTAAAATTGGATTGTAGACCCAAAAAACAACACAAATGGGTGAAGAAAATAGAGAAACAAAATTAAGAAATATGAAGTGGATCAGAGGTTATTAGAACCCAACAATGCGGTGGAGCACCGTTTTTAACAAAATCCAACAACATCTTAAACCAACAAAGTGTTCGCTCACAACTTAAAGGGGTGAAGTTCACAACAAGTAGTTGAACAAGTGGCTTTGGGGATCTGCGATTCACGTTCTGGGGTTCAGGTCGCAGCAAAACTTTGAGGCATGGTGGTGCCATGGGGTTTCACATTCCGGGACGGTTGTCGTCGTGTTAAAGGGAGCAAAGGTTTGGTGGTGACCGTTTGTGGTGAGAAATATAATTTGGAGATAGATGAGACGTGGACTTAACAGACAGAGTGGATGGTTTTTTTAAATTTAATTCAGTAAAATTATTTTCATAAATTGATGTATGATAGTGTATATGCATTTAATTTATTTAAATTTTAACTAATTAGTAATTATTTTTTATTAGTGACGAATTTGTTTTCGTCACTAAATTTTGCATTTATAAAAAATGGGGTGGAGTGTAGATTTTAAAAAACAATGGGGTGGAGTGTCATTCTTGCAAACCTTGAGGGGGGTGAGTGTATTTTACTCTAAAAAAAAAAACAAATCTAACAAATTATGTGAGAAAAATTTTGAAAGTCCAAAAGTACCCTGTAATAATATTGATATTCCATATTTATCCTTCCTTTTATTCCCTAACAAACCGATTGCGCTGAAGGATCGGATCGGTCTAAGTTTGGGAAATCTAAATCTAAATCTAAATCTAAATCAATATCAATATCAATATCAATCAATATCAATATCAATATCAATATATATTAGAAAAGAAGAACTCCCATCAGGCTGATTTAGTCACGTGTTATTCTCACGTTAATTCTTAGTGACGTGTCATTCTCACGTTAATTCTCATAAAAAATATTCCATGTGTCATTCTCAGGTTAATTCTCATAAAAAAATACATTTTTAAATTTTAGATTTGATTAGGATTTAGGTTTTTTATTTCTTGATTTTATCTTAATTTATTTTTGATTTATTTTTAGAGTATTAATTAATTTTTTATGGTATTTTTATTGAATTTTCGGATTTTTAATTAATTCAGGATTTTATGAGTTTTTATTGTGATTTACTAGATTTTGATATTGTTTATCTATATTTATTTTGTACCTTTTTAAATTTTAGATTTCATTAGGATATAGGTTGTTTATTTCATGATTTTATATTAATTTATCTTATTATTAATTTTTAGAGTATTAATTAATTTTATTGAATTTTCGGATTTTTAATTAATTCATGATTTTATGAGTTTTTATTGTGATTTGTTATATTTTAATAGTTTTTATCTGTCTTTATTTATTACATTTTTGTGTTTGCCTGATTCATCTTATTTTAGGATTTTAGGATATAAAAAAAAAAAAATCTAACAAATTGAGTGAGAAAAATTTAGAAAGTCCAAAAGTACCCCGTAATAATATTGATATTCCATATTTATCCTTTTATTCCCTAACAAACTGATTGCGCTGAAGGATCGGATCGGTCTAAGTTTGGGAAATATTTCCTGTTGGCAAAGCATATGCTATTAATCTTGTCTTGATCGATTCTTTATCTTGTATTTTTGCATTTCTGTTTTTATGTGGAATTTAAGGATATCCTATAATTTGTTCATAAAAACAGAGAAAGAGATGACATTAAAGTACTGGAATCATGAATGACTAGGAAAGAGCAATGCATTAGGTACATACACTACTGCATATTTCAACTTAGGAACTGATGGATCAATTCAATCTACACATAGCTTTGTATTACACAGATTTTTCTGTATATACAATCATTTCACAAAGATTTTTTTTATGAGTTTCACATTCTTATCATCATCTTCACATATTTTTCTTCATTATAGATTGGGTTAGGACCAGATTCAGAAGCCAAGATGATGGGAGATTTCGTCATTGAATGCTTTCCTCTGTGTTCAATCGCGTCAGTTCAGTACAAGTGCAGCAGGTTCATTCCCTTTACACAATTCACTTTCCCGATGAATCCCATTGTTCATATATCGTACTGCTTTTCATTTCTCTATAAGTACTTCCATTGTTTGGTGTTTCTTCTCATCCTTAACTGCATTAGTTCCTGAATTCCTGAATCAATAGATATACGAAGCTTAATTCATCCTTCATCTTTTTTTTTTTTTATGTTTAGTTTTACTCATGTCTTTTATGGCTGACCCTGTCAATTCCCTACACAGCTTACGTCCGGAAGGGATACAGGTCAAGGTTCATGTTCTTCGTTTGTGGGAGATGTGTCCTGGTGATTCCTTTAAACCAGATGCTAGCATCTCGTCTTAATCGATGTGGAGGTTATATTGCTCACTGAAATTTCTATTCGCTGCCAGTGAGGATTTCCTAAGGTATTTATATTTATAAAGTTTTTCTTTGTTTTGATTTCTATTTCTATATATATATATATATTTGCAATTTATGAAGTTTACCATGATGAACTAAGATCTACTTTCTTTCAGTCTGTGACACAATTAACCTCCCACGTGTCAATCTCAAGGAGTTGTGTACGAAATCGATGAACCTCCCAACAGTCCATCTCACACACCACCGACCTCTGGTTCATGTCCTAGAGCACCTCCAACCCAGTCTCACATTCCCATCACACACAATTACTCGAGGTAATTCCAAGCCCATGATGGGCTCCACTGCCGTTCGCACTGCTAGCAGCTTGGTCAAGAAGACATTTTCAGTTCAGAGTGCCAAGATTACGACTAAAGCCCTTTAGCCAAATGCCAGCAGCATCCCGAATAACAACCCCATAGCTGGAACTGAGGCAGTTACTAATAGCCCAATCCACATTGACCTTTAACCAGCCAGCGTCTGGTTTAATCCAACCCGAGTTAGCTAGCGGTACTCACCATGCTGCAATCAAAAGTCACACATTGGTCGTAAGCAAATCCTGGAAAAGATCCAATTTCCACCCGGTAGCCATATCATTGAAGTGAGAAAGTGGAAGCTCAATCTCAGCATGAGGAATGGAGAGAGTTGCCAGGTCTTGTAAAATATGTTCAGACACATTCTAAAGTCGCATAATCAAAGGGTAAGCATTTTTTTTAACACTGCCTTCAATTGTTCTTTATAACCAGATAAACATCATGCATCAATTTCCCAGTTTCCTACATAATTAGTTAGTTATTAATACATAGCAGCATATATGAATATGTTGGTCTGAGTTCAAAAGTCATATCATTAACTAAAGAACAAAAACAACTAACTAGATTTCAGAGGGATCCATTTTTATACACACCAGAGATTTCCATCTGTGGTAAAATATTACTTTTGTTTATTTGCCCTCCAGGTTCTTACACAGCAAAGAATGGCTGCACTGCCTGTATTTGAAATGTTGACCCATTTGGAGCTTAGTTTTTTGACTGGTGGAGTTTTGTTAGGCCTATATCAAAGGTCGCCAGTTCTCAATACTCTACGTCTCAAGGTCAGTAAATGAAACTAGCAAAACTACTCTGCCTGCACCTTTTTCTTTTCTCCCCTAAATTGCTTGTTATATACTAACTGCTTGTTTTGGATCATGTACCAAAATCTTCCGTCTCGAGGCAAAAAATAGAAGGAAGAAAAGGTTACTTTTTCGGTTATAGGATTTTGTTACATGATCCCAAACAAGCACTAAGATTTGTGAAGTCTCTGTCTTGATTTATATTGCAGGCGTAATTTTTTATTTTTTTTGCCGAAGTTTCTTAAAAACTTTTTTAAACCTTACACTAGCAGTCTTATATTTGGACTTTATTTGATGATTTGTCATCAGGGAATACCAAAATTCGACCAAGAGCTTATGGATTCTGCTGTGCCTGCCTGTTTGGCATCTACCCTCCAATTTGTGCAGTTTGAAAAAGTTTATGCACTCAAGCATGAGCTGTGTTTAGTTAAATTTGTGATGGAAAATGGCCTGGTGTTGAAGAGGATGAGTTTCGCCATTGTGAGAACTATGAAGGGCAAGCTGAAGATCATTGACGAATTTAGAGAGAAAATGCACTCATTTAAGAGAAATTCGTCTTTTCACTATGTGGATTTTTCGTATGATTACAACAATTAGGGGTACATATCTACAATGTTTTCTGATACAATGGTAGAAATTTTCTAGTGTAAAGCAGCTCAGCCCTTTCAATTTTCCCCCATCATTCTTTAGTACTATTTGGATAAAATAGTCCTTCATGACAGCAAAAGTGATTTGAGCACCCTCTTTCTGCAGATACTCCCAAGTTCCCTTTCCTCTATTCTGTGTTAAACTTTTTTTTTCTGGGTCCTAGTCTAGTGAATCCTAAATCCTAAATCTTGGGTCTTAGATAGAAAGAAAGGTCTAGAAAAGAGGGAAACAAATTCAACATGAAGAAAACTAACTTATCTCATATGGTAAGGGGAGAGAGATAGAGGAGAGGTGGGGATTCTTTCCTTAATTTTCTCTTCCCCTCCCCTTTCATACGTCAAAGCAAATCTACTACACTTTAAAAGAGACTCATGAATTCACTATTCCTAAAAGAACTTCCAATCCTGGCCGTTTATTTGACTCTCTCTCCATTTTCACTCTTTAATCCTGCCCCTTCATCTGTGAAACTTTTTTCTCCTCTATTCTACTCGAACTTCTCTGTTTGGCTTATGTCACTGATGGCGTTGAAGCAGTATGGGATGAAGGAGAGGAGTGTTTCCCTGGTATAAGTTCGTCAGTTATAGTCACCCTGCAGGCCCTGTCTCTGTCGTGGATGAATGCGAAGTGGGTACCCATGGTCTTCGTTCGTGAGCGATCGTCATTCTTTCAGGTACGTCCTCTGTTCCAGTGGTTAGGTTGCATAAGGAATCAAAGCAGGAATACGAAATGTTATGTTTTACTGTTGAGCACAATTTTGTGTCAAATTTCGTCACCATGACCCATGTTTCTTCAATCCTTTCTGTGTTAGGTGAAAATCAGAAGGAAGATAATAGATTATTCAGGAAATTGTTCAATTTGTTCACAATTTGTTGTCAACAGATCATGTGTATCAGAACTCATATATGTGCTTTACTTTGTCAGTTGATTGTTTCAATGTCAGTTGAGTACAACAGGTTTGGTATGCATAGTTGTCAAGCAAGTTTGATTCTGACATTCAATTGAATTTAAGTGAATTTAATCAAATTCTCAAAGGTTTCTCGGAAGTACAGGAAGCAGAAGCACAGATCATGGGAGAAGGTTCAATTTCGTCAGATGAACAGGTTCGTACTCTTCCCTTCAATCCCCCATGCCTCCACTAAAATTCATGATTTAATCTGGACAAATAGTTAACCTATCCTATGCGAATGACGTTCTACCGGTAGATTTATGGGTTTTATTTTTTTATATTAAGGTTTTCATCCCAATCCCTCTATAAATACTGCTATTGTTTTTGTGTTTGTTGCTGTCTGCTATGGCTGGATCATTGAATCCCCTCCGCTCCATATGAACCCTCAAAACCATATGCTCTGCATCTTGTGCTTATTGATGGAGAGGTTGTATACCAGTATTGTCATTTCTTTTTAGTTAGTCATCTTATAGTTACTACATTTATATAATACTTATTTTTTGTTGTAGCAGGGCGTGGAAATTGAAGGCTGAATTGGATAAAGATAGGAGTGTGACTATGGAGCTTCAGTCTTGCTGTTGGTGAAGCTAAGCCATTGGCAACAGTGGAAAGGTGAGAAATTTCATGGGTTGTATTTTCAGAATTTCCTGATAAAATATGGAATGTGTTTGAACTTCAAATACCCTTCATAAGTTCCAATAAAATGTTGATAACTTATTCTGTTTATAATTCCAAGGCGATTGCTTATATTTTCCATAATGATAATGCCATTTCTGTTTATAGGTAGCTCTCTCTGCATTGGATAAGTCCCTTTCTAAATTAATAGAATTTAATCCCCCTTCTTCTATTGTTCTAAGTATATTAAGTGATATTCCAGTGACGTGCCCAACTGGTAATATTTTCCCTCGCCACAACAATCAACCAGGTGGGAAAGAAACACCTGCAGTTGTGATAGTTCTGAAAATAACCTCTTCGATGTCATGGAAATTGCTTTGAGCTTTGATCAAGCTGATTGTTGAAAGATTTTTTACCACTCTACGTTTGAATCTCTCAAGACTCAATTGTAGTATAGTAAAAGGTTTTGTCGTATCCACAGGGAGGTGTAATACTTATGCCGTTCAATAGTTATCAAGCTTAAATGATGGTTGCACAATAGTTTGATTTTTGTTTAAAAACATAAAAGTAAATGAAAATAAGTAAAATAACGGAGAAACAACAGGTATGAGGAATTGTTGGGATGAGATTTCATTGAATGGCCTCTGTGCCTTCTAGTGATTCAAATACAACCAAGTCTATGCTTATGACTCATCTACACTAGTTCAACCCTACATCATCGATGTCTCGCATGAGTGGATAACAATAACTCTCTAATCCTAAACATTTATGTCTCACATGATTAAGAAAGATAGTTATCATGAAGCTTTGGTGTTTAAGTGACTAACAAACCTAACTCTATGTCTAGCAATTAGGATTATTAGGTGATTAACTCTAGTTCGGACTCTAGGCGATATAGCTCTCGCTCTCACGCCGAATCAAGCATATATGTTCTAGGTGCGCAAACTAAAACATAACATGAAGATCAAGAGAGAATCACTAACTCATAAACAAAGAACATGATTTATATCAAGGAGAATCAAATAGAAAACATAAGTATCAATCAATTACATCAAACCCCAACAAAAGAGAGATTAGTTATCCATTTTCATGGATAACTTTACAAATAGAGAAGAAGAATGAGAAGAACTGAAACCGTCGCGATGTCTCGCCGCCGAATCCGATGTCCAAGCCTCTTCTCTAGCCTCCTAAGCCTCTCTCCATGTTTCTCTTGTGTTTCCCCTCTGTTTGGGTTCTGTTCTGATCAAGATATCTCCGTCAAAATATGAAAATGACCTTTTTATAATGTGCTGTCGAGTGCCAGAGCGCTGAGCGCCCCTATTTGGCCGCTGAGCGGCCAGTTACTTAAAAGGAAGATTTCTGGAACCTCCATGGGCGCTGGGCGGCCTCTGCAACCCGCTGGGCGCCCTGTACATCTTCAAAGTCCATTTTTCTTGCCAAAACTTGCCCTCTTCCTTGAATCTTCAATCCTACAATACAAGTTGAGATTAAAACAAACTTAAGCACATTTTAGCCTAATGTTTACCTATCAATAAGTTCTAATAAAAAAAAGTATGATTTGATCAAGATTTCTCATGAATTTACAAAGATAAGTGTCTAAATTGCTCATCAAAACTAGGTAAAATTGACACTTATCACTGATGAATGGTGGGGAAATACGCTTATAAGCATGATTAAATCAAATTTAAGACTTATTCTCATGGTCATGAGAATAAACTTCTGTCTTTTTGTTTACTTATATTTAAGGATTGAGTGAAGGTACTAAAATGCCAACCAATAAGCTTCTTATTTAAGCAACATATAACTAAGGGAAGAAGTCGACTTTCAAATTCTGATGTGGTTATACACTTATAATTTGTTTTATTGTTGATGGACATGAATTTAATTGAGAGTGATTCTTCATTAGCAGTGGGGTGGGTGAATAGAAAGGAGCACAGACCATGGAAGCTTTTTTCTGTTTTGGACTATATTGATTGGCTGGTTGTGGAGGTTAATTGTGTGGTATTAGGCATATTATAAGGGAAGGGAATGACATGGCTGATTGTCTAGCAAAGAGAGGTCGGGATAGGGTGATTGATTCCATTGCGGGCTTGCTTTTCATGATACAGAAATTGTTTTGTTGGTTTCTGCATTTTGGACTGCATTTCACATTTGTGACTGAGGAGCTGGTTACATATGCTTCATGTTTCTGTGATATTGATTTGTTTGCTTTATTCAGGGTGTTGGGAGTGTGCAGGTTTTGCTTGGACAGAAGTTTCGGCTTTTTGCAAATCTTGGACCAAATGGGAAATTCTCTGGTACTCACTTGGTGGGAGTAGCAGAGAAATTGGTTTGAAGGGTCAGGTTTGTGGCCATTGTGTGAAGTTCTACAAGGAGACATTTAAGACCCTTGGAAAAACTGTTGCAATACATAGGATGCAGATTTGGAAGATGGTGCAACCAAATTGTTACAGGGTTTTGTATTCACCCGTTAATCTAGCATGAAGAAGTTGTAAATTTGATCCTTGTACTTCTACTATGTTTAGTTGGATCTTGTCTTATGTTGTTCTACTTTGTTTTTGGTTACATGGTTCCCAATATGTACTTAACTAGAATACTATCCTAAGTCTGTGATGCATCTGGATTTTAATTTGCCGTGACTTTGGATGTTTTTTTTATGCGTTGAAAAGTTATATTATTGTTTCATGTTTCCTTGAATTAATTTAGTTGTGAATTGTGATACTATCCAATGTTTGTTATGCATTTGGAATTTTCATTTGATGTGATTTTCTATGTTTTTAAATGTGGTGTACAATTATATTATTGCTGTATGGTTGTTCTTTTGTTATAGGTACATGAGTTAATTGATTCACCTTAATAAATCATCGAGTTAAATGTGTTTAACCGTAGAATCTATTGTTTGTGCATTCACGGAAAAAAAATTCCAAATGTTTATATGTTTTGTATACAGTAAAGTCAACAATCAATGCAGTTCATTGTAGATAACTATTTACCATAGGTATATAAATATATTTGGTCATTTTATAAGTGATAGAATTAAAAATGATATTACATCGAGTAGCTCGTCCGTGCATCGCACGGAGACGGGCTAAAATCCTAGTTACACAAAAAGAAGAAAATAATCAAATAAACTTTTTAAAGGTTACTTGCACCAATATCATGTACATATTCTTTTGAAAATAATTTCATGTACATTACTTACACATTTATAATGTAGAAGCTGCTGATCTTGAACTTTTTAGGAATAATTAAATCCACAGTCAACCATCTTAGATATGAGGTCCCCCTCTTTCATTTTCATGACTTCCATATAGGTTACAGGATTTGCTCAAACAACAACTACCACTTAGTTAGTTACTAAAAAACAGTGCTTTTGCACAGTAACTTTTATGATAACTATAAGAAAAAGGAAGGACTTCCAGATGTGTTAGTATAAATGTCACTTTGAGATCAAGTAGAAGGGACAAGAGAGAGTTCCAAGCGGCCTTTCCATTCTTCTCCTGGCAGCAACATTCACACATAGCATCTGCTTCTACTCTTCATATCCCTTAAATTCACCACTGACTTGGATTTTTTCTCCCACGGATTCCAAACAACTATGGAACACCAAAGTTTATTTGGATGGTTAGTTTTACTAATGATAGTACACTTCATATTGCTCATATTTTTTTCATTGCTTAGATATAGTATCCATTATAGTTTTTTAGGAAATCGGCTATGCTTCCTACATACCATTTCATTTAGAGATGTTTGCCTTTAATCTTCGTATGAGTTGAGTATAGAAAAATGTATTGTGGGGGTCTTATATGCTAATCTCAGTAGTACTATGATATTTGAACTTATTTTTCGTCCATGAATATTAGTGTAATTAATGGTAGGACTTTAACCACGTTAAGAAAAATTATGTGTTGATGAAGGATAAGAGGTGTCCGTCTTCAAGGTTTAGGTAAAGATATAAAAAAGTTATATTTTCCATTTTTTATCAATTAAACAAATATTTCTTGTTTAAGATACATATCATTCATCCTCAAAATTAGAAATCAACAATCATATCTCCATTACATTGATTATTTTAAAAAATCCAATGCTGTAACTGAAATTGGAGGGATTAAGACCTTCATCTTGTTGTGACGAGGATGAAATGGTCTTTGTCTTGGTATTACCTGTATATAAAAGAAACATACGTTGACAAGATATTAGATCCACATGTTAGCCTAAATATGCATAATATGTTCCTGAATGATAGCTCAAGTGGTAAGAACTAAGTGACATATGAGTTGGGGAGGAGGAGGTCCAGGAATCCATCATGGGCGGGTGCAATTTAACTTTTCGTTGTAAGAAAAAATGCATAATATGGTCATATTGGAAGAACACAACACCACCTTTCTTGGTACTAAGAAACTATTCTCATCCAATGCATTTACAGATGTGAGCACAGTCTTTGTCCCAATTATTTTTGGGCTCTCCAATCCGCGAACAATAATTTTGAGTTTCACTTTGTTGTTCCCCAAGTTTGCAACCTATACATGTCAATTGCAGATAATGTGTATATCATGTGAAAAAATAGTAGTAAAAAATCAATATTACATCAAAATAAAAAAATATATACAAGTATTATAACTCTTTAGCACAAAAACACAAAACTAAATATGTCTTACCTTTATTTTTAAGTAGGTTTTCTTATCTACAAAATTTTGCCAAAGAATTGCTGATGCATCAAATGAGGAAGGATCAGGTGTTTGAAGTGTTGAGTTAAGAAATGTTGCTCCATTTGACTCTCTAAACATATGTGTTACCCAGTAGCTAGGAGTTCCATAAGCTTGATTTGAGTTAAAAACAATTGCATCTGGGTTCCACCTATAATGTAAATGTAATCTTATTATTATCTTGATGTACTAATAGGTCATTTACTAATTAACAATAAATTTTATAATCATTTATATTTGAATTCAAAATTTGATGAGGCAATAAGTAAACTATTTTTATGCCCGTTGCAAAAAAAAAGTAAACTATTTTTTATGCATATTTACATTATTTTAATAACTTCATGAATATAATGAAATATTTATTCTATAGATTTATGAGAAATAGAATATACATACTTCCTATCATTTGCATTTACAAAAAGTGGTGCATAAGCAGCCATTGCTACATGATCACTGCATCATAAATGAGAAAAAAATGGTAAGTACAATAATCAATCTACTAGTTTTAAAAATAACAAAGTATCCAACTCCTATATTTAAGCAAATGTGCAGTAAATTTAACCTGTTTCTTTCTAATCCAATAAGGAAGCCAGCTTCAGACACACCTCCTATAAGGGTTCCATACTTAGCATATTGGTCTCCAACTAGAGCATACTCACTCACAAAAGCCTGAACAATTTTCAAATCACCCAAGGCATTAATACATGTGTTAAGTGCATAAAGATATCGTATATAGAGTTAAAGAGGACACCAAAAACCTTTGGACCATCGCGGGGCGTCTTATCAAACACATGTGCATTGTTGAACATGTTTGAAGGATTATTAGGGTAAGTCTGTTAAGAAATTTAGAATATGTGAGAGGATGATGAAAGGCTAAATAAAAACAAAAAAATACACACATTATTTTTCAATGTAAATGAAACATTAAATTGTGAGGGTCAATTATAAGAGACGAGTATTACATGATAGTCATACAAATCAGTTGGGTGATCCAATGGCTCAGAAGAAGCATCACAATTTGAAATCATTTCAATATCAGGATATGCCTTCCGTATAGCTTTGTAAAATGCTAAGTAGTTTCCTAATAAATAAAAATTGAAAATATTAGTTTAATCTCATGTCATCTTTTTCATTTGTGAAATCTTTAATATAAGTATTCACACTGTTTTAATAAAAAGCATTTGTCTAGGAATATAATATAATATTGAGTTCGTGTAAGGTACGTAGATTCTAATGGACAAGTAATAGGACAATAGAGAAATTAAAGAGGTGCATACCTAGGTAGTTTTTCTTTCCACAATCTTCATTTCCAATAGCAACATACTTTAGGTCAAAAGGCTCTGGGTGCCCCATTGATTTTCTAAGAGAACCCCATTTAGAAGTGGCTGGACCTCTGGCAAACTCAATACCATCAAGGGCTTCCTGAAATTGACGTTAAGCAAAAGATAATATTATTAACAAAATTATACCATTGTTTGATAAAGAATTTAAAATGGATGGGTAAAAAAGAGTTAGAAAATATACTTGGACAAAAGGTGTGATGACGCTTGTATCAATTTGATCAGTATGACTGATGCCTTTAACATGAAATTAAACACAAACAAAATTCTAAAGTCACTAAAGGTTCTTAATCTATGCTAAAACTGAAACAAAAAAGATAAAAACAAATGTGAAAATACCATTGTTGAATACCCAAATTGGCTTTGTACCAATATCCTCAGCAAGCTACAAAAGGAATATAGTATATAAAAGCTATTGAATTTCATAAAAACAATGATTGACCTCAGCTCATATCCAATTAAATGTACCTACTTGAAGACCCTCAAAATATCCTAATCCTTCATCTGTCCAGGAACCCCAAACATCGCCAAAGTGCCCTGGCCTCTCTTCCCAAGGTCCAACACTATCCTTCCACCTAAAAGCGTTTCTAAGTGTTTGTCCTTCAATAAAACAACCACCTGTAGCAAAATAAAAAAGTGCAATTTATCCTTTAGTGTGTATTCTTATAACATCCATTCAACATCATAAGATTTATTGTTCAATAAGTTAAAGTGTTGGGGATCACTTATATGTCTCTAAATAAAATAATGATATCCTAACCTGTTTAACCAAATGACACCCATGTCTTTATTATTGAATGTAAGATTATATTAATATATATAATCTTTCTGGTACCAGCTTTATTATATTTATTTTGCAATAATTAATCCATGTATCTTACTCACATGATAACGTTTTTCTAAAACTTTCATACTAAATATAAACAAAGTTAACATTAATTATTTTTTTAAGGCTTAGTAGCAGTTATGATCCCTTAAGGAATTTATTAGCTTACAACATATCCCTCACATTTACTAAATGTTGCAATTTTGGTTTTTCGAAAACTTTCATCCAATATTTAACAGTTTTTAATTAAAAAATAATTAAAAATAAGGCTTGAAGAACAATTTTACGTTTTTAATTGACAATTTTATGGTTTCTGATCTTTTTAAGTGATTTATTTTAATAATAAACCGTTAAATATTTGATGGAAGTTGACGGAAAATCAAAACTGCAACAATTAGTAAAAGGGATAGACGTTGTAGGTTAATAAATTCTATGAGGGACCAGAACTGCCAAATTGTGATAAGTGAGGGACCAAAAGTGCTATTAAGCTTTTTTTAATTATATATTCAATCAAATAATATTTTTTACTTTTATTTTTAATTACTACTAGAATATATTTATCGGATGAGTTTCTTTTTCCAGATCATTTTCAAGTAGAGTTTTGAATGAAGTGGAACAATTTCAGATATTTGAAGAAGTGAATCAGGTGCAGTATGTTTAAGAGGAGGTTCAATCACAGGTACGAAGGCTTGATGATGAGAGGGCACTATGGACGATTGTTGGCTGTTGAGGAGGTGATGGTGAACCAATGTCCTTGCATAGACAATGGCGGTATTAATCGTGGATACAACTTAGTTTTGGGCGTTACTCTTGGCGCTAATGAAGATTTTATGTTCAAGGTTGTGCTTCGTTATCAAGGAGGATTTGGATAGGATTACCCTAGATGTCGTGGACGCCCAAGGAAATTAGTTTTGCCGGCATCTATTGTTAAATCCTCAAGGCCTAGGGGAAGACCCCAGAAAGTTGAGAATAAAGGTAGGAAAAAGACCGAGTTCGTTGGGGTTTCCAATGATTGTCTTTTTCTAAGGATACGACCTTTTTGGTTCTCTGTAGATCGGTAATTACTTGGGTATGATGTATGATTGTACGTATAAGGTTGCTTTGAACCAAATTGCGGCACAAATTCATGCGTGCATGCCTTCTAAGGGGTGGTGGTTGGTGGCCTGGTGATTTTGATCGAAGCCGACTATTTTATCCTTTGTTGTTGTTCTAGTGGCTTTCTCCTTTGGTATTTGATTTCTTTTGGTCTCAATCTATTTTTTTAAGCTCTTGGGCTGATTTTTGCTATGTAGGATTTCTTTTGTTTTTTTTGTTGGTTTTACGTTTTTGGCGTTGTATAACTTATTTGTTTGATTTTTATTTTTGGGGACTACCTTTTAGCATCGAGTGGTTAACTTTTTGTTGCTACTAATCACTCGTGTCTTCTTTGTCTCTTCTTAAGCTTTGTTCTCAAAGCTGTGATTAATATATCTTTTACTTTTTGAAAAAAATAATATTTAGGCAAATTAAAATTGAATGATATTTTAACCCATCATCATAAAAATGTACAATTATATATATATATATATATATATATATAACATTTTATATTTTCTAAAAATAAAAGGTTAAATATATTTTTTATATTGTTGTTTATTTATTATTACAAGTTAACAAACTTTCTATCATAAAATATATATTCAATAAGTTATAATTTGAAAGTTTTATATTATATTTAAAGGGCCTTTATAATGCACCAAATACTTGGGTTTTTTTTTTTTATACTTTTTTTTATGGTAAAACTTTAGAGTTGCCAAATTTTCTTAGAAAGATAAGAAAATTCTCGCAATCTACTAGAGAGTCGCCCTTAAGATATGATAACATGAATTTTTTTTGAAATATTTGAATTTTACTATGGTTTATTTACATACCTGGAAATCTAATAAAGGCAGGTTTCAACTCTAAGACCATGTTGACCAAGTCAGTTCGGAAACCATGGCCCTGTACCAAAACATGTTTGTACACAATTTTCGAATGAAAATAGGCAGGAAAAAAATTGAATATCACAAAAATTAAGTTTCAAACGTTCAAGCTAGAGCTTGAGAAAGTAGCTAGAAAAGTCTTATTATATAAGTGGAAATTCTTGACGGGACACACCTTAAAAGTGTCCACAGGCATAGCTGACACTTGGTCCAACCATATGACACCCTTTTGAGTTGTTGTTAACTGAAGGGTTGCATTAGAACTTGATTCAGTAGGTACCAATGTAAGCTCCATCCTTTTCCAGTTTGCAACTTCTGATGCAGAAGCTCTGCAAGATCGTTTATTAAAATTGTACAATTATCATATACAATAAAAGGATGCATTTTGTAAGCTATTGAACATATGGTTTCTCTTGGATGGTAAAACATGCATGGCTCTCACTTGACATTTTTAGACGCCAATATCCCCCCATCTTCTGCTTTTTTAAATGATATTGTCATATCTAGTGATCCCGTTGATTTTACAAAGAAGACAACTTTGTATTCCTTTCCGTGCACAACGTTCTGCAACATGATCTTGTTGTTAAAAAATGAAAAGTATTTAAATTCTAGTAAGGAAGAAAAGTAAACTTCTAAGCAAAAGAAATACTTGTTTCAAGGACATAAATCCACATATAATCAAGTGTTGAGTTTTAACTTCTATCCAGAATGTATAAGTTTAATCAAATCTACTCTCATTTTAAATGCACTACATAACTTCTTCTATATTAAATATCTCACATATTAAGACTTTACATGATTTTTTAAATTCAAAGCTTTCTATTACTTATGTTTTGTCAATCATAAATACGAGATTGTCAATATTAAAAAATTTCATAACTATAAATTTAAACATTAACATATATTTCCCATGAAAAAAACATGCACAAATGATATAATGTTTTAATTTAAATGATTTATCTTGTAGTATTTTTTAATTTATGAAACTCCATCTCCATAATTTATAAGTATACCTTTTGTAATTTTAAATATTTTATCTCTTATTTTTTTAAAATATCATGTAGCATGTAACACACGTAATACTTATTTTTAAGTATCAATTAAAAAAGGGATAACAAAACAACAAAGAGATAGGAGGTTGTATGCGACATATTAAATAGTTATTCTCACCATGCCCCAATAACCTGGATTAGAGACACCAACACCATCAGAAGGACATTGGTCACATAGCACATCCATTCTCAATGCCACTTTATTGCGTTCAAAGCAAGAACTACGTTCAGTTTGCAACAAGACTAAGGATTCTTTTCCTACTATGGTCCAAGGGTCAATATTTGATGGAGTTTGCGTTCCTCCTGCTTCAAAACCTGAAACACAAATTTATATATGAATTCCATACATGCGCTAGCAATACAAATATTATTGTCTTAAATATATTATCTATCGTGAAGCAAATTGTGTGCAAATGATTAAACTTATTATCATTTCTAGAACTCTCACTAGAAGTTGAAAAATTATGTGTTGGAGTTATTTTTTGTTCATTTAGCAAGAGAAGATTGAAATGACATATCAAAATGAAGTAATAGCTCTAAAGAATTTAGGCAGATAAACATTTTCTGTTTAAATTTGTAATCACTCTGATTTTAAAAGTACCAAAAAAATTTAATATTGTTTTATACAAACGTTTAAATATCTGATCATCATCACATTTGTTTACTCTTTTTTATTTTTATTAATTATGATACGACAAGACCAAATTGAATATTTGTGTCTAAACATACTAAATTCATATGGAAACTAGTTACCTCTATTGTTCACAAGCTCAGCCCATAGTCCGCCAGTGCCAGCATGATTGATTTCCTGTAAAAGAAGTTCAAAATTTAGTAAAATTTAAAATATTTAAATAAAAAAACTTTCCAATTTAATCTATCAATTCAGTTTCATATTGTGAAGAATCTGCAAACACCATAATCCTTTCCAACCTCATAAAATACTCCAAAGAGAGTTTCGGGAATCGGTCTTCCAGCAGTTGCAAGATCTACAATTAGTGTTGAAGTCTGGTTTCCAACGGCATTGGCACTGGCAGCATAACATTGATATGCAAAATCACATGTCACTAAGAGCCAAAGGAAACTACAACAAGCCTTTGAGAAATCCATTTCTTTTCGTTTGTCTTGGTTTCATTCTTTTCTTTTTGGCTAGTAATTATAGGACTTTTTTTGGGATAAATTTCAATAAATAACTGTTGGTTAACAATTACCACAGATCCTAGTCTTTCGTGTATATGGGTGAGATAGAGTTTACGTAGGTTTTGAAAAAAAAAATTAGTTTACATAAGTCAAGTAAAGTGTTGTCAAGTTCTATCTATAGATTTTTTTTTGGCTTTTTGGGCACGTTTTTGCTTTTATCTTTACTTTTTTTTTTCTTAGAATGAACTAATTTTTTTTACATCGAAAATATAAATTACATCTACCAGGGATTGATCCCTAGACCCTCCCCTTCCAACTCATATGTCACATATCTGTTATCACTTGAGCTATCCTTCACAGACACTTAAGCCTGAACAAATATTATTTGTTTATAAATAGAAAGAGAATCATTTTCTGATGTACCAAGCAAATAGAAAGAGAATCAAACTCCTAAATAGTTTTCGTTGCCCACAAATTAAAATCTTGGTACGATGATTTTTTTTTCTTTTCAAAATTAACAAGTATTATGTATCACTGCACCTATATGAAGAGAGTATTATGTATCACTTAAAAAAAACTTAATTATAGTGGCATGCAATTTCTAGCGGTCTTATATAGACGGTCAAGATCTATAAGATTCTTTTGTTTTTATCTAATATTCAAAATCAACCTACAATGGAACGTTTTCATTTTGTAACAAAAAAAAACTTGCAATAGTACCGCCCTAAGGTTAAAGACATCCTTTCTTTGGGTTGAAGCTCAGTTCATCTCTCACATCTTCAACTGTCATTGTTTGAATTTTTGCCTAGGTTTCTCTTTGTTTCATTCTTCGGTTCGAATTTTGAGTTTTGTTTTTGAATCATGTTTCTGAGTGTTCTAATGAATCATGTTTCTGTTCATGAGATTGTCACATTTCTTAACATTCTTTCTTAGAAAGTAATTCCACATTTTTTTTCAAGGAATTTATTGATGTGGAGCTTAAACATAGTGACAAAGCTGCCTCTGTGAGAAAACTCAAGGAATTTTCGGACATGCTTATGAAGATGACCAACAAAGTGTTGCTAATTTTTTTTTTTTTTTGAAAGAGGAACATTTTGAAAGATTTCTTAGTTACTTATATAAAAGTGAAGTATTTGGTAGTGTTGAGAATGATAATATTGTGCAATGTTTCTAAAGTATGAAAACTCGTAGAAAATAATTACAAAGTGAATTCAAACTTTTGAAATCAATATTAAGCTCCAAACTTGTATTATTGCTCACAATATAAAATTCATGGATCTGTCACTAGTTCTAAGCACTACAAGAAAATGTGGTATTAATGATGGTTATTTACTGACAACTACAAATCTATGGGTAATTGTGGTTTTTCACTCTTTCCTCCAACAAATCAACTCAACAAGAACCTCAACCCAAAAGGCATCACCATGATTCAAATGGATGCTTCATAGTGTCAGAAATGGAGAAGGTGACTTGTTTATTGTCCACCCTCAAGGCCAACATATCTTGCTCCATGTCTATAAGTGCTCTCCAGCTGGCTAGAAATGGTCTTTCTAAGATTGGAGGAACCTTTGTATCCTCTTATGTGTCAAACACCACAAAGTCCACCTGAAATACAATTTTTTCCACTCTAACAATCATATCCTCAATTATCCCACAGGGAACTTGATTCACTTATTCGCCAATTGAAGCAAAACCATTGTTGGCCCAACTTCTCCAATTTCTAGCCTTTAAAAAAGAGAAAGCAACATCAAATTGATTCTAGACACCAAATCACATAATGATTTCTCAACCGACAACTTCTCAATTTCCAAAGGAATGGTGAAACTCTTACGCTTTGTTTGGTAGAGAAGAGAGAGATAGAGAAGAGAGAAGTTGAGTAGAAAGAAATAGATGAAAAATAAAGAAGATTTTGATCCTTCAACTTAGAAGGAAGCTTCCTTTGTAGTATAATATATATATATATATATATATATATATACTTAAATCTTTGGCAAGCATGATATTTTCTCACCTTCACCAAGACTCCTCGTACGTATTTGACAAAATGTCTTTCATAAACTTGGAATGTGTAGGACTTTTCGTCAAGGCCTTAGTCACGAGTGCAATGAAACACATGACATCCCAATATAGTCTTGTAATATATATAAGAAAATGAAATTCGCGGAATATTTTTTTATTAGTCAAATCATTGCATTCAAATATAACATAAAAAGTGTTAAAGCCCAAATACAATAGAGAAATAACAAGCTGATAAAGAGACAAAGCAACACAAAGAGAACATGATTACAAAAAACAGGGGAAAAAGATGGTAGAAACAGGGGAAATATGCGGAACATAATTAAAGAACTTTGATATTGCGGCCCTTAAGTTCAAGTTAGTATTGCTGTTAAAAAAATTGATCGCATAATCTACTTGTTTCTTTATGAGTTGCATTGTGAAAGAGCTAAATTAAAATCTTATCTATGTAAAAGAAATATACATTTATTTAACTAAGCTTTAGTCTTGACCCCTCATTCATTCTAAGAAGTAAAATACTCCTATCTACTTTAATATATCAAATGATGTAACTGAAAGAGGAGGAAGTTCAACATTCATGTTTGCGCTTGCTTCCTCAAGTGGAGTTTGTTGTGGCACGATCTGTATACAAAATAAACAAAAAAACATAAGATTTTTTTATCAAACATATATATAAACTTAAGTTAACTAGATATTAGACCCTTATGTTGGCCTAAATATGCATAATATGTTCATATAGGGAGAAAGACAACACCTTTCTTGGTTCTAAGAAGGTATTCTCATCTAATGCATTTTTAGATGTGAGCACAGTCTTTGTCCCAATTATCTTTGAGCTTTCCAGTCCGTGAACTACAATCCCGAGTTTCACTTGATTGTTACCCAAGTTTGCAACCTAATCATGTCAATTGTGAGTATATCATGTGAAAAAAGTTATAGTAAAAAAATCAATATTAGATCAAAATATTGGAAGATATACAAGTATGCTCCTATTATAACTATTTAGCTAAAAAACACAAAAGAATAAAACTGTCTTACCTTTATTTTTAAGTAAGTTTTCTTATCTTGAGGATTTTGCCAAAGAATTGTTGATGCATCAAATGAGGAAGGATCAGGTGTTTGAAGTGTTGAGGCAAGAAATGTTGCTCCATTCGACTCTTTAAACATATGTGTCACCCAGTAGCTAGGAGTTCCATAAACTTGATTGGAGTTAAAAACAATTGCATCCGGGTTCCACCTATAATGTAAAAAAATTACATCTCATTATTGCCTTGACGTACTAATAGGCACTTTACTAACTAATTATAAATTTATTATCTTTTGTATTTAAATTCAAAATTCGAGTACAATCTTTATTGTAAAATATTTTTGCATATTCTATTGCTATTTTGTCTATTATTTTAATAACTTCATGTATATAATGAGATATTTATTTTATAGATTTACGAGATATAATAGACATACTTCCTATCATCCGCATTTACAAAAAGTGGTGCATACGCAGCCATTGCTACATGGTCACTGCATCATAAATGAGAAAAAGAATTGTAAGTACAAATCAATATAATAATTTTAAAAATAATAAAGTAACCAACTCCTATATTTTAATAAATGTGTCGTAAATCAACCTGTTTTTTTCTAATCCAATAAGGAACCCAGCTTCAGAGACACCTCCTATTAAAGTTCCAAGCTTAGCTTGTTGGTCTCCAACTAGAGCATATTCACTCACAAAAGCCTGCACGGTTTCAAATCACCATATGTATTAATTCAAGTGTCAAAGTGCATAATAAGATATCGTATATAGAGTTTCAAGAGGATCACAAATACCTTTGGACCTTTGCGGGGCGTCTTATCAAACACATGTGCGTTGTTGAACATGTTTGAAGGATTATTCGGGTATGTCTGTTAAGAAATTTAGAGAATGTGAGAGGATGATGAAAGGCTAAATGAAAACTAAAAATACACATTATATTTTAATGTAAATGAAACTTTAAATTATGAGAGTCAATTATTTTATTTTATTTTGGTCAAATGAGAGTCAATTATAAGAGATGAGATATTACATGATAATCATACAAATCAGCTGGGTGATCCAATGGCTTGGAAGAAGCATCACAATTTGAAATCATTTGAATGTCAGGATAAGCCTTTCGTATAGCATTGTAAAATGCTAAGTAGTTTCCTAATAAATAAACAATTAAAAAATATTAGTTTAATCTCATTTCATCTTTTTCATTCATGAAATATTTAATATAAGTATTCACACAACTTTGAATAAAAAGGATTTGTCTAGAGTCGTGTAGGGTATGTAGAATCCAATGGACAAGTAATAAGACAGTAAAAAAAAAAGAAAAGGGTGCATACCTAGGTAGTTTTTCTTCCCACAATCTTCATTTCCAATAGCAACATACTTTAGGTCAAAAGGCTCTGGGTGCCCCATTGATTTTCTAAGAGAACCCCATTTAGAAGTGGCTGGACCTCTGGCAAACTCAATACCATCAAGGGCTTCCTGAAATTGACGTTAAGCAAAAGATAATATTATTAAAAAAATTATATCATTGTTTGATAAAGAATTGAAAATGGATGGGAAAATAAGAGTTAGAAAATATACTTGGACAAAAGGTGTGATGACGCTTGTATCAATTTGATCAGTATGGCTGATGCCTTTAACATGAAATTGAACACAAACAGAAGGCTAAAGTCACCAAAGGTTCTAAATCTATACTAAAACTCAAACAAAAATGATAGAAATAAACATGAAAATACCATTGTTGAATACCCAAATTGGCTTTGCACCAATGTCCTCGGCAAGCTACAAAAGGAATATAATGTATAATAGCTATTGAATTTCTTAAAGAAAAAAAATATGATTGGCATCAGTCTATATCCAAGTAAATGGGCCTACCTGAAGACCTTCAAAATAACCTAATCCTTCATCTGTCCACGAACCCCAAACATCGCCAAAGTGCCCAGGCCTCTCTTCCCATGGTCCAACACTATCCTTCCACCGGAAAGCGTTTCTAAGTGTTTGTCCTTCAATAAAACAACCACCTGTAGAAAAACAAAAAGTGTACTTTGTCTTTTAGTATTCATTCTTACTAGTGTTTTTTACCCGCGCGTTGCACGGAAAATATGTCTATTGTATTTGATACATTAATTAATACTTTGATTATTAAAAATATATTAAACAACGAATGAAATAGAAAAGTAAGAATTGATGAGTAAAGTGGACATAAAGACTTATCTTCTAAGCCCGATTGAGACCAAGAGGAACTCGTTTCACATTCTTTGTAAATATGAAGACGATAACACAAATCATAGATATAAGGAATTATCAACATATTAATCTTAAAAAAAAATTAATGTGATAGTAGCACAAATCAGGATTGTGTAAGATATATCATAAAGTATAACATTATTGTGTTTATTCCAACTAAGTAGGGATGACAATGGGTAGGTACTATAGTACCATCTCCATACCCGCGTTTTTAAAAATTACATGTACCCGTCTCCATACTCACGTGGGTAGCAACTCGAAGCTCTCCACCTTTAGAGGGTATGGGTGCAGGTATGGGTACTATAGTACCCAACCGGCCCATATCTGCACACACATGTTATTATTATTATTATTATTATTATTATTATTATTATTATTATTATTATTATTATTATTATTATTATTTGGGAATATATTAACAAATTAACTTAAGCTATAGCTTTCAAACTCACTCTTTTTAAAAAAAAAGTTTGGGATATATTAATTAATACTCTAAAAATAAATAATAAATAAATTAAGATAAAATCAAGAAATAAAACACTTAAATCCTAATCAAATCTAAAATTTAAAAATGTATTTTTTTACTCTAAAAATAAATCAAAAATAAATTAAGATAAAATCAAGAAATAAACAACATAAATCCTAATCAAATCTAAAATTTTAAAATGTATTTTTTTATGAGAATTAATCTGAGAATGACACGTGTTATTTTTTTTCCAATTAGTGAATCTTCTGCACCCTAAAAGATTTTCTTATCTTCAATCCTTTTGCTTTTGATTAAGAAGATAAAAGCAGGAATCCTTAAAGCATATGACATCTTACAATTAGTTGAAGAACAAAATCAATTCATGAAGAAGATTGAAACAGAAACCTAAAATGAAGTCTTGAAGAACAAAATACCCTCTTTCACCAATTTGAAAGGACTGTGGTGAGACCAAATCTTATCTTTTAAAATAATATCAATCAATTATTTTAGAATATATAAAATTAAAACATATATCAATTGAAAATTATATCTTCTAAAATAATATCAATTAATTAGGTTAGAATATATAAAATTAAAATATATATCAATTGAAAATTATATCCTCTAACAAATTGACACGTGGAATAATTTTTATGAGAATTAATCTGGGAGCGACACGTCACTAACTTGGCCTGTGGGAGCGACACGTCATGCTAGAAGTTGTTCTTTTCTAATATATATAGATAGATTCTTAATATTTATTGTTCAATAAGATAAAGTTTTGGAGATCACTTATATGTCTGAAAATAAAATAAAATAATGATCCTATATTGTTTAAATAAATATAGTAAATTTATTTATGCCTTCATTGATATATAATCTTTCTAGTACCAACTTTATCATATTTATTTTTCAATGAGACATGTATCTTGCTCACAAGACAACATTTTTCTAAAGCTTTCATATTAAATATAAAAAAATAATATTAATTCTTTCTTTAATTAGTATTCAATCAAATGATATTTTTCTTTTTATTTTAACCAATACTAGAATATATTAGTCATAATATTTTTATTTTTAAATTTAATGATATTGTGGTTTATTTATCCTCGCAAGTTTAATATTTTTTATTTTCTAAGAAATTTCTTTTTTTTTGAAAGTTATTTTCTAAGAATTAAAAGGTTTTAATATCTTTTTAATATTGTGGTTTATTTATCATTGCAAGTTAACTATTTTCTATCATAAATTATTTTTCAAAAGAATCTAGTTTAAATTTTTATATTATATTAGAAAGACCTTTATAATGCACCAAATACCTGATATTTTTACTTAATTTTGTTCTAGAAAAATTCAGAGTGACCAATTTTTCTTAGAAAAATAATAAAATTCTCGCAAGTTACTAGAAATATCCCTAAAGATACGATAACATGATATTTTTAAATATTTGAATTTTACTATGCTTTATATACATACCCGGAAATCTGATAAAGGCTGGTTTCAACTCTAAGACCATGTTGACCAAGTCTGTTCGGAAACCATGTCCCTATACCAAAGACATGTTTAAGTTAAATTTTCAATGAAAATAATCAGAAGAAAAAATTTGAATGTTACAAAAAGTTTATGATGTTCAAGCTAGAGCTTGAGAATGTAGCTAGAAAAGTCTCATCATATAAGAGAAAATTCATGATGGGACATACCTTAAAAGTGTCTACGGGCATAGCTGACACTTGGTCTAACCATATGACACCCTTTTGAGTTGTTGTTAAGTGAAGAGTTGCCTTAGGATTTGATGCAGTGGGTACCAATTTAAGCTCCATCCTTTTCCAGTTTGCAACTTCTGATGCAGAAGCTCTGCAATATCATTTAATAATTTTGTAAAATATCTTATACAAGAAACTACATTTTGTAAGTTATTGAAGATATGATTTTTATTGAATGAAAGTGACGCGGGAAAAGAAGGCGTGACTTGTTGCCAAATTTGTTGGTTTGGAATTTGATGAAAGTGATGAGGAGGTTACTTGTGGCCTAGTAAAAGAAATGAAGGAGTGGTGGCCTCTCCTTGAAACTAGGGATTTCTTTTGTTTTTGGCTTTGGTTGTGGTTCATGTCTTTTGGTTTTGTTTTGTGGTTCTTTTTGGCTTTTGCTCTTTATTTCAGTGTTAATTCTTTTGCTGTTTTCCTCTGAGGGTGGTTTGGGGTTTGGTTTATCCTTTGGAAATTTTGGGATTTTTGTTCTTGTTATCCCCATAACTGACATGTATTTTCAAGGTCTTTTTTTTGTTTGTTTATAGCCAGACCCTTTACCTCTTAATCAATATTTGATATTCCAAAAAAAAATTCCTCTTGGATGGTAAAACATGGTACTCACTTGACATTTTGAGAAGCCAATATCCCTCCATCTTCTGCTTTTTTAAATGATATTGTCATATCCAGCGACCCCGTTGATTTTACAAAGAAGACAACTTTGTATTCCTTTTTTTGCACAACATTCTGCAACAAGATTTTGTTGTTAAAAGATGCAAAGTATTTCAATCCTAGTAATGAAGAAAAGTAAACTCCTAAGCAAAAGAAACACTTGTTTCAAAGACACAAATCTACATATAATCGATTGTTAAGTTTTAACTTTTCTATCCAGAATATATAAGTTTATTATAATCTCCTCTCATTTCCAGTGCACTACATAACTTCTTTTTTTTCGAAAATAAAAAAGTGTATTAATAAAAGATGAGGAAATTTGCAAGATTTACACCCTCCTCATAAGGATAAAAAAAGAAGCAATCTCGAAAGAGCCCGAAAAACCACCAAGGAAAAACCTCGCGCCCGGGAATACGCCAAAAAACCCAACCCCAAAGCCTAAACAAACCTGACTAGAAGCTAAAACAACCAACAAAACCCATCTAAGGACCCAAGAAAAACAACCGACCCTAGCCAACCAATAAAATCGGAAAAAAAAACCTACAAGAAACCGAACCTCCCTCAGCAAGGACTAAGGAGGTTTTCTAGCCAAAATCTGGGCTGCAATATTAAATATCTCACATATTATTATTTTACATGATTTTTTGAAAAAAACTTTCTATTACTTGTTTTATGAATCATAGATTGTCAATATTAAAAAAAATTCAGAACTTAAAATTTAAACATTAACATATTAATCACATGAAACACATATACACAAACCATATAATATTTTTTTTTACATTGGAAATATAAATTACATCATCTAGAGATTGATCCTTGAACCTTCCCCACCCAACTCATATGTCCTTTAACTCTTACCACTTGAGCTATACTTCGAGGACAAACGATATAATATTTTAGTTCAAATAGTTTGTTTTGTAGTTTTTTAATTTAAGAAACTCCATCTCCATGATTTAGATGTATACCCTTCGTAATTTTAAATATTTTATCTCTTATTATTTTTTATATTTATATATTTAAAAATAGGCTTAAATGCACTTTTGACCCCAAGTTTACATTTTTTGCGATTGTTGACCCTGATCTTATTTTTCTACGAACCGAGACCCTCTCCAAGCAAAAAAGACCAGTCATCTTCTACATGCAAATTGCCTGGAAAAGGTCTCATTTCGTAGAAAAATAAGATTAGGGTCAACAATTACAAAAAAATGTAAATTTGGGGGTTTAAAAGTGCATTTAAGCCTTAAAAATATCGTGTAGTATATAACACATCGAATAATTTACTTTTAGTATCAATTAAAGAAAGAACAACAAAACAACAAAGAGATAGGAGGTTGTATGCGACATATTAAATAGTTATTCTCACCATGCCCCAATAACCTGGATTAGAGACACCAACACCATCAGAAGGACATTGGTCACAAAGCACATCCATTCTCAATGCCACTTTATTGCGTTCAAAGCAAGAACTAAGTTCAGTTTGCAACAAAACTAAGGATTCTTTTCCAACTATAGTCCAAGGGGCAATATTTGATGGAGTTTGCGTGCCTCCTGCTTCAAAACCTGAAACACAAATTTATATAAGAATTGTGCAATTGGGAGCAAATGATTAAACTTATTGATCATTTCTAGAACTCTCAATAGACTTGAAAATTGTGTCTTGGAGTTTTTTTTTTTTTAATTTTGTCATTTAGCAAGAGGAGGTTGAAATGACATATAAAAATGAAACATAAGCTCTAAAGAATTATGGTAGATAAATGTTTTCTGCTTAAATTTGATATCATTACGATTTTGAGAGTACCAAAAAAATATTTAATATATTTTTATACAGACATTTAATCATATCTTATTTTTTCACTTTTCAATTTTAATTATTAATTAATAATAATTAATTAATAATTACAACTTTCAAAAAAAAATTAATTATTAATTATGATACGACAAAACCTAATTGAATGTTTGTGTCTGATCACATACAATTATTAAACTCATATGAAAACTAGTTACCTCTATTGTTCACAAGCTCTGCCCATAATCCGCCGGTGCCAGCATGATTAATTTCCTGTTAAAGAAGTTCAAAATTTAGTAAACTTTTAAAAATATTTAACTAAAAAACTTTCCAATCTAATCTATCAATTCAGTTTCAGTAGGAAAGGCATAATTAAGATGTTTTCTGATGTCTTATCATTTTGAAAAATTTGAAGAATCTACAAAGATTATAACCCTTTCCAACCTCATAAAATACTCCAAAGAGAGTTTCGGGAATCGGCCTTCCAGCAGATTTAAGATCTACAGTTAGTGTTGAAGTCTGATCTCCAGCAGCATCAGCAACATAACATTGAAAGGCAAGATCACATGCCACTAAGAGAGAAAGAAAACCACAACAAGTCTTTGAGAAAGCCATTCTTTTAATTAGCTGTACTGGTTTCATTATTTTTCTTTTTGGCTGGTATTTATAGACAATTTAACAGGATAAATTTCAATAAATTACTAGTGGTCAACTATTACCACAGATCCGAGTCTCAAGTGTATATGAGTGAGATAGAGTTTACGTAGGTTTCGAACAAAAAAATGAGGCTGAACAAATTAAGTTGTTTGTTTATAAATAGAAAGAGAATCAAACTTCTAAATAGTTTTTGCTGCCCACAAATTAAATCTGGTTACATTGAATTTTTGTTTCTTCATGTTAACAACTATTATGTATATTTATATTTTTAGATAAGTGGAAACATGTTTTATTTATTAAATTTAAGTCCTGCATGGTAATTGATTTTGATATAAATTTGTTTATAAATATATTTATGATGATTTGATGACAAATTGCTGAGTAAGTTATGCATTTTGTATATGTACTCAATTAAAAATATGCCTAAGAAGTAAGAACAATAAAAAATTATGTATGTTTTCAACATTCTGAATGTTGGTTGCTGGAAAATTCCAACATGTCATTTGTTTGAAGGAATCTAAATGTTTCACTATCATGATAGAAAACATTCTTCAAGTATCACTGCTTTGCGATATTTACTTGTTTTTCTGATTCTGATGCAGGGTGTCTTGAAAGCATTATTTTCTGTGTCTCTGCAGAGTTACTTGAAACTTGAAAGCCATCTATCTATCCAAGTAAGTGTTGAGCAAACTTCATTCTAAAGCTGAGATTTTGCCTTGTTCTCTGTCTTGTGTATGACTGTATATTGATTTTGACTCTTATTTCTTGCCCCCATTTGGCTCTGAATTCTGATCCATGTCTCTAATTTCCATATTTATTAAATCTCTCTAAACCTGCTCAAAGTTTAGGAAAATAGTTGTTTGTACTCACTAGTGCTATGAAACAAAGCCCAACATAGTTTTGGAAATATAAAGAATACCCAATATGCTGAGCTTGATGAAGTGGCTTTGGCTGTGTTGTAGGTTCTTTTGGGAACATGGGATCCATTTAGGTGAACTAATTTAGTCATTGTGTGTGTATTACTCACACCATATACAATGCAGCATCAGATATGTTTTACTTAATGTTTTGTTGTCCTTTAAATTCTTATAACATTTTGTCCTTGAAGATGCCTATTTGAGTCTTATGAGCTAATCTCACTATTCATCCATATGTTAAATTGTAGTCCTTTCTCCATATGACTAATAATAAATCATGTATTTTCAATGGTCAATTAGCAGCTGTAAGGTTAAAATTGCTATTCTTAAGTTCAAATTGGTTGAATCATCTAAGCAGCTAAGATTAAGTATTACTGTTTTCCCTCTTTATTAACATGACAGACAGCACAAGAGGATCAAATACCCCAAAACAGCAAGTCATTGATACCTTGTTTAGACTTTTGATATTGCTGTTATATTAAAATTGAATGCATAATCTGCTTGTTTCTTTAATAAATTGCATTGTAGCCCCAATCACCAGATTTCTTGTTGTGAAAGAGCTAAATTAACAATTTATTTATGTAAAAGAAATATACATTTCCTTAACCAAGCTTTAGTCTTGACCACCCATTCATTCTAAGAAATTAAACACTCCTATCTACTTTAATAGATCAAATGATGTAACTGAATGAGGAGGAAGTTCAACTTTCATGTCTGTGCTTGCTCCCTCAATTGGAGTTTGTTGTGGCACAATCTGTATACAAAATCAACAAAAACCAAATTTAAGATATTTTTTATCATATATGTATGTATATAATTTAGAAAAACAAATTCTACCTTGTTTGGCTCTGAGAAGGAATTCTCATCCATTACATTGGCTGCTGTGAGGACTGTTTTTCTTGAGCCACTCTGTTTCACTTTTGACTTCAATCCATTTATGGAAATCCTAAAGCTCTCAGAACCACTTCCAAAGTTAACTACCTGCAAAATTCAATAATTCCAAAGTCAATAAGGTGTTAAATTTAAACTCACATTCATTCTAAATGAAATATTAACTTAGGCAAGTCAATTACCTTCACTCTTATGTAATTCTTCTTATCTTCAGAATTTGCATACTCAATTGCAGATGCAACAAGTGACTGGGAAGAAGTTTGAAGTGTTGATTTAAGCAAGGTTGCTCCACTTGACTCTGTGAACATACGTTGGAGCCAATAACTAGGAGTTCCATAATGCTGGTGAGAGTTAAATACAATTGCATCCGGTGACCACCTATAGAGATAGAAATTAAATTATCTCAATTTTCTTACCTGATAAAAAATTGAGAAAAAGTTTGATGCATCGACGGTGTAAAGTTTTTTTACACCGTCAACCAATTAGATTTCAAGGATGTGCCACGTCAATTGATGAAATTAAATAAAATGAGAGATTTTCTCACATCCTTGAAATCTGATTGGTTGACGGTGTAAAAAAACTTTACACCGTCGGTGCATAGAAATTAAACTCTAAAAAATTATATGTAACAAGATAAATGAATGTAAGAAAATAATAAATGTAATCAATAGTTTGAGTAAATTACGTCCGGTCATTTGAGTTTACAAAGAGAGGTGCATAGCTGACCATGTGGACAACATCACTGCCATAAAAATGAAAGATGAGAAAGTCACTCGGGTTATATATAGCTAACAAAAACTAGTTCATAAAATTGAAAGAAAAGTTTAATTCTACAATGGTCAATGGACCATGAACCATGTTCCTACCTATTTTTTTCAAGTCCAATAAGGAATGCAGCTTCAGCCAAAGCTGATAATAAGCTTCCTGTTCCAGCATCTTCCTTCACATTTACAGCATATTCACTAACAAACGCCTGAGTAGCAAATAGTTGAATTATTTAATTAATTATCTATCATATGCATAAATCAAAATATAGTTATACTCCATCAATAATTTCAAAAAAATTAATAAAATGTAAGTGCTCAAACCTTTGGGCCGGATCTTGGTGCATGATCAAACTTGGTATGACTCGAGAACATCTCCATCGAAGGTCCATAAAGCTATTAACAAATAAAACATATTAAGAATGTAAATACTAAAATGTGCTCGAGTGACAAATTTGCTGTAAATTTAGAAAGAAAAAAATTAAAAAAAATTGTTTATATTGGAATGTTACATGGAAATCATAAAAATCAGCGGGGTGTTTTAACGGGCTTTTGGAGCCATCGCAGTTTGAGATAATCTGAATATCTGGATAAGCACGTTTTATAGCATTATAGAACTTCATGTAGTTTCCTGGTCAAGAAGAGAAATAAAAAATACAATATTAGACAAATAAGAATAAATTCAATATGGATGAATAGGCTTAAGATATATTTAAAATGTAAAAAGAAAATTTTGACTAGTTGAGTTATGCAACAAATATTGGTAAAATAAATTCACATCTACAATCCTATAATTAAAAAAAAAAATGTATACCTTGGTAGTTATAATGACTGCAATCTTCATTTCCAACTGCAACAATTCTCAAGTCAAATGGCTTAGGATGTCCCATGGCAGCTCTACGAGAGCCCCAGTATGATGTTGGAGAACCTCTGGCAAACTCAATGCCCTCTAAGGCTTCCTGTTTGCAAAATTATGAACACAAATAAATAAAACTAAATTCATAAATAAAACTATTGGAAAATAATAAGAACTTAAAGAAGAGGAAAAGAATCATACTAGCACAAACGGTAAAATTTCTGTAGTATTGACTTCTTCATTATGGCTGATACCTAAGTGAGATATTTCATTAATTAGAAATCAAAAAATAAAAATATCATAATGCATTCATGGTTAATTACTTTTTGGTTTTAAATGGCATATCAGTTTTTTATTGGTGAGACAAATGATTTGGACAAAGATATACCATTGTTAAACACCCACACTGGCAACGCACCAAGATCCTCTGCTAGCTGCTCAACAAAGAAAGCAAATATATTAGAATTCTTTTTAAACTTTTTTTTGTCATGGGTGGATTTTTCTCAAGAGTGTTTCCTAACCCTTTCATCACTTAAGCTATATAGGGGACTTTTTTTAAAGAGTTGTAAATATATAGTTTCTTTCAAACATCCAATGGTATACATATTCACGACAATTTTTAACTGCAGTAAATATTATATCGATTGGATGTCTGGCAAAACATCTAAAAAATTATTTCAGTTTTTAAACATTTTGATAAGAAGAAAAGCCCAATACTTGTAAAGGATGCTACCTGGAGGCCCTCAAAATAGCCTAGTCCATCATCAGTCCAGTAATGCCATTTATCACCAAAGTGTCCTGGTCTTTCCTCCCAGGATCCAACTGTGTCTTTCCACCTAAATGCATTTCTTAGATAATCTCCTTCAACAAAACAACCACCTATTTCCACATAAAAAAAAAATAGTGTTAGATTGAAAAACTATTTAGTAAGTACATTAGAAAATTCTCAAATATATAATAGGCTTTGTTAAATAATCATTTAGTTACAAGATTATTCTCCTTAGCAAAACAAATTAACTTTTGAATTTTTTTTTTAACATACCCGGGAATCTGAAAAATCTTGGATTGAGATCTGCCACCATTTGAAAAAGATCCTTTCGGAAACCATGACCCTGTGCCAAAGAGACAATATAATGTTATCAATAATGCATGAAACTATGAAATTAAAGTAATAATAATGCACTTAAAAGAAAAGATCATAGTATTGCAAGCAATCATGCAAACCTTATATGTGTCCAAAGGCATAGCTGAAACTTGATCTAACCATACAACTCCCGAAAGGCTTGTTGTTATTTGAAGACTTGAATAATGATTTGTATCCTTGGCTTCAAGTATGGTCTCAATCTTTCTCCACCTTTCGACTTGATGCCCAGAATCCCTGCCAAGATTAGTAATCAATTTATTTTTACTTTTACAAAATAAATGTAGTCTTAAAAGGGAAATTTAATATAATAGCATGTTTGAATCAGCGATGATAGTGAACTCACCTTATGCGAGTTGAAGCCAGTTTTGTACCATTGTCAGAGCCGACAAATGAAACTTCTAGATCAATTTCACCAAGTAATGATCTAACATAGAAGACCACTCTATATTTCTTCCCTTTCTCAATGTTCTGATTTAAAAAGAAAAAATAGAGAATATACATCAGAAATTATTTTAATGATATTTTTCTTGTCAATTTCATATCTTAATAAAAATGTGAGATTGATCAAGTACCATGCCCCAAAAACCAGGGTTGGAGATACCAACACCACCATGTAGACAAGTTTTGGGTCCATCACAAAGAACCTTTATATACAGGGCATTCTTATTACGCTCAAAACAAGAGGTTCGATCAGTTGATACATATACTAATGATTCATCTCCAATTGTTGTCCAAGGATAAATATTTGAGGGAATTGTGGGGCCTCCCTCTTCAAAACCTGAAACATTAATTTTAAAATGTAAAAGTAAAATAAATCTATCCTTGAAAATGTTGAAATTGATCTTTATGAAAAAAAAAAGGTTAAAATGTTATAATGAATGACCTCTGTTCCTCACAAGTTCTGCCCACAATCCTCCAGCTCCAGCATGGTTAATCTCCTACCAAAGACATTCAAAGAGTTTTTATTGGTCACTTTGTGAAATAATAACTAACTAATTAAAGTAAACTCTGCAAAAAAAAAAATAGAAGAATAAGAAGAAGTAATTTACTTCAAAGAATGCTCCAAAAAATGTGTCTGGAATTTTCATTCCAGATCCTTGCGAACCATCAATCACAAGTGTTGATGTGTAATTTCCATCAGCACTGCATTGAAGAATGACCAAAATTGCTAGCAAAGACCAAGAGTAAAGAAAAGCTTTGTAGGAACTAGTAAAGAAAGACATTTTTTTTCTAATTCGATATGAACAATTTCATTCCTAGCTACCACCTCTATTTATAAAGGAATAAGATCACTAACTAAATATATCTTCCGTAAATTTTTTTAACATGCATATAGTTATTAAACTCTGCTACTTTTACCATCACTATTTCCTTTAAAAGCACCTAATATTTAAGATTTGTAATTTAGTTATAAACACTATGTACTTTGTGCTTTATGTATGCCAGTGCAGAGTACCATCATCTCGTTTTCATCTAACTAAATAAAGGAGAGGAATTTTCACATTTCTTACAGAAATGCATGTATCAACATCATGACACCCGTGAAATATACCAATTTTCAAGTATTTAAAATATCAATGATCAACTTTATTTTGAATTTTTTTCAAAAATGACAATCCAAATCAGTGCTATACTAGATCTGGAGAGATTCTAAATATCATCCTATTTTAAATCATGCTCATTTTCGACCAAGCTACAAAACAATGATGTTAAGATATTCCACAATTTTTGTCCATTGTTTGCTTCTTTTATGGAATTTTGTCCATCAATATTATACAGCTCACTTGTTCCTTTAGTCTCTTAATATTCTGCTGGCATTAATGCCCAGTTTGTGTAGTTTTATTTGCTTGCCTTTATGTGGAGTGAGTCCTTAATTAGAGAAAGTGACCTTGGAGAGGTATTGAGAAAATGGCACTGCAAGTTCTATTTGCAGTCCCTTGTCACCTCTATCAAATTTGAAAATTGGTTCTTTTAATTTTGATATAGAATCTGCATGCCATATAGCAAAGGGCCTAATATTGACATTTGAAAAGAGAATACACACTATATGTCTATATCCCACTTCTTGTCAGAAAGAAAATGTAGTGAGTACTTGTTTTAGATCAAGATTTAGGAATGTTAGTTCTTAATTGGGCATGATTAAATTATGAATTACTATAATTAACTATGCTAATTCTTTTGGTACTGTATTTGTGCATTGTTACTGTCGTAAAATAAATTGATTGTTATTTGTCTGGTTGGATACTTATGTGATGTTAATAATTTAAATTTAGAACATGGACTTGATATTATATAAAAAAATCATTTAGAAAACGATCAAAACATTACAGTGCTGCTAAGTTCTATCTATGGACAAAAAAACAAATAAGTTCTGTCTCTGTATTTGATTTGATTCCTTCTTTACAAAGGCCCTTCCCTCTTCTTGGTAGCTGTTTTCTCTCCAAAATAGAAGGTTTTTTATTACATTTTGTGATACATAAATAAGTGAATTTTCTCCTTTTAGTGTGGGTTTTTCTCCTTTTTTGGCCTAGACTCCATTTTAAAGTAAGAACCCGTTTGCATAGGACTAAATAACACTTATTTGAGCTTATCTAGCCTCTAATTTACTTTGAAATATACAGAGCTGTAATAAGATGAAACCAGATACATATTATTTACAGAGCATCACTGTTAAATTACATGACAAAGTAGATTAGCAGAGATGCCAACCTTGTAGTAAAGTTAATTGCAATAATGGAAAATATCCCATCCCTTCCCTTTATGCTTTCTTTATTTTTTGGTCTAATTTCTTATTATTTCTTTAAATAGAAGATCTTGTGGAAGAACCGCCTCCTACCATCTTCAGATTACTGGATTCTTTCAACAAATCAAACGATGAGAATGAATGTGGTGGCACTACAACATTCATCTCCTTCCCAACATTTTGAAGTAGACTCTGAATTGGCACCACCTGTATCCACATTACAAAGCATAAGCTAATTTGACATGGTTCCTCAACAGCCATAAGCAATCTTTAATTATAAATTATAAAATGTTTCCACATGATGGACCCATGAAACTTCACAGATAGGTATTTAATGTAAAGGGGGAGCCCGGTGCACAAAGCTCCCGCATGTGCGGGTCCGGGAAGGTGTCCGACCATTTGGTCTATTGTATGCAGCCTTACCTTGTTTTTTACAGAAGAGGTTGTTTTCAAGACTTGAGCCCATGACCTCAGTCACATGACAATAACTTTTTATTGTTGCGCCTAGGCTCCCCCTTAGAAGGGTATTTAATGTATGTTAGGAACTCAATTGCAAGGTATGAGACTTGAGTCCTGCATTGAAAGTATGAGATTCTAATGTGGGGTTTATAAGGCCTTGGGCTCTCCAACTACAACTAGCTTTTGTAGTATGGTTCTCTCAAGGTTTTTATCAATTAGTATCAGAGCCTTCCACCATGTCACTCAGCTGCAAACGGGCAGCGCGGGTGATGACGCCAGCATTGCAGTGTTCGCCCGAGACTAGTCAAAGGACTAGTGCACAGCCAGACTGCGTGGGCGCCGGGGCTGCGAAGCGTGGTGGGATGTCAGGAACCAATTGCAAGGGATGGGACTTGAGTCCCACGTTGGAAGTATGGGATTCTAAGGTGGGCTTATGTGGCCTTTGGCTCTCCAACTACTGCAACTAGTTTTTGTGGTATGGTTCTCCCAAGGTTCTTATCGATGTAATTGTGAAATAATTTCCTAGTAACTTTAGTCCATGCAAGGAATTATAACTTTAGTATAAACAGTAAAGGATTCAGAAAGTGCATATTAAAACATGGGGATGAACAATTACAAATGAGAAGTTTGGAAAGAGTGAAGCTTGAGGTACCTTTTTTGGCTGTGAGAAGGAATTCTCATCCATTACATTCGCAGATGTAAGCACAGTCCTTGTTGATCCTGATGGCTGCAATGAATTAGGGTCCAACCCATTTAAAGAAATCTTGAGGTTCACAGTGTTGGCCCCAAAGTTCACAACCTGCAAAAGTTAATTGCTTCAAAGTGATGACAGTGCTAGTGAAAGCATTTATGACAGTATGACACTACAAATCTATTTATTAATCTGCTTACTAAAATAATGCGGCACTTTCATGGAAAATGGTCAAAGACAATGCTTTGTTTTTTTATTCTAACTAGTTAGAGTGCAGTTAGAGTTAGGTCAAAGACCATCTAGTGATTTGATAAATGCATTAATATTTGTAAGTTGAGAAGTCTCATATTGACTAAAAATATAGCCAAAATAGTCCTTATATAGGAGGGTGGAGCAATACCTAAAGTCTAAAAGTTACTTAATTCTAATGTTTATGCAAGTCGAACTTCATACCATAGCTTCAACTAAGTCAATTGAACTAGATTCTCAATTTAAAAAAGTATATAACTTAAGACTACTCAGAAATTTGTACAACTAATGTGAAGTTGTTTCTGTTACCTTTATTCTAATGTAATTTTTCTTATCTGCAGAACTTTGCCAATTAATTGCTGATGCAATAAGTGAGCTTGAGGAAGATGTTTGAAGTGACGAGTTCAGAAGTGTTGCTCCACTTGACTCCGAGAAAAAAAGCTGCACCCAGTAGCTAGGAGTTCCGTAGGACTGAAAGGAGTTGAACACAATTGCATCTGGGTTCCACCTAATGACAGAAATTGACAAAATCTTAGTTTGGCAATCATGAATGAACAGTTTATTTACCATCTTCGAATTTGAATCAGTTAATTTCTCTCATGTTATTTGAAGTAATGAAATCCTCTGAAGTCATTTTTCCATAAATTTGTTTACAATTGTGTGGAAAAAAAAGGCCATTGTTCTTTAAGCAATTGTTTAGAAACATGAATAGCTATTGATGCACTTCATCATCCTTTACCAATTTGGTTTCTAACTGAGAGTTTATCTGAAGAACATAGTGCACAATCTAAACACCATACAAAGAAGCAAGGAAGTGTAGATAACAGAAATTTCCGCGTGGAATCATAAGAAATTACCTCCTATCATTGGCATTTACAAAAAGTGGAGCATAGCTAACCATTTTGACGATATCGCTGTACCAGATAAGAAAAAATGAACATGGTGAGTGCTATGAAGTGAACTAGATAGGACACACACCAGCTTTCTATTAAACGCATTATTTAGGGTTTAGCGTTTAAATTAACTTCCCCATATTTTATAAAAGTCGCCTTCATATCGTTTGCATATATTGGTTTCATAAAAACACAAAATTTCAGGCCTGAATGATGTCTATCTCATAGATAAAAACTTAATAAACTGTTCATAAGAAGCCTCAGTAAACCTGTTCTTTTCCAGTCCAAGAAGGAAACCGGCCTCAGCTATGGCTGCCAAAAGGCTTCCTGTCCCAGCATCGTTTCCGGTCACAGCGTACTCACTTACAAAAGCCTGTAAAGCGTTCAAACAGATTCAGCAGGAAAGCATATGCCAATACACATTAAAGTAAAGGGTGTAGTAGAGTTTATAAAACCTTTGGACCACTTCTCAATGCGGTGTTAAATGTGCTAGACCTTGAAAACATGTCGTTCGCGTTGGTATAAATCTAGTCATAAAAAGAGTATGACAAAAGTTAAAAGTGGATCTATCTATCTATCTATCAACACACGCACGTCTGAAGTGAAAAACAGAACTCCTTCAAGATTAGAAATCAAATGAGTCATGCTAATACATTACATGATAATCATAAATGTCAGCTGGGTGATCTAAAGGTCGAGAAGAACCATCACAATTTGAGATGATTTGGATATCCGGATAAGCACTTCTTATTGCACTATAGAATTTCAGGTAGTTTCCTGGTCAATCAAAGATTCGACACAAAAAGAAGTGGCATCAGATTATTCTATTTCAATTAGGGAAAAAAATCCAGAACTTTTGATTAGAAATGGGCATGTTTGACACATTAATAATAACTCCAACAACAGCTTTTGCACTTCATCTTGGCATAAATGATCCAAAGTGTATGTTAACAAAGAACGTATCACATTTTCTTCCAAAAGAATACATATGAAAAACGAGCATACCTCGATAGTTCTTTTTCCCACAATCCTCATTTCCGACAGCAACATATTTGAGGTTAAATGGCTCCGGGTGTCCCATAGAAGCTCTAATGGAACCCCACTTTGAAGTGGGATCACCTCTCGCAAACTCAATTCCGTCGAGGGCTTCCTGTAATCAAGAGGTCAAGATCCTTAGATAAATTCTTCAGCTAACTTTCTTTAACTGAAAAAGAAAAAGTAATAAATAAAGAACAAAGAAAGAACAAAGGGAGGTAATATACTTGGACAAAAGGTAAGACAGCGGAAGTATCAACTTCGTCATTATGGCTGACACCTAAAATTAAATACTCAATTAGAAAACAAAGACAAATGCCAATTCACCTTGTTAGAAAGAAACTTACTCAACAGAGATTAACACAAAAATACCATTATTAAATACCCAAATTGGTAAAGCACCCAAGTCCTCTGCTAGCTGCACAACAATAATTATATATGTCATTTCGCTTGCGTACCGCAAACATTTCAGCTAAATATAATCATCGTAATCCTCAGAACCAATATTTTAATAGAGGCACTTACTTGGAGAAACTCAAAATAGCCAAGGCCATCATCAGTCCAGTACTTCCAAACATCACCAAAGTGCCCCGGTCTCTCTTCCCAAGGTCCAATGCTTTCTTTCCATCGAAAAGCATTTCTTAACCATTCTCCTTCAACAAAACAACCACCTAATGCAATATAATGAAAATTAGCATTCCGAAAAGTTTGAGGAGTCTGTAGTTGGATCACTTATGGAAAGTAGAAGAGTAAACTGGAATATGAGATTACCAAAATGCTTACTAAATTTACAAAATGTACTACAGTTCATATAAAATACATAGAGCATCTTGGTCCAACAGAACTCAAAAAAAACTCATTATCAAAAACAGAAGAAAATCAAGGAAATCATTCCTTATCTGAGCTATATATGATGTCACTAATTTGAATTCTCCATGCCTTCAGCTTATCACATGATGGAGTGTGAAGCCAACTTAGAAAGTAACAACTAGAACAAACCCTTAGAAGTTGAGATGCATATTATTTTAAGCTTGGGCACAGAGAAAAAAATTAGAATAGTTCAAAGTACTTATAATTAAAAAACAAATTCTTTTTCAGTTTCTTCTCTATTTTCCACCCTTCCAATTATGCACACCCTCATCCAAGTGCACACAATTTGGAGAAGCAAAACTAGAGCACATAATAAAGAACAAAAGTCAAGAATAAGATATATAAAAAGATGTTATAACATATCTTAGGTTTGTAGTTTCTTCATCAAAAACGTTTTATGCATACCCGGAAATCTGATGAATCTTGGTTTCAGATCTGCCAGCATTCCGACGAGTTCACTTCGGAAACCACGTCCCTGTGCCATGTCAAGGTTGAAGTTGTTACTAATAGGGTGGGAGGAGGATAATGCAGTATTACTAACAGTGAAATCAGATACCGTAAGGCAATGACTTAACATGGGTAACTAAAATGTGATTCCAATGGGAATACTAATGCAATATTAATCATCTTCATTGCAAACATTTTCTTTCTAAAGAATTGTTTGAGAATAAATAATTTGCATAAACTGATCAGATTTAAGTCTTTAAACATCTTTTTAAACCAATATTATTTCGATATTGTTCATATCAAGCATATTGAAGGCCATGCAATCACAAGGATAAATGAAGTCCATATATGGTATGTTTAAGGATGATGTGTAAATAAATAAAAAAGAAAGTTCCTCAACAACCATTGTTCAAAAATAATGGGCACCCCATTAGCAAGCTCCCACCATTGTGGGGGTTGTGCAGGGTGGATGTACAGCCTTACCCTCGTGGGTGGATAGGCTTTTCCACAAGCAGTAGATGTGAAAATTAATCCTTTAATTCAAACAACACAACAACAACAGCCTTATCCCTCTAAGTGAGGTCGGCTACAGCTGTGTTAGGGTCTAAGAAATGTCACATTGATAAAGGTAAACAAATTCAGAATATAAGACAACCTTATATGTGTCTAGTGGCATGGCAGACACTTGGTCCAGCCATATCACACCCTTTGCAGTAGTTGTTAATTGAAGTCTTGAGTTATGATTTGTTGCCTTAGCCTCCAATAAAGTCTCCACCTTCTTCCAGTTCGAAAAATCAGACGCAGAACCCCTGCAAGATCAATTATTAGCATAACTTTTGTATGCAAAAGATAATTTCTGTTTGGACTAAAACTATTACGCATCAAGTCTCTATAGCATATAAAAATGGAGCTCACGTTATCACATTTGAAGCCAGGACACCATTTGATCCAGTCAATGAAACTGTTAGATCAAGTGATCCTGTTGAACGAACGTAGAAGACCACTTTGTATTTCTTCCCTTGCTCTATATTCTGAAAGTAAATCAAAGTAGTATAGATAATTGCAGTCAGAATTCATGAATTAAAAAAAAAAACTAAGAATGAAGATAATAAGATAAGGATCTAAAAAAAAATTCTAACCCAAGTTGAAACCAAATGACAGCACAGACATTAAGAGTAAAGTTAATGTTATTCTTTTTTTTTTCTGTTTTAATGTACAGGAAATATATGTACACTGGATTTAAGATCAAATTGATGCAAGGATATCAATTAGTCTCACCATGCCCCAGAAACCAGGGTTAAAGACACCAACACCATCAGCTGGGCAAATGTTGTCACCCTTACTGTCACATAACACCTCCAATCTAAGTGCAATCTTGTTACGATCAAAGCAGGAGGTACGATCCGTTTCAACATTAATAAATGATTCATTTCCAATAATTGACCATGGATCAATATTCGAAGGAATGTTAGGGCCTCCAGCTTCAAACCCTGAAACAATAAATCTTGATTTTTCAGTGATACTAGAAAAGAGTGGCCTACAAATAATGCACAAGGTAAACAGTAAACCATCCATTTGTTCATATTTGAATAGGGATAATCATCAATCACATCCAAAAAGAATATCCTTAAGAAAGTTATGAAAAGAGATGCCATGCCTCTCTTTTTCTCAAGCATTTGATTTAGGAAGACAAGAGAGCATTAAAAAAAAGAGTGGGAAAAAAAGATTTAAACTTTATAGGAAAGCTGATTGTGGTGTGGCTAATACTGTCACCTAATCATTATTTCATATGTATTCACAGTTAATCCGGAAGATAAACACCACAAATCAGTGAATCACTTGAATAACAGTAAAAAAAGCAACGAGAATGTTCTAATGGACACCATGTGGCAAATTACTTAATTATACCCTTCCTAGCTCACTTTAGTGGGGCCTTACTTACCAGTAAATTATCTTGTTCTTCTCTTTTGATTTTGGTTTTCAGTTATCACCATGTTTTCTATCAAGTAAATTGATTGGTGTTTTTTATTAAGTACAATGGATTGCAGGAATGTTTTGCAATTGAACATGCAAGTTGCAGTAAGAAGAACACAAAAAGAAAACATATATTTGGCTAAAACCTTCTAGAGTTAGTTCTATCATTGAGAAGTTAATAGAATATGGAAATAACCTCGGTTGCTCACAAGCTCAGCCCACAATCCCCCAGCACCAGCATGATTGATCTCCTGCAGATGAAATTCAAGAAATTGGTCATTTTCTGATATTTGAATTGTTAGCAATTTGAATACAAACATACACACTCAAAGGTAATTTTTCATAATCCTAAGTTCCATGAAATTCATTCAATAGCTCATAATCCTACAATGCAATAGATGACATGTCACTGTCAAAAAAAAAAATAGATGACATGTCAGTCATAGCATAAATAAGATAAAAATTTAGCACTCGTTAATCTCATCCAACTACTGCATAAAGAGGTGTAGATATATATTGATCTCACAAACGTAGAAAACATATCTATATATTTGATAATGTGTGCTCAATGCACCAAATAAGAGTAATCTTGAAACGCATATATTACAGGAAATCATTAAATTGCGCCGTGTATATCACATCAAAATTGCGCCGTGTATATCATTGGTGTAATCAAATATATTATGAGTTTATGACATAGATGAATATCACCCAACCGCGTTAAATTTGATTGAATAACTTCTTTTTTAGCATAAAATCGCATGTAAATTGGTTGCATAATGCATACCTCAAAGAATAATCCAAAAAGAGTCTCAGATATAGGCTTTCCAGATGTCTCGTGAGCATCTACAGTTAGAGTTGCGTTCAGGTCAGCATTTACTTTGATAGCGCAAAGGCTAACCGCTATGCACAATTGGAGCGCAGCAACAATGAACGAGGCCTTGTATAAACCCATTGCTCACAACATTCAATCTATCTTTAGTCTGAACAACAAAATGTAATGAAAATTAACAGGAAAACTACGAATATATAGGAGAAAAAGAACACCAAAAGTGAACAACAAAACAAAACTGAGTGTCATCTATTCAGGTGTGGACAGAAAAACAAACATGTGTAATAAACAAGTTAAGCATCCAATGCAGTCACCACCACCGCTTGATCCTACAATATGACAATAAGAACCGATCCTTAATTGCTTTCTCATCTTTCTTTTCAGTTACAACAAGTTTGCAGCTAGTTAAGTCTTACAAAACTGTTAAAGTAAACCATGATTGGAAAGTCTTCAAATTCAATGCTTATGATTGATCCATCACAGTGAACAGATAAGACAGAACAATAAATTGAGAATTCACAGTTGGAAGCACACACTGAGCTCAAATTTAAGGTTTTTGAAATGCAATTGCTAAAAAAATTATAACTTTGAAGCCAAAATTCAAGTATTGTCCAAACTCCAAACCATCCAAGAAAATTTAGCAGTAAATTATTGCAGGGTAGCTGCATCCAAGGCATGTTCTGAAAAGGGTCAAATTTCACAGAAAAACAAAAATAAAACAGTCCTAATTCCTAAACTCCTCATCCATAATTAGAATCAAGTTTACAAAACCATAAACTCAAACAGTTCATAGGGACAAAGGGACTCACAGGTATGAATATATGAAAAACAGAGAGATACAGGGTTGTATGAGTGTGGATGAATCAGTTCTCTGGTTCTGTGGATTCTATTTATAGACTGAACAAAAGGGTAGCAATCGATTGTGGGTAGATGGATAAATTTTGGGTTTTAATGGCTTTGCTTCCACGGTTAGTTGGTACTAGTGGACTGTGGATGAAGATGCAAAGTGAGTGACTTGTGAATCGGTTTGTTTCAGAATTTTATGTTTCTGTGGAGTGGGACCAACCTTGTTCTTGGTAACCAAACCTTTGACGCAATCGCATTTGGTGCGTGTCGTATTGAGATAAGAACATGAAGTTTTGGCTTTGTGTTTGTTTCTCTTATGGATTTTGTTTTGTCTAAATTATTGTGATCAGAGTTTAAGATTTACTCTGTTGTCTGACTAGGATGATGATGATACATTATTCGTAATTCATCATCATTTTTATCCAGATGAGATCATGAGATCACATATGTACCTGGCAAATCAACATGCCATGTGGTGGGGATTGGAAAACTTTCAAGGGAGGCTTGTACTTTGAGTAAAAAATGTGTAGATTGTTAGCTTGTTATTAATTATGCTTTGTTTAAGAAGACTTATCTTAACTCTTTAAAAAAGGAAGACTTATTTTAGATAAAAATATATGCTTAATTAGATTTTGTTATTTTATAACCAAATAACTCAAACAAGTTTTAAACACCTTATTGATTGCAAATTTTGGTCCATGTGTGATGTTCCTACTTTAGCAACCTTTCTTCATAGTAATCTACAAAATGGGTTGGCTTTTATCAGCCATCACCCACACCATCGGAGGATTGTGTTTATCATTTCGTGGATTTAACGTTGGCAGAATAATGACACTTTTGTTGATTCCTCATGCTCGGTTCAAGTCATTTTACACCATATCTCCTCCTCAGTGAAGGATTGAGACACTCTTCTGAATAGCAGTCATGTTCCTCCTTATAATCATCTGGCTCGGCTAGTTTGGTCCCCTCCACTGAGTTGTTTTCGCCCAGGTAGCAACTTGATGAGTGTTGATGATATCATTCGTTACTCCTTTTCCGAGTGGGTGGCCAGTTTTTCATCTTTTTTTGGTGGAAGTTGTTCTCTTTATGTTGAGCTTTTGGCTAAGAAGCATGGTTTGTTGTTGGATATAAACTTAGGATACCGTTGGGTGATTTGTGAGAGTGATTCAACGACTGTCATTCATTTGCTTGAGGCTCTTGCCATGCCTCATCCTTTGTATGATGTATTGAATAAGGTTATCTCTATTGCTATTTGCCCCTGGAATATTTCCTTCAAGTCATGACACTCGTGTTGTAAACACTATTATACTATTAAAAAATACATTAACAAAGTTAAAAAAACTCCATCATAATGTTCAACTTTGAATCCACGATTTGTACTCATATCCTTAAGGGGAGAGTGATCAAAGTCCACATGAGACAACTACTCGACGTATGCTTCTACAAAGAGTAATCTCCACACAACATCACCCCGACCCCTTATCTAGTCTTTTAGCTAAGACCCTCCTCTCATTATGTTTCCCCTCTCATGTAAACTTGGAACCAATAGCTCATGGGTCAAGAAAATTATACTTGTCTATCATATCCAACATCTTCATAGCATGGGACTCATAGAAAGCGCCTCCCACAACCTCCGGTGAACAAATTTCATTGTAGTTTCCAATTTCTAGCCAACGATCAATGATATGGCATCTCAGGTTGACAAGGTAAGACTATAAGTCCACAACTCTTTCCTCCAATTCTCATAAACAGGCTCTACTGTCATCGTCGTCGTCATCATTGTCATTGTCACACCCACCACCACCACCACCATCTTTCACCATTGCCACCATCGTGGTCGTCGCCATTGCCACTGGCTCCATTACCGCCAGCAACTCTACCGTCGTCATCACCAACACCCATTGCCACCACCACCCGCCACTGATGCCACTCTTCATCACTGTAACATTCTGATTTAACAACTAGCCTCATGCTAACAATACGAGTCTTTCCACCACTCTCTGTCCTCACTTAGAACTTCCAGAGAAAACTTCACAGGAGGTCACGCATACCAATATTGCTCCAAGGAAGCATGTGACATCCGGGGCCGACAAGGGTGAGGAGTGATCTTCGGTGCAATGAGAATACACAAACAAGGAGCGGCTCCTAGCAAGGTTTCTAGGCTAAGGAACACATGAATGAGCCGATCTCGCACTCGTATGGGAGGTATTCAGAGGTTGTACTACTTCTTTTCAGGATCCTAACCCATAAAACTCCAAAGGTTGAGGAGAATTGTTTTGGAGAAATATTGGGATGAGTGACCTCCTGGGGTGTTTTCTCAAGAAGCACGTGAGTGAGGACAAAGCGTGCTGGTAATACTCTTGTTGTTACCGCGAGACCAATTGTCAAATTTGGATGTTACGATTGTCTCAGAGTCAACCTCTCCTAGTATGGCGTAGTTCAGGGATGAACCAAGTGGAAGCCGGTGGTCATGTGGCATAAGGGGTCGACGAGAGCTGGGAGTGTCGGTGCAATGAGAAGGCACAGACAAGGAGCGACTCCTGACAAGGCTTCTAAGAGAAGGGACACATGAATGAACTAATACCGCATCCGAATGAGAAATATTCCTGTTGGGATTGGCTCATTATCTTATCAGTTATTTGTATTTGAATTAAGAGGATTGTGATATGGGTGTAGAGAGATTATATCTTATCTAATGGGTTTAGATAAGACTCTATCTTATCTTATGGGTTTAGATAAGATTACATCTTATCGATTAAGATTATCTTATCTTGTAAACTATAATTAGTAGTGTCCTATAAATAGGTAAGGCCTCTAACTCTAAAAGTGTGCTAGTGTGCACCAGGTGTGTGCGGAGTGCGCCACAATTGGGTTGTGTGCAAGTGCGCCGCAATTTGGCGGTGTGTGAGGGCACATAGCAATAGAAACTGCTATTGTAAACACAATTGATTATTGAGAATCAATAAAGGGAGCTATAGTTACTCTATAGCCGCAGAGGTAGGATCAATTGGCCGAACTGCGTGACCAAAGTTTTATGTGTGGTTTATTCATGCTTTCTCGCTCTATCGTACTGTCTGAATCAAGTTGTGCCTTTCTTTCCTCAACAATTGGTATCAGAGCGCCTGGTTCGCGGGACCGAGGCTGGTGTGCCGAAAGTATCCCTTGACGATGTGGTCAGGTGGAGTGTTCCATTTCTCATGGTGGAGCGAACGATGGTGCAAGGTTGGATGTAAGACCCAAGTTTTTAAGCTTAGAATAAGTGGAAGAGATTTCCATTTCCGATTAGGCTTGACGGATCGTGAAGGAAAACCTGAACAAGAGTTTATCGGAAGGAATAAATTTGTGAAGGAGAAAGTTCAGGAAAAGTCTGAGGATCGTATCGAAGTCGATATCAGTTATAGCACGATCGTTATACGCTTAAACCTAGGGCAGAAACCCTAGTAAATAGCTAGTTTACGCTTAAAGTCACGATGGAAACTAATTCTAAAAATCTTCAGAGAAATGTTAGAATTCCTCTTAATCCATATATCACAATCGTTTCGAGGCGAAACCCTAGAATCTACGAACGTCCGATTCCAATCCTCGGAAGTTTGCCGAAACTAAAACCCTGATAGTTCAAGAACCCTAGAATCAACCGACGATGAAGACTTTTTCTATTCGGAACTTCAGATGAAGATTCTACACGCGTACACCCATTTCTCCTGATGTTTCCCATCTTTCTTCAGAAGGAAGTTTTATCTTCCGACATTCGATGCAAAAAGTAACTTATCGGGTAAAATAGTTTTACACCGACTTTGCATTAGTCGCCTAAAATACAAGGGAACCTCTTTTTAGTTTTGGAATTCTTTCGCCAAAACGTATCTTAGAATTCACGGAGAACGAAGCCGGAAAAATCATAATCGCGAAACTTTCATTGTCCCGCGTTTTTCCATCCTCTATATAGCAAGCCTCGAAAACCAAAAATCATGCTGATATTTCTTTGAAGAATTAGAAGATTCAGCGGGGTGAATATCGTGTCTAAAATACGTTGGAATCAGTAGGAAGAAATCGGGATCGCTTTTATATTTTTATATTAACTCTATGAGTTAAATCCTCCGATATCTAAACAAAACTGTACCGGTTTACAAAATATCTATTCATTCTTATCCAATCTTTGATAAATATCTATTCAACATTATCCAATCTTTGATAAATATCTGTTCATACTTATCCAATCTTGATAAATATATATTCATACTTATCCGATCTTTGATAAATATCTTCCATTTCATTCCCTATAAATATGTGAAGCTTGAAACAAAAACCTCACAAACACACACACACACAATCCGCGGCTTGGAGAGAAGAGGGAGGAGGAGAGCTTTTCTTCATTTCTTGCTTGATTGTTGATTCAACAGTTGTTACTTGAAGGTATCGAGGTATAGTCGTTAATCCTTACCTCTGATTGTCGTTTCCATAGCTTTTCTCTATGCTTTTCTGTGCTCTAAGTTTTGAGCTTTTTGTAAAACTATCCAAATAACTTCATCTTTCTATCTAAACTTATTCCCTGCGTGCCCCTGAGCATGTTTAGCGGATTACATTTCGCCGAATTGCTGCCGAGTTTCAATTCTGCTCATAATACCCATTTTTGGCTAAAGTTCCAACCTTTGGGCTTAAAACCCTCGACTGAGCTTAGCGTTAGTAAGATTAGTCATCATAATCATCGTTAGTATCAACCCCATCTAATTTGTTTTTCGAAACTCTGATTTTGAAATTCTGAGCTGAAAATAATGACCAAAATACCCCTGCGGCAGTTTTCGATCCGATAATTATTCCGAGTTTAGATTCACCTTAGTTACGACTAATAATAACCTAGAAACCAAGTTTGATCGAAGAAAAATCGACACACACAATTACCATGTGTGGCCGTGAGCTACCCTAGGAGGAGGAAGAAAATTATTTTTCGAAAACTTGTCCTTTCGCGCTAGATTATCGTACCTCGGAGTATATACTACTTCGTATAACCTTAGTGAGTATTGATTACTGAGTTTATGTTAGTTTTTTATGGAATTCTGTGGCTTTACTCTAAAGGTTCTTTTGAAGAATTTCCTGAAGATCAAGGAGCTGATTGTGATGGAACTTTCGAGGAGAATCCTGGAGAATCTACAGGTGAGGGCTACTCACTGAACTATTAGCTAATGCTTTAGGTGTCAACGAATTCGACTTGATTTATTGTTTATGCACTTGTTTGTGTTTGACTGGAAAATGTTTTCTGAGGCTTCGGCTGACAATGATGATTATTCATCTCTTGATTGTTTTTGAGATTGATTCACATGCTATGTGCTAAATGGTTAATTTAGAATGTGTGATATCTGCTCTATTTGCTAAGTGCTACATGGTTAATCTAGGATATGTTGATATATGTGCCATGATTGTTGGATTGTGCTGACTTAACTATGCTATTACACATATATCTGTTATGCTTCAGAGTGAGGATAACGGGCATGTCATGCCGATTTTATTTTGAGATTTTGGGAAAGTTTGATGGGACGGACCGAGGTTCGTACCCTATTATTGTTTTATGGATCGAGACCTTCTCAAGGAAAATGAGTTTGAAAATGATATTGGAAAAACCCCATTTGAAGTCACGTAAGAACTTGGGTTGTTCTGTCTATGGCAAGAAGGGCTTTTAATGAGGCATTGTGCCCGGCCAGTTTACCTGAGAACTTCTCGGGCCATTACTTGGGTGATGATGGACCTTTTGTTTTGAGACCTTCTCCAGGGAATCATTGGAATTATGGGACCTTTGAAACTAATAGGATCAGAGACGAAACTTAACAATTTCATAATGAACCTCCATAATGTATTAAACAACCTCAAAACCCTTAATATAATGATAAAAGACTCAGACGAAAGTTTAGGGCTTGAACATTAAGTTTTGAAAATGAGAAGTGTCGTCGAGTCCAAGTTTTAGGAAAATTGTAAGTTCCGAGTATGTTGATACTCCTTCGCTCTTTGAGCAGTTTGTTTAGCCATCCAAGGGATGAGCCGAGAATCTTCACTGAGGCGTGAGACCTCGTGGAAAGCATGGATCTTCACTGAGGCGTGAGACCTCGTGAACATCATGAAACTTCATTGAAGCGTAAGACTTCGTGCAAGTGTGTAAATTCACTGAGGCGTGAGACCTTGTGAAAGCATAAAACTTCACTGAAGCGTGAGACTTCGTGATTGTATAAGACTCCACTGAAGCGTGAGACTTTGTGAGAGCATTGATGACTCGAAGAGTTATCGTGAGTGTTTGCACTCATTTTACGATTAATTGTATTTTGTCGCAGAATCGACTTTTACCTTAGGGTATTCTTTTTAGAGACAAATAAGTTAGTTAGAACACGTGGCGACGTGTCGAGTGAGGTCGGAGACGTTGTTTGGCTAATCACTTTGCATTCATGCACTCATTTTGAGGTATTAACACGAGACGAACTTCGGACCTCGGTGGATTCCAAAATGGTCATAAGACCCGGATTTCCATAAAAGAACACTACGGTGATTCTTAGTAGCAGACGGAAATGGCAGACCTTCGGGTTCACTGCTGATCTGACTACACTTTGTGTGGTGTAAGAGACACGCGAGCGGAAATGGTCCCACCGTTGCTGGTGCTAGGATTGACTAGTTAGTGCCCATCCGTTCCGGAATGCATTTGTTAACCAGCATTGCATTTCATGCAACATGCATACTGACTTAGTTGCTGAGTGTGATTGATAATTGTTAATCTTATCTGATGCATGTTAATTGTTATTACCGTCTTTTATATTCATTGTGAAATATACAACCCTAGGATGCTATCTCTAAACTTATAAGCCTAAGTAGCTATCTCTATCTGTATCTATTGGATTTATTATTTACATAATTCTTTGGAGTTGACCCTCGCGTCTTCTGTGTGTGCTTTGGCGGACTACGCCCTTTGTCAGATGTCCATGGCGGACTGATTCACGATGTTTCACCCTTCGGGGGGAACTAGGTTCGAGATGCCGGAACAGGAGCGCATCGCGGTAGCGAGAGGAGGACGGATGGTGTACATAGACACGGTCGTTATGGATTCAGATTCGGACGACGATCACGCTAGCACGTAGTTCTGAGCGCTGGTGTGAGCTCCTCGAGATAGGATTAGTGTAGGAGTAGGGTCGTAGTTCTGACCGTCATTGATTCTTTTGGGAACAGGGTAGTTTCCCGCCGATAGCTTTTTGTGTGGTTTCTCTACGGAAATCACAGAGAGTTGGTTGGGTTAGGATGTAACACCCCGATTTCGGTGGCGTCACTTTAGTAACTCAAAATAAAATAAAGCGGAAAAAGCAGGTATTTTTTTTGTTTTGTTTAAATAAAAAGACTTGTCGAAATAAAGACTCAACCCAATCGCGATTAACAGCGATTAATATACAATACAAGCACAGCCCTCGCTGCAACTAAACATCGTCACGAGTGACCTCCAGTGACGGAAAGGTAGTGCCCGTGGGCAAATATGTACAAACTAAAACAAAGGTTAAGTATTCTGAGTACAGTCCTCCAACGAAAGTAAGTCGGCCCAAAACGGCCTCAAAAGACTTCCTACGTCCGACAAACTCCCTGTGATCCTCATGGAAGGGAATCACATGAAAAGCTAATAGTCGGGGACCTGCCCTGCCCCAAAATAAGGAATGACAATCAGAGCTATGACTCTAACAACCATCTCAAAGACTCTAACCACCCATAACCCACACTACTTTCATCGACCCTTCCTCGATCAGGCCTGAAGTCCGGGTCCTCGTCGAAAGCTTCAGTAATAGTCATTACGCTCCGGGTCTTTCCCGCACAACGAATCATCATGAACCGGCTGACGGACGCCTGGCAGCAGGCCGACCGCCCAAACACAAACATACACACAAAGCCAAGGCGCTAGGGTCAACTCACGGAATAAAATAGATAATACAAACAACATGTGATAAAGGGGGTATATATATATGTTGTATATATACGTATAAGTCATGTATTGCCTACCCTAAGGTTGATACATAGCATGTTTATCAACATAAAATCATCAAGATATATATAACGATGTTTATCAACAACAAATCACAATAACATTCACAAGTATGGTTAGGTGCATGGCGTGCCAGTGCAATGTCATGCTCAAAAGATGATCCGGATAAAATGTCACCATCTCGATGGATGGGACAAGCCAAGCACCTCGCTTCGCTAAAGCACCTCGCTTTTATGAAGCAGCACGCTCCTGTGAAGCAGCACGCTCTTGTGAAGCAGCTAGCTCCATTTGGGGCATCTAGCTCCGTTGAAGTCCGATCTGATATCGTCCTTCGGAAAGCAGCACACTTTCCAAGAAATGTATGCATGAATGCAATATGGTTAGCCAAACAACGAATCGTCCTCACCAAGGCACGCGTGTCTAGCTAGAGTACATTGTCTCTACAATACTCTAAGGTAAACAAAGAAGTGCTAATCGCATTTGGTAACTTTACTAGTCACTTGGGCTCACCGTCACGATGGCCAAACAAACTGCTCAACGAGCAAAAGAATGCATCTGGCATTCAGTGACTTTTCAAGTTACTTTGACTCACCAGCTCGATGGTCAAATGGACTGTTCAACGAACAAGGAGAATGCTGCTCGCACTCAGTGACTTTTCAATTTACTCAGGCTCATCAGCTCGATGGCCGAAAGGCTGCTCAATGAGCAAAGATGGTGCACTCGCACTTGGGGACTTTCCAATCATCCCAGGCTCATCCTTTGGATGGCTAGATAAACCACTAAAGGAACAAAAGGTGCTATCGCACTCAAAGTTTTCCTCACACTTAGATTGTCGACCCTTCCCGTTTTCCAAACCATTTTCACATCCTAAGTCTTTTCCAAGAGGTTATCATCATTATTTAAAAGTGTTCTATCTTTGATTAGTGTATTATGAATTTCATTTACAAATCAAGTTCTGATTTCGTTTGTTTCAAAACTCTATAAGTAAAAAGATCCCAATAAACCCAAGTAATTCCCCGGGAAGGTCTCGATTCCTAAAACAATAAAGGCTCGAACCTTGGTTCGACCTATCAAACATTCCCAAAACAAACCCGTCATTGCCATGACGAAGATAAGTGTAATCCACACTCCGAAAGTCGCATTAAATGCACGAATACAGTCATCACATTTTAATCTTAAACACAAATAAATCAAGCTCTATTGAGCGATGAAACATTAATGCAGTGCTGCAAAACATAACCCTGTCATGTCCACTAGAAAGCGATAAGACAGAAACCAGTAAACGGCCGAAGCCTCTCAGAAAACGGAGACACACGTCTCATATAAGTTCACTCGGTCGAAGCCTCTAGAAAACATTTTTCAGAACAGTTCATGCAATATTTGTGCAGAATTTAACAAATGAGTCGAACAAGTCGACTCTAGGTCATTAACTAATAACGGTGAGTTGCCACTCACGATCACAATACATTCAAGTCGAATTTATCGACGCCTACACACAAAAATAGCTAGTAAGTAAGTTGCCCTAACCTCGAGTTGTTCCAGTCTCGCGGTGTAGGTCTCCCTCACAAGCTTGTTCAGTCAATCCCAAAGTTTCCACAATTGAACCTTTGAGCAAACAAGGCAATAATGAATCAACACAAGTCGATACAGTCGAAACAATCCTAACTAATGTTCGACTAAGCTCAAGAAGCTTCAGAGTACAACATTTAGGCACGAAAGGAAGGGCTTCCCCCGAATTGATGAGTTTTGACTCGATTCAGGTTTTGTACAAAAACACTTTATTCGCTAAAACGTGCATAACTTGAGCTACAGAACTCGGAATGACACGAAACCGGCGCCAAAATTTCCACAATTGAAAAAGCTACGCAATGACTCAGGTCATAGAGACCTAAAAATTATTTTTGGACACGGTACCCAAGCAAATAGGTTTCGGCCACTATGGAAAATAAGGTTTTCGAACTTTTTCTTCGATCTAAATCAATTCCTAGGTATTCTTAGGCGATATCTAGGCCAGGGAAACTCTCAGAAAAATTATCGGGTCGAAAATTGTCGCAGGGGTATTTTGGTCATTATTTTTAGCTCGGAAACTCAAAATCAGAATTTCGAAAAACAAATTTGATGAGCTCGATCCTAACGACATTTATAACAACTAATCCTAATGAAGCTAAGCTCAGTCGAGAGTTTTTGATCCAAAAAGCGGAACCTCTGTCAGAAAATGGGTATTTTCAGAAAACTTGACCTCTGCGACGATTCGGCAGGATTCAGTCGAAAACAACTGGATATTCATGCTCTAGAGCACGTGGGCATTAAGTTTAGACACCAAAATCAGCTTATTTGGACAGTTTTACAAAAAGCTCCAAACTTTGAGCTCAGAAAAACATAGAAAAAGTCGACAGATCTGACGATCAGAAGTGAGAGATAGTAACTATACCTCGATGTCTTCGATTAGCAACGAACGGTGAAGCAATCGGGCAAGAAACGACGAAAATCAACTTCTTCCTTTTTCCTCCTGGCACCCCTCGGCCGTGTGTGTGTGTTTGTGAATTTTTTTGTTTTTTTTTTTCATTTTTCATACTATATATAGGAAATGGGAAATGCAGAAAAATGAGAATTTCGCGATTCCGATTTTTCCTACTGATTCCAACGTATTTTAGACACGATATTCTTCCCGCTGAATCTTCTAATTCTCCAAAGAAATATCAGTATGATTTTTGGTTTTCGAGGCTTGTTTTTAATGTTTACCGGCTTAAAAATGCACTTTATGCTTTTGACCTCGGATGCAGAAACTTCCTTCTGAAGAAAGATTCGGAACGTCGATTAGAGTGGGCGTGCGCGAATGAAATCTTTATTTGAAGCTCCGAATAGAAAAAGTCTTCATCGTCCGTCGATTTTAGGGTTTTTGAACTATCAGGGATTCCGTTTCGGCAAACTTCCGAGAATTGGAATTTGACGTTCGTACATTCCAGGGTTTCGCATCGAAATACTTGTTTACTGACGAATAAGAGAAATTCTAACATTTCTCTGAAGATTTTTGGAATTAGTTTCCATCGCGTCCTAAAGTGTAAATTAGCTATTTACTAGTGTCTTTGACCTAAGATTAGGCGAATGTTAGTCGTGCTATACTTTTATCGGTTTTGATACAATCCTTGAACTTTTCCTGAACCTTCTCCTTCATAAATTTATTTCATCCAATAAACTCTTGTTCAGGTTTCCCTTCACGATACATCGAACTTATTCGTTAATAAGGAATTTCACTAATTTATTCTAAGCTTAAAATCTTGGGTCTCACATTACTACCCTCCAAAAAGAAAGTTTCGACCTCGAAACTTACGGTTCAGTAGAAATTCCGGATACTGTTCTTCGATCTGTTCCTTAAGCTCCCATGTAGCATCGCATATGTCCTTGTTCCAAATGATTGTCACCAACACAATCTCTATTCCCCTCAACTGTTTTATCCTTGTGTCACCAATGCTAATTGGCGGCGTTTTCGAAAGACAGTTCATCTTTCAGCTCTATGTCGTCCGGCTCGACCACTCGTGTCGGTTCTGTGTTGGAAATAATATTGGTTGGCACTCTGTGCAATCGCACAGCCTTATCCACTTGCTCATTTACTTTCGTTCGTCCGATATTCTGCTTAAAACTCGTACACCTCTGCCATTCCAGAGGGAATGTTCAACTTGTCCTTGTGATCTTCACTCATGTTTCAAAACTTAACTCGATCGCTCTATAACTCATAGACGAACAATTCCCTTGGAATCTACTAGTCCATTAATCATTACCTCTAACTTCGTAACTATCCTTATTCGCACCCTGAAATCAATCTTCTACTAAATCATCATCCAAATTAAAACTCGACTTGAGTCTTAATACCTTGTGCATCGCTAGACCCAATCCCTTTGAACATCCATTCATCAGCAACTTATAAGCTAATCATCATATCAATATCTTACAATCCATCATTGTCATCTCCCTTTTTTCGAGACTTCCCTTACTCGAACCATAAAACCAACCTTCACTTATTCACAACTTACTTTACAATTACCTAAAATCCTTAACACTTCCCCCAAATCCGAACTTATTCCCTAGAAGATCAAATCATAACTGTACCTCGGGAAACTTAACTAGTCATTTTATCATCCGATCCCTCAACATTCTGAAGTTTAACTACAATCGTTAATGTTAACACCACTAAATCTCCTATTCGAACATGATTTTCACCTCCCAAGGTCAATCTTAACCCTAAGATCCTCACTTAACTTAGTGAAATTCACTTGCTACCCTAGCATGCAACATCGAAATCCATAACAAAGCTCCATTCATTCTTAGACTCTAAGAAATTTGTCCACATATAACAACCTCAAGTATTCATCTTAATACTAACTCTTTATTTCCGTAACTAGATCGTCCTCCAATCAATCCGATACTTAGTCTCTCGATCAAAACCTGACAAACCTTGAGTCCTACGCACTTGAGACAAGAATTCATAGACTTAAAACCTAAACTTTCACCAAGTTTGGACCTCAAATGTCCTTTAATTCTTCAATACTTCTTAAATGAATATCCTTTTCTTAAAACTATAACTCCTTCGCAAGCAAACAAATACTTCACACGAACTTTACCTCCCAACTCAACTAATCCTCGATCCAATCAAATCAACCTTACCAATCCATCTATCAAAGTCCATTGCCAGTTCTGATTCCGAATATCACCCCCTCAATTTTAAGTTGATCAGGCCTAATACATCGAAGGTGAACATTTAGAAAAGCCCACTGGAACAGTCGATGAGTTCCTAACATCCAGTAGTTTCAATTACCCTGATATTAAATCCTCAATGATGCCGCTACGGAACTACACACTCTCGACATCATACGTATACTATCCATACGGAATCTCTCTGAGATTCATCCTTCAGCTTCTAGCTTCTTTGTTAAACACATCGGTGCAAGACTACTTTTCTAGGCTTAACGTGTTATTCTAAACCTCATGTAACTTCTATAGTTTAAACACGAGCAACGGTCAAATAAAGTACTATTAGGCGTAATAACTATAAGGTCAAAGCTTAAACAATATAAGTAAAATAGGTACGTTGCATGTGCTACGAGAGTATTGGAGCGTATTGTACTAGAATGAGAAAGGATGGTTAGAAGGTTACCATCGTTCTTACGCTCTCCTCTGATTAACCCATTAGCACCTTCAATTCCTTCACAGTCCATGATATAAACTCTTCCTCCAGCAGCAGGGCGCTTTCCTTTCACAGCATTAATAGTTGGCTCCACCTTGTGTGCCCTACAATCGACGGCCACATGCCCTGGCTGGTTGCAATTGAAACATCGAGGCCCTTGGTTCAGACATGCATTAGCATAGTGTCCATTCTTTCCACACCTGAAACATGTCACCTCTGGGTGTGCTGATTGACTTCCTACCCCTGGAGTGGCAGTAGTCAAAGGCTTATAAGATCTTGGGGTAAAACTTCTCCCCTCTGGATGCTGATACGGCCTCCTCTGTTTGAATTTACCTCTTCCTTTATAGTTCTGAGGACCTGACCTTACTGGTCCTCCAGTTCCAGCACGATTCAACCTCTTGTTCTTCATTAACTCCACTTCTGTGGCTTTCTCAACCAAGGACTGGAAGCGCATGATTCCCAACGGTTTCACTGAGTCCTCAATGTCAGGCCTCAGCCCATTCACAAAGCGTTTGCACATGTAGGGTTCATCGACCCCATTGCAGAAGAATCGAAAGTGTTTGGCCAACGATTCCAGCTTAGCAGCATATTCCGGAATGGACATGCTACCCTGACGAAGAGTCAGAAACTGTGCCTCACGCTCGTCACGAGCACTATCTGGAAAATACTTCTCCAGAAAAGCAGCACGAAATGAAACCCAGTTCACTTCCACATTATTTGCTTCCATCATTCCTCTGGTACCCCTCCACCAGTACTCAGCATCTCCCAGCAGCAGATAAGTTGCCAGGCCCACCTTAGCCCCTTCGGCGGTATGCAGTACCCCAAAAATCTTTTCAATCTCTTGGATCCATAGGTCCGCTCTGTCTGGGTCAGTCCCACCCGTGAACTTGGGCGGATCCTGTCGCCTGAAATCAGTCAGCCCCCTATTCTGGTCTAGGGCTACCTCCCTCTCACGCTTATGACGCTCACGTTCAGCCTTGTCAGCACACCACTGAGCGTTCTCCGCAGTTTGATTTGTCATTGCCTGGGCCATAGCAGTCATTGCCCCAGCGAGTTGGTTCATGTTCACCATGTTCTATTTAGTTAAACAAACAGTTAGTACTAATCATAAGATAGCATCTAACATAACTATACAATATGATTAAGCACTAACTTCAATCAATTCTAAGCGAAAAATCGCTCGGCAGACAATCAATTTTCACTCTTTGCAGAGTCACACAACCTAGCACAGAAGACCTATACCCCAAAGACTCCCGAAAGACTCGACAAGCTCTGATACCACAATGTAACACCCCGATTTCGGTGGCGTCACTTTAGTAACTCAAAATAAAATAAAGCGGAAAAAGCAGGTATTTTTTTTGTTTTGTTTAAATAAAAAGACTTGTCGAAATAAAGACTCAACCCAATCGCGATTAACAGCGATTAATATACAATACAAGCACAGCCCTCGCTGCAACTAAACATCGTCACGAGTGACCTCCAGTGACGGAAAGGTAGTGCCCGTGGGCAAATATGTACAAACTAAAACAAAGGTTAAGTATTCTGAGTACAGTCCTCCAACGAAAGTAAGTCGGCCCAAAACGGCCTCAAAAGACTTCCTACGTCCGACAAACTCCCTGTGATCCTCATGGAAGGGAATCACATGAAAAGCTAATAGTCGGGGACCTGCCCTGCCCCAAAATAAGGAATGACAATCAGAGCTATGACTCTAACAACCATCTCAAAGACTCTAACCACCCATAACCCACACTACTTTCATCGACCCTTCCTCGATCAGGCCTGAAGTCCGGGTCCTCGTCGAAAGCTTCAGTAATAGTCATTACGCTCCGGGTCTTTCCCGCACAACGAATCATCATGAACCGGCTGACGGACGCCTGGCAGCAGGCCGACCGCCCAAACACAAACATACACACAAAGCCAAGGCGCTAGGGTCAACTCACGGAATAAAATAGATAATACAAACAACATGTGATAAAGGGGGTATATATATATGTTGTATATATACGTATAAGTCATGTATTGCCTACCCTAAGGTTGATACATAGCATGTTTATCAACATAAAATCATCAAGATATATATAACGATGTTTATCAACAACAAATCACAATAACATTCACAAGTATGGTTAGGTGCATGGCGTGCCAGTGCAATGTCATGCTCAAAAGATGATCCGGATAAAATGTCACCATCTCGATGGATGGGACAAGCCAAGCACCTCGCTTCGCTAAAGCACCTCGCTTTTATGAAGCAGCACGCTCCTGTGAAGCAGCACGCTCTTGTGAAGCAGCTAGCTCCATTTGGGGCATCTAGCTCCGTTGAAGTCCGATCTGATATCGTCCTTCGGAAAGCAGCACACTTTCCAAGAAATGTATGCATGAATGCAATATGGTTAGCCAAACAACGAATCGTCCTCACCAAGGCACGCGTGTCTAGCTAGAGTACATTGTCTCTACAATACTCTAAGGTAAACAAAGAAGTGCTAATCGCATTTGGTAACTTTACTAGTCACTTGGGCTCACCGTCACGATGGCCAAACAAACTGCTCAACGAGCAAAAGAATGCATCTGGCATTCAGTGACTTTTCAAGTTACTTTGACTCACCAGCTCGATGGTCAAATGGACTGTTCAACGAACAAGGAGAATGCTGCTCGCACTCAGTGACTTTTCAATTTACTCAGGCTCATCAGCTCGATGGCCGAAAGGCTGCTCAATGAGCAAAGATGGTGCACTCGCACTTGGGGACTTTCCAATCATCCCAGGCTCATCCTTTGGATGGCTAGATAAACCACTAAAGGAACAAAAGGTGCTATCGCACTCAAAGTTTTCCTCACACTTAGATTGTCGACCCTTCCCGTTTTCCAAACCATTTTCACATCCTAAGTCTTTTCCAAGAGGTTATCATCATTATTTAAAAGTGTTCTATCTTTGATTAGTGTATTATGAATTTCATTTACAAATCAAGTTCTGATTTCGTTTGTTTCAAAACTCTATAAGTAAAAAGATCCCAATAAACCCAAGTAATTCCCCGGGAAGGTCTCGATTCCTAAAACAATAAAGGCTCGAACCTTGGTTCGACCTATCAAACATTCCCAAAACAAACCCGTCATTGCCATGACGAAGATAAGTGTAATCCACACTCCGAAAGTCGCATTAAATGCACGAATACAGTCATCACATTTTAATCTTAAACACAAATAAATCAAGCTCTATTGAGCGATGAAACATTAATGCAGTGCTGCAAAACATAACCCTGTCATGTCCACTAGAAAGCGATAAGACAGAAACCAGTAAACGGCCGAAGCCTCTCAGAAAACGGAGACACACGTCTCATATAAGTTCACTCGGTCGAAGCCTCTAGAAAACATTTTTCAGAACAGTTCATGCAATATTTGTGCAGAATTTAACAAATGAGTCGAACAAGTCGACTCTAGGTCATTAACTAATAACGGTGAGTTGCCACTCACGATCACAATACATTCAAGTCGAATTTATCGACGCCTACACACAAAAATAGCTAGTAAGTAAGTTGCCCTAACCTCGAGTTGTTCCAGTCTCGCGGTGTAGGTCTCCCTCACAAGCTTGTTCAGTCAATCCCAAAGTTTCCACAATTGAACCTTTGAGCAAACAAGGCAATAATGAATCAACACAAGTCGATACAGTCGAAACAATCCTAACTAATGTTCGACTAAGCTCAAGAAGCTTCAGAGTACAACATTTAGGCACGAAAGGAAGGGCTTCCCCCGAATTGATGAGTTTTGACTCGATTCAGGTTTTGTACAAAAACACTTTATTCGCTAAAACGTGCATAACTTGAGCTACAGAACTCGGAATGACACGAAACCGGCGCCAAAATTTCCACAATTGAAAAAGCTACGCAATGACTCAGGTCATAGAGACCTAAAAATTATTTTTGGACACGGTACCCAAGCAAATAGGTTTCGGCCACTATGGAAAATAAGGTTTTCGAACTTTTTCTTCGATCTAAATCAATTCCTAGGTATTCTTAGGCGATATCTAGGCCAGGGAAACTCTCAGAAAAATTATCGGGTCGAAAATTGTCGCAGGGGTATTTTGGTCATTATTTTTAGCTCGGAAACTCAAAATCAGAATTTCGAAAAACAAATTTGATGAGCTCGATCCTAACGACATTTATAACAACTAATCCTAATGAAGCTAAGCTCAGTCGAGAGTTTTTGATCCAAAAAGCGGAACCTCTGTCAGAAAATGGGTATTTTCAGAAAACTTGACCTCTGCGACGATTCGGCAGGATTCAGTCGAAAACAACTGGATATTCATGCTCTAGAGCACGTGGGCATTAAGTTTAGACACCAAAATCAGCTTATTTGGACAGTTTTACAAAAAGCTCCAAACTTTGAGCTCAGAAAAACATAGAAAAAGTCGACAGATCTGACGATCAGAAGTGAGAGATAGTAACTATACCTCGATGTCTTCGATTAGCAACGAACGGTGAAGCAATCGGGCAAGAAACGACGAAAATCAACTTCTTCCTTTTTCCTCCTGGCACCCCTCGGCCGTGTGTGTGTGTTTGTGAATTTTTTTGTTTTTTTTTTTCATTTTTCATACTATATATAGGAAATGGGAAATGCAGAAAAATGAGAATTTCGCGATTCCGATTTTTCCTACTGATTCCAACGTATTTTAGACACGATATTCTTCCCGCTGAATCTTCTAATTCTCCAAAGAAATATCAGTATGATTTTTGGTTTTCGAGGCTTGTTTTTAATGTTTACCGGCTTAAAAATGCACTTTATGCTTTTGACCTCGGATGCAGAAACTTCCTTCTGAAGAAAGATTCGGAACGTCGATTAGAGTGGGCGTGCGCGAATGAAATCTTTATTTGAAGCTCCGAATAGAAAAAGTCTTCATCGTCCGTCGATTTTAGGGTTTTTGAACTATCAGGGATTCCGTTTCGGCAAACTTCCGAGAATTGGAATTTGACGTTCGTACATTCCAGGGTTTCGCATCGAAATACTTGTTTACTGACGAATAAGAGAAATTCTAACATTTCTCTGAAGATTTTTGGAATTAGTTTCCATCGCGTCCTAAAGTGTAAATTAGCTATTTACTAGTGTCTTTGACCTAAGATTAGGCGAATGTTAGTCGTGCTATACTTTTATCGGTTTTGATACAATCCTTGAACTTTTCCTGAACCTTCTCCTTCATAAATTTATTTCATCCAATAAACTCTTGTTCAGGTTTCCCTTCACGATACATCGAACTTATTCGTTAATAAGGAATTTCACTAATTTATTCTAAGCTTAAAATCTTGGGTCTCACATAGGAGGTCTTCTTTTAGGCCGTTTGGGCTGACTTATTCTCATTTTTGAGGTTTGTGTTGCGGACACTTAACCTTTACTTTTGGTCTGTACCTTTTGCCTACGGGCGCTACTTTCTACTACTTTCCGTCACTAGAGGATACTCGTGACGTGGTTTGTTACTTACAGCGGGGGCTGTAATTATCTATCGTATATTAGTTCTGTTATCTTTTGTTGGGGAGTTTTATTTCTTTCAGTCTTTGGTTCTATTAAAAAAAAAATATATCACGTTTTTCCGCTTTAAATTTCTTTTGGTTACTAAAGTGACGCCACCGAAATCGGGGTGTTACATTGGATATCTTCCGCTGCGGATTAAGGCCATGAGGATTGGAGAAGTCATCGAGAGGAGAAACTGACGAATCTAACAGACACATGACATGGTGTTGAGCAAGGTGGAGTTCGAGTGCCAGAGTGCAGCGAACATGTTGACCAAGCCATTCACCACCAATCCCGAAAATCGGAGTCAAGAAACTGAAGCAACAGATCATCACAAGGGAGTTTGGAATTTGCCAAGGTGGAGATTGTTGGGAATTGGCTCATTAGTAAAATCTTGGGGCCACATATTTTATTAATGAGCCAATTCCCAACAATTCCGATGATGTATAGGTATGAGACTGTACAGTTGAGGAACACATAAAATATTTTATTGGTACTACTCATGATTACAAGATGCATCATCTTTTTGAGAACCTAACTCATAAAAACTCCAAGGTTAAAGATGATTTCCTTGGAGCAATATTGGGATGTGTGACCTCCTAGAAATATTTCTTAGGACGCACGTGAGTGCGGACAAAGCGTGCTGAGAAGACTCATGTTGTTACCGTGAGACCAGTCGTCGAATCTGGATGTTATAGTCATTGCCACCACCCACACTACCATACAATACAGCTGCCACCACCACAATGAACTCGACCACCACTCTCACCACCACCTCCACCACCCTTAATCACCTTCATCGCCACTACCACCACCACCCACCACCACTCTAGCGCCACAACCCACCACCACTATAGCGCCACCACCGCTACCACAACCACCACCCTTTGCCACTTCCACCACCATTACCGCCACCACCGCCTTACAACATTGTCGCCACCGCCTCCACCACTATACCGCCACGACTACCATTTTCATTTCTACCGTCACCACTACCACCCTCCACCAAACATATGATTTGTATCAATTTTATCGATATGATAAGTTATAGAGTATATGTCCAAACGTTGTATAATATTAAATTTTTATCAGATTTTATCCTATCATACATACTATCAGGCTTTATGACATACAACGTACCAAATGGCCCTAACAATGAAAATAGTTTTACATAAATATCTAATCATATTTTTTAAATTTCCTACCTGTGGCAATCCTGATTCGAGTAAGACTTGTGTATTCAACCATATTACTTTTCAATTTCAAATTGAGGTCATCTTGGGTAAGATCACATCTTCTAAATTTCACTGAGGCAATTCTGCTAAAGATGGTAAGACATAAGTAATTACATCTTTTAGTTTCCCATTGAGGCAATCCAGATCTGGGTAAAACATAAGTGTTCAATCGCAAGTTTCCCACTAAGGTAATCCTGATCAAGTACGCCATAAGTGCTCAATCACATTGTTTTAGTATTGAGTCAATCCCGATTCGAATAATTCATAAGTATTCGATCATATTTTTGAGTTTCCCATTAAGGCGCGCAGACCTGATCTTGGCAAGTCATAAGTAATTAATTTTTTATATTTTTTAATTTTCCATTCAGGTAACCTGATCCAAGTAAGACATAAGTATTCAAAAAAAAAATTCTTCTGACAAAGGCAATTCAGATCCAAGTGAGAACTAAGTCTTCAATCTTTTTTTAGCTTTCCAACGAGGCAATTCTGATCTAGGTAAAACACAACTATTTAATCAGATTTCTTAAGATTTCAACTTAGGCAACCTTGATGCGGATAAAACATAAGTGTTAAATCATGTTTTTTTAAAATTTCCCACTAATGAAAATTATGATTCGGGTAAGACTTAAGTATTTAATCATATTTTTTCTAATTTATCCTTGAGGTGATCTTGATTATGAGAAAATAATTAGATGTATATGTAAAATTTGTTTATAGTATAATTGAATAATAAGATATAATTAAATGTCGGTATAAAACTTGGTCAATACGTTTGAATTATATGACACATGCTAATTTCATGTGGACTTCCGTCAAACTTGGATGAAAAATTTAACGTTGAAGAAAATTACAAGAAATTTGTGAAAACTCAAAATGAAAAATGAAGCTTATTCTAGGGACCAAAATATTATTTAAGCCAAATTATATTCTTTTCTTTATTCCACTCTAAAATAATTTAAATTAAATGAAAATGATAAGTCAAGGATTTCCTTCTCCATTTAGCTGTCGAAATCTGAGCCGTTCATTTCTCCATTCTCTCTTAACCATTTCGCTTCACCCAAGGGGCCACTTTTACAATAATACTTTAATATGCTACACGTATTACACTCTTACCATGCACCCTCCTAACCTCTCCAATCAAATCAAGCCACACCAACTAACGATCCAGAAACACCTACCATCCCGTGTGCTAACGTGCACCTTATCATTTCCATAGTTATGTACAAAAGTTGCATAAAAAGACAGTGTGGAAAAAAAAAAAAATCTCCATTTTTCTCTCTCCAAAAACACTGAACAAGCTTGGTTCTGCGAACTGAAGCTCGCAGAACTCGCTTCAATCTGCTAAACCCATCTCAGGTTAGCTTTGTTTCTCAACTTTGTGTATCAAAGTTTCAAACTTTGCAACCAATTTGTCGGAATATGTACTCTGATTTAATATTCTGACCCCTTCTTTTGAACCCTCTGATCTGATCTATGGTGGCATCAAAGTTTACATTTTGATATTTTTCTTTCAATTTTCTGTTTAATTTTCTCCTTGCATGGTGGCTGTTTCACTTGGTTATTGTGTTTGTTGATTTTTTTTTTATTTTAATTTCACCATTTTCTGAGTGGGGGGTGTATGTGAGAAAATGTTTAGGTCAATTTTGAGCAACCCAATTTGTTTTTTTTTTCCTATGAATTTGTTAATGTTTTCTTAATTTTTTTGGCTAGATTTCTCTGTTGTTGACTCCAGATTTGCTTGCATGTTGCAGGAATTGTGCTGTTTACACCAGTGTTGACTCCAAAGTTTGTACCTTGTGCTGTGAATTTCTGTACTTAATTTATTTTATCTAGCATTCCATTGATTTTTCTGAACATATCAGCAGCCTGATACGTTGTTAGCCTCCTCTTTTGTTATTACACAACTAGAAGGGAGTGTTTGTACTGCTTTAAGTTTGTACCAATGGATCACAATTTAGGTCAAGACCCTGCACCTGCAGCTGGGTCCTTTGATAAGTCTAGGGTTTTAAATGTTAAGCCATTGAGAACTCTTGTCCCTGTGTTTCCTTCACCATCCAATCCCTCTTCATCTGCAACCCCACAAGGTGGTGCTCCTTTTGTTTGTGTTTCTCCTTCTGGTCCTTTCCCCTCTGGGGTTGCGCCGTTTTACCCTTTCTTCGTCTCCCCGGAGTCCCAGAGACTCTCTGAACAAAATGCACAAACCCCAACTGCTCAACGTGCTGCCCCAATATCTGCTGCAGTTCCAATTAATTCATTCAGGACACCAACTGGGGCTACAAATGGAGATGTGGGTTCCTCGCGGAGGAAAAGTCGTGGCCAGTTACCAGAGGATGATAACTTTGTTGATCTGAGTGAAGTTGATGGAGAAGGTGGAACTGGAGATGGGAAGAGGCGCAAGCCACAGAAGAGGATAAGGGAAAAGCGCTGCTCTTCTGATGTTGATCCAGATGCAGTGGCTAATGAAATTCTGAAAACAATTAACCCTGGGGTTTTTGAAATACTGAATCAACCTGATGGTAGCAGGGACGCCGTTGCTTATACGCTTATGATATATGAAGTGATGAGGAGGAAGCTTGGACAAATTGACGAGAAAGCAAAGGGATCCCATTCTGGAGCAAAGCGCCCTGATCTAAAGGCTGGTACACTTATGAATACCAAAGGGATTCGGGCTAACAGCAGGAAGAGAATTGGAGTTGTTCCTGGTGTCGAGGTTGGGGATATTTTCTTCTTCCGATTTGAGTTGTGCTTGGTGGGGTTGCATGCTCCTTCTATGGCTGGAATTGATTACTTGGGCACCAAAGTCAGTCAAGAAGAAGAGCCATTAGCTGTCAGTATTGTATCTTCTGGAGGGTATGAAGATAATGTGGAGGATGGCGATGTGCTGATTTACAGTGGACAAGGTGGGACTAGCCGTGAAAAGGGAGCAAGTGATCAAAAGCTTGAAAGGGGTAATCTTGCTTTGGAGAGGAGCCTGCACAGAGGTAATGATGTGAGAGTAATTAGGGGTATGAGGGATGAAGCACATCCAACTGGGAAGGTATATGTCTATGATGGTCTTTACAAGATTCAGAATTCATGGGTGGAGAAAGCGAAATCTGGTTTCAATGTGTTCAAATACAAATTAGTCAGATTGCCTGGGCAGCCCCAAGCATACATGATATGGAAATCCATTCTACAATGGACTGATAAGTCTGCTTCAAGAGTGGGGGTTATATTGCCCGACCTTACGTCTGGGGCTGAAAAGTTACCTGTTTGTCTTGTGAATGATGTTGACAACGAGAAGGGCCCTGCATATTTCACTTACAGCCCTACTCTCAAGAATCTGAATCGATTAGCTCCTGTGGAGTCTTCTGAGGGATGCACTTGTAATGGTGGATGTCAACCTGGCAGTCATAAATGTGGTTGCACTCAAAAGAATGGAGGTTATCTCCCATATTCTGCAGCTGGGTTGCTTGCGGATTTAAAATCCGTGGTATATGAGTGCGGTCCTTCCTGTCATTGCCCTCCTAGTTGCCGAAATCGTGTTTCCCAAGGTGGCTTGAAACTTCGTCTGGAGGTGTTTAGAACAAAAGGTAAAGGTTGGGGTCTAAGGTCATGGGACCCTATTCGTGCTGGAACGTTCATATGTGAGTATGCAGGGGAAGTCATAGATAATGCTAGAGTGGAGGAGCTCAGCGGTGAGAATGAAGATGACTACATCTTTGATTCTACCCGCATTTATCAGCAACTGGAAGTTTTTTCCAGTGACGTTGAAGCTCCGAAGATCCCATCTCCCCTTTACATAACAGCAAGGAATGAAGGGAACGTTGCTCGGTTTATGAATCACAGCTGCACTCCAAATGTGTTATGGCGTCCAGTCGTACGTGAAAACAAGAATGAAGCAGACCTCCATGTTGCTTTCTATGCAATCAGACATATCCCTCCGATGATGGAATTAACTTATGATTATGGGATAGTTCTTCCTCTCAAAGTAGGTCAGAAGAAAAAGAAATGCTTGTGTGGATCTGTCAAATGCAGGGGTTACTTTTGCTAAATTTTCTGATGCGGTTTGGATGAGGTGGCCCCTAAATGATAACTTAAGGATAAGGTTAGTTTCCATTTTCCAAATAATTCTCATATTAATTCTCTGTTTTTCTCTGTTCGTTTCTTTATATCTGTCTCATGCTGTTCATGATCAATTATTGAACTTTGGTGTTGGTGATTTTTAAATTATGACATTAGGATGTTTGTAACCTCTATTTAATTTCTAAGGCCTGTTTTGTCACTGCTTGTTGTGCCATATGTGAACTTATAAGGTGTCCTGATAATATAGTTGAAACTTAAGATCAGGTATCTACTATATAGTCGTTTTATGTAAACATGAGAAAACCTATTTAATGTTGGAAGTCTTTTGCTGTCACAAGGAAGATAATATTTGTGAATCTTTTGTTGTTATTTACAATAGTGACCATTTTTGTAGCATTGCTAACTTATAAACGGAAGCAAAAATATTCATATTTGTTATTCCCTACTGTACTAATATTGAAATACTTTTCCCCCTTTGTAATTGCTATCTCTGACACCTTTTCATATGTTGATGAATTATTTTTTAAAATACTGTAGAAGTTTTTTCCCTGCAAAAACTTGCATATAAGTAATATAATGGGTGCAGTAAACTAGTAATATAGTTTTAAAGGTTTATTTTAGTATAAAGGAGATATAGTATACTTTGACTTGCGTTTGCTGAATCCTAGAGCAATGAAAATCTTATCCTCAAATCGTTTTTTTTTTCTTCAATTCTTGTATAATATATTTTGAAAGAACTTTTAAAACTAGTTTATTCATGTGAAGGTTGTGTATATAACTCTGCCTTTCTAGTGTAGAATTAATACTTTGTTTGGATAATTCTTCTCATTTCACTTATTAAAAGTCTTCAAAAGAAAGAAAATCTAATGTGTGTCATTGCTTCTTGTTTCTCAGCTCTAGCTATGGCAGACAGCAGGATGGGATTATTTAGAAAGATGTTAGAAGACCAACTTTACATTTTGAAAACTCTAGTGAATTGGCCCTAGAAAGACCAGATTTTGTACTTACTAATGTGGGTAAGATATAAAAGTTAACTGTAAGACGTGTTGTGTATTTTGTTTCAGATTCGGCTGTTTGCTAGCTGTTTTGGTTTTTGGATATTCGGAAGGGTTTTTCAGCGGGGCCTTTAGTCCATATGATAAGAATGAACTAGACTTGTAGAATTAATGTTTAGTTTGTTGCCATCATTTCCAAAAAATCATCCTGGGATATTTTTTTCGGTGTGTATGATTGATGATAGGCCTCAGTTCAACGGTCAAGTTGCTACCATGTGACTTTGCGGTCACATATTTGAGCTGTGGAAACAGTCTCCTGAAAAAATGCAAGGTAATACTGCCTACGTTAGTTTTACAAAGTGGGTCTGGCCCCTTTGAACCTTGCCCAGTAGTAGGAGTTTTATAGCACCGAGTTTCCCTTTCGTGCATGATTGATAATATATTGTTGGCGCTGATCTTTACCCTCCCAAATATCATGGAGCTATTTTCCTCTCCCTTATGCATTATCATGGAGCTATTTTCGTGATTGAATTCAATAGCTGATGGTAAGCTGAAGCAACCAGGGGCACATGAATGCTGAGGAAATATTAGAGTATATTTGGTGGAGAAATCTTTGATCAGTGCTCTTAGTAATGATTTCTAGCGACAAGGTGTATTATTTCGAAGTAAATGGTGTATTAGTGAATGACGAACTTAGGTAAAGTGATTTAAACAATTTAACAGTATATTTTTGCACAGGTGAAAGTGAAACAATTGAGACGATTGCAAAGGGTTCGGAGCACTTTCTCATACTAGGATCATCTCATATCAAAATTTAAAAATCAACCGACTTCAACGATTTCCCTATCTGATATAGGAATGAGTTTCAAATCACAATGTTATATATCTCACTCATGTAATTACAGTAAAGATATTGTAATGTTTCATATGCAAAATATAATCCCTTATACAACAACGTAGAATGTAAGGCTTTCCATACTTGAAATAAAGTATACCCATGTGTATACTCTAACTCAGCTATAAAGTTAAAATTTTATAGGACTTTTGGTTGTTATAATCGGTCGATATCCAAATTTAAAATAACTTGACATCAACGATTTTCCTATCCGATTAAGAAACAAATTTCGTATCACTACATTTCTCATATCACTCATGTTATTACAATGAAGATTTTGTTTCACCAATGAACATTGCAATCCGTCAAAAAAATATAAGTTTCAAGTAAACATTTCAAATGGGGCGGGTTGATGGGTTGATCCACTTAAAAGAGAGGGTTGTCGAGTTGGTCCACCCAAAATGACTAAAGAAGTAAGAATAAATAACTAAAAACGTAATAAAAATATTTAAAATAGCAAACTATAAAAGAAAATATAAGAAGTGAACCCGAGGACCTAGCTCGCCCTGCCCTATCTCTAAACTTTCTTGATAGAATATGTGAGGCAGATCAAAGCGGGTTGGCGGGTTTGGGACTCCGCTCTGCGCCCGTCTAGTGTGGCGGATTATGCGGGTTGATTTGACGAGTTAAAACCGTTTTTCCACCCTAACCATCATGCTTAAGAGACACAACTATCTACTCAAAAAATGGTGGAGAGCATATTCCTTTATTTTTTATTCTTCATCTCATAACTTTTTTTTTGAAAATATGTAGGGTTGTTGTGCTTTTGAAGACAAGAAAGCTTGTCTAAAATTCAAAAGGTTGTTAAGAAAATTATAAGTTCATTTCTAAATAGATATATTATTACACCATGTTTAAATCTATAAATAAGTCAATAAATATATGATTTCAAGATAATGTAATAAAAATATGAGAAAAAGTTTGATGCACTGACGGTGTAAAGTTTTTTTACACCGTCAACCAATCAGATTTCAAGGATGTGAGAAAATCTCTCTTTTCATTTAATTTCTTTAATTGACATGTCACATCCTTGAAATCTGATTGGTTGACGGTGTAAAAAAACTTTACACCGTCGGTGCATTAAAATTAAACTCTAAAAATATAACGTAACACCAATAATTAATTATATTTATCTAAATAGTTCGGACAATTGGTTTTAAAGGCTTTTTGAATTGCATTTGTTTCTTTTTTTTAACCAAGTGAGGTTTTGAAAAACTTTATCGTCGTTTATTTATTAATTTAGTCTGATGTGACGTGAGCCAAATTTAAGCTAGGTCATAGGCCACACCAAATGGTCTAAAGATACACTACATTTTTTGGCCAGCCCCCTAACGCTAAATGTGATTCCGTGATCGAAGAATTGATCTCACGACTATAAGTGATGATACATTAGTTTAAAAAAAAACACACCACATATCATTTTTCCTTTAAAAAATCATTTTACCTAATCAGGTGGTACTAGGTATTTGGTGTCGATACCAACTCCTATGTGCTTGTTTGATTTTCAGTTAGAAAGTTTGTTTGAAATATTGAAATTCGAAATCACAATTTCCAATGCACATTCAACCAATGAAATGCACTTGTTGGGTTGAGTGAATGTGCATTCACATTCATCAAACTGAAACCAAACAGGACTATGTTGGCTCACAGACGACTCAGAAGGTCGTGTGTTCGACTCCTGCTGTCGATGTAAGAGTTGTGTTGATGAGCGAAACAACTTATGATCCGAAAGACATATCATAACTCGTGATGGTGACTAGAAACGTATAAAAGAAAAAAAGAAACTTCAGAACCGGAACTGCTATGAAGAAGGAAGGTGACTGTTATGCCAAGTCATTTGTACTTTACTCTCAAATTTTTGGTTATCTCTTTGGCTTTGTTTCTCTTCTAAAATAGTTGTACCCGCGAAAAAAACGGTGGGATTTGAAAAATAGTTAGAGCAGTGCTGGTTTCATGGAGAGACCGAAGAGAGAGAGGGAGAGAGGTAAGGGGTTGGGAAAAATGAGATTGTAAGAACACAAACAAAACTGAGGAAGGGAAATTCAATTCCCTTCGTCGTCTTCAACGGCCAAATTCATCAATCTCACACCCCAAAAGGGTGAGAGAAGAAGAAAAAATATCAAACAACACCGTCGTCTTCAAAGACAAAATCTAGTTCCAACAACAACACATGTGGGTTTTTGGATTGTCGTTGCAGCAGGAACAACAAAACTCACTGTGTTTTTAAGGTGGCCATTATTAACATGAGCACCACCAACGGCAACTCCTACCACCACAATAAGACGGTCTCTCCCTCCCCTTCCGTGGCCGCCTCGGTGGTATCTTCCAATGTCAAAACCAGAAGGGTCTACCAAGTTTGGAAAGGAAACAATGTACTATTCTCTTCTTTGTTCTCTCTTTTCCCTCATTTTTTTATTGACCCTTTTGAGTATTTGTGCTGATTTTTGTATTTGTGTTATAAAGATTAAATCTTTAACTTATTAAATGGGAATGCTATGATTGGTCCTGTGCAAAAAATGAGAAATAGGAAATACCCTTTTCTTGTTTTTTAGGTTATTGGATTGTGAACAAGCATAATGTGATTGAGGTATCTGATGCTCCAGGGGAAAATATGGAAATCCTGGAAATGAAGATGTGAAATGTATTTATTATATGGGTTTTGAGTGAATTGTGCATTTATTCATATATTTTAGAATTTTGAGTTTTTATAGGTGAGTTGGGCAATAGTACAGTCTGTTGAGGTAATTCTGATGTCATTGATAAGAATTAAAACAAAAAAAAGAGGACTTTGGAGGAGATACCTATTAGTACAAGGTGTAAAATTTGGTGTTCTAGGGATATGTTGCTGCAGATCCAGAGACAAGTCTAGAATTTGTTTTTTGGAGATGCTCAGTCCATTTTCAATGTTAAAGTGCTTTGATAGAGGGTAGAAGTGTGCTGAATAATGATTATTTAGCTGGTGGAGGGCATGCTGAAAAGTCTGGTTTACTAGGGGGGTTCATGCTTTAGATGAAACTGAAATGAATCTGATAATGATAATGTTACTATTAGAAGAAGAAAACCACATATGCAGACAGTATTTGTTAGAAAGTTTTGCAGTTTGGAGATATACTTTCCTTAGGCAGTTAGGCATGGAGGTGAAGGTGGTTCATCCTCATCGGACACTATGGCATCATGTCTGAGGAATGCAAAGTAGAGTGCAGCTTGATTCTATTTGCTTTAGAATTTCATGTTTTTTTAAAAATTATATATGTAGATTTCCATTTCACTTTTTTCACCTGGGATTATTGAACCATTTAAAAGGTTGAATGGATTACTTGCCTTGAACAGCATGGTTTTAAGTGTATAGTGTAATACACAATGAAAAATGGTTAGTTTGGATATTAGCGTGTTTTCTTTGGCGTCTATTCGCCGAGAATTGCTAATCAATGGGTAAAAACTACTATTTTCAGCTCTTAAAATGCATGATTGTACCCGATTTTGCTGTTGGATGCGATCCTAACATGTTTTCCCAAAATGCACTATAAGAGGTGATATTCAAAGATATACGTTTCATTCATGTGTATTGTAAATTCTTATGAAGATTCCCTTTGTGGCAGCTAAGAATGGTCGAATCTCTTCTTTGATCAGAATGTTACTTGGGTATTGGGACTCAAACAAATAATAAAGGAGAACAAAAGAAAAGAAAGATGGAAAGAAATTCGAAGTGAGACAGACAACTATCTGTCTCTGCCATTCATCGCCTTAATAATCTTGGTCTATTTGCCTTCTTTGTCAGGAATAAAACCGTTTGGTGCACTTACCCTTTACCTTATTCGTCTTCCACAAAAAAGAAATAAAACCCTATAAAAATATGATATGAATTTCTTTAGTTTTTGTTTTGCTTCAATAATTCTTTAGTACCAAACACATGGAACATGTAAATTTAAAGCTTAATTTTCATTATAAAAATGGGATAGGATATAGTCCACAGGGCCTTAAAGAGGTTAATTTAACTATGATGTAAACTGATTTCTGATAAAGGGTCCTTTTCATGTCAGAAATTTCTATTTGGTGGAAGAGTAGTCTTCGGCCACGATGCATCATCTCTTTTCTTAACATCGTTCCTGATTGGAGGTCCAGCAATAACATTCTGCATAAGAATGCTGTTAACAATAAAAGAGGAAGACCCTCACTATAGCCACCACCTTGTACTTATTGGAGGAGTGATTCTCACAATTTTGGTTGGTAAAGTTTTTAGTTTCCTTATCTACAATGAGTACTTGGCCTATTCATAATACTTACATGAGAGTTCACTTCTTGGTGCAGGATTTTACTTTTCTCTTTATGACATCTGGTAGAGATCCAGGAATTATCCCCAGGAATTCACATCCACCTGAATCAGATGAATCAGTTGACACAAATACACCATCTATGGAGTGGGTAAACAATAAAACTCCTAATCTGAAACTACCTAGAGTGAAGGATATGATAGTCAATGGCCATACAGTGAAGGTGAAATTCTGTGATACTTGCTTGCTATATCGTCCACCTCGTGCTTCCCATTGCTCTATCTGCAATAACTGTGTGCAGAAGTTTGATCATCATTGCCCTTGGGTTGGTCAGTGTATTGGATCAGTAAGTTTCCCTAACCACATTCAATTTATCAAGAAAACTTTTTGTACATAGTAGGTCGCGAGTTCAAGTTCTGGAAACAGTCTATTGAGTAAAAAGTAAGACTGCGTACAATAGACCAAGTGGAAGAATCCTTCCGACCCTGTGCATTGCTGGAACTTTCATGCACCGGCTGCCCTTTTTAAACCTCTAAAAACTCATTGGTTCATGATAATGCAAAAATTCTTATCTGTTCAAATTACACTGATTTTTGGAATAAGAAGTAGCTTTTGGTATGGACAGATTTCTGACTATGTTTTTTCATTTATTTCTGTTTCTTTCCTCTTTGTTTTCTGAGTCTACCTATCTTGTTATCTTCCCCCCACTTTTCTTCAGGAAAATCTAACATTGTTCCTCTTCTGTATGTTTTTCAGCGTAATTATCCATTCTTCATAATGTTCATATCAACATCAACGTTGTTGTGTATATATGTGTTCGCATTTTCTTGGGTTAACCTTCTTCGAAATAGCGGTAGCTTGTGGTCAACCATGTCACACGATGTCCTCTCGGTTACTCTCATTGTATATTGCTTCATAGCCGTTTGGTTTGTTGGTGGGCTAACAGTATTCCATCTTTATTTGATCTCCACCAACCAGGTTCTCTCTCTCTCTCTCTACTATGTTGTTTGTTATTTGCTTCAGTAAGCTATGATTGGCAATTCATAATTGAAATTTTTGTGGTTTTAATGTGAGATTTTTAGTAATCTTTGTTTGGTAAGTCTAGAATTGGTCATTAGTTATAAACAGTAATTTGGTAGCCTAAGTAGACGTGAAACCCTTATAATTGATTCTGAAGGCAGAATCAATTCTTAGGAGAAGATTCATTGAGCAGCTTCTGGGTTTCAAAATTGACTCGGAGGAAAGAGAAGCTCATCCGATGTTATACATTTTGGGCACTGTTCTGTTTTTTTCCTAACACTGTTGCTTTTATATCCTATATGGCGGGAGAGAGCTTTCTTTGTTAACTAAAAATGGAGACTAGTCCTTGAATAGGTTTTTGCTATTTCCTTGGGAAGAGCTCTGAGGATATAAAAGATGAAGCTAGATATAAACCTTTTATATGAAAATTTCTCAATGTATTTACTTGCTAAGTTTAGTGTCCATTTTTAGTCTAAATGTACATGTCCCTTTGAATTGACCCCTGTGTGAGTGTCCTTATGTTCAATGTACCATATGATGCATCAGTGTTAGACTCACCCTTTTTGGCATTTCCTTTTCTTATAGACAACTTATGAGAATTTCCGCTACCGCTATGATAAGAAGGAAAACCCATATACAAGGGGAATTGTGACAAACTTTAAAGAACTTTCCTGTTCCAAGATTCCAAGATCATTGGTCAATTTCAGAGCATGGGTTAGAGAAGAGGATGATGTTCAAGATGAATCCTTTACTTCAGATCTCGAAAAGGGTTTCATAAGCTCAAAACAGAAATTCGACATGGAAATGGGAACTGTGTATGGCAAGGATGGCATGCGAGTTCCTAATATTTTACAGGATTTGGATTATAACGGCATTGATGATCATTCGAAGAAGAAAGCAGGAGCAAAAGAAACTGCATTTGATATTTTTGTTCCTGCTGATCAAGATGTAAAATATGCCCAATGGAAATCCAAACCTGGAGTCAATGCTCATGACGAGAAGCAATAGCTCCTTCAGATTGCATTGCTGGTTCTTTAGAGTAAAAGGTACCATTTTGGTGTTTGCTTGTCTCTATGTACATACAGAAATTCTTATGCAAAATGTACTAAATAATCAATGATCAAGAACTTGTAAAATCATTTACAAATATCTATGTGTTGCTTTGATTTGTGAAATACATGAAATAGAATCAAATGAGGGGTTTGTAGGAAGCTTGAGGACTTTTAAGGTTCAGAAAGTAATGCTGCAACGTGTCCACTGTTTTTGGTGCAGATCCATTTGGGCATATCCTGAAAGGGAATATTTATAGGCAGTGGATTTTAGAGGTTGGAATGCTGTTTCACCAATGAACGGGGTGGCGTGAATGGGGTTGAGTTGTGACTTCTTTTTTTTTGAATGGAAGTTGTAAAAGGAAACAAATGAAATTTGTCAATGGTAACTCATGTTCTTCTCAGTTCTCAGTACTCAATGGAGAAAAGATTGACAAAGTTGCAAAAAAATTGTCACACGTTCACATATCAGTACTGCAAGACATACAAATGAATGAAGGAGCTAAATTAATGTATGTTGGACAATGCCTTTTCTTTCTTTTTTTCCTTAGCTTTAGTGTAAAATGCGTTATATTTGCATGCTTGCTACTTCTCCATTGTGACAAACGTTTTATTCAAAGAAATCAAGGTTTCAGGTACCCCACATGGGGACCATGCTTTCTCTCTTTGTTTTCTCCCCTCATACCAGGAATTAGAGAGTTGATTTTCTTCATGTTGCTGTATATGCTGAAACATCCAGAATATGGTTAACTATAACTGTCTGCTATTATGGGAATCAGGCTAAATGAATTTATTAACTAAAATATAGAACTTACATTGAGAAAAGACAGTAAAGTAGTAACTTATTATATGTCCAAAATTTATCCGCAGTCCAAATTGAACTGACTAGGATGCACTCATTATTGGGCTGCTGGATCTTTTTATTTTATGTCACTTTCAATATGCTTAGCTTAGAATGCTGAATATGTTTTTTGGATAAAATTATGACACTTGTATTGTCAAAGTATATGGGGATGTAATGTTCAAATCAGTTGTAATCATCCCACCTTGTGTTTTACCCATAATAGTTGTGAGCAACAAACTTCCTATTGATTGTAAATAAAAAAACTCCTATTGAAATATACTACTAGTCTTCTGTTGTTGATAATGCAATTGTCCATAATAGTTGTGAGCAACAACTTCCTATTGATTGTAAAAAAAAAAAAACTCCTATTGAAATATACTACTAGTCTTCTGTTGTTGATAATGCAATTGTGTTTTTCCTTTTACTGGACGTGTAGACCATGAGATCATGTTGCTACCAAACCTCAACTAAGTCTGCATCGGTTGGTTCAAATAAAATAGGACCAGGGACAACTGTGTGTGGGTTGGTTAAGAAACCAATGTAGTGATTTCCTAATCAAACAATTATTCGATGAAGAGACTATGTTTCTCAGTACAAGTTTGTAAAACACTCAAAGAAAATCTTGGTTATTGCTATTGAGATGTGAAAGGAAGGTGGGTAGTTGAAAAATAACTAGCGTAAGGAGAAAAACAACTGATAAAGTAAATTGTAAACAACTGACAAATTTGCTTCCCATCGGCTAGCCTGCTCTCCTCGGCTACATCTAACATCCTTTCATCCGCCTCGACTCATTCCTTATTGGCACAAACATTTCCTAGCCATCACAAAAGATCAATATTTTACTCTAGAAAATAATACAATCCGTGAACTCATGCTGTTGTTCCAAAGCTGTGTCGTGTACACATTTTATTGAACTAGGCTTTAAATTGACTTATCTAATGATATGCTGGCTCGCCATTTTTTCTCTAGAAATTATTGGTTTTCTAAAGTTTTGGTTCTCTATGTTATATGAATCTTAATTGGTCTCTTAAATTAGATATTAAAATTTGGCAGGTTGCATAGGTTTTCTTGAACCCACAGCCATTATTTATGGTTGACCTTAATTAGGAGCATCTGTTTGATGGATAACCCAACAGAAAGAGACAAAAGAAAATAAAAAATGTCTTTACTATATTGAGAATTGTGAGTTGGAAATTTAGGCTTCGTTTGGTTGGAGGGAGGGGAAAAGAAAGGGAAAGAAAACACGGAAATCGAGGAGTGAATTTGGACTAATGTTTAATCCAAGTTCACTCCTCGATTTCCGTGTTTTCTTTCCCTTTCCTTTCCTTTCCCTCCAACCAAACATAACATGAAGGTGAAACTTGACCTAGCTAGTTTACAGTTGGTTGGTTTTGTATATATGCCACGTTCTGTCAAATGCCAGCTTCTTCACAGCAGCATATTTAGTTATACAATAATTATTTGTCCACACCTCTAAATTGAGGTGGAAAGAGGTGGAGGAGGAGAGAGATAGGAAGAAAAGAAAAAGTAAGAGAGAGAAAGTATAAGATGTGATAGATGATAAGAGGAGAGAGATAGAAATAAAAATAGATGAAAATGAAGTGTATAAATAAGGAGGTGTGTATATATCATTACTCTTAGTTATATAATAATGTTCAACCAAGTAGGTTGGTGTAGATATTTAACACTTCATCCCTTGCAGTATTCTTGTGAATGCCCATTAGTAAGCTTCCTACCACTTTGTACGCTGACAGTGTAGTGAGAAATTAGTCTCACGATTATGGATACACAGAAAGAAAAATTATATATTGTTGTTATGTCTCCACCAATATTCCTCTCAGCACTTTATCTGTCTGTCAACTAAGTGGTGGTTTAATTCACAAAGTATATATATTCTAGACATGTTCCATATCGCGAGGAAAATGCACTTTCTCTTGAGTAATGATATATACACACCTCCTTATTTATACACTTCATTTCCACCTATTTTTATTTCTATCTCTCTCCTCTTATCATCTATCACATCTTATACTTTCTCTCTCTTACTTTTTATTTTCTTCCTATCTCTCTCCTCCTCCACCTCTTTCCACCTCATTTAGAGGTGTGAACAAATCATTATTGCTTTCTCTTGGTTATGTCGACTCAAATTCATGCGCACCCACTATTACCTACGTTTGAATGTGATGCACAATGCATTTTCCTTACAAGCATTCCACTCATTTCTATTTTAAGTGTTGTTTATTAAAAAAAACAAAATTGGAAAAAATTGATATAAACTTATGTTAAGTCGTAGATGGTTATAGACATGGTTAATGAAGAACTTGAAAAATTAGAGAACAATCCACTTTTCTAAATTAACTTTTACAGTAAGGTTTTACCCGACCCAAATTTTAATATGATATCAAAATTAATTCTAGATTTTTATTGTTTGACTATCCACGATTTGAAATTTGAAATTGAAGAATTGAATAACCAACTTATATAGATATCTCATGATGGGGATATATGAGCATTCACCTTGCCCGTCCTATAGATGTCTTATATGATGGGGATATGAGAGCGCCCACGAATATGAAACTTGTGATCTATGTTCCAAATGTCCGATCTTTAGCGTGATTGGGGGTTAACTCTTACATAACTACAAATATGACTAATAAACTACTTAAAAGGGGGATAAACCCTCACCTCCAAGCTAGCTTTTCGGGTAAAATTAGACATAACACGAATTCTAATATTTAAACTTTATTTTTAATCTTGTATCTAAAAACAGATAACTAATAACGGATAAAGTGAGGATTTCATTTATATGCACGAACAATGTAAAGATTTTTACACATCATTTATTATATCTTGTAATGTTTCTATTACGGTATTTTCTTATTTTAATTTATTTATATATGATGTCTGGAAAATGTGCATTATGATTGGAGATTGTGTGAAAAAGTTTACACAATTAGTGCATAATTATTAAACTAATAAAAATAAAGAAATGAAATAAAAAAAAGAAATAAAAGAGATATTAGGAAATAATTTTAACACAAATAAATACATAAATAATAAGTTTTAATTAAAATTCCTAAAACGAAAAAGATAAAAAAAATGATTATATATGCAAAATTTACCCTCATGAGAAATTAATAAAGTTAAAAAATTTATACACTGATTTTATAAAATATAATCATTTTTAAAATTTAATTTTACTTAGACATAAACTTTTTTTTTGGTACAGCTCATAAAGAAAAAAGAAAACGGGCGAGATAAATATTTAACGGAAAAAGACATAACGCGCGTAAAAGCCGCGAACAATTGGAGAATCCGCCCAGACACCTCCATAGCTGACAGACAGCACTTTGGATTCGAACAAGAAAGAGAGAGAGAGAGAGAAAAAAAACATAGAGAGAGAAAGTGATTAAAATATTCAGAAAAATTTCGAAAACTTTGAGGATTAATTCATCGTTTAGAAAAAGGGAACATGGAGATTCTCGTCTTCCAATGATCCCTTCTGGTGTCACAGCTTCTTCATAATCATCTATCTCAATTGCTGTCTGTCATCCCAACAACAACAACGTTAAACATCTCTCTCTCTCTCTCTCTGTGTCTCTCTCTCTTTCATCTTCTGTTTAGACTGCACAAGGAGGGTGATTGGATTGAAGGAACCCCAGAAGGAGATTTCGGATTTTTAAGAGGATTCGGGTTCTGAGGGTCGAAATTTGAATTGGGTTTTTTCTATGGGGTTTGTTAAGGTGAGAGGCCAGTTTTGGTGAGATAAGAGGTGGTGCTGCCATGATTGGGAATAGAAATCCGCATATGGGGCCTTCTCAATCTGGCAGTGTCGCCCACAATATCAAACCAAGGAGGCTCTATCAAGTTTGGAGGGGAAGCAACGTGAGTTTTATTTTGGTTTACAATTGGTTTGGATTGCATGTTATTCACAATTCAATCTCAGCTTGAAATTTTTATGACTTGTTTGTCATCATTTTGATTGTGTTGTATTGGAAATTGTGATTTTTTTTACCTTTCTTTTCTGCCAATATGATTTTTCTTGTTGTGGAATCTAGCCTCTTGTTGTCAGGGTAAGGATGTTGTTGATTTCATTGCATAATTGGTGAATTCATGTGTATGTATTTCATGCTTGCTTGCGGTGGTAGGTGCTAAATTGGGTTTTCCCGTAAATTACAAACATAAATGCTTGCAAATATGAGGTTAATTTGCATGATTTTGGTTTCCTTTCCTCTATGCCCGTTATGTGAATGTAAATCCATGATGTTTTGATGTTTGTTGTTAAGCTATTGAGGTACCAGTGCCACTTCAACTGGAACACTTTTCTCTTGGTCAGATTTTCATTTCAATAGATAGATTTTCCATGGCTGTGTATATTTTAAGCTTGTATGTATCTACCATCCGATTATTTTTACTTGTTGTATTGGTTTGCAAATGAGCAATGTTTAATTGTTTCTTATTAAGGTATGTTTAGATGTCTAGAAGCAATGAAAAGTATGCTATACGTTACTAATTCAGAATTTTTTCTTTGTTTAATTTTTGGCCTTATTTCAGAAATTTCTCTGTGGCGGGAGGTTGGTTTTTGGTCCGGATGTAGGTTCCCTGTTTCTTACAACTTTCCTGATTGCTGCACCTGCAATTGCATTTTGTGTAAAGTTATATCTTAAAATCAAGAATGGGAAGGCTAGTGATGAAGCTCATTGGTATCCTGTATTGATTGTGGGTTCAGTTCTCACCGTTTTGGTAATTACCCTTGAAAGCTTGTCCTCAGAGATTTTACAGAATCTAGTCTGCAGCCCATGCATTGTTTCTATCATTTTCCCTCTATGTTAGTGTTTTCCCCCCTCTGATTTCTTGTGCTTGGTCTTTTCTGTTACAAAAATTGAAAGTCAAATTTTCAATATGCATGTTAAAGTATTACCATTCATGTGTCCTTTATCCAACAACTTAAGCTTTTGGGATAATTGGTTCTTGACAATACATAATTACATACATGGGGTTATCTAATGCTGTCAGTAAGAGATATAATATCGAATATTCAAAAAGAAATTTGATTTTGCAAACTTTACATATCCACTTTATTTTCTGAACTGCTATTTCATTTGAGTAATGTGCATTGGCTTTATGATTTATTAGGAAATAAATTAGTATGTTTCTAACTGTTTATATTTGGCAAAATATCTAGCTTTTACCGGGATTTGAATACTTAGGTCAAAGATGAAAGACAAACTTTCATATAAACTTCTATTAGGTAGAGACCATAGAATGTTTATATCTATAACATGCCTTCTTATATAAGAGTCCTTTTCCAATGCAGCATGGGTTAATATAGTACAACTAGTACAAGCTCACACCAATAACACTCCTATCATGATAACTCTCCTAAAATAATTAGAATTCTAATATTCTAACACTTTCGATCAAGCTCACTGTAAACATAATGACATTTCAGTTTCATGATCATGATTGATTGATCCTTGATCTTTTTTAATTTTATTATTTCCGTATATCTTATGATGAGAGCTTCTTTCTTATTTTGAAAGTTAAAACTGATATGTCAGACAACTCATGTGCAGGATTTAATATTCCTCCTATTGACTTCTGGTAGAGATCCTGGAATTGTCCCAAGAAATTCAAAACCTCCTGAATTAGATGAGGCATTTGATATGCCTACCCCTTCCATGGAGTGGATTAGTGGTACAACCCCTCATCTGAAACTACCTCGAACTAAAGATGTAATTGTTAATGGTCACACGGTAAAAGTAAAGTTCTGTGATACATGCTTGCTGTATCGCCCTCCTCGGACTTCTCATTGTTCTATATGCAACAACTGTGTCCAGAGATTTGATCATCACTGTCCCTGGGTCGGCCAGTGCATTGGAATAGTAAGTCCACTTTTCCACAAAAAATGAAATTTAGAAACATGCAGTGACTCAGTATTCCATGTTTTGGTACCAAGAAAAAATTATTTTATGCTACTTGGAAAAGGCTTTTTATACAATCTTAGCTTAGTGTTTACAATCTTCTATACCGTTGGGTTAGGTTTACCATGGATCATTTTGTTTTAGATTTTTTAGTTGGTAGGGGCTCTGATGATGACCTGTAGATAGTGAGGTCTTGCTGCATGTAATTCCCTCATTTAAAGAGATGATAGGAGAGAGCAGAGTTCCTAGTTTAAATGCCTTATTCTTAGATATTTCTTTATCTTTGCTTGATTGGTTAGAAATAGCAATATGATTTGTATGTTTTTAATGGTGTCCAAATCTTCTTCATTTCATTTCTTTTAAGAACTAACAGTTGTCTGACGTGCTTATATGATTGCAGCGAAACTATCGGTACTTCTTCATGTTTATTTCAACATCAACCATTTTGTGCATTTATGTCTTTGTGTTCTCTTGGATCAGTCTTGCCCAGAATAAAGTTTTGAAGACAATAGCACATGACTATGTAGCAGATATTCTCATAATATACTGCTTCATTGCTATCTGGTTCGTTGGTGGCCTCACAGCTTTCCATTTCTATCTCCTTTGTACAAACCAGGTGAATATTTTGCTTCTCAAAATGTGAAAAAGTTCTTAATCATTTCTGACTCAGGGTTATCTCAAGCACATTCAGGCATAGATTTTAACGAGCGATTAACTATTCTTTGGCAACCCTCATTCAGTGAAGCTCAGACCTATGCTTCTATGTTTACAAAAGCTTTGAGAATTACAATAATTAACGCTATGAACATAATTTAACAGCATTTAGTGAAGGAAACTATAAATTGATGCTGGTACACTGGTCTTGGTACTATAAATCAGAATTATTTTGGATATGGTAATAGAAGAGGATGAGCTATGTGTGATAATCAAAATGACAAAATATTTTATTTTTTCATTATAAAAGAGGAAGGAAAATGGAGAAAAGGTGAGTGCGGCAGAACTCTTAAAACTTGTAGCTGAGATTGAGATATTAGATTTTTCAAGTTCATCTTTACTTTTCTCCTTTAATGGCGAAGGAATTTTTTTGGGCCTTGTGCTAGCTATGAATAAATGAAATGCCATTGATGACGTTGAGATGTCTAGTTCAAATCAACTCCTAACTGATCAAGTCATATTAAAACCTTTGCCACTTAAACAAATAGTGTTATCAAATTAAGTATCATGTTCGTTTAGTTTTTCTGATGAACATTTGAAAAACACTTCTAACTTTGGAAGAGAAAGCAATCTCCAAGATGTTAATTCCTAGAAACTTGGTTGATTTCCTTTTTCCCCTTTTCAGATTAGATAGGTGATTAATTTTGGCCTCCAAAATTTTGATCTTAACCAAGAATGTGACTGCGTACTTTTTTTTTTTTTCTGTGGTATAAAGAATTCAGGCTTGTGCTTCTCCTCATTCTTTTATGCTTTCATCATGTTGAGTTTGGCCATGTTTGTATAGCTCCATTTTCTCGGAATTATATTATAAGTTTGATTTGCAGGTTACTAAAATTCTTTTACTTGTACTTTCATGTCTGCTGACTAGAGTTGATTCTAATAAGAAGCTTATTGCAGCACTTGTTTTCATATCTTTATGTTCAGAGACATGTCAATATGGCCATTATCTTCATATATTTAGATACTAGATTGTTGTTTATTACTTCAAGCTTACTTACAGTTTTGTTTTTTAACTTTTGTTGTCATGCAGACAACTTACGAGAATTTCAGATACCAATATGATAAGAAGGGCAACCCATTCAACAGGGGATCATTTGGAAATATTAGAGAAACACTTTGTTCCAGGCTTCCAATTTCAAGAAATAATTTTCGATCATTTGTGGTGGAGGATGAACATGTGACGGTTGGGTCTCTGACACCAAATATTATGGAAGGAATCTTGACCCCCAAGGAGAAAATTGATATTGAAATGGGATCTATGCGTGCAGAAGATGGTGGTTTTCCAATTCCTGAACTTCTGCGAAAATTTGATTTTGATAATTTTGACGATGACATGAGGTTCACGGATGAGGAGGGACAACCTTCGTTTGATCCGTTCTACAGTGTTGATGAAGACATTAAAGACTCAACCCGAACATCTGTTGCTACAGTTCTAAATTTCCATAGCATCACAACTGAAGATGGATTGGAAGAGTCCATGCATAGTTCCCATGGTGGTGTGGAATTCAGAGAATTTTCCCAAAGGCCTGTTATTGTTGATGTAAGAAATGCAACAAAAGAAACAGATGACAGAAACTAGTCCTGTTAAGCCACAAATGCCAGCTTTTGCTTTTTAACGCACAGAGGTTCTCTTCTTACTCTTCATCCCTTTTTGGTAAATTTTGGGTATTGGCTGTCTGGAATTTTCATACCTATAAAACCATGCTCTGGCTTAAGCCTGGATTTGTCCAAGGATGAATTGATGCTTGAGTTTGATCATTGGTAGAACTTCTTTCCACGGCTCCTCTTATTTGAGACATGAAATCCGATGCTTGAAGTAGGAATTGCTTTGATTTTATCATACATAATGGGCTGAGTTGAGCAGATCATATTGAAAGTATTTTCCTTTCCTTTCTTTCCGAATCATTTTTTCTCTAATGTTTTTATCAGCCTCAGCTATTGAAATTGTTTATTATGACTTAAATATTAAGGCTGCATATAGAAGAGCTTATTTGAGTTGATCTTATAGCATAAGCAGCTATGCAAGTTTTTGGCTAAGCATATGAAAATAAATTATGACTGGCCTATAAGCTGTTTTGAGCTTATGTTCATAAGCTGCTTAGATTAGCTTATGAATAAATATTTATGCCCACCTATAAGTTACTCTTGAACTTATTTTAATAAACTTCTCAAGTTAGCTTATGAATAAGCGCTTATGTGAAAAACACTTATTACCATAGCCCTTAATTAAGTTATTTACACAAACAATAAGTAACATGGCTCTACATATTATACTCAAAATATGATTAAAATGCCTCAATGCTGAATATGCATGATGTACTACTGCAAAAGAATTAAAAAAAGAAAAATGATGTATTCATTTTTTCTTGGGTTGGTTTTTCTTTCAGGTTTCCGTGGATAGTTTTCTTCCACAGTTGCTGCAATTAGTGGATTGAAAGAATTTCTGAGATGCAGGATTCATGCAAGTTCATTGGTGCTGAAATGGGGGAGAGTGAACTTCTCTCTCATTTAGTGTAAAAGTGTGCTAAGTGTGTTGTTGTAAGCTGTAAATGCCACTTGCATTCAAAATAATGCAGAAAGATTGTCTGGCTAAGTTTTATGATAGGTGGTGCTGTGTTAGTTGTGCCTATCTCTTCCACTCAGTCCTTTGCTAAGATCTAGATGGATGATTTTTTCATTTATTATTAGAAATTTAGAGTTTCTGTAAGTAGTACATTGATTTCTCTTTGTAAGAAGTGTATAATTTCCTCTCCTTAGGTCCTCGCTATAGAAGTTTGCAATCTCTAAGGAACAAAGTTAAAATGGCATGTCACCTTAAAAAAATTTGTTTAGGGAAAGAACCACTCAACATTAAGTTAAGCTGGATTAGAAATGGTACCCTTTTTCAGAATACTTATTTTCCAGCCTGCTTGCCATGTTCTAATTGGACAATGGTAAAAACTGGACATATGGAAGTGTAACTAAGTTTTGTGACTTTTGTCCTTAAAAAATGGGAAACTGGTGGAAAATAAAAGTTTACACTACTACTTGTATAATGTATCATTTTTCTAAATATTTTGTCTTACTCTTTTTGATACACAAATTTAATTACATATTATCTAACCATTGTGCAAATGAAAAGGGACTCATTGTCTCAAATATTGTCTAAATTATTTTGACATTAAACAAAAGATTTTAGAATGTTTTTTATGTTGGAAAGCTTATACTGGAAGGGGGGAATTTTGTGGCCTGACTTTTTAAAAACTGTTATTGTTAGCTTTTTGCCCCCAGTGCTGCGAGTCCTGTTGCTTTTGCACCCTGAGAAAAAAATCTTCAAAAATATCACATGCAGCATACTTGACACTAGTGTTAATACTAAAATTAAATGCCTTGAGAACAACACTTTGTTATTTGAATATATTTCTATTTACATGCCTTATATTTCGACCTGCTTGGCCATTGGATGCATGCTTCAGATATACCAAAGTGGCTTTGGTCGAAATTAATGGTTCAAGTTTGTTATCTCAAATTGGAAGACCAAGTCAAATTGGTAATTGATCAAATTGACAGCACATACTTTGCGGTTACTAAATGATGCTTGGAGTGGGTTTTTCAAATTGTCAAACGGTTATCAAGTGAAACTGGCAGCAGCATAGCATAGCATCATGGAGCAGTTACTACATATTAGGGAGAGTTGTTGCAGGAAGTTATTATTTTGTAATCATGCCAAATCAATGGCTGTAGATTGTGTAGTTATTTCTAGTTCATTTGTAACCGTAGGATCTAGTAGTAGTTTTATTCCAAGTTCTATAAGTAGCAAATCTAATTGTAAAATTACTCAGACTCACACAATTACTCAAAACTCTCCATGGATGCCTCCAAGTCTCATGTGACATATGGCTACAAAGAGACTATGAGTGTGCTGTGATTCTCACCTTTAATTTTCAATGCAATTTCATTTCCTTTGCCATTTTGATTTCCTTTTACTTTCTGTTATCCTTTTTTCCTTTCAATCTTTACCTATCTATTCTTTTTTCCCTTTTGTTCATACCGTTCTTCACAAAAAACTCGACCTTGACATTTAAAACGTCTTCACTAAAGAACCCAGAGAGGACTCCGAATCCGGTCCTTAAATTGCTTTTGGATTCTGTTTGTTTACCATAAATCGGTGTAAACAAATTGGCACGCCCAGTGGGACCATTTTAGTGAAAACTAAGTTTTAAAGTGTCATTTGTATCTTCCACATATTGGTTTTGAGAATTTTTCAAGACCAAATTATCCAAGACCACTGTGACTTCATTTTTTGTTTGTGTACTTCAGCGTGATTTTCATATAAATCAATCTTGACGTACAGACATAATCAAGTGGAATTTATATTTGTTTGCCAATTAAAGTATTGGTACTTCTGTTCGTATTGGGGAAGTCCAAAACTTTTGAAAATGTTTAATGGCAGAATGACAAATGATGCCATTTTTGAAGATTCTGGGCAGAGAGAAAATCAAAATGGTCAAGAACATACACAGTTCAGCACATTGGGAATGACCATGCCTTTGATTCAAAGTGGTTCATTGAATTTATTTCCTTCAAATTCAACCACTGATATCGATTTACAATCAATTAGGCAACAAATTGATGAAAGTAGGTACAATATGGTGAACATGTTGACACAACAAATGTCAACTATGTTTAATCCTCTCATTCAAAATACTCAACACTTGACTCGACAATTGTGTCGAATTGCTGATGTTCTTGGAGCACCGCCTTTGAACCAAACGTTCCAACAAGTTCCTGATTATGGTCAAAGTGTGCCTCTAAATTTTACTCAACGTGAAGTTCAGAATTTTAGTCAAAATGAGCCTCAAAATTTGCCTCAAGATCAGAATTTTGGTCCAAATGAAGTTCTAAATGGACAAGAAAATTCAGTCGAAAAGCAGCCACAGAATTTTGATCAGAATTTAGACAACAATGTCTTAGTTAATCGAAATCAAAATGACTATGGGGGGCCACAAAATGTGGCCAATGCTGTCGAAGAAGTTCTAAATCATCATGGTTTCAATGTTGGATATGCCAATCGTCCAAATTTCACGTCTCCGTTTTCTGAAGTAGTTCTTCAAGCAGAACTACCAAGGGGAGGAAAGGTTCCAAAAGTTACTACATTTTCAGGAGACACAGGTGAATCAACTGTTGAACATATTGCAAGGTACCAACTTGAAATTTGTGATCTTGCTAACAATGAACTGTTGAAAATGAAATATTTTCCAAGTTCATTGACGAAGAATGCTTTCACATGGTTTACTACTCTACCTCCTAATTCGATCCATAATTGGAATGAATTGGAGATGGCTTTTCATGAGCAATTCTTTAGAGGAGAAACCAAAGTGTCATTACTGGACTTGGCTAATGTTGAGAGGCAACCGAATGAGCCAATAGATGACTACTTAATTCGATTTAGGCATATGGAAACTAGATGTTCTACTCATGTGCCTGAATTCGAATTAGTAAAAATGGCTATTGGGGGCCTAGACTATTCGATTAAAAAGAATTTGGTTAATGATGAGTTCATAGATATGACTCAATTGGCTCATAAGGTTAAAAGGGTAGAGAAACTAAGGCTTGAGAAATACAAGCCTGAAGAAGTTTTTCAAGGAGAAGAAAGTTCTTGCATAAGAGCCACTCAAAATCCTGAAATTGGTCAAGATGAGATTGATCAATCTGATGAGGATAGTGGTAGTGATGAAAATGAGGTGAATATGGCTGAATTTAAGCCAAAGTCTCCCTATACTTATGAAGGTGAGAGTAAGAGAAAATTTCCAGCAAACTCCTTTGAAGGATTGAAGACTACAAGTGACTATAAGAAGGTTATGGTGAAATGGAGCCAGAATTTGCCAATGACCTCAAACCCAAAAGGGATTGGCTGAAGCATGAGTTCCTTGATTTGAATTTCGGCCTATGTGGCCGAAAATAAAAGAGAAACGGCCTTCATGGCCGAAAACAATGAATAAGCAGTTCTAATGGTGCTTCATCAAAGTTGAAATGATTATTTTGAAGAGCCATGCAAATTCGAGAAAAGTAAGAGGTTTGTCGAAAAAGCTACTTAGCATGGTAAGAATTTTTTATTTAAATTCTGAACCACGACATAATGGTTATAAGCTTTAAGACTCCAAAATTTTTAGTATCAAATTGGAGAGGAGTTGTTGGCCCAATATTTTGGCCCAAGAAAGAAAAACGCATTCAGCCCAAAATACTCAGAGTAGTCGAATTCTGACTAAAAGGAAGGAAAAGGAAAATGCACTAAGTTAATGGGGCAGCCAAATTCGACAACAACAATTACTACTAAACACAGGCACATGTAACACGTGCCACATTGACCAAGTCAAATTCTCCCCACGATGGTCGAAAACGTGGCCAAGAAACGGTTGAGGCAGTTGAGAAACACGACCCTCACCACTGCGCATGAAACTTCCGGAACAAGCATCAGATCGTGGGGAATCAGACCCACTAACCCGACCAACAAGGAAGAAAACCGCCAGGGACACGCGAGACATGGAGCTCTATAAATAGGAAAATCTGATTCAGAAAAGGGGTTCCCAACTCAAACTCTGAAAAATTCACCAGAAAGCTCTAATGTCCGCATCAATGAGACTCAAGGAGCAAAACGTGATGATGGAGGAGTATGTTGCAGAACCGACACTTTAGTTTCCCTGCATTTCAGCTTGTTGATTTCCAGTTCTTTTGTGTAGTTCGTTTGTCGAAATCTGCAGTTCATGTAGTTTTCATGTTATTTTAGTTTATTTGACTGTTTTGTAATTGACTCGTGTTCAATAAAATCTAGTTTCACCTGAGTTGCTCGTTGTTGTCGAAAACACATTCATTCACACACAACACTTTGGCAAAGCGTTTTCTCAAAAGGACCTTGAAATCTAAACTTCCTTTAGTCGAACTAAGAGGATATTTGTTTACCAAAAATCCAGCGTAAACAAATTGGCACACCTGGTGGGACTGTTTTTGTGAAAACTAAGTTTTACAGAAGCGTTTTGTGTGTTTAAGTTTATTGCATGCTATTCGGTATTTGCTACTTGCCTTGATTGTGATTTATATGCACCTGAGAAGTGGTAAGACTATAAGTATGACAAGCAATCGAGGAAGAACTTCCCCCCAAGGGTCTAACGTGGGCAATCAGGGTAGCCCCGGGGGAAGTAGTGGTAATAACAATGAAGAAGTGTCTACTGGGATGGGACCTGGCATCACTATGCCAACCCAGAATGTGGCAGTCTCTGCAATGGCAGAAATGCCTGTATCTACATCATTGCAGGCACAAATTATTCCAACTATTACGAGAGGAGATATGCCTTATGGTATGCCCATGTCTATAATGCAAGGCATACAGGGCACATATTCGACATTCCCCGAGAATGTCCCTCCTTTTAGCATACCCCCCTTCGGGGCAAATGGAACAATGCTAAATTTAGGGAGCCAAGTTAGCCCTCCTATTCCTGGATCTAGTTCACAAATTTATTTATCTACAGGTATGAATACTGGTTCACTTCAAGCCATTAGGCAGCAAGTAGATGATAGTAACCATGAAATGGTTAACATGCTATCTCGACAGATAGGTGAGCTAATCAACCCTGTGCTCCAAAATAATAATGCCAATAATCAGCATTTGGCACGACAGATGGATCGTTTGGCGACAGCCCTGGGGGCACCAGTCGAAATCCAACCGGCACCAGGGATTAACCAAATCCCGTTGCCTAACCATGTCCCTGCCCCTGTGCGCTATCAGGCGCCGCAACACCAAGAGATGAGGGCAAACCCTTTGTACGAGGCAGTGCAGCCACCATTGCAAAATGTGTATATGGTAAACAGGGAAGAACACGCTGATGGTGTGCTAGAGAGAATTCGACACCAGAATGCTGGGGGGCAACAAAATGTTGCTGCCGTAGTGGAACAATTGTTGAACCAACATGGTTTCAACGTAGGTTTCGCAAATAGACCCCATTTTGTGTCGGCCTTTACAGAGGAGGTTCTCGAATCCGAACTTCCTCGAGGCTGGAAGGTCCCCAAATTCACTAAGTTCTCGGGGGATTCAGGAGAGTCCACTGTAGAACACATAGCTAGGTACCAAATCGAAGCAGGGGACTTAGCCATCAATGAAAATTTAAAAATGAAGTACTTCCCGAGTTCTTTAACTAAGAATGCATTTACCTGGTTCACCACCCTCGCTCCTAGGTCAGTCCACACATGGGCCCAGTTGGAAAGAATTTTCCATGAACAGTTCTTTAGGGGAGAGTGCAAAGTGAGTTTGAAGGATCTGGCTAGTGTTAAAAGAAAGCCAGCAGAGTCTATTGATGATTATCTGAACAGGTTTAGGATGCTTAAATCTCGATGCTTTACTCATGTCCCCGAACATGAGCTAGTTGTCTTAGCCGCTGGTGGTCTAGAGTATTCTATTAGAAAGAAAATCGACACTCAGTATATTCGAGATATGTCTCTACTCGCAGACAGAGTGAGGCACATCGAATTACTAAAGGCCGAGAAGTCTGAGGAGAGGGCCAAGACTACTAAGTGGCCAAAGAAGGAAAAAGTAGCATACCTAGACGTTGATCCAGTATGTCAAAGTCCGTGTGTCTATCGAGAAGTCCCTGCAGACGTCGAATTAAACGATGTCAATCTGGCTGAACTTCAGCCAGGCGATCCTTATGTTTGTAAAGCATTGAAACCACGTGAAAACAAGCTTGGGGACGAACACCCCAAGAACACAATTCCTGCTGTGAAAACTTATACTTTTGATGTGACCAAATGTGATGCAATTTATGATATACTTGTGTCTGATGGTTTGCTTGTGGTCCCTAAAGACCAAAAACTTCCTTCTCCTGAACAAAGGAAAGGAAAGAAATATTGCAAATATCACAACTTTTTTGGCCATTGGACCTCACAGTGTGTTCGTTTCAGGGACCTTGTGCAAGGGGCATTGGACTCAGGGAAACTCAAGTATGACGAAAAAGCCAAAAGTCAAATGAAGATCGACTCTGACCCACTGCAGATAGCTGAGGCCAACTATGTAGAGCCTTTCTACATTGGCATGGTCGACATTTCCGAAAAGTTAATTCTGGGCTTGACGCTTGGAGAGGCAAAAGAAGAAAACGTAGCTGTCGAAGAGCCAGAGGTCGCGAAAGAGGTGAGCTTGGAAGAGGTTTACCCCAAGGCTGGAGAAACTCTTGTCGAGTTCCTATCCCGGAGCAAAGATGGCGAGAAAGAAGTCATGTTGTGCCCTAGATGCAGCGCCGTTTTCGACAAATCTGCAGCCAAGGCCTACCAAGATTCAGAAATGAAAAGGCATTACCAAAAGAAAGCTCCTGTATCCAGGAGACTGAAGTACCCCCACGAGGAGTGGGTTGAGGGAGATCAAGAACTCGATGGCCATAAAGGCCAAAAGTTAAGAGGCAAGGACAAGACTTATGTCCCTGATGCTGGGTTACCAAAAAATCAATGGTTCAAGCCAGCACCTCCAAGGCCAAAACCATACCCCAAGTGGCAGAAAATCGACTTAGGCCAGGGGTCTTCTTACATCAACAATTCCCGCGTGTCGCGGAACTATTCCTATGGCCCTGGTAATTATTATGCTCCTGAACAAATGACCAGAACTCAGTTCAGACGTTTCCTGAGGAAAAGGAAAGCGGAAAGGGAAAGGGGTGGCAAGTTCCGTTCATTATGGGACATAAAGCCAGAAGACAACCCTCGTAATGAACCCAGTGTGGCGTCGATTATTAATCAACTGGATCACGCCATCAAACAAGGAACAACCGTGCCACCAAATCCAGCCAAGGAGAAAGGGAAGGAGGTTGTCGAAGATGAGGATGAAGACATGCTCGAGGATTTCGACGACAGTGATGGGGAAGATCTTAACATCATCTGCATAGTGTCTATCTTACCCGCTGAATTCGACAGAATCTCAGAGGTCACCGAAAGTGAAGAAGACTACTACGATGAAGAAGAGCCAGATGACAACCCCTTGTGCTACTACGTAATGCAAAAAGGATCCGTCGAAGATGAAAGGGCTATTTTCCAGAGGCCAACGGAGCAGATGAAAAGCCACTTGAAGCCGTTATTCGTCTGGGCCAAGGTCGACGAAAAAGGGGTCAATAAAGTTCTTGTCGACGGAGGGGCCACAATTAATTTAATGCCTAAGTTTATGCTCAAGAAGTTAGGCAAAACTGAGGCAGACCTAATCCCTCACGACATGGTCCTTTCCGATTATGAAGGGAAGACAGGCTCTTCTTTAGGAGCAATTATGTTGAACATAACCGTAGGAACGGTAGCCCGTTCCACATTATTCATCGTGGTACCCTCAAAAGCCAACTACAACTTGCTATTGGGGAGAGAATGGATCCACGGCGTGGGGGCAGTGCCCTCAACCCTGCACCAACGTATTTCCATTTGGAAATCAGATGGGGTTGTCGAGAACGTGCAAGCAGATCAGAGCTACTACTTAGCGGAGACAAGTTACGTTGGCAAAAAGAATTTCGAGAAAAGTTTAGCCACAATCGCTCCTCTAGACACAGTGGCTAGTCAATATTTCAACCCTTACTCAGAGTACTCGGTGACGTTGGATCCCATCAGGGGATTAAACCTTAATGAAGCATACAAACCTGATGCCATGAGTGGATGGCACAGTGATGAAGAAAAGGATGCCACTACTGAGTGGCAAAATGATGTTAAAGATGATTAATTCGAGCCTGGCTCGAATCTCGGCTTACGCAGCCGAAAACAGAATAAGGACGGCCCTAGAGGCCGCAAGAATAGCCAAAGAAATGGCTACTGACGAAGTCAATGCCTCAATTCTGCCTGTCGAAATTACATCTCGAGAGGAGGCAACAACAAATAAGGATAACACGTGCATAGAAGAAAACGAGCAGATTGTCGATGAATGCGAATTCGAGGACCTTTGCAATTTGAGGCTAGATTGCATCTACGATGACGGCCCATTAGGCTTCGAGAAGCCAGTGGTCGATGTTTCCAAGAAAATGGAAGCGCAAGACCCTTTAGAAGAAGTGGACCTGGGTGATGGCTTAGAAAAGAGGCCAACGTACATCAGTGCTCTTATTGACCCAGAATTAAAAGATAGGATGGTGAGATTACTCAAAGAATTCAAAGACTGTTTCGCTTGGGACTACGATGAAATGCCTGGCCTTAGTCGAGAATTGGTGGAATTGAAGTTACCCATCAAAGAAGACAAGAAACCAGTCAAGCAATTACCCAGGAGGTTCCATCCAGATGTGTTGGTGAAAATCAAGGAAGAAATCGAAAGACTCCTCAAGTGTAAATTTATCAGGACGGCTCGATATGTGGACTGGTTAGCCAACGTGGTTCCAGTGATCAAGAAGATCGGGAAAATGAGAGTTTGTATTGACTTTCGAGATCTTAACGCTGCCACTCCAAAAGACGAGTATCACATGCCTATTGCTGAGATGATGGTGGATTCAGCTGCTGGTCACGAATACTTAAGCTTGTTGGATGGTTACTCAGGCTACAACCAAATCTTCATAGCAGAAGAGGATGTGTCGAAAACAGCTTTTCGATGTCCTGGTGCCTTGGGGACATACGAGTGGGTGGTCATGCCATTTGGGTTGAAAAACGCTGGCGCGACCTACCAAAGGGTAATGAATACCATTTTTCATGATTTTATCGAAACTTTCATACAGGTTTACATTGATGATATTGTGGTGAAATCCCCATCAAGGGATGACCATTTATTGCATCTAAGGAAATCCTTTGAGAGGATGAGAAAATATGGCTTGAAGATGAATCCCCTTAAATGTGCTTTTGGTGTTATTGCAGGTGATTTTTTGGGTTTTGTGGTGCACAAAAAGGGCATCGAGATCAACAAAAATAAAGCTAAAGCCATTCTCGACACAAGTCCACCAACCAGCAAGAAGCAACTACAATCGTTATTGGGGAAAATTAACTTCCTAAGGAGATTCATTACCAACCTTAGTGAAAAGACCAAGTCATTTTCTCCGCTTCTTCGACTAAAAAAGGAGGATGTGTTCCGCTGGGAGGCAGAGCACCAAAAGGCATTCGATGAACTCAAGAAGTACTTGTCCAATCCACCTGTAATGGTGCCACCCATCAAAGGGAGGCCAATGAAGCTGTATATTTCCGCCACAGATGAAACCATCGGGAGTATGCTGGCTCAAGAAGATGAAGATGGCAACGAAAGGGCCATATTTTACTTGAGTAGGGTGTTAAATGGCGCGGAAACTCGATACACTATGATCGAGAAGTTGTGTTTATGCCTGTACTTCTCTTGTGTAAAGTTGAAATATTATATAAAGTCAATCGATGTAATGGTTTTTTCTCATTATGATATAATAAAGCACATGTTATCCAAACCAATCTTGCATAGTCGAATTGGTAAATGGGTTTTGGCCCTAACCGAATATTCATTAACTTACGTCCCATTAAAAGCGATTAAAGGGCAGGCGGTTGCTGATTTCTTGGCAGATCACACCATGCCTAGAGAGATCATAACCTATGTGGGCATACAGCCTTGGAAGTTATATTTCGACGGTTCCAGCCATAAGAATGGAACTGGAATCGGGATGTTTATCATGTCCCCGCAGGGCATCCCCACTAAATTCAAATTTAGGATCAAGAGTAATTGCTCGAACAACGAAGTCGAGTATGAGGCGTTGATATCGGGCCTCGATATCCTGCTAGCTCTAGGGGCAAAGAACGTCGTCGTGAAAGGGGATTCTGAGTTGGTGGTAAAGCAACTCACCAAAGAGTACAAGTGCGTTAGTAAGCATTTAGCCAAATATTATGTAAAAGCAAACAATTTGTTGGCTAAATTCAACGAAGTTGGAATAGGTCACGTTCCTAGAGTGGAGAACCAAGAAGCCAATGAATTGGCGCAGATTGCTTCTGGGTATATGATAGATAGGCTAAAGTTGACAGAGTTAATTAAGATCAAAGAAACACTGAGTCCTTCAGATCTCGACATTATGGTCATTGATAATCTAACCCCTAACGATTGGAGAAAGCCAATTGTCGAGTACCTGCAGAACCCAGTAAGGTCAACTGATAGAAAAGTCAAGTATAGGGCTCTAAGTTACACCATTTTAGGCAACGAGTTGTTCAAAAAGAACGTCGACGGCACATTGTTGAAATGCTTAAGCGAAGACGACGCATTTATAGCAGTATCAGCTGCTCACGATGGCCTGTGTGGTGCTCACCAAGCAGGGGCCAAAATGAAATGGATTCTATTTAGACAAGGTTTGTATTGGCCAACTATCATGAAAAATTGCATTGAGTACGCAAAAGGTTGTCAAGATTGCCAAAAACACTCAGGAATCCAGCATGTGCCAGCTAGTGAATTGCACTCTATTATCAAGCCATGGCCTTTTAGGGGATGGGCAATAGACTTAATTGGCGAAATTCACCCAGCTTCATCAAAGCAGCACAAGTATATCATTGTGGCAGTCGACTATTTCACTAAATGGGTCGAAGCCATCCCACTACAAAACGTAACACAGGAAACGGTGATCGAGTTTATACAAAACCACATTGTATATCGATTTGGATTGCCAGAGTCCATTACAACGGACCAGGGCACGGTGTTTGTGGGACGCAAAGTGGCAGCCTTCGCAGAATCTTGGGGCATCAAGCTTTTAACCTCGACCCCTTACTACGCTCAGGCTAATGGCCAAGTAGAAGCAGCCAATAAAGTCCTAATAAGCTTGATCAAGAAGCATGTGGGTCGAAAACCAAAAAGCTGGCATGAATCTTTAAGCCAAGTCCTATGGGCTTACCGGAATTCACCAAGGGAAGCGACAGGAACGACGCCTTTTCGACTGGCCTATGGCCAAGAAGCCGTGTTGCCCGCAGAGGTATATTTGCAATCATGTCGAATTCAAAGGCAAGAAGAAATCCCAAGCGAAGTTTACTGGAATATGATGCTAGATGAAATGGTCAACCTCGACGAAGAAAGGCTCTTGGCACTAGACGTCTTAACAAGGCAAAAGGATCGCATAGCTAAAGCATACAATAAAAAGGTTAGAGATCGATCTTTTATCACAGGGGATTATGTGTGGAAGGTTATTCTCCCAATGGATAAAAAGGATAGAGCTTATGGGAAATGGACCCCCAGTTGGGAAGGGCCATTCACAGTCGAGAAAACGTTACCCAATAATGCTTACGTGATTAAGGAATTGGGCAATCAGAGTCAATGTGTTACGATAAATGGCAAGTATTTAAAAGCATATAAGCCAATGTTGCACGAATGTAAAATCGAATGAAACATGAACGATAAAATTGCCAAATTATATTCATTGATCGAAAAACGTTACAAGTATGGCAAAATACAAATAAAATACAAATAAAACTAGAAACCTAAAAAGGAAAAATGGCTCTGTATCCGTCATATTTAGCTTGCATGGGGGCTAATCGATCCACCAGCGCCACCATCTGGCCCTCAAGTCGAGCCTTCTTTTGACGAGCAACCAAGTCTTCAAGGGAGGCTGCAAGAATCTCGACGACTAACCGAACAAGACCTTCAGGATCTTGCTGATCCAATGAGGCCTGGAGAAAATCGAATTTCTCCCTCCACTCCTCTATTTGGTGTTCTTGAAAGAACACCATTACTGAAAGTTCCCAGAACTCTTCAAACAGAGGTTTGGCCTCCAAGAGAAGCCCCTGGAACTCCTGAAGAGGAATTCTAACGCGTGCAACGATTGGCCTATGAAGCAGTTGATCAATGAGCCCTAAAAGCTCATCAAGGCCAGCAGAGGAGTCATACAGGTTCTGGAAAAGGTTCTCTTGGAAAGCCAAGTCCTTGATACGACGAAGAATTAGTCTGCTATCCATGGTGAAGAACGAAAGGTTCTTGGATCGCAGAAAGAAGGGAAGAATGGAAAGAAAAGAGTTGCTGTTGAAAGACGAGTAGAAAACGGCTTCATTTATAGTAGGGAAGTAACAAACAGACGTATTAATGCAAGCATGCAGTTACCAAAGCATCAGCCAAACACGGCAAGCCACGTCAACCACTACCACAAGTGAAGGAAGTTCTTGAGTCGTTGAACAGGAACGTGATAAAAGCGTTATAAATTATCGTGGTTTTCCAAGAAACTTGGAAGTTGAAAGGTTAGATTAAGCACCAAGTTAAATGGTAAGACTTAGCCATTCAATGCAGGAAGTAATGTAACGAAAACCGATTCGACAATAAAATGCAAATCGAAAAATAAAGCATGTCGAGCATTGCCAATACAAATTCATTCATTAATCAAAAATCGGACAGAGTTACAGGACAGGAATGATTGTTACAAAGTCGGCAACAAAGGCCACAATAGATCCATGGCCATTACAATAAAGCAACAATTATAAAGCCTAAATTCTCGACTTGAAGGCTTCAAGCTGAACCCCAGCAGCAGCAATCCTAGAATCCAAGCTTTGCTTCATACGCTGTTCTGCTGTTACTTCCTTAGAAAGTTGAGATGTCGATAGCATCACGCTCGTGCACTCAGCAGCCAGCGCATTCAGTCGAGAATTCACAGCTGGGCCTTCATCAATCAATATAGCCTTTTGCTTCTCGAGTCTGGCTACCTCCCTGTGAAGCTCATCCAGTCGAGCATCGACGCTCGACAACTCAGCTGCAATGAGAGTCCTCCTAGCAGTCAGCTTGAGAGCCTCTTCTTTCGCGGGCAATAGGCCATTGGTATTGGAAATCACTTGTGCCTTTTTAGTCTCAATGGATTGCTCCACCGCAATGGCTTTGTCAAGCGTGGCCACAATGTCGACCACGAGAGTTTGCAATTCGACGAGAGCATCTGCCTGAATCTGATCAAGTTGTTGGCTTAAGAGGAAGGCAAGCAGTTCTTTCACTTCTTGGCCTAATTGAGGAGTGACTCGGACACTGCCAATAAAGCCAGTATCGAAAACCAGCCCTTTTAACTTAACAAGAGCCGCTTCAATCCGGCTATCATCGGGCACTCCACCAGACTGAGCAGTCTCAGCAATTTCAGCTTGGCGCGGCGGAGACTCGAGATCCAAAGTACCATCAAAGAAGCTCTGGAAGATGGAAAGAGGATCCTCGACCAAAAGAGCACTGAGCCTTTCACTAGAAGTATGAGAAGAGGCAGTCGTCTTAGAAGAAGCTGAACCTCCCTTAGCATGAGGTGAGATCAAAGCGGCTCTAGCATCTTGTTGAAGTCGCTGAGGAGAAAGTCGAGGCTGTTGAGGGGAAGTTTGAAGCTGTCGAGGAGAAGGTTCGGAATGAGCAGAGGCCAGAACATCAGCCTTGGGTGGGGGCATTACGCCAATCACTTGGTCAGGCTGAATGATTGGATCCTCACCACCCTGCACTTCATCATGCGGTATGTTTTCTTCACGAGCAGGGGAAGGCAGGTTCTGCATATCCTGTGGAGGAAAATTAGAAAGGTTATCTCGACATTCTTTGGTATAATAGGGTTCACAACCAGGATGTTGCCAAGCGATTGGTTTCGAGTTAAAATAGAATGTCAGTTTGTCCCACACAGGGTCCGACTCAGTAGAGTCTAAACTCGAGCTAGAGGACTCTAAACCGCTCGAAGAACTAGATGGGGCAATTGGTGGAGGTTTAGAAGAAAACCACGTGGCCCGAGGTACAACCATTTTAGACATGCCAACCCTCTGAAGAATAAAAGTAAAAATGATTGAGAAAGAGGAAAAGGAAGCAAATTGAAACAAGATGTGAACTAATGATTCACCTTAGGGCCAGATGCTCTGAGGGGACTGGAACTGGTTGAACTCTTAGAATGGTGGGAAGATGAGCTGCCAGATTTGCGACTAGACCTTTTCCCGGAGGTCTTCTTGGCTTGAGCCATCTCGACAGGAATTGGTGTAGTACCTTGAAGCATAGGATTAGAAGCCTGTTCATCAACACCCTGTTCACCACCTTGCTGCACTTCCTCACGTTGACTGGCCGATTTAGCCGGGGAGGGATTTCCCACAGAAGATTCACCAGCACCTTTAGCCCTCTGTTGGCTCGCAGAAGTAGTTGGGGTGGCTCCCCGTTTTCGACTCTGAAACAAAAGCAAATGATCACAAAGATATACACGTCGAGTAAAAACGCGACATGCTCAGCATCGGAGACTTCACCATCCTCGACATAGTGATCTTTAATAAACTTACTGAAAGCAATGTTATCTGTCGGAATGGCGATAGGATTAGTGGGAGCAGCGGAAGAATGATAATCGTCACCCACCACCCAAAGGCCAGTGATGGCAGCAACATCGAGAAGAGTGGGAGAAAGCATCCCAAAGGGGACATGAAAGCTATTGGTGGACCGCTCCCAAAAGAAAAGAGAACTCAGAAGCATGGCAGGGTTGCAAGTAATCGGCGACCTCGACAACTGAATGAGGTCGAAAATGCCAGTCACTTTCCAATGCCCAGACTTACTGGCCTCCACCCTGTTGAGCCATCTCAGATAGGCTCCTTCACCAGCAGATGGGTTAGGAGGCGCAGACCTGAAAGCCCTTTTGGGATCTTTCAGAAAAGGGAAGCGGTAAGAAGGTTGAAATGCAAGAATGAGTTCATCCCCACGAATGCTGGGGTGAAAATGCTCGTAGCCCTCAGGGAGACTGTTAGGCCTGCCCTTCTTCGCCTTCTTCAAAGGGCAAAAAATGGCACGTAAATTGCCATTCACAGAAATAGGAATAAATACCTGGGATTTCCAGATAGCCCGTTTCTCCACGTCATACGGCGGATCTGGAATGGGAGTGCGTTTGGCTTCGTTCATCTCGCATGCAGCAGCCAAAGGGAGGACATTGTCAGAACTAGAGCCAGAAGCCATAGAAACGTTCAGAGGATACACCGGGAAAACAGAAACTAAACGATTGAAGGTGATCACAAGCAAAATCAGGCAAAAGGTTGAGTGTTTGAAAGCTTAAAGGTGAAAACTTGAGTGTTTGAAAGAACGGTAAAGCTCGCAGAGGGCCAACAATGGCGTATTTATAGGCAAGTGAATAGTCGGACGTGAAGCCGCATTACAGGATGATGCATAAATTTTTTTTGAAATCCAACGGTTATTTTATTATATAACCGCAAACCCTAATGAAAAGGCTAGAAAAGGGCCATGATTACTCTGAAGTAGAGACGGCACACGACAGACGAAGTCAGACGTCAAGGCTTCTGATTGGAGCAAAAGTCAAACGATGGGATCTCTGATGGGACTTGAAATCAGAAAGGGAAAAGTCGCAAACAGCCGTCAAGTTCCGTCGAAATGCACGGGCAAAAAATGCTTGATCTCTCCAAGGACTGGTAGTCGAGAATCAACATTTTTGGGGGGCATCTGTTGGCCCAATATTTTGGCCCAAGAAAGAAAAACGCATTCAGCCCAAAATACTCAGAGTAGTCGAATTCTGACTAAAAGGAAGGAAAAGGAAAATGCACTAAGTTAATGGGGCAGCCAAATTCGACAACAACAATTACTACTAAACACAGGCACATGTAACACGTGCCACATTGACTAAGTCAAATTCTCCCCACGATGGTCGAAAACGTTGCCAAGAAACGGTTGAGGCAGTTGAGAAACACGACCCTCACCACTACGCATGAAACTTCCGGAACAAGCATCAGATCGTGGGGAATCAGACCCACTAACCCGACCAACAAGGAAGAAAACCGCCAGGGACACGCGAGACATGGAGCTCTATAAATAGGAAAATCTGATTCAGAAAAGGGGTTCCCAACTCAAACTCTGAAAAAATCACCAGAAAGCTCTAATGTCCGCATCAATGAGACTCAAGGAGCAAAACGTGATGATGGAGGAGTATGTTGCAGAACCGACACTTTAGTTTCCCTGCATTTCAGCTTGTTGATTTCCAGTTCTTTTGTGTAGTTCGTTTGTCGAAATCTGCAGTTCATGTAGTTTTCATGTTATTTTAGTTTATTTGACTGTTTTGTAATTGACTCGTGTTCAATAAAATCTAATTTCACATGAGTTGCTCGTTGTTGTCGAAAACACATTCATTCACACACAACACTTTGGCAAAGCGTTTTCTCAAAAGGACCCTGAAATCTAAACTTCCTTTAGTCGAACTAAGAGGATATTTGTTTCCCAAAAATCCAGCGTAAACAGGAGTATAAGGCTTTAAATCAATGTTTCACATGCCAATCAATTGCCATGGTTATATGTTAATATATATTAGGTAGACTTTGATGGCAATGAAGTACTGGTTCATATGCCATTTAAGTTCGACACTTAAAATTGATCGTGAGTATGTTTCTAATGACTAAGAATATTAGTTGGTCTAGTGATGGTTGAAAATGGTCGAAAAGTTTCCAATCGAAATGATGAAAACCTTTGACCAATATATTAAGAGGTTAAGACCAATATATATTCTTTGAGAGTCATTGATTCATTTCTTGACTCAAGTCAGAGAATAAAAATGAAGAATGGCATGTAGCCTTATATATGGTCGAGAATTCTAATGTCATTGGCAAAGCAATAAATCAAGTCAAGTGTTACCAACCCAATATTTCGACCAAATATTTGGAGAAGCTGAGTCCCTAGAGATTCAGAAAGAAATGGCTAGAGCATTCAAATAAGGCCATGAAGTGTTTATTTAATTTTGGTGTTGCAATTCAAAATGTTATTTCTCTCACTTTTTTCGAGAAACAACATTTTGGAGGGCCTCTGTTAATACTAAAATTAAATGCCTTGAGTCAAGAACAACACTTTGTTATTTGAATATATTTCTATTTACATGCCTTATATTTCGACCTGCTTGGCCATTGGATGCATGCTTCAGATATACCAAAGTGGCTTTGGTCGAAATTAATGGTTCAAGTTTGTTATCTCAAATTGGAAGACCAAGTCAAATTGGTAATTGATCAAATTGACAGCACATACTTTGCGGTTACTAAATGATGCTTGGAGTGGGTTTTTCAAATTGTCAAACGGTTATCAAGTGAAACTGGCAGCAGCATAGCATAGCATCATGGAGCAGTTACTACATATTAGGGAGAGTTGTTGCAGGAAGTTATTATTTTATAATCATGCCAAATCAATGGCTGTAGATTGTGTAGTTATTTCTAGTTCATTTGTAACCGTAGGATCTAGTAGTAGTTTTATTCCAAGTTCTATAAGTAGCAAATCTAATTGTAAAATTACTCAGACTCACACAATTACTCAAAACTCTCCATGGATGCCTCCAAGTCTCATGTGATATATGGCTACAAAAAGACTATGAGTGTGCTGTGATTCTCACCTTTAATTTTCAATGCAATTTCATTTCCTTTGCCATTTTGATTTCCTTTTACTTTCTGTTATCCTTTTTTCCTTTCAATCTTTACCTATCTATTCTTTTTTCCCTTTTGTTCATATCGTTCTTCACAAAAAACTCGACCTTGACATTTAAAACGTCTTCACTAAAGAACCCAGAGAGGACTCCGAATCCGGTCCTTAAATTGCTTTTGGATTCTGTTTGTTTACCCTAAATCGGTGTAAACAACTAGTAAATTAATAATTCAAATACATGTTTAATTTTGTTAAATAATGTCTCATATTCGAGTGTCCAGAAAAAATCAGCGTTATAAAAGCTAGCCCCCAATAATATGCAGATGTTTTGTTTCAGGCCTCTAGATTATAATATTAAAAAGAAAAAAGATGCACCATCAATGACTGAGAACATTATTATGACAACAAGCCACATATTAAAGTGAAATATCTAAGTCATCCACCGAGAAATGCAAGAATTCAAATTAAATTTTTGTGTTTTTTTTTTGGAACAAAATTAAATTCCACCTTCAAATCAACATTTATAAACTTTTACTTGTGGAAAGTTGAAGCCTCAAATGATAATTTATTAATTTGTCTTAGGTCAAAATTATTTTTAAAACAAACATTTTTTATCTTAACCAATTTATCCTTAGAATTTGTAACAGTGAGATTAATCCTCCACCCCACAATCACCGCACTAAGCGATAAGGGTGTAAGCCAAAACAAGAAACATTTTTTTCCACTAATAATCTAGTATACAGACCTGAGTTATAAATCATATTTTTGAGAACTAAAATTAAAACTTAAAGCAAGTATCAAATGCAAAAAGATGGAAGCCACAAGTTCTCATCCACATGTAATCACCACAACCAATCATGTAACATAGAGAAACTCACAACACATGCCACGTGTCAGCTTTTCATTAATGTTCAAAGATTTCATTGGATGACATTATCATACTCCATCCAAGTTAATATAGTTGTCTCAATTCTTGTCACTCTTCTCCTCAGTCCTCAGTCCTCAACCAGAGTTTGCAATGGCTCTTGTGAAACCCATTTCCAAGTTCACCAATGCTGCTCCCAAATTCAGCAACCCCAGAACAATTTCACACTCCAAGTTCAGCACTGTAAGAATGTCTGCAACAACCACACCACCATCCTCCACAAAACCAAGCAAGAAAGCCAATAAAACTTCCATCAAGGAGACCCTTTTGACACCAAGGTTCTACACCACTGATTTTGATGAGATGGAGACCCTTTTCAACACTGAGATCAACAAGAACCTGAACGAGCATGAGTTTGAAGCTCTGCTTCAGGAGTTCAAGACTGATTACAACCAGACTCACTTTGTGAGGAACAAGGAGTTCAAGGAGGCTGCTGATAAGCTTGATGGCCCTCTCAGGCAGATCTTTGTGGAGTTCCTTGAGAGGTCTTGCACTGCTGAATTCTCTGGCTTTCTTCTCTACAAAGAGCTTGGAAGGAGGCTCAAGGTAATGAAAACTGAAAACTCCCTCTCTTTATTTCTTCACAATTTGATGCAGAATTCAACTTTGCAAATTGATAGTTGTGGTTTTTATCAATTCAAAGGGGAAAAGATTTAATTTTTAGTTGTTAGAGAATTTTGTTCTTGCTCTATACAGTTAGGTATGAGGATTCTGGTCTTATTTTATGTGGGTTGTTTGATGTAATTCTGCTTATAGCATGTTTGTATCAACCTCTCTTTCATCAGAATCAATTCTGGAACCCAGAAGCTAATCATATAAGCTTCTTTTCAGAATTGATTTTGGCTTCGAAATCAATTATGGAAGAGTTTCCAAGCATGCACTTAGTAAAATCACTTTTGGCCTTCTATTCTTAGCCTGATTTATTGCTTGGGATGTTGATATTGCAGAAAACCAACCCTGTGGTGGCTGAGATTTTCTCCCTGATGTCTAGGGATGAGGCTAGGCATGCTGGGTATAGACTCACCTTGTGCTTTTAAGTGCATGTTTGGATACATGGTGGAAAACTACGGTGAGCCTAAATCACGGTAGACAAAAGCAACTTCCCTTAGCTTTTGTGCTGTCCACTGTGATTTTGGCTTGAATGTGGTTTTTCACCGTGTATCCAAACATCCACCAAGTCTTAATTGTTTCGTCCTTCCATCTTTCCATATGATGGTACATAACCTCATTCTTTTGATTCCATGCAGGTTTCTGAACAAGGGTTTATCTGATTTTAATTTGGCATTGGACTTGGGTTTCCTAACAAAAGCTAGGAAATACACATTTTTCAAGCCCAAGTTTATCTTCTATGCTACATATTTGTCGGAGAAAATTGGATACTGGAGATACATAACCATATACAGGCATCTCAAGGCCAACCCTGAGTACCAATGTTATCCCATTTTCAAGTACTTTGAGAACTGGTGCCAGGATGAGAACAGGCATGGAGACTTCTTCTCTGCCTTGATGAAGGCACAGCCACAATTTCTAAATGACTGGAAGGCTAAGTTGTGGTCCAGATTCTTCTGCCTATCGGTAATTTTTTCTCTTTTGCAAACAATTTTTTGGTTTTCTCTTTTGCAAAGTTGTGTGAATTGATGCTAAATTATAGAATACACAGTGCAGACCTTAACCAATATTGCAAATCAATATCTGTTATATCCAAGATGCAAAACTTCAGTCTAAGAGATCACATTTCTCCTGTCTTTTATTATAAGGTTGTGTTCATTACCTCAACTTAAAACATAATTATCAAATTTGTCTTGCAGGTTTATGTGACCATGTATCTCAATGATTGCCAACGCACAGATTTCTATGAAGGCATTGGACTTAACACAAAAGAATTTGACATGCATGTCATTATTGAGGTTAGTTTGTGTTCATATTTTTGCCATGATCACTGCTGAAAGCCATTTAGGGTGTGTTTGGGGAAACAATTCAATGAAACATTGATGTCAATAAGCGCTTATTTATAAGCTAATTTGAGAAGTTTATTGAAGCAAACTCAAAATAGCTTATGGATACATATAAACGGCTCATTCAGAAGCTGATCTGAGCAACTTATAAACATAAGCTCAAAATAACTTATAGGTAGGCCATAAACTATTTTTACAAGCTTACTCAAACACTTGTATAAGTGCTTATACTATAAGATAAGCTCTTCCAAAATCTGCCTTAGTAATTTACTGTTTGTTTCTACTCATTCTCCAATACTTAAGGATGAATATAGTAACTGACTTACAAAATTTAAGTAATGGAACCTGTGTAACCATGAAAAACACACATGACAAGTAAGAGTTGATCAACATAGAACAAATGCTGAACTCAAATTACAAGCATTTACTCAAAGTAACCTTTCTGGATTGTTTTTTGCAGACAAACCGCACAACGGCTCGGATTTTCCCGGCTGTTCTTGATGTTGAGAACCCCGAGTTCAAGCGAAGGCTTGACCGGATGGTGGAGATAAACGAGAAGATTCTTGCTGTTGGTGAGAGTGATGACATTCCATTTGTGAAGAACTTAAAGAGGATCCCACTGATTGCTGCCCTGGCATCCGAGCTCTTGGCTACATATCTAATGCCACCAATTGAGTCAGGATCTGTAGATTTGGCAGAATTCGAACCACAGCTTGTGTACTGAAGTGTATAATCTCCTTATTTCATTTTGATCTCTATCGTAATGTTCATCTTGAGTGGCTACTAGTACTGCTGCCGCAAGACAGTGCGGAAACATTTACCATGATGAGATCTTTACTAGTTTTATTCATCTTTTTTCCCAACCTTCTTTTTGTCTCTTATTTCTTAAGTTCATTAGAAGTCTTCACCTTACGAGTACTTGTCAAGAGATGATTATTTCCTAAATCTGAACTCATTCCAATTGGAAGGTCTAACCAGCTCTTCTGCCACCCCTCAAACATCGTTCCGTAGCTGTTGATTTTGGTTTTTTCAGTGTTGTTTCGCGATTAAAAACAATGCTTACATGATGATTTTTAGGCAAGTGCACACTCACTGAATTCTTACTATAAACATGAACTTAGGGTGCGTCTGTAGAAAGTTTAATAAGCGTTTATGACCATAAGAACTTATTGCATAAACTCTTTTAGTGCAGGTAAATAAATTGTGAGACAGCGAAGTAAACTGAAAGAAACATAAACCAACAATTTACTAAATGAAAAAGAATATATGAATGTGTGCAAACAACTTAGCAAGAAAGGTAAATGTGCAAGTATACCGACTAACATAAAATAAACTGAAAAAATAATGGGAAAACAATTTTAAATTGACAAGTTTTAACTGAGAAAATAATGAAAATAAGAGGTTTTGAAAACTCAACGGAAACAAAGACAATTTCATAATGGACAAAACTTAAGCTAGAATAACTTGACAATGAATGAAGGTTTTAGATATGAGAATTGACTTCGAACTAGATCGTCATGAAAACCAAAGGAAGCTAAAACGAAAATGACCAACAGACATACAATTTTAGTCGACCACCAACCGACACAGTCTTGCGACGGTTTTTAACCATCGTTAATGTTGGCAGAGGTTTAAAATTGCCACTAAAGCAGATGACTTGTGGATGTCCCATAAAAATGGAATGTCTATATATCATTGCTCAAGCTAAAATGGCTAAAAGTAATGTACAAATGAGTAAACTGACAAACAAACAAACAAAAAGGCACAAAAATAAAATATGAGGGTAAAAGAAATGCTATAAACTAAATAAATGCAAATAACTTAAAATACCATGACGTAAAAGAAATAGGTAACGGGAAGGTGTGCAGGCATTAAAAGTTTTTCTTAATATTAGTGTATATTTGTATTTCAGTTGAGTAACGTGAAAACATTTCATTTCATAAGAAGAGACTCGTTCACTTCTTACCTCGAAGTGAGTGCTAATGTCCGTTAAAACTTGAGCCAACAAATATCCAAACATACCTTTAGTAATTAGCGCAATGCTCATTTGAAAAGTTTAGACAAACGTGAATGCAATTAGTATCACTTCAGGATGAAGTCGAAGCCAATGAGAAAATCATCTCTTAATATTCAATTATAAAGGTGAAGGGTGGGAAACCATAAGAGCATGTGATTTTAATAAATAACCCAAGAGTTGCCAAACAATATAGTGACTATACAGCTTCCAAAAGTTAGACTTCAACATGGCTTGCTATACATTCATCCCACCACCTACACAAACAATCATTGAAAGCTAGATAAAATCAAACATTTAGCACAGAATGGAGTTCCTTCAATCTGATTTACTTTTGGAGCCTGTTTTATCTTCTTTCACAGGAGGGACTAACAATTTGAATGTCCACACTGCCAAAATAGTTGCCTCTATGGGGGCAAGCCAGTATACAAGGATGTGCTCTCTTGTTATGTGATCCCCTCTAGCATAAGCCCATCCCATTACCTGAACATGTCAAACAATGTTCCTTAGCAAGAAAACAAGAAAGGTTTGATCTACAATTCACATAACCAAGGTTCTGTAAACAAAACAATGACAGATAAAAATTGATCAGCGGTACTTACAGCTGCTGGGTTCATACAACCACCAGTAAGATCAGAGCCAAGTATGTGAAGCGTTAGCTTGGAAAGGCTGGAGATCCAAGTCTTCATGAAGAAACTTCCAGGAATTTTTGTGGCAAGCCCAAGTGAAACACTTACAATTGCAAATGTCAGTAATCCTTCTGTCAATGCGCCCCGATGGATGTCAATATTCAAACGTGGTCCACGCCCTACTTCAGGAATGGTATCAATGAGAAGTTTAACTCCAACAATAGATCCAAGAACCTGAAGAGATTAAAACCATGCATATTAGAACGACAATCTTCAATTGAAGTTGAGTTTAAGATATTAACTTATTTGGTTGAGATGTATAAAAATGGTTCATCTATACTAGAACATGATGCAGCACTTGGTACCCCTGCTTCCTCACACATTAGACATCACCACATATACATGGGTGTTCTGTGGTATGTTATATCTGAGCAGTACTGTGTTTCTACACAATATCTCATCAATACATGCCAGAGCAAGGACGCCTAAAGCTTTAAGTATAATAAGAAACTCGAAAAGAAATAATCATGATTGTTCAGATTTTGACCCATAAAACCAGTCATCTAGTCACATTCACTTATACACCAGATTCGCCATACTAATAGTGGACTCAATCACTAGTAAAAGATCTACAGAAGATTATCTCTGAGGAGATTACTGTCTTCTTTGTGAACTCTAATGATTAACTACCAGATATCTTCACTAAATACCTTCAAAGTGGAATGGTAGTGTGTATATATAACAAGCTTAATGCATATGCACGACCTCGCATGTTAAGTGTTAATATTAATTGTCAATACCATTAATACTGATATCCCATGTAAACAAAAACAAAATCCTGTTTTGTTTAGGATGTATATCAATCCCTAAATAAAAACAAAATTCCTATGAATGAGAATGTCACAAGACTTCAATTTGTGCTGGCAGTGCCCAGTTATATGTAGTTCAGCTATATATAAGTATATTGCACAAGGGCACTCTGTGTGTGTGTGTGTGTGTGTGCGCGTGTGTGTGTGTGTGGATGTATTGGAGGCAAGGATGGGAACTGTGTAGAAAAAAAAATAAGTACTTGTATTGGGACACAAACACACAGTAGCCTGAAAGGATAGTTGGAAAGTGAGATGTGCTTAAAAGGGTAGAAACATATCTTAGAAAAATTATGGGGATAAATGGAGAAAGAGAACAAAAAGACTAATTCATGAGATTTTATTTGGACCCCATCATCAAATGCCCCAACCAGGGTGACAATGCCTCAGCTTAGATAGATACCTCCAAATAAGATATGACAAGTCAATTAATCACAAGTACCTTTGATTTTGTATTCAACATAAATTATCCCAACAGCATAGAAAAGTAAAAACTTGCTGAAGCTGTAAGCAAATGCACAGTTAGGATAACTGCCTTTAGAACCCTCAAACAATCAGGAACTCTAAGTAAATAAAAAAAAAAGGAAAAGAACAGAGTAGAACCTATTTTATTTTCACATAGAATTTTTTTATAACTACATGTATTCATATTCAGTCTTAAAATCATATGTAACATAAGTCCTCCTAATCAACTTGTGATATGAACACAGGTAAAATCAAACATGAGAAAAGTACACAGACCAAATCTTCAGATATAATTTCAATAATCAACAAAGGAATGTTTTTGCTTCAAAATCTTAATTATACATGTATCTAAGAGTAGGAATGCCTAGTGCCTACAAATAAGAGTTAAGCCGTCTTCTGCACGCAGAAAATTCAAAGATATTCTAATTGCATCTCAAATGCTCCACTTAACACGAGAAGAAACAGGTGTGTTTGCACTCGTGACACGGATATCCAAAGAAGAATATACCCCACCCACGGTCCCTGATTGTATCAAATATCGATCAAGTTAGCCCCGATGTTTTCTTCTTCTAAGGACTAACTTGCCCGACACAGGGACGAAATTGAGCCAAGCATAAGCATGTTTGGATCAGTTTTTTTCTTTTCATAATCAATTTTGACACCCACAAACTGCACCTAAGCTTTTTCACATAATTGATTTTGGCTTTCTTTTAAAGATTTCCAAACATACATGATAATAATTATAATCCATATCAAATAAGCTATGTAAGGGGAGAAAAACAAAAGAAAGAAGGAAGAAGGTAACCTGGGCGGGAATTCTAGAACCAAGACAGTAGATGAAGTTGCTGAAATCTCCAGAGATAGCACCAGACAAAACGGTGAGAGGGTTGTAGGCCCCACCACGGGTAACCTTAGCAAGGAACGCGAAGAAGAACATGTTGACGACAGAGAAGACAATCTTGACAATCTCACCGACATGGTCATGACCCAAACCCAGATATTTGAAGACGAATATCCGAACCAGAACACCAGACCATACCCACATGAAAGAAAGAACGAAATCTGACACCACAAGCCTCGTTCGTCCCACCATCATCATCAACAACAACAAGAAGAAACAGAGGTGTGATTCGTGATCAGGAACACGCTGCTACATGGGCATGTTTGTTGTTCTTGTTCTTGTGGTGTGGGCATGAAAATGGAGATACCAAACTGCGTGGTCATGTCGTGGACGAAGCAATTTTATTCTCAAATAGTAAATTGAATTGATTTCCACCAATAACAAAAATAATAATTTAGAAACCACTTATCTTAAATTCTATTGGTTCACACCACCTTTATTTTTATACAAAAATTTATGATCATTTTTAAGTTTTAAATCGATAGCATGCCGAGAAACAAATTAAAGTTCAACACACTTGATACATAATAAGACTCTTTAAGCATTTAGTTGATGGTTCGATCTATAAGCATTAGGGGTGTGTTAACAATAAAATATCTGATTATTGAAAGTGATTCATCTCTAGCAGTAGGGTGGGTTAACAATAAAAGCAATAGGCCGTGGAAATTGCTTAACGCTCTGAACCAAATTGATATGTGGCTGATTGAAGTGAATTGCCTAAAAGTGAATCATATATTCAGGGAAGCGAATGGTGAAGTTGACAGATTGGCTAAAAGAGGAGCTGAGTTTACAAGAGATCTCATTTATTTTAAAGAGTCCTTTTATTTGTAATAGCTTAGTGTTAGATTTTCTTGTTCTTTCCTAAATACTAGGTATTATACCCGTGCGTTGCACGGGTTTATTACAACATTTTTTAACATTATATAATAATAATTATAGTTTAAATTATTACATAAATATTAGAATAGTTTTTTTTAATAAAAAATAATTATTGTGTTCAACATTTCAAAAATTTTGAAAAAAAACTTTTCAATAAATAGTATTGGAGTTCTCTTTATAAATAATTAATATTGCTCAAATTTAATAATTAATATTTAATAATCAGCATTAGATCATTTTATAAATTTATTTATTTATTTAATAATGTGAAAAATAATACAGTCCATTTGAGAAAAGATTAAACAATAAGTTTTTAATGCCATCAAGACAATTATTTTACCCTTTTTTTTGTACTTTTTACAGAGAAAGTCATTTTTTGAAAAGGGCAATCACAACTTTTCAAACAGGTTTAGACATTTTAAAGTGGAGAAAAATAAAGTAATGTCATCTTTGTCAACTATAATAAGATATAAATTAAATAGATTAAGTATTATGTAATAAATTTATATTTATTCAACTTTGGTCATAGCTTATTTTCTCTATTAAGTTTGCTCAAAATTGTTTTTACAAATATATAATAAGATCATAAAATTATATTGAGATTGTTTCTTCAAATAAAACACATACATTATATTTTTTTTTTGAACGTTACGTTATAGTTAATAGTAAATAACTTATAGCGTCATTTTAAAACTTAAACTATTTTATCTAAATTATTTATTGATAACATTATTTTGTCATTAATCAAGTTTAATTTTATTATTTTTCCCTAAAGCAAAATTCAAGTCAATTTTTAATTTTATGAATATTATTATTCAATTTTGGTAGTTGAATAACTTTTAACAATACAATTTTTTTCATTTTTTAATTTAATTATTTAATATATTAATTACAAAGAAATTTGTTATTGCTTCCTTTATTTTAATACAAAGGTAGGAAGATTTTACTGCTTAATGTGTTCAATAAATTTTTTATGATAACTAAATTAAAAAATAAATGACTATGACTAATATATATTTTTTGAAATATTTTTGTATCTAATTAAATATTTTATTAACCTCCCTACCTGAAATAAAAGTGTAGCTTTTGTTTATTAGAGTGTCTTGTTTCGTTTTTTTTTTCCATACGTTTTTAGAGAACTAAAGAGTTATGTTTCAGGAGTCTTTTGTCATGTTTTATTCTACCTTATACAAAAAACATAAAAATTAGTTAGTAGTTGAATAACTAAATGATTTGAAAATTTTATTGATAGCTTTTGTTTAGTTTAATGTATATAATACAATTGAATTATACATTTTTGTAGGTGTTTGAATAGCTAATGACTTAGACAATTTTATTCATTTTTAATATTTTAATTTAATTTATTTAATACAAAGGAAAATGTTAATACAAAAGGTTCAAAGTAACTTTTACATTTTATTAGGTGGTGTAAAAAATAATAATAAGTTTTATTTGTTGTTTTTTTAAATTCCTCAAAATATGATGAATAATTATTATTAAATTAATTTTAATTTTAATATATAACAAATTAGAAAGTTTTACAATTAGAAAGAAGTATAAAAAATTACTATTAACTACGTAATATTGTTATTAATGTAAATTTAGTTGATTTCAATTATTATTATTACTTAAAAACTCCCCTCATGTAGTAATTAATAATTAAAATTTAAATAATATCAATATTTAATTTAAAATATGAGAAATTGAAAAGTTTAACAACTACTAATTAATAATTAATAATAAGTGGATGTATATTAAAACTTGAATAAAAACTTGTTTAACTTCATTATTTAATGCATTTAGTACATATAGCTCAAGTGAGCTTTACATATATATATAGATTGCTCTGTGGGTTTTTGCTTACTGTTGAAAATAGAGGGCTGTGTTTTTTGTGGGTTTGCTTGTGGTCTAGTACTCTTTTTCCTCTCTTGGGTTTTTTCCCACTGGGTTTTCCCTTGAGAGGTTTTAATGAGGCTAGCCATAAGTCGTTAGATCCCTGTTTTGGTCCCTCTATTTCTTTTGCCTTACCTACTTTGAGAGGGTTGTTCTCTTAGACTTTTCTTCAATAATAGTTTGCTTTGTTCTCAAAAAAAAAAAAAGCATTAGGGGTGTGTATGAAGAGAAATTTTCTAAGATTGGGTCCTTTTGTTTTAATGTTTGGTAACGACGGAAAACAATGTTTGGAAAACTTAAATTTGAGAGAAAGAATTTGTGCTTAGGAATGATATTGTAAATGTAAGTTTAAAAGAATTGTTTTTGCTTGGATGGAATAAAATTATAAAAGGATGTTGCATTTAGAGATATAATTACCATAGGACACATATAATATAAAGTAGGCTTAATACATCAGAAGGCCCCTGAAATTGTAAAGGGAATCAGTTCCAGGGCCTGTAAAATTTTCGCATCAAATTGGGTCCCTAAGAATTTTTTTTTAATTCAATTAAGGACAAATGCTGTCAGACTTCAATTTTATCCTAGTCAACAATTTCACGTGGCATTTTTATTTTTTTTAAATCTAAATAATGTCACATGTTATAATTAATTGAAAATCAATATTAATCCTTAATTTTATACTAGTTTGTAATTCCCAGTTTTTTCTTTTTTTAAAAAAATAAATTAGTTTTTTTTCTTCTGAAAAACAAAAAAGTGAAAAACCCAAAAGAATCCGGTCATTTTCTTCATTCTGTGTTATGTTCATCTTCTTCCTCTATTCTATCTCTTCTCCCAGCCACCTCTCTTCCCCTCTTCCTCTCTTCTCCTCCCACACCACCCTCTTCCCCCATGCAACCAGATCTGGATTTTAGATCTAGATCTGTCTTCCCCTCTGCAGATCTCGCAAAACGCCACCACGCACAGATCCGCTGTGGAAGGTGAGTCGCGGCTAAGCCACCGTGGAAGAACGAGGTCCGGCCTTGCGTCGTTGAAGATCCATAACTACAGACAGAGAGGATTGTGGCGTTTTGATAGAAAAAATTTGGGTTATTATGTTATGAACTTTTGCCTTTCAAGGTTCTAAACGTGTAAACATGGGGCTTTGGTGTTTTGAATATCAAATACCAGGATCTTGAACGTAAAAGCTCAAAACTTTGATGATGGCAGTGGGTTGGTGGGTTTGGTATTCAAAATTGACGGATCTTATAGTATTGATTTTTATCTTCTAGGTTTCATTTTTCTTATCTTCTGGGTTTCTGGTGGTGGGGGTTGAGATGGCCGGGTGAAAATGATTTGGTGGTGGAGGTGATGACTGTGGCTGGGTTTCTGGTGGTGGACTGGTGGTGCAGTGAGGGGTTGGAAGAAGATGAATTTTCAATTTAGGGATGAAAGATTTTAATTAGGGATTGGTTATAATTAGATTAGGTTAGATTATTAGATTATTAGATTAGTTTATTAGTTAGATTATTAGTTTATTTAGTTAAGGATATTAGATTAGGTTATTTATTAAGTTTTTTTAATTTTTTTCTGATTATTTAATTGAGTTGGAATTAAAAATATTTTTTAATTAAAAAATAATAATAAATGCCACGTGGAATTGATGACTGCGATAAAATTGAAGGCTGGCACACTTTGGCCTTAATTGAATTAAAAAAAAAATTCTAGGGACCCAATTTGATGCAAAATTTTTCTAGGCCCTGAATTTGATTCCCTTTATAATTACAGGGGCCTTCGCCTTAAAAGTAAGTGAGAGTCGGATAATTAGTGAGTCTGTGAGGGAGTGAGGCATGTTGCCAATAAATAGAGAGTTTAGGGTGAGTATTGATATCTTTTGGATCATTTTGGGGTTTGGGACTTGGAGAAACACCCTCTCCAATTACTCAGCAACCTTGTGTTTTTGTATCCCCAATATATCGTAAAAATGAATGGTGGGAATTAAGTACACAGTAAAATGCATGTAAACTTAATTTTATGCAATGGGACAGTGATTAAGTTCCTTATACTAAAATTTAAGTTTAGCTATTGTATACATAATTTAAACCAACCAGATATTGTATCCAAACATTCTTTGAATGATAAAGGAAGCCTAACAGAAATTGAAGATAAAACAAACACGTTCTAACTTCTAAGTAGCCATTGGTATGAGGTATCTTGTAGTTATTTCCATTCCGCAGATAATCCATATCAAATTGAGATATGAAAGAGGGTGTTTGTGATAAGGAAAGCACAAAGAAAGAAGGAAGAAGGCAACCTGCATAGGAATTATTCTAGAACCAACACAGTAAACTGAATTGATTTCACACACCCGGCCCTTCTTTTTACACACAACTTCTAAGTTTATTATTATGATGTTTACTTAGAATTTTACATCATTGGGTTCAGCAATTAACATGTCGTCCAACATTTGACAGAAACTGCTGCAGGGGCATTCTTTCTGTCATGGAGCCCCGGCCTGAGACAACTAGCCACGTTTCAGACTTTATTTCTGGCTGCTTCCACTCCATGGATGGTGCTGCTATTGCCTTAATCTTCTGACCCTTCACGTTGTCGCATCACCTCATTTAGAACTCCATCTACATCACAGTCAACATACTCTGTATCTTCCACTCGTAAATAGGAAAGACTTGGAGTGTATAAGTTTCCATGGGAACAAAAGTTCTTCATCTTTGGGCATTTTATAATACTTATATCTGTACAAACTGGTAGCTCTACATAGCAATAGAAAGTGCTATGCAAGAAACAATTCAGTCTGGGCAAATTTTGTAATCTAATACTATCGAAGGTTGAGAATATGATCTTAGCCTTATATAGTTGTTGTTCTTCTTCTTCTTCTGGCGAAAAATTATAATCACATGCATTTTGGATTATATTTTCCATCTTGTTACACTGAAACACGTCTAGCGTACACCATCGCGGAAGACTTTTGACAATGGAAATATCTGGAAACACATATTTCAAATCATGGCACCCGCTGATCCCTATCCAACTTAAATTTTGAAAGCAAAGTCGTTGAGCATGATTTTTCCAAATGTGCTTCATTTTTGGCAGAGAAAACAATTTCAGACTCTGTAACTCATACTGCACCTTATTATAACTTTCATAATCAGTTGATTCAAATATTTCCTCTACCAACTCACATTTATCTACTTTAAGACTCAGTAAATGTGAGAATAAGTGCATAGCGGTGGATGAGATGCAGTTCAATAACCTGTTACATCTTTCGAGGACAAGTCGTGTTTCTCTTTTAATATAGCCAAGAAGTTGTTCATCTTGCTCCAAACACATTAAATTCTCTAATTCTTGCAACTTTGTCTGCACAACCACCCAATAACGACTCATGTTAGTCAATCATCTACACTATATTCAAAATTGCTTACAAAAAAAAACTCTATATTCAAAATTAATAAATTATTCAATAGAAAGATGTATGGGAAACTTATGTGCTCACCATGTATTTCTCTCGATAGTATTCATAATGTATTGCCAAATTAATATCTCCAAATGTACGCATCCCTACTGTCCAGTAACTCAAATGTACTCGATCAAGATTTGGTGTGCTCACAATTACATTTCCTTGGGGAAATCTTGTTGTTTTTGGACATTTTTCAGTTGATGAGATCATGATGTCATAGTCATATGCTCCTGGACAAAAGCACTTGAACTTTGGCACATTCTCTAGCCTAAAGTTCTCTAATTGTGGAAGTGAAATCTGAATCTTATTGTAATCCTTATTCATTTCCTTGTCCTCTACAACATCACATAATGGGATATCATAGTCATAATCTCCTGAACAAACATACTGTAGATTAGGAAGTGTTTTAAGGATCAACACCTTCAACTGGGGAAACAAAATCATGACCTTATTGCCTCCTTCACTATTCTTGTCTTCCTTCGTAACTATCTCCTCCATACATTTACAGTCCAAAACAAGTAATTCGTGAAGCCTCTCAAGGCTTTTGGCCATGGAACGAGAGAGCAAACTCTTCAAACTATGGCAAGCATAAATATGAATTGATGTTAGCTCTTTAAAGCCTGCATGCCTTGTGATGTTGTCTTTCCATATGTATCTCAGGTTTGGTAAATCACTTAGAATCACTTCTTGAAGCTCATAATTTGTGACATCCTTTTGTTCTATACCTTCTTCTTCTTTTGTTTCAAACACCTCAGTTAGTGAATCACAATATTCTATAGTGAGTGCCCTCACATGTTGAAGCATTTGTATCTCATTGAACGGAACAATTGTCAACAGTTTGTGAAATGATATTATATTCATTTCTGATTTTTTCATGAAGTATTCAAATATACCTTTTCTATGGAGCTCGCTCCAATCCAACTTGTCAGATTCTTGTAATGCAACCTGCAAATTCATGAATGTATATTAATTCCAAAACTAGCACTTTACTTTAATCTAAAATTCATTCATTAAATATTAATGGTTTTTTTAATTTATGGAGTGTGATATATTTTCAAAGTTATAATTTTATCAGTAATTAATTTAGAGTTAGAATGAGACATACAAATTCTTTAAATCCTCGAATAGTGGCATTCAAGTCTTTATTTTGTATATAGTTGTTACTATATTGTTTGATCTCCATAGTGACATCCTTGAGCTTAGGCGTGTGGGAAGATCCTCGTACAAGCACTTCCATATTGGGGCACCCTATAATCTCCACCTCTTGAAGCGATGGAAAATTGATATCAGAGGAACCGTGATAGAAGGACTTAAGTTCAGGTAGGTCTTCAAGAAATAAATGCTGCAAACTAGGGAGGACAATCTTTTTTTGAGATTTTTCAGTTTCTTCATGAATTAGTACTATTTCTACCATGTTCTTGCAATCTTTCACTGTTAGTTTCTCAAGATGTTCAAGACTACTCAAGGCTGAATAAGAGAACAATATGTGGATTTTGTTGCAAGCTTCTATGAATAGAGATGTTAAGTTTGGAAAAGAAGACTCGTCCATTAATGTTTGATGTGTATTCCTTATGTGATCTCCCTCACAAGCACCCTGAAATTTAAAAAGAAATTCATATTGTAATTGCAGTATTTTATATTGTTCACTTTTGTATGCTATAACTCTCAATTATCTAATCATAGCAATAAGATAAAACAACTAAATACTAATTTTCTTTAAGTTTATCTATTAGCTGAAGGACATGTACGGTTCTCTTCTAATCTTCAGGTCATATAATCTATAGTTAAAAAAATAAAACATAATATTAGCAAAAATTCATATCTTTTACAAACCATTTCCTCTTGTTTGTCGAAGGGCTCGAAGATTTTGGAAAATCCAAATTTCACAAGATTTGGCAGCTTGCTTAAGTGAAGAGACTCTAGTCGAGGGAACAAGTTTACAATGTCTTGCTTTTCTTCTCTTTTAGCCACTATAGTCTTTAACTTGACACAATCTTCAACTTTGATAGTGTTCATGTGTGATGGAATAATGAAATTGTTATTTTCCTTGAGAGAAAATATCACATCCATCAAATGACATTTTCTTATACAAAGGTTGTCTGGAATAGGCATATGGTCTATTGTTTCCTTGTTCTTCATTTCGTAAATGGAAGAAGCATGATTTGGTGCTAATGATATCTCCTAAAATCCATAGGGCAATGTTAAATATATAAGAGAAGCTTTGAAATTAGTTGCAAATAATACTTCTACTATTATATAAAGCATGGTCTATATGAGTAGATACAATGCCAAATAGGCAAATACTATTAATATGCATTTTTTTCATTTTTATGCAGATATGACATTAATTAATTTGCCTTGTTTATCACAGATTTACAATTGTTATTTTAATTTTATCCTTGAAAGATAAAAAAAATTGATCAACTTATTTTAAAAAATGTGATAACTAATAAAAAGGGATGAAAAAGATAGTCAGATTTAATACTTAAAATGACTAAAATTAAACATTATTTTTCTATCTTTCTGCTATATAAATGAGAATCTCCATTAATTTTAAGATACTAAAACAACCAATCACATATCTTTTAGACATAAATGTCACTCTCATCTTTAGTTATTTGCTTCTTATTTGTCATGTTTTAATTTTTTTATAAAGGTATGATCAAAAAGAAAAATTATGGAAGACTATATAGAGACAGTAGGAATATATATAATGTGATTTTGTACCTGAGTTCTTCTCTTATTTGTTTTTTCTTCAAGAATGTAGTTGGATAAGAACGACATGCATCTATGAGAGCAATTCGAAGACTTAGACTTTTTATCCTTGAAGTCACAAAAACCAATATTTTTTCTGCTTTCCTTATATCTGACATTATGATTCTCCAGCTTTTCTTGAATAGGGGTTGGCAATAAAGACATCTTCAACATAGGACAATCATAGATCTCTAATTGCTTCAAAGATGGACATTGTAACTCAAAATAATCTGAACAAATTCTCACAAGTTGTGGAAGTCCCGAAAGTGATACAGAACATAATTTACTAAGCACAATCTTTTCCACTTGTCCCTTACATTTATTGTTTTCCACTTCTGAATCCCTTCTCCAAACCACTATATTCTCGATCAACTTGCATGAGCTTACATTTAATATCTCAAGATTCGTGATTGCTCTAATGATGACAGATGTAAATATATGTCTTAAGGAGTCACAATTTGAGATTGTTAGTGATCTTAAATTTTGAAATCCGAGGACACAATTTGGAACATTACCCCAAAGAAATTTTAGATTATTGAGGTATGATATTTCAATGTTTTCCAGTTGAGGAAACAACAATGCATAGCCATTAGATTGTGAATATCCTTGTAAGTCAAACACTATTTCTAAGGAATTGCATTCATGTAGCAAAAATTTTTCCAACTTGGGGAAATTTTCCATCCAATTAAACGAGAACAACTTGGCACTGGTTTGATAGAACATTTTGCCATTGGTTTTAGAATGTGATCTATCTAAAGCCTCGACCTCCTCAACATTTGTTGGGTCACCTAATTTAGTGGAATAACTCGATCCCTGGACAAATGTCACAATATTCAATTTCAGACCATATAAAAAAGTGATTGTTCAAGCTTGAGATAAGAATAAAACCTAAATGATAATTGTAGCAAAATGATTAACAATTATAGTTCACTTACGTGAAGAGTTGGCTGATGCCGTTCATTCCAATCAATGATGTTACTGAAGCCAATAAAATTTGGAAGGCGTTTCAGCTCCAGTTTCGACAAATATGAGAATCCGACAATTGATTTCTTGATTTCATGGTGATCAGAGAAATGAAGTATTTCCCTTAACATGGTAAGATTCTCTAGAGACAATGACTTGATTATTGGGAAGGCGCAACAGCGAGTGTTTTGATCTATAACATACTGGATATTGTGGCATGAATGAAGTCTTAGATCTTCCAAGTTTTGGAGTCCATCGTCATCTAAATCATAGATGACATTTTTAAAGTCCTTCATTTTCTCTAATATGAGGATTTCACATTTCTTAACCAATTGCGAGTTCTTAATAAAATTGCAATTTGTCTCTTTGAGTTGTAACTTGTTTGACTCTAAATACCCATGATCACGATGTTTATAGAAAGTTTCCCCAGGAATCATATAAACCCAAAAAAAATCTAGGTTTTTGAAAATCAAATTGTTGTTGTGTAAAACTTCTACGTTCCTTACTTTGATCTCAAGAACCTTTAATTGACGAGAAATAGTTCCTAACTCTTTGATAACGGCTTTGTTCAGCATCCAAGGAAAATTTTCAACCCTGAAGTAAAGCTCTTCAAGCCGAGAAAGCTTTGCCAAAACATTAGCTGAAATGAAGTTAAGATTATCACATCCTGTCAAATCCAATAATCTTAGAAATTTCAATTGTCCGATTTCAGTTGGAAGCTCTTTAATATTTGAGTATGCAAAGCTTAAGATTTCCAATTTCTTAAGCTCCCTACCAATTACGGATATATCTCCAACATCACAACCTTGTACATGCAGCATATGAAGATTGGCTAAGGCTTGGAGTAGAGATGGAATTTGCGAAATGCACATATTTTGAAGAGCTAAAACTTTAAGGTTACTCATTCCTTGGATGAAGTTTTCAAGCCATGGAATTGTTGTTTCTTTCGTCCTTGACAGTAGTTGTAAAAGCTCAAGGGCTGGAGTTGGACATTCAAAGACATTTTCTAACTCTGTCGTCTCATCCAAGACGAGTGACATTCTACGCCATTTTCCTTGCTTCATCCGCTTTAATTCAACTTTACTCGTCACAAATATCCCAAGTTCTTCTCTAGATGAAACTATTAGTGCTACATCACGCACAACATCATGCATCTTCACACACCCTGGCTTGTCGCTGTCTAACAATAAGAAGCATCTCTTCAAATTGATCACCCAATAATTCACTTGTTCCCTCACTTTCAACATTGTGTCAAGGACTTCAAACAATCCTATTCCCACTCCATAACGGAATAGGCTTTCAATAGGAATGTCAAAGTCTTCAGGGAACAAGCCACAAAGCAAAAGGAAACACATTTGCTCCTTATCTAAAAATGTGAAGCTCATCTCAATACGTGAATACACACATCTTTGCATTTCTGAGAAGGTTGATACTTGACAGTTTCTCAAGTTGTCACGTAAAACATCCCATGCAAGCTTTTCCTCATTGCTAAGTGCTCTTCCAAGTGTCACGATTGCAAGGGGTAATCCACCACATTCCTCTGCAACCTCCTTTGCTATTGGATTGATGTCAGGTTTATCTACAACATCCCCTGCCATCTCCCGAAACAAAGACCAAGCTTCTTCTTTAGATAGCACAGAGACCATAAAATCCTCTTGACTCCCCATCTTCTGACACACTTTTTTGAATCGTGATGTGAACAATATTTTGATTCCCTTTTGATGTTCTTGAGAAGGAATTCCAATCCATTCAAACTTAAGCTCATCCCACATATCATCCAGTATTATTAAGACCATGCCGGCCTTTTCAATCAACCATTGGTGTAATTCCTTGGCTTTTTCTTCCATGCTTGTACTTTGGAATTTCAATCTTAAACCATCAATAATTTGACTTTGGATATTCTCATAATTTGGATTTTGGGACACAACCACCATCACAACTTTATTAAATTGCTTACTTTTCTCCATAATTTGGATCAATTCTTTCACTAGTGTAGTTTTCCCCACTCCACCCATCCCACAAATGCTAATCCTTTTGAATTTATCATCCTTCAATTTCTCTATCACATCTGTTATAATTTTGTTTCTAGACTCCAAGCTCTTAATTTCTTCTGAAAATGATGGTGGTGGAGCTTTTGGGTAGGATATAATCTGTAATTTGTTTTCTTCCTCCTTCAAACTTGAAATATGTTCTGTGTTTTTAGTAGCATGCTTTCCTAATGAGTAATTAAATGCCAAATTTGGACATTTTCCATGAAAGCATTTCTTTTCCTTACTAACTTCATTTTCATAGAAATTTCGCAACTCTTTTTCAAGTGTTTCCACGTCGTCGAGCCATTTTTGCACATTTGGTACAATCTCGCATCCTTTCCTTATTTCTGCATCGATCCTCCCTTGCAATGCTTTCTTCATACGCTTTAACTTCTCATGTTCTTCCTTCAAATTGGCTACGATTGTTTTGTGTTGGATCAAATATTGAAAATGCTTCACGGTAGACTCTACTACCAAGTCACCAAGTTTTGTGACAACTTCTTTTGTCAATTCATTAAGACAATCCATATTTTTTTCCTCAATTGCAGATGAATCTATATTATGACATCGTTAAATTAAATCAATCATTTAAAACAAACACAATTAGAATTAGATTTCGCAAAATGTATAGCTAGGCGATCAAAATGAGTCAACTATGTAACTAACACCCACATACATCTTACTTTTATTTTTTATTTATATTAATTATGTCAATATGTGAGTATCTGCTTGCATATCAACCTACCATGATGGGGTTATTTCTCCCAATAGAGATTTTTCCATTCATAATACTCAAACACAATACATTACTTATGGAGAATTATGCATGTGTCACATGAACCAATCACCAGGTGGTAGAAAAGTACATAAATATAACTTAAAACATTTGTAATGACGTGTATCATCAATATGTACTAAGTTTTAAGTCACGATAAACATTTGAAAAGACCGGGATGGAGGCAACTGTTCAGTCTAACTGATGATGATGATGACGTTTTTTTTTTGTAAGCGATGATGATGATGACGTGGGTGTTATTTTGGTTACGATGTTTATGTTATTTTCTCACCTAGACCCAGACTTTATGTTATTTTCTCACCTAGACCCAGACTCTGGCTGTTAAGATACATTGATTAATGTAGGTACTTTGACAGGAAGACAATACGTCTCCAACTACTAAACGACACATTTCCGTACTTCTCATGACTATTGACACATACACACGTGCGCACACACGTACGAATTTATTTTCCTTAAAATAACTTTATACTTCCCTTATAAAGGATTATGATTCCTAAAGTTAAAGAGGCATACGAACTTGTCAAAATACTTTGAGAAGAAAAAAGAGTATTAGATTAAATAATGATATCATTAAGGTATGCTTTGAAAGAAACCTTGTACTCATTAAATTATGCTTTGAAAGAAATTGTTGTTCCTTTGATCATGATTGTGTACATTTTAGCTAAGGTATATTTGTCTGTGACAAGATGTGGGACCAACTGTTGTAACATCATGGATGTAACATTTGTCCCTGAGAACCTACTGTGTGCTTGGTTGATTTATTCTAGAAGCTTTGGATTGTTTACGTGATCAACAAACTAGGGTTGTTGAAAAAGCTTATGTGCGTAGTTCAGAGAATATATCAAGTATGATCAAATCGGTTACAAAGGATTTGATTTAAATTTAAATTGTGGAAGGTTCTATCTTTTGTTCAAATCTTATTTGATAAGATTTGTTGCATATTTCAAAAAGATTAACTTCCTGTTTTGTTGTAGACTCTTTGTTCGTTCAAGCCATCAAAGACAAGGCATGAAGAACTACTATTTATGAAGACCTAAACCTAGTTGCTAGGTGTGCTTCGTGTTGTGTTATTAGAATTTCATTCTTGTGAGTTCACACTGTGTTTTGTAACTCTCTCTCATCAGCTTTACTTGTTGTTGTTTGACTGAGAGTTGTTTGCTTGTTATTGTTTGATCGTGTGATCTGTCTTTACTCTTGTTGTAAGGGATCAATCACTGGAGCAGTGATTGTGAGAGAAAGTGAGAGGGACTCTCATACTTAGGGGGAGGACTAAGTACAAAACACTAGTTAGTATTAGGTGACATTGGTATTAAGCATGGGTTGCTTTTGTAAAACCGCTATACCAATACACTAATAGCGGATTTTCTTTCTCGGGTGAAAACTCTCCAGACGTAGGTGATATTGCATCGAATTGGGTTACCAATCTCTTGTGTTAATCTTTGTTGTTCTATTGATTAACTTGCTCAATTGGACTTGATTGATTGTAACATGTTGTACAAGATGTCTTAGACATCTAGTAGAACATATGTCCTACGGTTGTCAGAATTTCAGAAATCTAGTACACCATTTTCAATACTGTTTCATTGACTATATTATAATTAAATGATTTTCAAAAAACAAAAATTTTGTTTTCAATCAGAGTTTCAGTTTAAGTAGTCAATTAGGTTTTCATGTTGCTTTTGGGTAGGGCGGAGCCACCGAGTAGTTATGGCAATGTGTACCATGTTAGATCTGCATCTTGAGAATCTTGATGGAAAGATTGTGTTTCTTCATATGGATAACTTGAAGAGGAAACATATATGCTCGTACTAGAAGACTTTGAAGAACAAGGAAAAGGAAACTTGGTTTACAGGTTGACCAAATCTTTGTAAGGTTTGATGATGATGATTTCATCATCTTGGTGTTGTATGTGGATGACATGTTTATGATAGACCCTAACAAAGACTGAGTCCAAAAATTGAAGGAACAATTGGCTAGGGAGTTCAATATGAAGGACTTGGGGCCCGCAAACAAGAATTTAGGGATGCAAATTCACCGAGAAAGAAAATACATGAGGATCTGGCTTTCTCAAAATAATGATCTGAGCGTCATTCAAGATTGTAAGCTAATCTCTACTCACTTCCTATTAATTACAAATAATCCTCAAGTATGTGTCCTAGCAATAAAGCAGAGAGGATAGAAATGTCTCAAGTATTGTATGCATCAGCGATGGGAAGCCATATGAATATTGTTGTGTATTGTGACAGTCAGAGCGCCTTGCAAATTACAAGGAATCCAACCTTTCATTGCAGGATAAAGCACATAGGAGTTTAGCATCATTTTTTCAGAGAAGTAGTAGAAGAAGGAAGTGTGGAAATGCATAAAACATACACTAAAGATAACCTAGCAAATGTAATGACAAATCCGATCAATTTTGAAAAGTTTGCAACGTATGCAATTGGATATCATTAATTATTGCTCATCCACCATCATTGCTTCCCATGTGCACCATCTCAAGTGGTGACACAATCAAAAGGAGATAAAGCCCATTTTGTGGCTCTTTGTGATGTTGAAGAGGCAAGCTCAAAGCCTATAAATAGCAAGCAATGTTTCATCCGTTGAGGCATCCAATCATCAAGCAATTCAATGTGAATTGCAATTGAGAGAGGAAAATTAGTGTTGTTTGGGTCTTTCTCTGGCCCAACAGTGGTATCATAGTCGATGATTGTTTAACCATGGGCCCGGGCCTCTGAGACTCAGGAGCACAAGCCCAGAATGACGGCCTCTAAGGTTCTGGATGAGTACAAGCCCAACTTTCATTTGAGATGGACTCACACTTGAGGGGGAGAATGTTGGAAATTCAAGTGTGAGTAAGTCTCACATTGGAAGATAAGGATAAGTTTGAGTGGTTTATAAAGTGTGAGGCTCCATACACCCATTGCCTGAAGCTTTTGGGTGAAAGATGTGGTGTCTGGTCCACTTATGGTTTGCTCTTTAGCCCAATGTAGAGTTTTATACCCCGAGTTTTAACAATCTCCTTTGTTTAGGTCTTTCTTTGGCCCAACATGCGCTAGGTGAGGTGGGTAGGATTTAACATATTGAGATTTAGTGCTTTTGGAGGGTGATTCTCATGGGTTACATTACCGGACCATGCTAGTTTTGTGTATCTCTTGTGTACTTTTTGCCTTATTGTTTGTTCAAGGTGATTTCGAAAAGAGCTATGATAGGCAGACCACTTATAGTGATATATAAACACCTTTAGACACCTGAACATATGACGAGATCAATAATGGAGAGAGCTTCAGGTCCATCATGTCTTCCTTGATTACACTAAATTAATAAGATGTGCTCTATGTGTTTGTCACTATAAAGGTGTTCATATATCATATTTGAAAAGGAACTAAATAGGATAAATTCATTTGCCATTTTTTATATGAGTTATAACACATCTTGTGTTGTCTTAAATATAATTTGCTAGTTTTACCTATGATTTACTTCTTAAGTATTTGAATTTTCTTTTGAATTTTTATTAATATTTTTCATTTTCTGATGGCAGTTATATTTTTGTTTTTTATTGCTCAATGAAAATTGTTAAAATCATATTTTGGTTAACTAAATTGCGGGTAGTTGGTATGGGTACATGCATATAAGTACTTAGAGGGCATGGGGACGAGTACTCAAGTTAGTACCCATGCAGGTATGGAGATGAGTTAGGGTAATTTGGAAAACATGGGTATAAGGATCTTTTTATATATAAGGAAATGTTAGTTGTTAATTGTTAGTAAATTAGTTCTTTCGCCATGGTTTGAACTCTGACCCTTCACCCTGCAAATTCCTTCATTTCCCTTATCGCACCAAATGAGCTACCTTACCTCCCAGACCCTACTCATTGCCCGTCCTTAATCATTTGGCACGCCTATGCTTAATATAAATTAATAGCTTATATACTATTATTTGAAGTGTGTTGTTTTTCTTTTCCTCTGATCTGTCTTTCTCTAAGTTCCTTTCCTATGTAAATATACTCTTATCTTGTCTCTGTTTTGGTTTGAACTACACCTAATACTTCCTTAATACAATTATTGGCCTATAAAAAAAGGTGTTTGCTATGGTACCTTAACCCAAATCAAGGTATGGTACCCAAAATGAGATAATTCAATAATAAAGAAGCATGTACAAGTTATAATTTTGATGTTATTTTATCATAATGATGCAACGTTTCATTCTCAGAGACATGAGATTTGTATGTTGCGTTCTTTTAGGCTTTGCTCATCCGTTAATTATGGTTATTTTGCGCGCATCTCAACCATCATCATTCATCTCTACAACTAAACCATTTTTCATTAAAAAACAAATTTCATGAGATGAAATTAATTAAATAGTAAAATTTACCTAAAAAAATATAATAATCATCTATTAAATTACTCAACGCGGGTACCATGCCCAAAATATTTTATAGGTACCACAGAATTTACCATAAAAAAAACTATTATTTGAAGTAATTGGTAATAATAATCATTCATGTAATAGTTAAAACTTAAAAGGAAAAGAACATGAGAAGGAAATTAAAGGAAAACTCTCGTTATCATTACCAATATATTGCACTCCCTCCATTCCATCTATATATATATTATATATATATATGTAAAGCACACTTGAGTTTTTAGCATTAAATACATAAGTAAAACTCAAGTGTTGCATTGTATTAAAAGCAATGTAACAAACAATCATAATTTTCTTTGAAATAAATATATTAATAAATAAAATTAAAAACTGAAAAAAATTATTCCCAAAAACTATTCAACTACTTACATTAAATAACAAAATTCATAAAATTAAAATTTATTTGAGTATTTCATTTCAAAAATATTAAATTCAATAATAAAATAATATTTATTAACAAATAATTTAGATAAAATAGTTTTGAAATTAAAATTTTCTATTTATATGTAAAGGAAATTTAAGTATTACATTAAATGTATTAAAGCATAAAACTCTCATACCTTTGTATTAAAACACGATAAGAAATAATAATTTTTCTTTGTAACAAACTTATTACTCCGAAATAATTGAACACCTAAAAATATTGTATATTCAAAAAAAATTCAACTAATTACATTAAATAACAACATTCATCAACTTAAAATTGGTCCCCGAATGATAACTCAAGTGGTAAAAGTTATAGGACATAGGGATTTGGGTGGGGGAGGTTCAGGGATCAATCCATGGAGAATGCAATTTATATTTCCGATGTACCAAAAAAACTTAAAATTGACTATTAAATAAACTAAAATTTTCTTAAGTTTTTTATTTGAAAATATTAAAAATTAAAATTATTCAATAAAATAATATTTATAATAAATAATTTAGATAACATAGTTTCAAAATTAAAAAATGCCGCCAAAAGGTATTTAATATGAACTATAACATATATGTGCATTATCGAAAAAACATTTAATTTTTTTATCTATGATATAAAAAAAAATGGCTCAAGTTGTATAAATTTTTGTTGTAAGAGATTTATCCACTTAACGTGATCGTAGAGCCTTGAAGGATTAGTCTCATAGCTATCAATTAAATATCAATAATTAAGTATGAGTAATATTAATTATTTACCCAAAAATAACTCTAATTATATTTGTTGAAATGACTTAACACAATTATTTTATATTGATAATTAAAAAATATTTTCACTTTTATTTATTTAAACAATAATAGTTAATATATAATGTTAAAAAATATTGTAGATAAACTCGTGCGACGCACATGTATAATATCTAGTGTATAAGATAATTCACACAGTTTTAATATATAGCTTATTTATTATTGATGTAATATTTGATTAAAACACCCTTATTTAAAGTTGAGGTATATCAAAGAGAGAAAATAATAATTATTAATTAAATGGTTCGTGAAAATTATGATAGGTGAAAATTTGAAGTGGTAGTGTGACACATAATATTAAATGAGGGTATATTTGAAAAAATATGTGACAAATAATCTTAAACTTCTAAAACAACAATCATTAAAAAAACATGAAAAAGTAAAATAACAATCATTTTAGAACAGTGAGAGTATCTATTTTGATATGTAAGAATGTTAAGAGATCTTACCGGAGTGAGCACTTGAGGGAACAAGAAATAATGGGTGCCAATGATTGATGATTGTTTGAGAACTCTGAACGCCGATAAACACAAGAAATTGCTATTCAAATTGAAACTCGATCTACTCTTTAAGGTGAAATGTTTCAAAGGAAACTGGGCTAAAGAGGTATATGTTTTAGAAAGCACAATGAATTGATACAGTTGGGGTGAGGAAAAATAAAATTAAGTTGGATGATATATGTAAAGGTGCACAAACCCTTGGATTCCAATACCTTGACCGTCATACAAGCAAACTATGGCTTAAGAAAAAGATTTATGCTCCAGCAATTGATTGACTATAAATCTTCAATTAAAAGGCAAGCTAGAAAGTAATAACATACTTTCGAAAAATAGTAAGTTATAACATAAACACAAATACAATATACTATATATAATGTAGATAGGAGTATGGTAAATTGTAATTATAATTTATATAGGTATATATAACCAAAAAAATTATCTTTTGTGGATAAAAATTAGCATGAAATAAAATACAAAATTAAAACTAAAAAATAATATTTAAAGTTACCATGAATTATTATGAATATTTATAATTAATAAAATGCTATTATTTATCGAATTGTTATAGTATTTTCATTAGTTAGTATAGTATTAAAAAGTATTCTTTGAATATAATTAATTCACATTTTATGCAATATTTATATTTAATAAAAACACTTTTTGAATTTCCCATAAAAATGGATTGAATTAAAGGATTGTGCAATGTAAGTGTAAAACTGTTTTACACAGACATCCACTGGAATTTTACCAAATCAGAAAATATTTTTTTAATTAAAATTAAAATCAAATATAACAGTTTATCCCACGTGTGTGATTGGATGTTCGTGTAAAACTTTTTGACTTTCCTGTAAAAATCGATTGACTTAAAGGATTTTACACTCTCCGTGTAAAACTGTTTTACACAAATATCCACTTGAATTCCGCCAAATCAAGAAAATATATTTCTACTTTAATTAAAATTAAAAGCAAATATAATAGTTCATCCAACATGTCAAAGTGTAATTGGATGTCAGGTTAATATTTTTATGTATTTATGACGTTCTTTTTTCCCCTTTCTCCTTTGAAAATAATTGTTCTTTTATAAATTATCAATATATTGAGTATTGTATAAGATACTTTTCATAGTACATTTAAGATTTTTATTAAAAATGTCAAAATGAAAAAATAAATGCAAAAAATTTTACGTCTCTGTTTTAGTTCATTTGAAAGAAAGAAAAAAACTTTTAGATATATTTATGAAATTTAAATGTATGAAAATTAATTAACATTCTTGGTTTAGAGTTTAGGGTATTCTTGGTGCTTACCAAAAAGAAAATTAACATTCTTGGTTCTTGCCACTTTTTCACGAAAAGAAGCAAAAGTGCATATAGCTAAATGAAATGAAAAGCAAGTTATGTGTAGAAGCGATGCTGCTGGTATATTTTGCAGCTAAGAAAGGCATACCAATTGAAACAAAATAGAATTAAGGAATGTCTGGACTCTGGAGTAGTGTTATTATAACAGTGTATTTTTTAAACCAATCAAATGTGTTGAATCCACTAATAAAGTTAAATGAAAAAACTAATTTTTCTCACTTCTTTAAAATTTAATTCGCTGGATATATAAAAATAGTTTACATGTAAGTTCATTTTCTATTAAAAAAAGTGGACATCACTATGTAATACATTTTTAAATGTTTTTTAAGATAATAATTTTCATGACAATGTAATTTTTTTTATAGGATTTAATTTATATTCACTAATAATGTAAATAGATTTACACATACATCAAATCACAAGCAACATGTTGGTTATGGTTGCTTAATACGTAGCGCTTATGCAAACTTGTTGGGTGGTTTCTCCGCAGGATTGTGTGTTCATCTGCTGAGCATTTAGCCTTCAGGCATGTCCTTTGTTTAGCCTGGAAGTTGGGTTATCGACATGTCATTTGTAAGAGCGACTCAAGAGATGCTATTAGGTTGTTGGGCTCCTACTTTGACATATGATATGTGAGTTACGTTTAATTTGTTGATGAAGATTGTTGATAGGGACATGTGTGTTGGGTGGGGGAGGTTCAGGGATCAATATCTGGATGGTGCAATTTATCTTTCCGATGTATAAAAAATAATGACCCTAATTTATATTTGAAACATTTTGTATCGAAACAGTTTAAAATCACTTCTTAAAGTGAATTTCTGCTTTTCAAAGAATCATTTAAAATAGAATCAATTATTTTCAAAAGTAAAATTACTTTTTTAAGTAATGATAAATGAGTCAATTGTGGTGCGTTTGTTTCACCTTATTTTGAGAAAAAAAATCATTTTTTTTAATTAAAAATAATTTTATGTTTGTTTCAGCTTTTTAAAAAATTACTATTTTAAAAAAGATGAAAACATATTATTTGGAAAATATACTTTAATAGCTTAAAGAAATAACCCGGTTTCTACTTTTGTCAAAGGCTAAGGAGATTAGTCTTATTATTACCGATTGTGGGAATACCTTATGAAACTAAAAAAAATGCTTCATTAATGTTTTTGTTTTCAGAAATTGAATTTTTCGGTTACTTTTGAGTTTGATTGTCTCTGTTTATTCTGTTCAATAATCACTCTTTTTTAAATCACTTATGTATGTTTTTGTGTTTTTTTTTTAAATAATACTTTTTAAAGCTATTTTGAGTAACTTCTAAAATAATCAATTATGGTTTGAGAGAGAGAAATTCAATCATATTTCTATGGTACTCAAATTTACAATTTTATCTGTAAATAATTCTTTAAAGTATATGGAAAATGTCCTTTGATGTAATTTTACACGAACAAAAGCACTTTTATGATTTTGTATCCAAAATCACTTTTTAAAATGAAAAACACTAATTAAATTTGTAATCAAACACAAATGAATTCCTACTTTAAAAAAAAACTTAAATTAAAATTTACATTTTATTCAAAGGTAAAATCACTTATTTTTTTGTCTTGAAAACTGAATTAAGCATATCATCCAAACACGCTCTTAGAACCATTCCATATATATACACAATGCCATTGCAGAATAGCTGTGGAACTTGGAAGAAGAAGAAGAAGAAGCCGCCTCCACAAAAGGTGTTCATTCCTGGAATCCTTCTCATTCTCTCTCTCTTTCTCTTCCAAATCCAAAGTGACATGGTTGTGATTTTTCATTTCCTTCATGAATTGGAATTCGATAGTTTTATTATTCTTCACCGAATTTGATGTTCTTAAGAATGTTCTGTTTCTTAGCGCTATTATTGCATTCTGAATATTCAATCTTTATTCTGATTCATCCCTTTTTCGCTTTGCTACCTTTTTGTTTCATCATAACATGAACCAACATCAAAGCAATTCATAAAGTGCAAACATTGCACATGAAAAAGGTTTTAGCTTTTTCAAGATAAACCCATGATTCCTTTTTCTATTTGTTAGAGAATACCTTAACACTTTAAGCTTTTGAGATAATTGATTGTTTGACATGATATCCGAGACTCGATGACCAAGCAGTCTTGAGTACGATCTCTGGCGCCCCCAATTCTTCTAATAAAAAAAAAAGAATTAAAGCACACGGTAGGCGGACATGTGCATTCTCCACGCTTCAAGCCCAAAAGGCTCTTGCGTGAAGGGGTGTGTTAGAGAAGTAATATAAAATCATTCATGTGACCCTTACCTAACTTTTTGCGTACATGATTGAAATGTGCTTGATTGACAACTTTGGCTTTCTTCTGCCACATTCTGAGTATCAATTGGTACTGCACTACTGCTAGTGATTGATTATTTGTTTCTTCATTTCTGGATTGTTGTAGGTATCAGCTCCTTTGGTGCAATGGGAGTCTTTGACTTTGAGAGCTCCACCCTCTCCCTTTGGACCAAAATGCATCTAAGCAGTGTGAGGGAGACAGCTTCTTTAACCTTAGGTGCAGTGAGTGTCTTTGTTTGGGTTGTTGCTGAGATACCTCAAATAATCACAAACTACAGAACAAAATCAGCTGAAGGTCTCTCTGTCATTTTCTTGATCACATGGATAATTGGGTAAATTAGCTTTTCACTAGCATCTCCTGTGGATGCTTGCATTGAATTTTTTTTTTTATGGCATTTTACTATTATGATACAATTTATTTATATATTGTAGAGATCTATTCAACCTCTTTGGATGCTTGCTGGAACCTGCAACTGTGAGTGTCTCTAGTGTATCTTAAATATTTAATTAGCTTTCCTTCCTAATTATCGTCTCTATTAATATTCTACTCATCTTTGAATTCTTTGACTTTTGGATGATTTGGAAGGTCAATTGACTTATAAATATTTCATTTGCACCATCAATTAACTTCTCTCTTTTTTGTTTCATATTGGGAGATATTATTCATTACTGTAGAATGAGATAGGAGAGAAGAGTTCTAGTATTGTGTGCGTGTGTGTATTTCAACTGAAAAACCAAGTCTTATCCAAATGTATTGCAACTAGTATGTACCCATCCTAATACTAACACTAACATAGTCATTCCCTAAGATTCTCCAATAATTAGTCACCAAAATAAGACTATCGTATTTTTGTTATCTCAAAAGGCTTTTGTTGGGAAAATACATGTGTGCTCTCAATAGCCTGTAATGTACTATCTGTGTGATAGTCGATTGCGTGTATTACTCTCATACTTAAGAATCTCTTGTTGGTTCTGATTTTTCAGTGAGAAAGATGGGCAACAAAATAGAAAGGAAAGAAAATAAGAACACTCCACTTGTGTTTACTGAATTACAAAGATTCTGAGTAGAGAATTTTCACCTTTACTGATCTAACTTTCATAACTATCTATTCGATTTTGTTTGTTTTCCCTTTAATCTTCCATGCAAATACCCTTCTATCCTAACAGTATTTATATTGAACTTCTTGTGGATCATATGCCAATACATAATTGGTGATGCTTAAATTAATAAGGGAATGCTAAGTGATTCCTTTTATTTCTTTATGCAGATTCCAACTCAATTATATACGGCAGTGGTAAGGCCTCTAACTGAAGATTGTCAGGTTATGGTACCTAGGATATCATTCTTGATTATCTGAGTTTCCTAGTCTTAGTTAATTGATGTGACCTTTTACCTGATGTATTAATATGCAGCTGTATACAGTTATAACCGTTGCACTTGGTTCACAACACATTTACTATGGTTACGTATATCCTCAATTAAAATACAAGAGACAGCTCGAGGTGAAAATTCCTATACTTTTTGTTGCATACAATGTTTTTTACTTGCATATGTTGGCTGATTATAATATTTTTCAAAATTGCAAATAGTATATCTCCCTCCTTCAATTAGCGAGGATGAGATTTCTTGGGAACTGTGAATGCATGTAGACAACAAAAATGGTCGAGTAATTTTTGTTTTTTGGTGTGAATTGAAGTTAATCCTCGAATAATTGTTCTTGGAAATTTCTGTTTCTAATGGTGTATGGACCAGATTCCTCTTTATATGGTAATCAAAATGGTATCTCAAGTCCCATATAAAACAATCTGCAAGGAATTTGGACCCAGAGACATACCATCCACTAGAGATATTTCCTAAGTAGAGCTTATAAAGGCTTAAGCATTCCTCACTTCATGAGTTATCTTTTAGGTTTGAGTTAAGCCTAGTCCAAATACAAGAGATCATTTGTGGAACTGATTAGTTATCCACACCAACTCAACTTCTTGTACAGATTATAATATGTCTGTAGATCTTATCCCCCAAGGAGAAAGATTGGGTCCTTTTGTTTTAATGTTTGGTAAACTTAACTTTGAGAGAAAGAATTTGTGCTTAGGAATGATATTGTAAAAGCAAGTTTAAAAAAAATGTTTTTGCTTGGATGGAATAAAAGGAACTAAGGAAGTTGTGTTTAAAGCTAAAATTACCATAGGGCACATAGTATAAAGTAAAGAACGAAATGTGTTAGAGACGCTCAGTTAGTGAGAGTCTGTTAATTAGTGGGTGGTTTAGTAAGTGAGGCATGCTGCCTATAAATAGAGAGTTTAGGGTGAGTATTGATATCTTTTGGATCATTTTGGGGTTTGGGACTTAGGGAGAGTGGCTGAGTCTCTTCAATTACTCAGCAACCTTGTGTTTTTCTACGTTCAATACATCCAGTTCCTATCCAAATGCATGGTGGGAAGTACAGTAAAATGCAAGTAAACTTAATTTTATGCAATGGGACAGTGATTAAGTTTCTTATACTAAAATTTAAGTTTAGCCATCGTAAACATAATTTAAACCAACCAGATATTGTATCCAAGCAAGATGGGAACTTTTAAACCTCAATTCTTTGAATGATAAAGGAAGTCTAACAGAGATTGAAGATAAAACAAACAGGTTCTAACTTCTAAGTAGCCATTTGTCTGAGGTATCTTGTAGTTATTTGCATACCGCAGATAATCCATATCATTTAAAGCACAAAAAATAGTTCTCTCTTTTTTGTTTTAGCTACTATATTAAATTTTTTTTTTATTAAAAATGGTTTTATACATGCCAAGAGTTTTGTGGCCATTTTTTCTTTATCTCTTGGGTGGTAGAGGAAGTTACAAAATACACTGTCATAACTCCTAATTAAAACCATTTTAAAGAAAATTTGTCAACAATTGTGAACTAACTGAGATACTTTCAGTAAACTCTAATTGCCTAACATATTATTTTCATTTGTATTCTATCATTCCAAACACGGGCAGGCTGAGACACTGACAAAAGTTGAACAAGTGGAAAAAGTCAGGGATGCTGAACAGAGTAAAGAGTTTGATTATTTCAATAGAGGCACAGGTCGGAGTTCTCCTATTTCTCTTCCAGCACCCCCTCAAAGAATATCTACCGGAAGAGAATTATTCTACCAGTAATGAATCTTTCTCCTTAAAATTTATTCAAATTGTGCTCTAGCTTCATTGTCAACCTCAATATCCTGATGTGCTTGTTCTGAAGAAACTATCTGATTTTCCCTGAATCTTGGGCAGTATATATTGAATTACATAAATTAATTTCATCAAAGATTTTTTAGTTTAAAGTGGATTAATCTTCAGTTTATAAAACCGTTCAAATTATGGTGTTTAGTGGTTTATTTAGGATTTCAATGCGAGGGTAAGCTTGTTCTCTTGAAAATTGGCAATAAGCCTTGCTTCTGTGAAGGATAAGATTCAAAGAGCTCATGAATATTTACGCAAAATCTTTGCTTAAATGAAAACGATGATCTACGAGGAATTTTTGGGTGTCTACCCTAATCAATTCTGTGGTTCAATATCCTTCCATTTGGGTATTAACATCAAAGAGAAATGCTACTTCCACAAAATACTCTACACAATCTGCTGATATACCTATTTGTTTAAAGATAATCCATTCGGTTCCTTGAAAGGTTGTGCTGACATTACTTTACTCTAAAAGATAAATGCATTTCGTTCAAAAAAAAAAAGATAAATGCATTAATTTTGTCCCTCGATAATTGAATGTGGCATCAAAACCATCCTTTTGTGCACAAAATTTGAGATTAGGGGGCTTAATCGATTTATTTCCTAATTCCTATTATTTAGGGCTAAATTGATGTCAACTTTACATGATTGAGGGACTGATTTAAGGCCTTCTTTTTATTATTGAGAGACTTATTTGATATAATTAATGTTACTCTCCACCTTTTAAGTTCTACATTGATCACTTATTTTTCAGGGACTAAATTGTTGTGATCCTATTCTTTTAGTGACCAAAATGATAGTTTATAAGAAAAATTGAGACTTGTACATTGATTCAAAAACTGAAGAAATGAATTGATAAACGAATAAAAGTTTGTGCTGTTTTGGAACTTGTGGAAGAATTGTTTGTGAAAATAAGATCACTCAATAGCAAGTTTATTATTGAGCCCCTAGTTCCTGCTCATGATGAACTACTGCTAGCTCCAAACTATGTCTTATTGATTGATTTCTTCAGTATTTCTCGACCTCATGTGGTTTTTTATCTTTGAAAGTTTTTTTTAGTTGAAATATTTAAGATTCATTAAGATTTGTCTTCCTTCTCTTGGGCTTTCTGATTATGGGTGATTTCTCTTAAGGTCATGTAAAGAGAAAAACCATAATTATACTCACAAAACTTCCAGTGGAAAGTTCTAATTAGCATACTCTTTTTTTTTCTTAATTCATTAGGTCAGCAAGATATCTATCCAGGAGTCATACTCCAACAGCAGGATCCATCTTAGCCCAAAGAATGGCACCTAGTTCTCTTAATTTAGATTCTATACATGAGAACTTGCTTGGTTCAGCTGCTGCCACACAATCTGCACCAGCTTTGAAGATTAAAACTACTTTTTGTATTGTAAACATTCTTGTTCTACTACTGCTTTGTACATGACTATGACATTGCTAGCATTGAGATCTAATTGCCTCTATTCATTTTCAGGTGTCAGCATTAACTTTTCTTGGTGCCATCAATCTGCATCAATCCCTGGATAAAAGAATTAATCCCATGTTCTCAAACCCAAGACAACAATTTGTGATTTATGTTGGACGAAAGCTTTTTCAGGTAATACAAGTCTCAACGTGGCTACCTTTGTAAAATCATCCCATGATTCCCATCCCTGCTTTAATGCCAACTTGATATTATATAATTTACTTAATGTATCCTATTAGAACAGGAATAACTAGATCATTATATTTTTTTATCTAATTGGTTACATTGTTTTTGTTTAATTTGATTTGTTGTGATATTAAGTGTGAGTAAGTCACACGTTGGAAGATAAGGACAAGTTTGAGCACTTTATAAGTGAGAGGACCCATACACCCTATGCCTTAAGGTTTTGGGTGAAAGATGTGGTTTCCAATCCACTTGTGGTTTTGTCTTTAGCCCAATGTGATGATCCCCCGTAGTTTTAAGCATCTCCTTTGTCCCTAACAAACCTTTCCCATGTACTTTCCCATTCCTGGTGAATACATGACATCCTTGTGCCCTTACAAAAGACTACAACGTCTGAACCAGTTAGTGCCCTCTGAATGTGTTATTCAAAATCTGAAACTTCTTGGTTATCAGTTGGCAATGACTAGGTCATCGTCGACTATGGGTGAGATAGTGACTTTAGATGACTAAAGATTCAGTCTTAAGCAGTATTTACGGTTATTATTAGATAAAAAAACCACTCAGATACTTTCAGCCAATAGCTTATGCTCTTGCAATAGAAAATTCATAACATGGTATCAAAGTAGTTATGTTCATGTAGTTTAAAATTCAATCCTTGTTGCCTTCATTCTTCTGAAAGAGACATTAAATTTCAGCATGATATAGGGTGGGCCTGTAGATAGTCTGTGAATAAAGTCCAAAGGTAACATGCATGAAATATAAAATCACTCATGACTCATGAGCTTCCCCTAATAGCTTAAGCATTGAAATTTTTGGTTCATAACTGTTAAATTGATTTTAAACTTTCAAGTATGTTAAAACAAAACTAAAATTAAATATACTTTTCCCTATTTATCTTGTCATCAATTCATATGGCAATTGCAGGTTAGTTGGGATCGGTTGTCAGAAAATGGCGAGTCAGGAAACAATAGCATTGGGACCTTCCTCGGTTGGGCAATGACATTTATGTATATGGGTGGAAGACTACCTCAAATTCTTTTAAATGTGAGTTATGTATTTATTTTCCAGTAGCTTAGGTTGGACAACAGAGAAAATATCTGTTACTTCAGATAAGATTTTTTATTCTTTAACTGGTAATGAACTTCTTTTGTTAGTATATACTGGTAATGGACTTCAGTCATTCATCACGCCACTTATGAAGAAAATAATAGAATACAGAATGTTTTCCACATACATATACTAGACAAGGATAAATGATAGTTTTTTGTTTTGGTATATTCCATGAGAACGTGGCCCATAGTATATTAGAAATTTTTAAATCATCTATAAGCTCCATATTATATTAAATCATGCACTTTAGCGGATTGTTTAAATTGATGCATTATTGTCATCAATTTTGCAGATCAGAAGGGGGCATGTTCAGGTTAGGACTCGAACTATTAAAGCTATGATCTTATATGTATTTTATTATTGTTTATCATTAGCAACTGAAAACTCTGAGATAGAAGTATGGCAGAGAAATATCCTCCCTTCACATATCACTCTTATGAGAGCAGTAAAAGATATATATTGATTAACACATAGGGCAAGAGTTTAAAGTCTTTTTTTATGTGTAGGGCCTCAGTCCTTTCATGTTTCTATTTGCTTTAATTGGGAATGCTACTTATGTAGCAAGGTATGCTTCCGGTTTATATTATCTTCTCTACTTTAAGTCTGAGCACCAAAATGGTGTTTGCCAATTGAAAATATAGCCAAGGTGTGAAATTATCACATATATTCAACGAACATGTACTTTGTCTTTTTATGCAGCATACTTGTTATCAGCTTGGATTGGTCAAGAATCGGACCAAATCTTCCATGGCTGGTAGATGCAGGAGGATGCGTTCTTCTTGATTCTTTTGTATCCTTTCTTCTATAGCTATCTTCTAACAAATTGTTCTTGCCACTTGCCAGAGAGAAATGGATTCTACATAGTAAAAGTTATCTGTAGGATCAGGTAAGATAGCCTCAGAGATTAGCTTATGAACTTAAAAACGTATGTATATTGATTATGTGATGCATATTTACCAGGGATATATAGTGAGACCTCAGTGTCTATAAGAATTCTGGTTATAGACACTGAAGAAACAGTCTAAGTAGACGAGTTCCAAAAAAAAAAAAGTCTAAAGACAGGATTTAAGGACCATTTTTTTAACTGAAATGAAAAGATTATACATATTATACTATAAGGTTTAAAATAAAAAGAAAAGTTAAATTGAAAGCAAAATGTGTATATTAGGTTTCTCTTGAACCATGTACAAAAAGTTATCATGCAGAAGAAGTATGTCTACCTTAATATCTGCTTTAGATTTTAATGCAGTTTATATACTTCCGCTGTTGGACCTCCTCACTCCTATAGATTAAATATACCATCACACGGCTACTTATTGAGGAAGAAACAAGGATTATCAGGTCTCTCTTTCTCACTCTGCCTCTGTATTACGCATGCGCGTGTTTTTATGTCATATTGGTATGTGTGTTCTTCATGTCATGCATTTGGGTTACTAACATTTCTTCAATTATCCCCTTTTTCGTGTGGGTGGTGGAGTGGTGAGGCTGCAAAGACTAATACTGTTCCAATAAACTAATGAAAAAGAGTAGGCGGTAATAGTTTTAAATAGAGTTATGATTCATACACACCTCCACTCCTTTTCCACCTTCATTTTCTATCTATTTCTCCCTTCTCTATCAATCATATCACCTATCACATCTTTACTTTCTCTCTCCTTTCTTCATATCTCTCTTCCTCCACATCTTCACACCTCATTTGTGAGGTAAGAAATGATTCACACACCTCCACTCCTTTTCCACCTTCATTTTCTATCTATTTCTCCCTTCTCTATCAATCATATCACCTATCACATCTTTACTTTCTCTCTCCTTTCTTCATATCTCTCTTCCTCCACATCTTCACACCTCATTTGTGAGGTAAGAAATGATTATTCGTTTTAAATATTTAACCTGGTTTTGTCTTAATGTGACTACAAATAAAGCAAGAAAAGGATCCTGTCTCAATTGGAAAAAGATGATCCAGCTTGGAACATGTAAGGCTTTGAGATTCATTAACAACTACAACAAAAGTTGTACTATTCTGGAACTTTAATTATCAATATTGATTGGAAGTTTGTTGGGCTATTTGGAATACTATGTAATGAAGGTTAGTTGTGTTTTAGCAAAGTAAAAAATGACAAATAGGAATTTAAAAATAAAAAAAGAAAAATCGTCAAGGATGAAGTCATAAATAATGCTCTGTTTGTCTCCATCATATGTAGGTAAGCATGAAAATTCAGAATTTACGCAGTGTCTTAATGATCATGATCAGTTATCAATTTTAAATCCAACATAACTTTGATCTGTTCAAAGCTTGGATCCCACGTCAAGCTGTGTTTATAAATTCATCTTGTATTTTTTTATAGAATAAAGAATACTGAATGAAAATATCTACTCATGGAAATTTTGTTTTCAAAAATATTATGCGTCCATGACCCAACAAAGTACACGACAAATTTGCGTTATGCTATCTATCAATGAATTTGAGATAATTTTCATGCAAAATGTAGAAAAGGGCATGTATCTTTTTGTGAGCTTTAAGGCATTTAGGGTATCTGGTGTTCAAACTGATAGAGTCCCAAAATTTCCAAAGCTAGGTTCTGTAGAGCATTGGTTTGATATGGTATTAGTCATCAAACAGTATCTAGAAGCTTGGCAATTGGCATGTCTTTCTGATTCCAACATTGTGAAAATAGCTTCTCTCCAAATTCTTGTTTGGATGAATGTATTGTTGTTTACTCAGATAATTAATGTTTGCTTTTCATGTTATTTAACAGCATTACTCATGCATTACCATAAAGTATCTGTCAGCATTGTGCCAATTGTGCAATTATATTCTGCTTTATAATGCTGTCTTCTGTAGTTCATTTCACTTTCACTTGACCATAAATCTTACTGATTTTCTCCAGATCTTTATCACAGCAAGATTATTTCATAAAGCTGACATGGATGTTGATAGCAATCTTTTAATCTCCACCAATTTGACCTACACATGTGAGCATGAAGCTGAATTGGTGAATGGTGATAACTGATTAATTGTTGCAATAATCGGCCTAGTGACTAGAAAAAGGAAGTGATTCTGATCAATTTTGTTCTTGAGGTTGTTGCTTCCATTTTGCATTCCTCCTAACTTTGCTATTTGTTTACCTTGAGAATTTTGGCCAGATATTATAAGAATCAATTCATTTTTACTTGTAGATGCCCTTTATGAAGACATTACTTGAGTTGCCTTCAACTTTCAACCAGCACTCATGTTTTGTTGACCTAAATCTATTGACAACTAATGGAAAATTGTGCAATATGCTGCGATTTATGAAGTTTGGCTCTAAATCTGACTGTCCTTTACTAGCATTTGCTGCACATTGAGCTAAGATTTGTAATCAGCGCTCAGCAGACATGGTCAATTAGGCATCCTCTGTTATTATGATCAAATTCTGTTCACAACCCTCTCTGACATTGTTTGCATTTGTAAGGATCTTTCATCCTTTCTAACATAAATTTTACTGTCTATAGAAGCCAGCTTTCTTTCGACATTCAACTCAGCTATTACACAAGTAATTTAAATATAAGAAATAATCTTAGAGAATAAGGATGTTTTTTAGGGACAAAACTTACTTATAGGAGTACATATACTATACGTACTGTTTTTGTTGCTGATGAAAAATTCAATCCCCACTTTCTTGATAACTTATCCCAACTCTTATGTTCCAAGGTATGTGTCATGTTCTAATTTGACAGCCGTAAAAATAACATATTGTATCTAAGTCTTGTCCATTTTTTTGAGGGGTTTTGCGGAAATGGATCCCCTGCCATCACGAGTTCCCTAAATTCACAGTCTATGTATACTGTTTGATTGTGATGAAAAATCTGAGCCGACCAATTTAATCGGACAGCTCAGATATCTTAAATGTGTGAATGTTGGGTGGCTCTGATTGCAGGGAACCCAAATCCGACTTTCCTGGGATGCAACCTTTCATGATTTATGTAGCAGGGGCAACTATTTCATGTACTTGTTTTCATAGGCTACAAGATCTTCAGTGGTAGCCTTAAGTGTGGGAAGCTTCACCCTTGGGGCTTCAGTGGCACCATAAGAGCCTTGAGGGCAGAACACAATGTACACTGATGCATCACGACCAAGTTCTAGATCATACACACGCTGCCCTGCAGCATATTCCCCCATAAGTTGGTAAGATCTTTCTGATTGATCCATTGCAACACAAATGTCCTCACTACCTGTTCAAATTCAAAGGGGTTAAAAAAACAAATGCAATTTCTTCAAAACCAAACAGACCACTAGCAGGTTTGGATCAACTTATTTTTCCTCAGAATCAATTCTGGTACCTAGAAGCTACTCAAGCAGCTTCTCTGCAGAGTTGATTTTGACTCAATTGTAGAGGGAATTCCAAAGACAGGTTGGAATTACTCACATGCTGCAAATTCTATCTGAGTCTGGTAAATAAAATCCAGAACTGCTGAAATCTCTTTCTCAAACTTATGGAATGGTCCATTAGAGAACTCCATCTTTCTCAGTTTACAAAGTCCCTCCCCCAACTCCATCATAGCTCCTTTATGATTCTATTCAGACCAAGAACAGATTTAATTTTGACAACAACAAATAATCCAATCAAAACCATACCATAGATAAAATGGAACATAACAAGACACAAACAAGTGATAGATAAAAACCTGGTTGGAGAGGTGATGAAAACCCACTGCACATTGCAGTATCCCATGAATCAGTGTTCTGGTGGGGTCTTCAGCATTGTGCCACAGGGCTTCAAGATAGTCATGGCATTTGTAAAACTCTCCACCATTGAAGAGAGTCATTGCTTCATCAAAGGTGTGATTTTCATCAGCATCCTCATCTTCATCATCTTCTTCTTCAGTGAAATACCTGTAAGAAACAGCCAAGGGTTTGGTGTTTTTGCTTCTGTGATTCTGGGGCTGCTTTGAACATGTCAGTGAGTTGAAAAATGGTGGAATAAGAGGGATGGGATTATTGGGAGGAAGTAGGAGACAGCGTAGGGATGAGGTATGGAAAACAGTTCTGAGAGAAGGGGGAAGAAGAGCCATAGAGGATGAATGGTGAGAAAAGCATTCTCTGGTTTAGTCATATTCCCATTCATTCTTTATGTGGTGGTGGTGAAAGTCAGTGGCAAACAAGAAAACAAATAGTTTCTTTGCACTCTTGATTAGTATTTTCTCATATGACCACTTAAAAATCTCATGCCTAACTTACTGACTTAATTTTGATAATTCATTATTAGATTTAACAATTACGATTTATTCTCCTCATTCTCACACAACACTATTCTGATAAATTACATCCTATACTTTTTTTGTAGTGGTAATTGGCGCAGTTCAATTTAGAACCATAGAAGATCGTGATTCACATTTATGTCTTTTTTGCGGTGCTATAAAATTAAAAGAAAATTTTTTTATATATATTATCATGATGCGGTTATTATCATCACATAGTCCAAAATATATGCAATTAATGAGGCACAAATGAGATTTTTTTTCTGCAGTCTTAAAAGGCTATGGTTATGGTAAATCCATTTTCTTCAACTTATTCATGAAGCTTATAGAATCATCAAATACGTCTTGGCTAACTCAAAGGTGAATTGCAGCTTCACCCAGTCTCTTTGAGCTTTTTCCAAGCCGCTGAGTCCGTTTGGATGCAATCCAAAAAGCATTTATTGAAATTTTTTAGTGCATTTTTTTAGTAGAGAAGCTCCGATGAGTGTTTTTTGGTTAGTATCCAAAGAGGCTTGTCCAAGATTCTTCCCTGGCGCGCAAATATGCTATTAGAAATCAAGTTTATCCTCTATCTTGACTTTCCACATAATAATGCTATCTTTTAGTTTGTGACTGATTGATAGATGTGATATGAATGTATCAAATCTACTTCAACTACATCGTCATTTTGTTCTTCATCTTTACCTATCTCCTCAACAACATCAACAGGGATAACAACTCCTTTACTAGTACTTTGTGCGCTCATGTAGAATTGGTGTGTACCCAAACTCTTGCATTTGAATGATTCTCGGTAACCATAAGTAGAAAATAACAAAAGGAATTTATTAGATAAAAAAATCAACAAACACTAACCTTTACATACTCGTTCCACACACCATCATTAGCCTCAATCATTTTTCTTTTCATCATCCCAACCAAATCCACTTTGATTTAGCATTATATATCATAAACCATATGATAAATTGTTCTTAACCTCTTCATTGCATATTCAATGTGTGATTTCAACTTAATTCCCCACCCAGAAATTTTTTGCTTCAATTTTGCCTCAACTGTTTTCAATGTATGTGCTTTGAATTGTCCGTTATCAAGTCTTTGACCTAGATTCACGGCTTCAATCAAAATGTCAAGAAAGACTTCATCCACCTCCTCAGACCACTGTCTACTATATATCTTTTATTTTTTATGTTTGGCTGCATGCCCTACTCAAATTCCTTTCCTGTCTCGTTACCAAATTATAAATGACAAAATCTAATGCAATATATTTCTTACAAATAAAGATATAATGACCTCATTGAAACAAAGAAACTTCAAGATTGCAATTATATATATGATGTTACAAAGTATAAACATGAGTTTCATATCCACCATTAACTGTACCTGCAAGTTATAACCTTCATCTGTGAGAATATAAATTACACAATAGGCTTTACCGATGATGTTTGCTTCTTTTCTCCTCCCTTCTCTTTTTCTTATGCTTAGATTTCTTCTTGGACTTTCGTTTCTCAGAGTGCTCCTTGTCTGAGTAGCTGGAGCGAGACTTTTTAATCTTTCTCCGCCTGTCTTCATCAATCTCCTCATCAGAAGATTCATATGACTTCAATGATGAAGGCCTCTCTGGACCATAAACAACCCGGTGTTCCCTTACATCAGGACTAGTAGTACTAGGCTCCACATCTGCATGAGGAGGAAGGAAAGGCCCAGTCTCATCCATCCTGGGACCAACAGCACCTCTGCCTCGCTTGGTCCTGCATCAATATGGAGATTCCTAAGTTTTAAATTAATTAGAGAGAGGGGTTATATGAAAGCATGTATGCACATAAAACACCAGAAAGCATAAGAGAGAAGTAAAACCTTGAGTGTAGAAACTTCTCAAGCTCTTCATCCTTTAAACCTTCTGGAGTGTGATCATATTCTCTTTTACTTAAGCATGAAGCAGAGACACTGGTGCATCTATCCACTACAGCATGTCTTCCTGTCCTTCTTAGTGATTTACCATCCTTGTGGCTTCTGTCACCATTATTTTTATCTTTTGATGTGTCGTTAACCTGCTTGTCCATCTCATAACACTTCTTGATGAGTTATCATCCCTCTGGCTTCTGTCTACACTGCTTTTATCTGATGATGTACCTCTAACTCGTTCATCCAGCTCTAGTTCTTTTTGCCGTACACGCCACATCTCATTCACTTCCACAGCTCGATTTGCTGGTGAAAGCACCAAATTCAATTTCAAAGATATAGATAAACTACCAGCTCAACACATAGATATCATACTCATTTACAACACTTCACAACACAGGAGAAGAATTGTTATTTTCGCGTTTCAAACATTGAAGAAATTTAAGTTAAACTTCAATGCTCGAAATGGGTGTAGTAGTTGTGTGTTTCATTCAGAAACATCGTGTCTTCCATGAAACTGCTTGTACATGAATCATATAGGCTCATTGTGATAGCGACTAAGCAGCATTGGAATCTAATAGGAAATTTATTCAAAACAGAGGTTTGTTAACATGTGCCCTCAGGGAATATTGAGGAATTACAGGAAAACTAATAAATTAAGAGTAGAAACATGAAAGCATTTAATACTTTCTTCTTTAAGTAATCAGAATAAGTTAGTAACAAATACTTCTAAATGTAACCTTAAGATACAAATTAATAAAGGACAGCCCGGTGCACAAAAGCTCCCGCATACACACGGTACGGGAAGGGGTCCCACAAGAGGCTGTTTCCAGGACTTGAACCCTTGACCTCTCAGTCACATGACAACAACTTTACCGTTGCGCCAAGGCTCCCTTTCACCAAACAGATCAATTAAAAGACAGGTCTCTAAAATTTCATTTCCCAGTAACACAATGATAAAACATATAACAATATAAAGCAACAATAACAAGTAAAATTAGTGACTAACCTTGCTGTACCCCAAGTACAGTAGCAGTGAGAAATCGTGAATTTGGCCGACTCCGCGCATTAGGTTTACTAAGATAAGCCAGAACACCTTCTTTTTCAGCCTGCCGCCGCAATTCAGCAGCTTCCTTCATAAGCATAGCAGCTAGTCTGTTTTCAGTCTCCAGATCCATCTGATCATATCACCCAAAAACAAAAGAAATAACACTTCATATGAGATTTGAATAAGGTTTAGTAAATTTATTATCATACCCTTCACAGGTGAAATCCATTTTGCATAAGGCAATTATCAAACCCTATTCCTATCAATTCAGCTGAAAAATGATCCAAGTAAAAGAAACCCTTACCTTCAATTTAAGGTACTGCGACACGATTCCAAGTAAACGAAGATACAGGAAGAATGATCCAATATGTGGAACCTCCGGCGACGTCGACTGCGCTACAATCTCCGGCGGGCGACGGCGGTGAGAACCAAAGATTTCTGAGATAGGGGATCGGAGAGAGAAGCTCTGCTAGGGCTTACTACAATGGGACACGAGTTGTAATTCTACAACTTTGAAGGGTTATTTTTGTCCAATCATATTTTCTTATGCTTTGTTTGGTGAAGGGTAGAAATAGAGAAGAGAGAAAGAGATTGATGAGTAGAAAAACACATATGAGAAATAAAATAGATTTTGGTAGGTAGTTTGGGTAGAAAGAATAGAGAAAGAATGATGGGACCCTTTCTTCTTTCCTCGTTTGGTTGAATATAAAGTGAAAACAAAGAAAATTATTTATGTATGAAAAGACATTTTAAACCTAAATATATAATTAATTAATGTACTAGTTACACAAGTTGTGCGAGGACAAAGTGGGAAACATAAAACAAAAATTGTCAGTATCATTCTCTTCACAATTTGAGAAGAAGCGTAAAAGGTGAAATAATAATCTTTGACATCTATCTTCTGATGTGTCGGCGCCAAACTAAACAAGGGAAGATTAATTATCTCTCGCCACTTTCTTTCTTGTGTATCTCTTTTGCCTAAGTCTATTACACGAAACATAATGTTAACAAGTTAAAAATTGGTTATCCGAACACCAATTCAAATATCAAAAGTGCTTCTTCTACTAGAAAAAAGCTTGAATAAGTGCTTTTTTGTATCCAAACGGGCACTAATAATTATTGATACGTAAACATAGTCCTCAACAGCAATCACTTCTCTCACAAAACATACCTTTATTTAGTATATAGATAACTACCACAAATATCATATAGAATTTTAATTGTGGGGAGAAATTTGCAAATTTGAACATGAAGAAAGTAACTTGTTAACTTTCCTTTTTGAAGGGTCGGTGTCTTGGTGAGGATCAAACAGTAGAATATTTAATTTAATGCGTGTGGCAATACCACAAACTGTTAACTGTAACATCCTTAGAAAATCTTGAAGTCATAGACACTAATTCTTCCTAATCAACCATTCAGAATGTTATTAAATGAAGGCACTACAGGGATAGAACAAAAGATAAATCAACCAAGATACAAGAAAACAATATTTTTTTTCCACAGAGGAACATTTGACCAAGAATTGCAATACAGCAATGGTCAAATTATCCATCGAAGTATCAGCTTCTATACACACACTATGGACATATTCTTGTCCTGAATAAGAGTGTCTTATCTCCATCTAACAGAATTATCAAAAAGAAACAGTAACAATAATTTGTTATTACCCTGAGCCAGCCAAGCTAAAATTTTATAAAGCAATAGATGTTGATAACAAGTTAAAGAATTACAGAGTAAAAAGAATATATTACATTATCTGATAGAAGGAATGTAATCAAAATCTTGTTCTAAGGCAAAATTTGGACCACCACCAGATCAAGAGGCATTACATAAATTGTCTAAAAGCAGGCAATAAAACAGTGCATGTTACCTAGAAGGTTAATGGTGACCCACCAAGCACTGCTTCCCAAATCAATCCACCTCAGATAATTGATTGGGTAAACCCATAAAGACAGTTCTTTATGGCCTCTAAAGAGTTCAGACATAACTTCTTCCCTAAATGTCAAATACAGTGGACCCTTCACACTGCTATCTTGGCTGGTGTTTGATGTTCAGATAGGACTTGTTTCCTTGCCTACTTTTTTGAATCAATGACACCAAACTTATCAGGCAGCCACATGAAGAGAAAAACCCGACTTAGAAAATAAGGAAAAGACGTGACAATTTGTCATAGATCTTGAGTTAGGAAACAATCCATCAAGGGATAAGGGGATTCCACAAATTTTTAGAACTCTTAAATAGTAACCACCATTTCCCTTGTGAGGCTTATGAATGAAGCATACAACATGGACCTAACATTCTTCTATCACTCCAAGACACTGATTTGGACCATACGCATGAGTAATTGAGTAATAGCAAGCCAATAACTGATGTCAATAATTAGAAGAGTTTATAATGTATGTAGTACTGTACCATATATCAACCTGTGGTCCTAAATTTATGTTATATTTTGATAGTAGCTTGTATAATTATAGTATCTCTGCCTATCAATTAAATTTGAGATATATCATTGAGATTGTTGGACTTGAAATAACTCTCTGATGTGTAAAACAACTAGAATCCTAGAGACACTGTCAAAGTGTCAAGACTTTTTTCAATCTCTATTTCAAAAGCATGCTCTGAATTGACTAAAGTATACTTGATAGAAACTATACATTTTGCAAACATGGAGAATCCAACGCCTATGAAAATTGTTATACAAAAGAAAATGAATTAACACTTTTGCTGTCTTACTTTTTTTCATCTCCTTTTTATTTCACTGTGCTGTGTGCTATCCCAAAGCTACTGTTGTAATCTTTAGCTGACAAGTGACAATCAGAATTCAAAAGGAACTGAAATTTGTTTCAATGATTGAACCCTTAGACAAAGATAGCTACTAACAGATGGTGATGATGCAACCAAATGATGAAGTACCACATGTAATTGGTTAGTACATCACTCTATCTACATAAATAGATATCAATATCAACATCATAATCTGGTCGGGATATATCATAATTTTAAATTCAAACAATTTTGTTGTTTACTTATAATTATAATCCATTGTGAAGTTGTAAGAAGCAGATCATAGGCTGGGAATTTGTTTCATTGAAGAGTGAGGAGAAAAAGCAGGGTAAGTGAATATGACATGTTTGGTTTTTACAGCTTCATTCATAATTGGGGTACATGGTGACAGGGAAAGTTGAAACTGAAACACATATAAATCAGCAGAAGGAATTTCAGAGGCAAACACATCCTCGTGCAGTGCTAGTTTTAGTTTCATCCTCTCTCAGCATTTTCCAGCTACAACCACATTAAACTAACTCAAAAAGAGGTGTAAAGAGAAACAAAATGGACAGGGAAAAAGCAAACAAGGCCTTTCATGGAAACCTTACCCCAAAGCCACCAACCCATCTGAGAGATCCATCTTCTGTCACACCAGAAAAGCCAATCACTTGCCAACCACATCATAATCATCATCATGGTCACACTCACACCACTACAGGAATATCTGGACGATGTAGAAGCACCACCATTGATGATTCCAACTCCGAGCTCAGCATCTTTGATGCCCACAAGTACTTCAATGAATTGGCTAACAATGACACCCAAAAAGTCACCATCTGCAGCAGCAACAGCAACAGCAACAGCAGGGTTTCTCCCATGGAGAATGAACGCGTGATAATTCCAGAGACTGCAAGATACTCCTCAGCTTCATCCTCAGTCGACGGCTACGGAGGCATCCGGAACTACAGAGCTCGTTCCTTCCACGCTGCTACACCAACAGCTTCATCAGAAGCCAGTTGGAATAGCCAGCAAGGTTTGCTATCTCACCCTCAAGGAGCAATCTCAGTCTCTGTGAGAAACCCTACAAATTCAATTTCAAATTCAAACAACAACAACAATCACAGAAGAACTTCACTGTCCAAATCCAATTGGCTTCTAAGGAGAAAATGCCCATGCTCTGGTAAAAAATCAGTTCAAGTTGAAGAAAAAAAGAAAACCCTAGAACCCAAAATCAATACCATACCTTCACCATCACCATCACCATCACCACCACCACCAGCAACAGCACCAGCAACAAATCAACATCATGTTCATGATCAATTCACAGTCACCCCCAACGATTGGGTTACGACGGATCACGCACCGAATATTGTTGCCGCCAAGTCTCAAAGGTTCCAAGTCCAACCTCACCCGATTGTAACCACCGTTCGGGTACCCTTCACCGACGGCTTCACGTTCCCGGTGCTAAACCCAAACGCCGGCTCCACGGCGAAACTCCGAATCCAGAACGGAACCGCCGTCGTCGGGGAAGATCCGCCGCGAGAATCGCTTGAAGTTTTCCAGCCACCGGACGACGCTGCTGCTGCTGCCGATTCGAAGCCGCTCAGCTTCCCCTTCCCGCCGGCGAAGCCCCGCGACGACGGCGACGACGGAGCAAGCGACGCCAGCTCAGATCTCTTCGAGATCGAGAGCTTCTCCACCGCGACTCAGTCGACGTGCCTGGCGGCGTACCGCCGCCGAAGCAGGGACTCGTTCGACGAGGAGACCGCCACGCCGGAGTGCTACGAGCCGAGCGAGGCGAGCATCGAGTGGAGTGTGACGACCGCGGAAGGGTACGGGTATGAGGAGAGCATCGCGGGTTCCTCCGCAGCCACCGCCTTCGGCGGCGGCGCGGCGGAGCAGTGGAAGAGGAAAGGCGGGAACGGGTTGTTAGTGAGCTGTCGGTGCGAGAAAGCGGTTAGTGTGGGCCCACAACCGGTGAAGTGTGGAGAGGGACAGAGAGGGTCCACGTCAGCATGGAAACAGGTGGGTGGTGTGAATAGTAGTAATAAGCCACCACTTGCTGTGAAGTCTCATTCTCATTCTCACCACCGTAACAACACACCACGCGTGACGACGTCGTTTGCTTTCACGACATAGCCATTTGCTTTGTTTGTTGATGTTGTTTGCAGGCAGAACTTGTGGACGAAAACGATGCCGTTTTCTGCTCTATCCGTTTTGTTATAATTTGTTTGCTTTCTTAATTTCTTCTGTTTTTTTGGGTTTCATCAATTATTCACCCAGTTATTGTGTCATTTAAGACAAGATGAATTAATGGTACTGAGAGATTGTTCCTGTATGAGAAGTGAACAAGTTGATAATAATTAATCCACGGGAAAGTTGTTCATACTCTCAATCAATCGTACAATTTGTCATATGAATTATACCATTTTTCCTAGCTAGGGACAATGACAATCTAATTAGAGCCAAAAAGGGTCCCCTATATAGATAATTTAGAACCATGCATTGAACAATGGTGCAAATTTTCAAATTTATTCACATCCAACGCGTAAATGATCGGCTGAGAGTTAATCTAACTTAATCAATATTTTTCTCAATTCAATTATTTATACATATGTGTGATTTCTTATATATCACATATATGTCAATTACATACACAAATATATAGATTGAGTCACGAATAGAGATAGATCATACCTTTGATATATTTTTTTTTTTGGGTAAGCCATTAGAATAAGCTTCACTATTAACTTTTTTATTGATGGCCAAAACCTAGTAAAATAAAACTTATACAATCTAATAGTATATGTGTTAACTCGATAAGTTGTCATGTTATTTGAGCTCACGACACTAACAATTCCAATCAAAGGTAGTGGATGTGGTGGGGGATGAGCGGATGGCAATAGGGCGTATAGTGGTGGCGCACTGGCACGGTAGTGGGGCAATGGACAGTAATGGGATCGGGTGGCGTAGGATGAGAGGAAAATGTTGTGTCCGAGAGAGGGTGGGGGTGGCGAAGGGAGAAGGGGGAGGTAGGAAGAAAAGGCTAAGGGAAAGAGTATGGGCCTAGGTGCCTGAGGAGGACGTAGGGGCGGCGATGGGAGAAGTGAGTGTGAGGGTTTGAAGGAGTGAGGGAAATAAATTAAACGGTGTTCCCGTAGCAATTGGGATTATGGATTTTGAGTTTATGAGAGGTAGTATGAGAGCTCCATATAGTAGGTGAAAAAATCACCCGGTTGGTTGAATATGCTACCAACCAACTCTTACCTCTTATTATAGTGTATGCATTTGGAGGAGTATGCAAGAAGGAAGTTGGAGTTTAATGCAAATGGATAATTTTAAGGGGCATATGCTATGTTTACCGGTGATTTCAGCGCATGTTCAAACTGCCGTTAGGACTAATGCTAAATTTTTACTCTACCATGATCATTTCTTGTAGTGTCTCTACACACCATGTCACGCTTAGTGTTGGACATCGAGAGCATGGAGTTTACAAAAATGATCATCTGTCGGCAATCTTCAATAAACAGATCTATGATAAGTTCTGATACTATCTTAGATTCAGGTTAGACCAGCCGAAAAAAATAGCTTAGAAGTGATGATTATTCTACTATTTATAAGAACTAGTATGGTTATATTTCTAATTAATTAATGTGTGAGACTTTTCAAAACTCTCTCGGGCTATGAATTATTTTAGCTCAAGTGCAGTGAAATTTTATTTATGAGCTATGAATTTGAAGATGTCACCTAGTTAATATTAACCGCAGATCCATAAACTCAAGCTGAGTAATATAGCAAGAGAAATAATTTAGCGCAACCATTCTGTAAAAAAAGTAAAATATAGGAAAAATATAAATTAAATTAACAACCTTTCTGCAAGTCAGTATCCAAGTCAATCAAAACCCAACCCTAAACATTTACATGTGACATTTTTATTAGACCTAAACGTCAAGGGACCCCTCATATTAAATTCTATATTATTGTTATCATTTTTTTTTCATGTCGACCAAAGTCATTCTCCAAAAGTGTAAACATTGCTTAAAAAATGTAGGTCCATTATGGTGGTAAACTTTTTTTTCTACTCTTGTTTTTTCAAATTTAACTGAGAAAATTTGTCATATGCTAAAGCTAAAGAGTGCGATGTTCATATTATATGAGTTGAGCAAAACCAAAATCAGTGCTCTATTGGGTAGCTAGTGACACATAATGGACATGATAATGATGCATCGAAGCCATTCAGAAGTACAAGCTATAGACAGGGAAGGACAGGGACGATTTGAAACGGAAAGGTCTTTTTTCATACGTTAACTTCCCCGGGTCCATTAAGATCTTCACACAAAGGAAACAAAATAAATTCTCTGTTCCTCATAGCATAGTGTTTTAATTTCCATATGGTAAGAGTAGGCATGAAAATGAACAGGTTAGGCCAGTGTTTGCATGGTCTAAGTCTAGTCCACATTGCAGCCCAAACCTAACCAGTGGCATATCGTAGGTTAAATTTAAAGGTTTAACCTGATCATATTTCTATGACGATTTTTGTACAAACATAATGTACTTTTTAGAAAAATTTACTGAAGTAGTGCAATTTTTTTTTAATTCAACAACTAGTATAAATTGTCACTTTTCTAATCACCACTGCAAGTGGCGAACCCTTCTTTTACTTTTGTTAATCACGCACTTAGAGAAAAACTATTGACACACACACACATGATTCAACCTATACTAACATCAAGGCAGCGTGTTTTTGGGCGATTGTTGTAGCAATGGGGGCCTGGCTTGAAGTGGTTGGAGTCAATGGACCTGGTGGAGGGATTGCAACGAGGTGGTTCTTTTGTATCTTGACATGTATTGGTTGTGTAGGGAGGGGTGATTAACCACTGGTTGGCGTTCTCTTCCCTGTACTGGGTTTTCGGTCTTTTTAGTTCTATTCTCTCTCTATTTATGTTCTGCCTCTTCTCAGCTTCTCTCTTTTTCCCTTCTTTTTGGTTTGTTTCACCTGTATAATTATTGTACTTATAGCACTTCTTGTGCATATTAATACAACTTTGGCTTACGCACAAAAAAAAAGAAACATGAGATTCTGGGTGTTGGTCGACTTTGACCATGTGGATTCTGGGTTTGGGAAGATGAGATTATGAGTTTGGTGCTTGTGATTCTGGGTTGGTCTGATGAAGAAGGGGAACAATCACCATCGCATGATGTTGTTGAAGGAGAAGTGAAGCGGGTGGAGGAAAAGGAAGGAAAAAGATGGAAAAAATTGTGGAAAAGAAGACATTTTTATCTTATCACCCAAAAGTTAAATTGGACCAGTATGGGTCAAAATCAAAATAATCCCACCGTAGGCGCAACCAATGATAAGGAGTGTGAGAGGCTTTTAGCTCGGGATTTTGTTGGACCTATTTTTACTAGGCTCTACTATTTCTTCATAGCTTAGGGGCTTTGCCCTCCTTGTTACCAAAATAATAATATTAACTATCTATTAATAAATTCTAAAAAATGAGAAGCTAAATAAATTGATAAGTAATTTTGTATTTTGAAAAGGTTGAAAGATAATTTTGAATAAAAATCATAATAATTAAAAAAAATAGTTAATTTAAATACATCTTGTTTTCTCTCAAAGGCCTTTATGCGTGCATACATATTAATCGACCCTGAACTAATAAGGTGTTGGTCTAGTGATAAGCAAGTTAGATCCCGTAAAAAAATGACATACAATTAAATGAGTTACAACATTCGTTAAAGACAAAAGAAAAAATAATAACTACCCTAAATCGCTTACCCTACAACTGAAATACAATTAATCATAAGATTCATCCCAACATAAAAAAGTAGTTAATTAGCTAATTATAAGAACTTGAGAAGCAAGTGTGGGGTAATCTTTGGATGCCTTAATAATTAATGCATTTGGCCCATATTTCTTATGTTTAGGTACCTCCATAGAATACAACGCTTGCTTGATTGCTTTTACAGCTTGATGGATATGATTTGCTCCCTAGAAAATAACAGGGCCCAGAAAGAACTATAGTTGATTGCTTGAGGTTTTGTTTTTCTGTTTTCATGAGGTTTTTGGTTCCAGATACAAAGCATCATTAGGATACAAGCCATGTGCTTCAATTCTGAGTTCGAGTTTGAGCTAGAAATTTCTGAATAGGGCCCTTAAGCAGTTAAGCACCAAGCATTGCATACTATTTACAAAACAATGCCAGAAAAGGCAAAAAGCTTTCAGTTTCAGCCCACGGCATTCACATGGCTACAGTTTTGCTGTGCCCCGTGAGGGGAGTGATATAGCCTGTGTTTCTTAGAGCATCTCTCATGCAAAGTATCTTAGTAGATATATCTTATCACTATTTTTTTCGTCCAAAATGTCACATAAGATATAAGGTAAAATAATTGATGCAAATTTTGCTCTAATAAAGATATCTTATTTTACTTTTAGTTAAATCCTTCACTACGTATAAATTTATTGGTGAATGATAGAGTATATATATATTTTATTCTAAGCAATGGCTAAGCAAGGTACTTGATCGAAGAAGCAATCATAACTTAAGTTTTAAGAATAAGGCACTCACATGAGCTTGTTCCAATGTCCCCGAAGGATAGCTCAAGTGGTAAGAGCTAGGGACATAAGGGTTGGGTGGGGTGAAGGGTGAAGGGTCCCGGGTTCGAACCCGGAGTAGGGATTAATTTACTAACATTTCTAACAACTAACATTTGCCTATAAAAAAAAAAGAGCTTGCTCCAATAATGAACAAGTAAAAATAAGGCACAAATCTCCTTATAAGATATTGTATTGGAGATGCTCTTATTAACAAATACACTAGAGATTACGGTGTTTGGTTCGCAATTACTTATTATTAGTTTGAAAAATGATTGATAGATATATGCTAAATGAGGCAAATGGAACACTCCAATTTTCTGGGAATTTTAATTTTACAGCAAAGTTTTGTTGAGTAAATTCAATAACTAAAAATATTAAAATTAATTTCCTAAAGAGTCTTACTCCTCTTAAGTAAGAGACTGACTTTAAAGTAATCACAACAACCATTAATTGAGTTATTTTATTAACTTTTAAAAACATATAATCACTTTTAATAATTATGATGACTTGTTTTACTTTCACAAAAAGTCAAATCCGTTGCACCGTACGTGTTTACATTTAGCAGGACTCCACTAGTTTAATTTAATAATCTATACAACTCATATGATTGAGACGTTACTTCTACGATTAACTGGTGTGTTTTTGGAGAAAAAGCTACGGACGCTGGGCCCAGAATCAAACCGTGGCCTAAAGTTGGGCGAGTTCTCACATTTTGGGGGTGGAGAACTCACATTATTCATAATGTGAGAACTCGCCCTTAACCCTTTTTTGGTAAATAATTTTTTTCTTTCACATTATTCATATTTTTTTTTTCAAATATATACTAATTGTTATTTTTGCTTCTTACTGTTCTGGGGGTGGAGGACTCGCCCCCATTCCCCATCTCCTCAATGTGGTGAGTGTATTATGTTTGATGAATGTATATTGGAATTCACAATTATGATGTAGAACAGGCATTCCAATGCATATCTCAAAAGAAAAACACACACACATGTAATCTTTCAATATTGTTGTTGTATATGTTTATAAGGTATCAGTTTACAAATGGAAACATGGGAAGGAGTGAAACAGGACACAGCAGAGCGGATAGCTAAAGAAAATTACTAATATGAGTTGGACACTGGAATTGATAACTTTGCGGGAACAATAATCATAATTTAATAGAATATATGAAGATTCATGAACCAAATATGCATATATCATCTCGACCGGTTTGTTTTTCCTCATAATAACTCTGAACGCGGATTCATAATAGTTTCTCCCCGTAATTGATTTAATTTTAGAATCAGTTGTAAAATGATTGTCAAACATGCACTATATCAAATAGATACAAACTCTTGGCTCCTGCAGAATCATCTCGGTCGTGACCCCCTCCACTTCATTGTCAATGTCTCTGTTCTGGTTTTGCGTTGCCATGAAGGTAGCAGCAATAGTAGTGGAAGCTTGGTTTATAATCTTGGGCCGCACAGCTAAAGAGAGAAAAAGTACAAGAGAAGCCATGGTATGGAGAATGAAATCAATGTAATAATTTAATCTAACAAATCACTGAACAAGCATTTGGTTATATAAGACTAAGGAGTTCAATTTTTATTAGTACTACAAAATACAGTTGGGTAAGGTATAGGGATTGTTGTGTTTCTTGATACTTTCATGCTTTTTTTCCACATCTGTTTTCTTGTGCTTATTAAAGTTCATTTGCGGCTATTTAATTCCTCCGCTCCAGCCACCCCATAAATGAAGATATTTTTTTCAAAGATTCATAGATTAATACACAAAAAATTTCCTAGCAGCACACTAGATCAAATGAGAAACAAAAATTCAGACTGATACAACAATGCAATAAGATGAGGAAATTAAGAATATAGCAAGCTAATAAATATCTAAGCAAAAAATATATTTTTCCTATTTTAAACAACGTTCCATCTATGCAACTTATTCGACTCTGTCAAAGTTGCAATTATGTTACTCCCAGTCCCAAGCATCGGGGCTACAGCTGCAACAAATGAAGCGAAATCTGCTTCAGAGATAACATAAACAGGAGAAAAGGCTTGTGTAAGACCAAGTTAAATGTTGAACAAAACAGAGAAAGAGGGCAGTGGTGGCGAAGGTAGCAACAGGTACAGTAGATGTGGTGGTAGACTGGTAGTAGTGTGTAGTGATGGAGGAAGTTGACTGAAACAAAAATCCGGGGTCCTGCCTAGAAGATTTATAAATAATAATAAAAAACCCTCTACCAAGAGGATAGATAACTCTCACATACAAGAGAAGAAAATGGAAGAGTAGAAACCCTAATGGGAGGGAGGCTGTAATCTAGAAAGGTGGTGCTTGTAGAATGGAGATATAAGGAAGGGGGTTGTGCTAGGATTCTATCGAGTTTAAATTTGCAAACGACAATAAGCATATATGAATCGGAACATTTAGTAACACACTTCATGTAATTGATTTATTTTTTAGAAGTGAAACAAACATAAACCAATCATAAGGAGTGTGTACAAAAGAGTATGTTTAATAATGCTGATGTAGGTTTACAGTTTAAATTTTAAATCTGGTTATATCGTGATTGATGATTAAATGTATATTTCCATTATTAATCCTGATTAAAAATGCCTAATATATATGTTACTGAAGCAATTGTAATAGAAACATATATCATTTAGTTTAATAGCATAGGTCGCAGCACCATTAAAAACCATAAACTAGAAACAGACATTGTCATTTAGTTTTAGCATATATCCAACAGATCAGTTTAAACGCAAGTCATCTAACTCATCATCATAGTTTCTTACATAACATGCAGCCAATTAGTTTGAAACCATTATTGGTAGATAGCATAAGCAGAGTACTACTGCAGAATCATGTCAAACCCATGGCTCACTATGATGAATCCTTTCTTACATATTAGCCAGGAGGCCAGTCCATCTGTCGACCCCCAAGGAGGTGCACATGAATGTGATAAACTGATTGGCCTGTAGAAAACAAATCCTAAACTCAAAAAAAAGTGTAGAACAAACAAACAAACACAAGAAGCTACAGATAAAGAAGAAAAAGATTGATCAAAGTTCCTGCAATGACATGGAGAAGAACACTTACACCCTTTTGGTCCATCATTGATGACAATCCTGAAGCCATCATCAAGACCTTCTTGCTTCGCCACCAGCTTCGCAGTGTGCAGAAGGCGGCCAAGAATCTCAAAGTGCCTCTCCTCAGCCTACAAATAATACCATGATAAATCAGTATATAAGCACAGACATAAGCCAGACAAACGGCAGAACAGTTGTAGGTGGTAAACCAAGGTATTGAAAGGTTCTGCTTCTGGATTCAGATTCATTTGACAATTGAAAGAAAAAAGAGGGCAAAAAAGTGGGACTGAATATAGAGTTAGTTTTCCTTTTGCACTCTTCCAAAGCAAGTTTTTTAAAGAGTCAAGCCATGCAAGGGTATGGCAATATAAAGTAAACACTATACAGGAGAATGAAATTAAAAAATGTCTCTGCAAGTGTAAACCCATCTACAAACATAAACTAGTAAACTAGTATTTCAAATGGAGAGGAAATGCTAACGCCGCAAAATTAATAAAATGACTTGATTTATATAAACTAATGAAGAATCTTAGTGTGACCAGCAGAGAAGTTCTGTTTCAGTGATTAACAATTGAATCAATTTAATAATCGTTGCCTTATATTCTGTCAAGGAACAACACTCCTAAAAACTTGACTACTCAATCATTAGAGGCTCTGACTTAACTCAATTTTCTAAGAGGACTAATATTAGCTTGCTCTAATAATCATTGAAGAAATGTGATTTACCAGATGGGATCAGACAACGTAACATAACATTATTCAAGAATAGTACCCAGCAGTATCAATTACCCACCACATACAAAGCAGTGTAATATTAATAACAAGTTTCAAATAGGGTTTTCAGGGACAAATGCATCTTTCTAGCCAGATGTGGCAATAGCAAACGAAAAAACATAGTGGCTAGAGGCATCTAAAAGAAACAATTATATGGCAAACTAGATAGTAGAAAGAGTGCTCAAGGAAGGATCAAGGAACAGCAGAGCAGTATGGTGGTAATTAATAACACCTGACCCCCAAAAGATAATAATAATAATAATAATAATAATAATAATAATAATAATAATAATAGTAATAATAATATAATTTCATAGGTATAGCCTGTCTACAGCTTGGATTTCAGAAAAGTAAGACAGACATCTCAGGTGTCATGCAAATGCAAGCTCAAGACATCGAAGTTTATTTTCACCAGACTTTGTCCTGAAAATGATGTGCTATCAAAAGGAAAAATAAAAGACTTGGTATCGGCATAAACAATTTGATAGAATTATAATATGTCGTAGATTTGAACGATAATAGACAATGAGCCAATTTGGATGCTGACCAAAGAGCACTTACTGGAGTCTATGACTATCACTAATGTAAGTTTTCCAAAATAATATGTTCTTTTTAAATGAACTTAAAAATAAAAATCTTTTGTACATTAGTATCTATAAATAACGAATCGAGTATGCAGCATATGGTATACATGTGATGCCTATTTCCAAAAGAACAGCTGAGACAACATAATACACCTACTGACACAGAAAAGCCGTTAAAACAAGTACCTTGGATAGACCGGTCAACCCATCCCTAACTTTAGGAATGATTAGAATATGGACAGGAGCTTGAGGAGCTATGTCCCTAAAGGCAAGGACCTGTCAAAAAGAAAAGAAAAGATGAAAGGATTATCAATTGCTTTGACACACCATTAAATCAAATAAAATAGCTTCACCAGAACAACAGCTAATCATGAAACAATGCTAGGAAAGACTTGCTGAGAAATAACATTGAAGCATTTCCTTTGGTCTATTTTTGCAAGTTAGTGAAACTTGTTTTTTCCTTAAACCAATTGTTAGACCAAATCATTATACTCAGAGGTTCCAGTTCAAGATATGGTCATCTTTCCTTTAAAACAAGGTGAGAAATAACAATTTTATTCCAAATAAACACACGCGCACAACCAGAACAACAGCTAATCATGAAACAATGCTAGGAAAGACTTTCTCAGAAATATATGAACATAGAACAGAAGGTGCAATAAGAAGAACTTCCTTTGCTCTATTTTCTACAAGTTAATGAAACTTGTTTTTCCCTTAATCTACTTGTTAGACCAAATCATTATACTTAGAGGTTCCAGTGCAAGATATGGTCATCGTTCCTTTAAAGCAAGGTGAGCAATAATACTTTTATTCCAAATACAGGCACGCGCGAGCCGCACACTTTTATTCCAAATGCACACACATAGATATATATGGAATAAATATGATGACTGCAATCAGGCAAGGACGGAAAATACGAAATAAAATGCGCGCACACACACACATACTCAGGTTCAAGTGCAAGGTATGGTCATCTTTCCTTTAAAGCAAAGTGAGAAATAACACTTTTATTCCAAATACATGTGCGCGCACACATGGAATAAAATGTTCTATGATGTCTACAATCAGGCAAGGACCAAAACTACAAACAAAATGCTCACACAGATATGAAATAAAATGTTTTCCGCATAGAGAGTAGAGAGTAGGACAATGTTAATAGATAATCCCAAACATGACTAGCAATAAAAAACACAAATAAACTATTCTCAGAAAACCAAAATCTACCAAGCATATCATTTCCAAAATTCTAGCTATATATGAGTTTCAACCGCACAGCTTTACTGATCTAAAACAAAGTAGTCAATGCAACCAAGCCGAATACAAGTGCAATAGAAAACTCAGTACAACAAAGATTGGCATAGAGAATTTGGAATTTCCATCTAGATACATTAATTACTAGAAAAGAGTTACTCGTACAAATCCATCGATAACCTCCTTTTTCACCTCTGAACTTGAGCCATGTCTTAGAATGTCCAATCCAGAAAGAAAATTAAAACTAGGCTGTCAATTCAAGGAGCACATCACAATGCCCAGTTTCTTTAAACATGGAATACCCATTGACCCATTTCAAAAACTACTTAATCAACTAAACTTTGTGAAACATGGGGCAACATAAAAAGATATGATGAATTATAAAAGTGAGTTGGAGATTGAATGAAACAGAGACAGTAGTCACCTTATCATCCTCATAAACCACAGTAGAAGGAATTTCCTTGTTGATGATCCTGTCAAATCTGTTCATCATAGAAAATAAGACAAAGGATATGAATACTAGGAAGCAGAAACCAACAACAAAACATTGACCGAGGATATATCAGAATTCAGAACATGTAACACATTAATCAATCACATAAATTTACAAGCAGAGAGAGATTGTGAGAGAGAGGTGAATGCAGAGGGGAAATGGTGAGAGGATAGAGACGGAGTTACATGGTGGGAGTGTATTCAGAGGAAGGAGGAGTGGCTGCAAGAGCAGCGTCTTTCTCTGAAGCCATAGCACGAACCAAATGACTGATTATGCCGTGCTCCTTCATAACCTAATTCAGATTCGGTTCGATCATATTTATCATAGTTTTTTTTTTCCTTTTTTAATCATATTAATGACTGTTCTTGCTATTCAGAAGTCAACCACATCATTTTGAGTCACATTCCTACCTTTGGCCTTAACTTTCAAAAATACTTCATTCACATTGGGATGATAAAATAGATAAATGAGTGATATGATAAATGATGATGTGATAGAAATGTAGAAAGAGTAATAAGAAGAAAAATATATTAGGATTGAGATGTTACAAAACTTTATGTAATTGAGTCATCAATAGTTAAGTTATCCATTGCTTAAATGAATATGTTGCACTGAACCATTAGCATAAAAGCCTTAATACCCTAGATTCATCAATTTCCTAATACAAAGGTAGTATTCATAAAGAAGTACTCTTCATAATCGAAAATGTTACTAAAACATGTGCTTTTAAGCCACTGTCACTTTATCGTACACCGGTTAAATGTCCGAAAGCGAGTTTCCACATCTAATCGCTTTTCTGTAATAAAGCTTAGCTACTCGGATGTCTTATTTAAACTCTAAACATACATCAATCTACTATGTGAATGGAGTGTCACTTATATAACCTAGGTCTTCGTGATTACAGTTAATGTGAAGAGAGAATTGTGGAAATAGTAAAACGACCATTATCAGAGCTTGTACATTCCTCGTATAGTTAATTAACCGAACATATCACATAGTTGGTCAAGTCGATTGGGACGTGTTCTATTAATTGTGATAAATGTGCATTATAGGGGTGATAAATCTACCCACCCAGTACGTTAGTATGATATAAAGGTCCAAGTAGGAAGAGAAGATAAAGAGTTAGTAATGCTATATGTGATGTGTAGAGAGAGAGAGAGTTAAAAATATACGGAATGAGATGTAAGAGATGGTGTGATCTGAATATATCCATACCCTAAAACTCGCCCCACGTGGAAGGTGTAATTTATTGTAATTTCTCCATAATGATTTTATTTGTTTATCTGAAATTTAAAATTGACTAAATGCATGAAACCAATTTGGTTTATTACTTGAAAGAAATTATGTTGATTGATAAAATTAATTTTATCAATGTGGATTATATTTGGGTAGCTTTTTTATTAAATAAAAGTACATATACATTTAACTTGAGTTTAATTTTTTACTTTTCACTTAAGTGTATGATAAAAAATTTATTTACACCTTAAAAGTAATTTTATCTTGCTATACATAAAAAAAAAATTGAATTTTTTTTATGTTTTAAAAAACTAGTCACTGAACCGGTAATGTCACGAGTTGATGGTGTAATGGTTTAAACGTGGTTGTATTAGTAATAAGTAAATATGTATCTATATATATATATATATATATATATATATATATATATTCAATATTTATTTGGAAATATTTTTCTAGTAAATATACAGTAATTAATTTTTTTATCATTTTGTAAATATGGTTTAGACTAGTTCAAACCGGTACAAACTAGTTCAATAACATTGATATTATCCGTTTTCAATCGGTTTTGTCTCGGTTCTCGCCTATTATGAGATCTAACAATTTTTTCTTCAAATAAATCGATTTGACCGATTCCTAGTTTGGTCAGACCAGTCGGTTCAGTCTAATTTTAACAACAGCAAAAAAACACCTAATGCATTTTAAAAAATACCTACTGATTTGGCTGTGACCTTAATTCTCATAATCAATGGTAAATCACATACTCTAATCCTAGAGAGAGATTGATAAATCAACCTCATTAGAATTGTCTTTATCGACCCAACTCCTTCAACACCACCAAAATCATCTCAAAATTTCAATGGCTGACCCTTTATCATGTAATCACGATCTTTACCATAGAAGTGCATGGTGAAAATACTTATCGCGACATCATATTCCTAGAGGCATTAGGGTTAGTCAATGAAGTTACAAGTGTGAAATTTGTCTATGAATCATACCTCTAGGACGACCTATTGTTTATTAGCTTTATGTTGATTTCATCATTTTGAATTCCACATTATGCTAATAATTGATGTGATTAACAAATGAAGAAAGATTATAGAATGAAATATAAGATACAAAGAAATTAACGATAGTTGGCTAGTTATGAAAATAAGAGCAATTAATAGTAATTTGCACAAGTTTATTTTCGCGCATGAGAGCATCAGGACCTGAAAAGTTATTACAAAGTCATTTCTATAGTTATTTTCGTGTTGGAGAGCATCAGGATTTGAGGAACAGTTAAAAAACTGTTTCTACATGTTTCTTTTCGAGCAAGAGAGCGTCAGGATCCGAAGAGCAATTAAAAAAACTGTTTATACAAAAAAAAAATTAGCGTGGTGGAGCATTAGTAATTAGAACATCAACTATTTTTCTAAATTTTTTAGGTGTTGTTCTTACATGAACACTTCTCCCTAGGACACGTGAACTTCAGTCTTGGCAACTTCCCTCTACTGTAGCAAAAGCACCTTAAAGATAAGAAAGAGGCTCGAACCAAGATCGTCATTCCGTGGATATTCTAGCTTTAGGATTTTGTGCAGCCATTGTTGAGCTTCAAGAGAGAACTTGTCTTATTGAATGAGAGACTTAGCATTTTATAGAGCGGCTAAACCCTAACTCTAAATCTATTATATTTGGGTCTCGTCTTGCCTATTGGGCCTTTAGTCAAGACTAGCCAAACTCACTAGGATTCTGTCTAAGTCGTAAGAGGTGGACTCGCCTGGGACGCTGGTTCTTTCTGTGCAGGTCGAGCCACCCAGCTTAGGGCAAGACTGGTCCACATGCCCGCAAGACGTCAAGTCTGAAGCAAAAAGACGAAGCTTGTTTCTTATACTTTGACTGACCTAACTTTTCATGCGGCAACACTTTCCATAATGTGCAAGTAAGTTGGAGGATCCGCCGCCCTTCCTACTCCAGGTACAAACTGATAAAATCAAACTACATGATAAATTGTTCTTTTAAAATTTGATAGATTTCTAGACGTTTCAAGCATGCATGCAAATATTTGAGAGGTGTAACTAAAAAGACCAATTCCCAATTTTTTAACCTCTAAAAAATATGTCGGCCCAATAGATGTGATTTATCTCTATATATATACACACAAAATACACACACTTAAAATCGTGTTGAGGGGTTGAGGCTGTGATCGTAATCTAGTCCAAATCTGAAAACCCTAGTTTCAACCCTCACTCACTCGCTTCACTCCAAGAATCACCAAACGAAGCCATGGTTAACGAATCCATCACCAAGAAGCGAAAGCTCGTCCCCAAATCCTCTCAATCGGCGGAGCTACCGTTCAAGCTGCAGAACAAGTTGGAGGCTGAGGTTCAAGAGTACGAAGAAGTCGAAGAAGAAGTAGAGGAAGAAGTGGAGGAGGAAGAAGAAGAGGAGGAAGAGGAAGAGGAGGGTGAAGAAGAAGAAGAAGAAGAAGAAGAGGAAGTGGAAGCGGAAGCGGAGGAGGAAGACGATGAACCGATCCAGAAGCTTCTCGAACCCATGGGGAAGGAGCAGATCATTAGCCTCCTTGCCGACGCGGCGTCTAACCACCGCGATGTAGCAGATCGGATCCGTAAGGTGGCCGACGAGGACGTTTCTCATCGGAAAATCTTCGTTCACGGCCTCGGGTGGGATACCACCGCCACGACGCTGGTTTACGCGTTCCAGCAGTACGGCGCGATTGAGGATTGCAAGGCGGTTACCGATAAGGTCACCGGGAAGTCGAAGGGGTACGGGTTTATTCTCTTCAAGTCGCGGCGTGGTGCGCGTAACGCGCTCAAGGAGCCGCAGAAGAAGATCGGGAATCGTATGACAGCGTGCCAGCTTGCGTCGATTGGGCCCGTGCAGCAGAGCCTGCCTGCGGCGGCGGCTGCGCCGTCGCCGCAGACGGAGTACACTCAGAGGAAGATTTATGTGAGCAACGTGGGAGCCGATCTGGATCCGCATAAGCTGCTGGCGTTCTTCTCGCGGTTTGGGGAGATTGAAGAAGGGCCGTTGGGGCTTGATAAGCTTACTGGGAAGCCGAAGGGGTTTTGCTTGTTCGTTTACAAGAGCCCGGAGGGCGCGAGGCGCGCCTTGGAGGAGCCTCACAAGGAATTCGAGGGTCAAATTTTGCATTGTCAGAAGGCGATTGATGGACCCAAGGCCGCGAAAACTCCGCAGTATCAACCGCAGCAGGGTATTCAGAGAACCCAGTTTCAGAGGAATGACAACAACGCTGGCTTTCTCGGTGGTGCTGGTGCTGGTGGTGTAGCTGGTTCTCAACCTGGCCACTTGATGGCCCCTGCAGGACCTGGGATTGCTTACAGTCAAGCTGCTGCGGCGCAGGCGGCGGCACTGAACCCGGCTCTGGGGCAGGCGTTGACCGCGCTGCTGACGTCTCAGGGTGCGCTGGGTCTGACTAATTTGTTAGGAGGCCTCGGAACGAGTGGTGGGATTAATCCGGTTGTGAGTTCTGCTGCTGCTGCGGGGCATGGCGTGCAGAGTGGTTACAGTGCCCAGCCAAGTATAAGCCCTGGTGTTATTGGAGGGTATGCAAGTCAGCTCGGGTTGCAGGCGCAATATCAGAACCAGCAGACCGGGCAGGGTGGCACTGGGAGAAGTCAATATGGTGGTGCTCCTTACATGGGGCAGTAGGTATGTACCAGGTATGGTTTATTGTTGGTTATTATGTTCTATGTTGATTGCATAGTATCTGCTCTGATTGCTCACTCTTGTTTGTTTACTAGTTTTGTGCTCTAGAATTACATGTACTGTAAAGAAAATAATTTGTTCATATTTGTTGATTGTTGGAGTATAATTGATAGGAGTAGTTGATTCCATTACTGTAGGCTCATAAAACAATCATGTTAGACTAATATGAAATTTTTGAGAGATTGACAAATTCCTTCTATGTGGCCCTGCATAGGATGATAGGAAGCTTGTTTCTAACCCTGTTATGTGAATCATACAGTGGTTTAGATTATTTTTTACATGAAAATTTGAAATCCTGGGATGGAGTTGAGCAATGAATATTTTAAGGTTATAGCATCTCCTAGAGTTCTTCTAGGAAGCCACTCTTATTTGAATGTTGCTTATAGTTTCGAGTCTGCATTGGCTTTATTCTGAAATCCTTGTTGCTGCATATGTCTCTCTTGTTTGGTCTAACATCAATGATCTTGTCGTATTCTTGCATTTGTGTGCGTTGAGGAAGCGTGTCAAGATTCACTCATTTTATTTATTCGTTTTCACGGGATTTCTTATGGTCTGTTTGGTTCAGTATTTCCGTTCCTGACTGATGGAAAATCTTTTTCTTGGTTTCTTCTATCTACAGCATATTTATTGCCACACTATATTTAGTTGGTTATTGGTTTTATAATTAAGTTGGCTAATGTTTTCAACACAGTATTTAAAAAAAACTATTCCACAACTGTGATATTCTGGACATGTTGAATTTTCAAATTGTTTGATCTTGGTGCTTTCAATAACTCTTAATCAGTTTTGCTAAAGCTTGGTTTTTGGACCCTTACTTTCTCTTTTCCCCTTAAATTGTTTTCATGCTTTTTTATTGATTTTGCAGATTCTACATAAGTGCATCAGTGTTTTATTACTGGCCTGGTGATTCTTCTGAAGTTTAAGGAGCTGATGCAATTGGCGTGTTTATAATGAAACTTTACTTAGCACTATGATCAGAATATTTAAATTATCTAACAGTGTTCTGTTTTCGCCACCTACTCTTCACCTTTTATTCCATTTCAAAACGTTGTATTATTTTAACTTTAGTTTGTCTTCTAAAAACTTATTGAACTGTTTTTGTACCTTAAATTATAGTTTTATTGGTACTATGAGGAGTTCGGGATGCTTATCAAATTATATTTTGAAATTTATGTTTATGTGGACCATTTGGGCTTTCAACTTGGTCTAAGAGGTGCTTGATAGTCTTTTATATGGGTATTTTAAATTTTTACCAACTTTTTTTATTATTTTATTTATCGCTTTCGTACTTAACTTTTCCTTCGTTTTTGGACACGGAATGATTGTGTTATGAAATATCCATAATATGCTTAATGCTGTTTGTCATCAACACTCCCCCTTGGAAAAATTGGTTATCAACCAATTTTTGTGTAGTTCTTTCATGGCTTTACTTCTTCTAGAAGTTTGTGAACCTAATTTTGTGCAGTTATTTTGCAGGTTTGATAGCCATACTTATATAAACATTTGCCAATAATAAAATCAGTTTAATTAAAATAAACAAAACTAGTGCTTTTGTCCTGCTTGTAAAATTCACATTTTGGGAAATATTTGTGAGGTAGTGTTCCTCAATGAGGACTGTGATGCAGTTATTATTTACTCCGTCCTTACAACAAGAAAGTCCAGAAGAGGGCACTCTTTTTCTTGGTGTGCCATTTCCGTTTTAGCACGAATTTTAAACCTTCTTTCACCATATTATTGCCTATTTCAAAATGACATTGAAGTATTGAAACTTGGGAGAACTTTTCTTGGCCAGTGTGATATTATTTTTTCTGCTTTGAATCATATCTGTCTACTGCACCTTCTCTGTTTGTGTATTAAGCTGAACGTTTTATTTTTGTTCCTTTACCATCTCTTACCTCAATGGATAGATTATCCACATTTAAAACAAAATATCTTGCAATAGGGTGTATGAGTCTATTATTATCACTTTCAACTTTGTTTGTTCATTTCTATTATTGCTGAAGCTGTTTTAAACCAGTTTAGTTTCAAAATATTTGCGAAGACACCATGGGTCTCTTGAAGTCCTTTTAGATGGTTTAGATTTTTTCCAAATTCGCACACAGCTTCACATTTGTCCTTCACGAGACGAAATTTTGCCATTATAGTTGTGTTTATTGGGTGTTTAATTTTCAATACAAAGTCTGCTTCTCTGAGGTATACGATGAAGTTAGCTCGGCCATAGTAAATATGGACTTGTTTGTAGCTGATTACTATCCTCACGTAAATAAGTGGTGTTCATGGTTTGGGAGGTAAGTTACAGTATATTCTGTCTGATTTTTGTCTTAATTTTGTAGTGTTAGTTGAAAAATAGTGTTTGATGGGCTTTTTAGGTTTTTCGGGGGTTGAACAATTTTCATTTAGGACAACATTTTTCATTTAGGATTTAAAAGGTGTTGTTCCTTATTATTTCTCAATCTTAGCTTCTTTGGGAGATAGTCATCACTTTCTTGCATCTCCCCTTGTTCTGACCTATTGATGAAATAATAGCTAATGAATTAGAGTAGCTTGTTTTATCGATGTAGTTACCCTCATTTAATAGAAAATGATTTGGATGTTATTTGTGTTGTGCTTGTTAATATATATGTATTAAAATCCTAAAGCACCATGGAACATGATAGATTGAGGTGGAAATCTCTTGTATTGATACAGAGGTTTCTTATGACAACTCTTGCTATTTATCTCCTGTGTCTTGAAATTCAAATTCAGTGCAGCATGGGAATATTGAGAAATGTGAAGTGATTGGATAAGAGGTAGAAAGTGATTTAGACGAATATAACTTTTGCTTTATGGCGTTACATCTCATACTGTTCGAATCCAATGCCCTTTTGCATTTTCGTGCTGATGTCTATTTCATGCTTATAACCAACATATTGGGCACCTATGAGCCACCATGAGTGTGTTGTATTTGGTAATGATTTACATTGTATGACGGTGGAGTAGAATCCCTGGCCTTTCTATAATCCAACTGACTCGGTGGCTAAATTTGGATATGTCAGTGCAGTGCCAAGATGCCATATCGCTAATCGGTCAGACTAGTAATATTGTATTTTTACTTTAATTAAATTAAACTTTTATTTTGACCCTAATGCCCTTTTCTCTTCCTTCTCCAATCACCTTTCTCCTACTCCACTGACACCTCGTTCCTCAAGTTGGTGAGACTAGAAGCAAAATCTCCATTGCTTGATAGGAGGAACTTGTCCCTTTCAATCCTATTTGTTAGAGAGCCTTCAAAGCTAGGTGAGGCCTTGCCAACGTTTTGAGCACCATAGGAATAGGGTTAAGTTTGCCCAGACTAGGGGTGTTCATGGTTTGGTTCTTAACCAAACCAAGCCATATCCACTTTAAAACCATTTATATGGTTTGGTTTGGTTTATTATCAAAACTGGTTTTAAAAATATGGATATGGTTAAAAACCGGTTTTAAAATATGGATATAATTAAAAACTGTTTTAAAACCGTTTTTTTTAAATCATTTTAAAACAAGATTTGGTTTAAATAAAAGTGGACTTCGTTCTATAAAATTTAAGTTGAATCAAATCAATATTTTATTTTCAACTACAATCCAAAATTGAAAACAAGATAAGTAAAAAATTGAATTGAAACTAAACAGTATAAACTCAAAACAGAAACGTGATAAATCCAATGAAACAGAGTGAGAAATGGAAGGTGAGAGAGAGGCGTAGGAGAGAGAGACCAAGAGAGTGAGAAACTTTGAGGGAGAGAAAAACGCAGAAGAGAGAGAAACGTTGGAGGGAGAGTGAAACGTAGAGAGAGAAACGCAGATAGGGAAGGAGAGAGAGGAATGCATGGGGGAGAGAGAAAGAAAATGAGAAAGAAAAGCAAAGAGACAGAGGAGAGGGATAAACAAGAAAGGGGATTCAATATAACTAAACAAGTTTTAAAATATGGGTATGGATATCCAGAATTTATATTCGGTTTCTAACTTTGGATAACCAAACTGATTTTTAAATATAAAAGTGGATCAATTCATAATCGGTTTTAGGAAATTTGGATTTTTTAAATTTGGATTCGGATTGGTTATGGACTGGACCAATACAATCGGATATTTTGAACAGGCCTAGCCCAGACAGAGGATGCACGATCTGACCTGAAAGAAAGACCAATGTTTTCCTATGCCCCTACACCCTGAAGAGTGAACTTGAGGTTGCCCAAGGTTCTGCCCCTGACTTGTTTAGAAACATTGTCATTTTCTTTAATGGAAACCACATCATATCAAAAGGCATGGATATTGTCAACCTAAGATTTTGATTTAGACAATAATAGAAGCCGCTATGGCACGCAAGGGAAGAGAGGGCTCGGGTTCTTTGATTCTGAGGCATATTGCTCGCACATGCCTGCCACCCCGTGATTGTATTCCCCTCATCTTAACCCTCGAGCATAATCATCCTTGAAGATGCAGTTGCTGATCGGTGAAATTTGGGAGGATTTCAAACAACAAGGGATTTTGAGTTTAAAGTGTAGAAACCCAGTGCGAAGTTTCTATAGAAACAGGAAAAAAGGTTTATTTTGTGTGTTGGTTTTGAGCTAGCCATAGAAGAGTGATTACTACAATGGGGTGAGAGCAAATGAGAGATTACAAGGCTAGAGAGGAGGTTAATGTTGTAATATTACCATTCTGATTTCTTTTTCAGCAGGTAAACATGACCTGTTATAACAAGTACTTTTTTATTATGTATGGTGCAAGACTTAATCTGCAGAAACATCCTATAGGCCACTATTATTGTAGTGACATCCCTTTTATTTTATAAAATGCGTTTACTTGTCTTATTTTTGTCCTTCAAACATTAATTAGAGTAATAAGTAGGTGTGTGTATTTTTTAGAAAGCAGAAAAAAGTATTAATTAGCATGAGAGGATGCCTCTCAGAGAAAAGCTAAAAGCGGGTGATCTGCTACAAGAAAACAATTCGAACATCCCAGGCAACCCACCTTGTATAACAATAGAGCTCAAGATGAAAGCAAAAACTACCAAAAGCAAGATTTAACCAAGAACTAATGACCCAAGACAAAGAACCTATCACACTAAGATAACCTCGGATGGTTTGCTATCAGTTGATTAGCGTAGCTTTGAATGACTTTTTCATCTTTCCCATCAAAAGCAATATAATGATAATTTTGGGGGAGTTCAGTACCTTAATAATAAACATCATACCCTAATAATAAACATCATGCAGGTTAGTACAATATCCTCCATATGAAAAAGAGTTGTTTATCTTTGATTAAATACATAGGGTAGGTCGATCCAATAAGGATTACCCTAGATGTGAATGTAATTTTTCCTGCTAACAATTTTTATTTGAACCAAATTCATAATTTGATCATATATTTTGTTATTTAATTTTGTTCGACTCTAACTAAAAAACTTAGACGATTCTTAAATAATTCATATCTTCACATAACTCATACTAATAATAAATTTTACATAGAATTAATGACTAGAAAATGTATAATCCTAGAGGCCAAAGTCAACGTGATTTGGAAGAAAACAAATAGAAATAGGCATATTTAAAAATAGGACAAATCCTTAAGGGTTAAATGTGTTCACCGTCCCTGAACTTTGAGCGAGATCTGGTTTCCGTCCCTCGCCGGAAAATCTTCCTAACCCCATCCTCAGACTCAAGTGTTTGTACGGAAACCGTCCTTGCCGCCGGTATAGCTCCGGCAGCCGTGCACGTGGCCGTGTCACGTCATTTAATGAAATGACATGGCATTTAAATAAAAAAAAATTCTTTTAAAAATTATAATTAAGCCCTCTGATTTAACCCTAACTAAACTAAATAATCCTAAAACTAATTAACCCTAAAACCTAATTAAACTTTACTCCTTCAAAATCCCCAAATCCAAATTAGGGTTCACCATCTTCTTTCCCTTTCCCTCTTCCCTTCTCCATTGAACTGAGGCTGCACCTGCACCATCGATTTCTTCCCTTCTTCATCTTCTCTGTCGATTTCTTCCTATCTTTCCTTCTTGTCCATCGAATCCTCTTCTCCTTTCACACGATTTCCTGTCTTCTCCGTCGAATCCTCTTCTTCTTTCACGCGATTTCCTGGGTTTTCTGGTTCGTGTCCTTCAACCATGAGAAGACCGTGTTCATCTGGTTCTTGTGCATCCTCGAGCACTTACTCCATGCCTCCAAGCGGAATCTGTGCTTGTGGGGAACTAATTGTGTACCTGACATCTCACACTCCTGAAAATCCAGGAAGACATTTCTGGAGATGCAGGAATTTCAAGGTAAATTATCGCCTCTTTTTCCTTTAATCTGTCAATTTGAACTGCTATGTTAATCTGTCTCATTTTCATTGTAATTAAAGACCCCCAGGGACTGTGGTTTCTTCCTGTGGGATGAGGATGCAGGAGTCCAAAGTTCAGGAACACAACGTGTTGTTGATATGTTGAGGACAGAGTTGGAAGATTCAAAGGACAAATTGGATGAATTGAAGAAGAAATTGGAGGATACAAAGATGAAATTTGAGGACACAAAGATGAAATTGGAGGAAAGCAAGAACAAAATTAGCAAGCTTCAAAGGAAGCTTGACTGTGAGCTGCTGAATAAGAAAATGGCCTTTGCAGCCATACTGATTGTTGTGTTAGCTTGGGTTGTTAGCTTTTGCTTCCTTTATGGAAGAAAAATGTAATCTGAGAAGGGAATGGAGGTTATGTTGATGTTTTGAAAGTTATTTGGGTAGGTTGGTTGAGTTTAAGTAGAATCATGTAATGGAGTTTTTATTGTAACAAGTTCCTGAATTCAGAAGAAATGGCAATGGAATTGTTTCTTTTTTCAACATTGTTTTGATGTATATAATGTCTCATTTGTAATTGAAAGGTAAAAAGAACTAGAAGACACATAAAGTAAAGTGAAAGAGAGAATCTTTGACTAATGTAATGCCAACAACATCAAGCTTCATAATTCAATGTCAAGTGGTCCACACATCCACACATTCAGAATACAAAATGGTTCTAAACAAAGCTTAAGTGGTCCAAATTACATAAAAAACAACAGCAAACACTTCAACCCATGTGCTTCCTAAACGATATCAAAATGTGCACCCATGTGGTGTCAAAAGTAATGCCAACAAACCACAAAATATTCCCACTTGGTCTGTTCACATTAAATATCTTTCAGCCCTCCATTATTGCTCCACAACCGAGCCCTTACTAACCACAACAACCTTCAACCCTCTCATTTAGTAACTTGAGATTGGAGTGCCTGCACAACTTGAGATGGCTCCTCTTGAACAGCAGCAGATCCACCAGCAGATCCACTTCCACCACCAACATTAGATGGCCCTGCTCCATGAACATAGTGCAATCTTGCCATGTCTTGATCCCATTGTTCCCTTAGCATGGCAGGTATTTCATCAAACTGGATCTGATGTTGAACAATATGAATATTAATCATTATTTTTTATGAGAAACTTGTAGATCTGTTTAAAATAAGACCACATGTTATAAGTTTACTTACATTTGCATCTTGTGTGGCATTGATGACCTGAGATGCATCCTCTTGTGTTTCAACTGGCTGAGATCCTTGTCCTGCTGCAACTGGATCTTGTCCTGGTTCAGACCCTTGTCCTGCTTCTGGTTCTTGACTCTCCACTGGATTTGGGCATCTCCTTGAATTATGGCCATGCTGACCACACCTACTGCATTTGTGTTTAGCAACAGTCCTGCTGAGTCTTGTGCTACCTAAATCTTCAAAGGGGTCCCTTCTTCTCAGCTTCTTAGGCCTTCCAGGCCCTCTCTTCTTTATGGGAGGAAGTATCTCAGGGTCATTTGTAGGCTGCCATAACTCTTGGCCATTGATAGGAGTGATCTCATGCCCATATGTAGCTTCATATGCAGCTCTCTTATAGTATGGATGCACAAAATCTTCTGGTTTCATCCTTTTACATGCTATGGCAGCCACTGCATGCCTGCATGGTATGCCAACCAAATCAAACAGATTGCATGTGCATGAACTTTTGCTCAAGTCCACCACAAATCCCTCACCTGTTTGCAACATATTGCAGGATTAGGACAACCATTATCCATGAAAGTAAACAATGTGTATAAATTCTTATTGGAAACCATACCTGATACAATGTGCTTCACTTCAAACCTCCATTCTGAGGACATTGTTGGAAACCAATGAGAAGCCTTATCAGTCTCCCATGCTAACCTCCTCAAAGGCTTAGGCATTACCTCCCCTCTATACTTGTGAAACTTCTCCCTCAAGGTTGCAAACCTTCCCATCAAGTATGTTCTGATCCAGTCCATCATGGTCAGAATTGGCTTGTCCCTTGCCAATAGAATTGTGGAGTTGAATGACTCTGACAAGTTGTTCATGAGCACATCACACTTGGGGTAGAAGGTGAAGTCATGCTTGCACCAAGTCCTGGTAGGTATTCCCATCATCCACTCCCATGCTGCATTATTTTGTTCCCTCAGCTCCAACATTTTTGCTTCCCACTGCTGGCGATAAGTAGCCTTTGCTGCTGCCATCATAATGTTTCTAATTACAACCCCACCTCCAAACCTCTTTTTGAAGTTTGCATAAAGATGCCTCAAACAAAACCTGTGTTCAAATCCCTCCAAACAGCTCAGTAGCCCCTATTAGCATGTACGCAAGCAGAAATTCATAATCATGTAGTATAATGAAATAAGGATGAACATGATAACAAAGAAAGATAAATTACTTTACCTTCTGTTGGTCAGATATGAAGATCCACCTTCTATCTGGACCAATATCAAGCAGTAGCAGATCAAGGAACCACTGCCAGCTTTCCTTGCACTCTGACTCCACTACAGCAAAAGCCAAGGGAAAGTTTTGGTCATTAGGATCCCTTGCTACAGCACATAAGAGAATACCTCCATACATTGTCTTTAGATGACAACCATCTAATCCAATAAAGGGTCTACAACCCTGAAGAAATCCCCTCTTACAACCTTCTAGACACATATAGAATCTGCCAAACCTAGGTTGTATGCTTCCAGCAGGATTCTCCAACTGCATTTTGCATGTATTTCCTGCACAAACCCTCCTCAGTTCAGCACTGAATTTATATAGCAATGTGTATTGTTTGCTTGCATCTCCCTCAACTATCTGCAAAGCAAGCTGTCTTCCCTTCCAAGCTCTATACCTTGTGATGCCAGTGGAAAAACCCAACCTCATCTCATCAACAACATCATTGAGCCTCATTGTCCTTGAACCCCTCAGTTTCTCCACCAATTTCTTAGCAACAAATTTGGAAGTAGCATTCTTATTGTTGAATACTCTGGCACAAGTATGAGGGCCACTCAATGTCTTAATTGCAAAAGTTTGTCTCCCACCCACTTTGCTACACAACATAACCCATTTACAATCCTTCTTGCAAGCAGCCCTAACCCTGGTTGTGTCATTTTTGGGGAAATAAATCTCCCTTCCCGTGAGGACAGCATGGTCCTTAGCAGCAACCTTAAACTCTTCCAATGAAATAAATTCCATACCTACTCTAAAGTTAAATTCTGCCCTCATATCCTCATCATGAAACCTCATACTCCTGTTCCTCACAATAACATCATCATCATCACCTTCAGACATACTATGTAACTCTTCATCTTCCCAAGTAGCCTCCATTTCATGGTCACCATCAAAAGCATCATCATATTGAGGAAGCACATTTTATGCCCCACCACCATGTACTTCATAGGTACCTTCTTCCATTTGCCTTATCTGCTCATTTAACAAAGCTTCAGCAACACCAACTGGTATGCCTTCAAATCCGTCATCATTAACCTTTGCAGCTCTTTCCTCTTCACTATCACTGAAATGTACAGAAGCTGTGGAATCCTCAGTGTCACTTGATGGATTGAAAGAATCATCATCTTCATATACATCATCAAATGTAGGATGTTTTCCATTCTTCTTTCCAGTAACAACCACATGCACATTGCCAACAGTTGGATCATTGGCAGCAACTCCATCAGCAATGGGATCATTGGCAGCAACTTCATTTACATCTCCATTTGCAATGGCATCATTGTCACCACTAGCATCTACATTTGCAGCAGCATCTACATTACCATTATCAACAACGGTCTCCCTTTCATCATCACTATCTAGAAGCAACAATACAGGTAACCTCTTATTGGACTTTGACTTGACAACATTGCTTCTTATCCTATCAGACTTCCTCACTGGCAACTTGAATTTGGCAGGCCTCTTTGTTGGAGAAAATTTTTCAACACAAAAATTATCAAGACCAGGTAACTTCAGTGGTGCATCCACTTGCTTCTTGGATGGAGGTTTAAATGGCTGGTTTTTCTTCTTTGGAGGCTCCACAGCCACTTGCTTCCCCTTGTTCTTTGGTTCTTTTGCTTCTCCTTTCTTCTTTGTAGCCTCCACAGCCACTTGCTTCCCTCTCTTCTTTGAACCATCCAACTGCTTGTCCTTATTCTTTGGATCACCTGATTGAACTTTCTTGGCTTTCTTCTTTGAACCATCAAGTACCCTGAGGAGATCAATTGGAGTAGTTGGCAGTTCATCAGGAGCATGCTTAACAAAGAGATGTACTTCCCCCCTCTTTACAGCATATTTACCCAACTCTATTGCCTCTTTATCAGTGGACAAAGGCCTGAAATTGTGAATTGCAAAATCCTCGTCTTTCATCCAAAACACCTGGAACTTTCCTTTTGTATACCCCAGCTCAGCAACTACATCAAGACTCTCAAAATAACTCCACCTATCACTATCAGCATCCACAGTGTTTTCTTTGACATCTACGTAGTGCAACCTTGGCTCCTCAACAAATTGTCCAGAGTGATGAATAATGGCTTTGAAAGCCATCCTGATAGAAATGCAGATTAATTACATGCAACATCATGATAGAAATAGAAATGACAAAGGAACATAATGCTAACATTGGAGTCTACAAATTGATGAACAACAACCCAATGCAAGAATGCATGACCCGACACAACCAAAGCCATACACCCTACCAAAATCGTAAGAACAGAGAGATAGGCAGAAATAGAAACCAAGGTAGAAATAGAAACCATGTTGAGCTACAAAAGAGATAGGCAGAGCAGAGGACACACTAACCTTCGTCTTCGTCAATTCCAGTCGCCTTCCTCGCCGTCGCCGCTGTCAAAGTTCGTCGTCGCCGCCGTCAAAGTTCTTCGCTCTTCGCCTGGGATAGAAAGCTAGGTTTCAACTGAGAGAGATTGAAGGGTGGGTCGAGAGATGGGTGAATAGTAAGGGGTAAATGTCAAGTTTAGATTAGGTTTTAGGGTTAATTAGTTTTAGGATTATTTAGTTTAGCTAGGGTTAAATCAGAGGGCTTAATTATAATTTTTAAAAGAATTTTTTATTTATTTAAATGCCATGTCATTTCATTAAATGACGTGGCACGACCACGTGCACGGCTGCCGGAGCTATACCGGCGGCAAGGACGGTTTCCGTACAAACACTTGAGTCTGAGGATGGGGTTAGGAAGATTTTCCGGCGAGGGACGGAAACCAGATCTCGCTCAAAGTTCAGGGACGGTGAACACATTTAACCCCAAAATTATCAATGAAAAGGAATATTTTTTATTTTTGGTAATTAAAAGGAAAAACTATTTTTCCTATAATGACAGTATAATTACCAAAAAGGAAAAATAGTTTTTCTTTTTAATTACCAAAAAGAAAAAATATTCATTTTCATTGATAATTTTGTCCGATTCTAAAAACTTACACGATTCTTAAATAATTCATATCTTCACATAAGTACATAACTCATACTAATATTTCTCGTTAACCCTCAATTTGAAATGTTGTGAAGTGTGTTCAAAATTTCGTGAAGATCTCGGATGGATGCATCTGTATGGTGTAGCAGGACAAGTTCGACTGAAAGATGAAATCTGAATGATTTCTTTGGATGAAATAAAAAATGAACGTATGAATTGCATGAGTTATAAGAAATTGCAAGACAAAAAGCTATTATCGGTATTCAACCAGTCTTTTACGTTAAAAAGGTATTTTTACTAATGCATTTTAAAAGTGATTGCTCTTGGCACGCAAAAAAAGTGATTGTTCTTTCTATAATTAATTTTCTGATGTGTTAAAGAAGCAAGTGTTTGTCTTGCTCTAATTTGGTTTAATTATTTCTGGTGACCGGAATCATGCTGCAGTGTTTCATAGTTAATAGCTAGAAATTCTTTTCATTATAAAATACAATTTTCATTATTCAGATGAATCAAACTTAAATGTTGAAATATACGGAAGAATTCTTTGATTGAAGTGATGAGAGGGTTAATTAGTAATTACAAATGTAGTTCTATTTTCTAAGGAGTGTTGCACTTTATACCTTTCTCAGCCTAATGAAGTTGAAAGTGCTACAATTTCTTAAGACCGTGCAGAATATTGGTTAAGAAATCAATAAATATAGAAATCATTTACTAAAAAGTAAAATATTGAATATATGGGAATTATTGATTTGACTTCACTTTGCTCAAGATTAAAGATAAGGTTTGGGCGGGTAGAAAAATAGTATTTCTATTTTAAGATTAGGCTTGTGTAGAAAGATTATGTTTGGCCTTCATTCGTATGCGTTCAGTTGGAATCCTTGTGTAGCTGTAGTAAATATTTTAAGGGCCCGTTTGGTGGTCAGGATAGGATATGATATGTGAACAGGATAGCAACAAGATATGATAAGAGCAGAATAGACTCTTATCATATCCTGTGTTTGAGGTGCACATGATAAAGACATGATATGATAAGGAAAAATGTATCAGATTTATATTTGAATAAAAAATACATTTAAAATTGATATTTCTATTAAATTTAATTTATTTATTTTTTCATGAATGAGTCTATATTTTAAAATAACTAAAATTAATTTAAATTATATTAATTAGCCTATTTTATTGTTTTGAAGATAGCTTATATTTTAAATAAAATTATGCAGTTAACCAATTGATTTTCACTTATTTGTGACACGTGATAATTAACAATAAAGTTAACTAAATTAAAAATATTATTATTTCAAAAATATTTTATAATTAAATTATTATATAAGTAGATAAATAATTTTTGAAATATTTTAGTCTATTATTAATAATAAATCAATATTTGTAAGTGAGTAGTCTGTTTTACTATTTATGAATAATAATTTTATTTATTTTTTATTTTATTTAAATTAATATTTTATATTTATTAATTAATATGATTATAAATTATATAATATTAAAATCAATTGATTTGGAGTTAGAATGCTGAAAGAAAATATATAACTGATATCCTATCCTGTTCTATCCTAACTCCCCCCTCAGGATAACTTTTACACATGATTGACAGGATAGGATAGGAGACAGGATAGTGTTATCCTATCCTGCCGGTGCAACAAACAACAGATAACAACAGGATATGATTATTATCCTGTCCTATCCTATCATGTCCTGTCCACCAAACGGGCCCTAAATTACATGAAGTATTGAGAGAATCGAGGGATTTCTTAAACTAATAAGGGGATGTATGTGAACGATTAATCTTCTAGCTGGTTAAGTAATTCCCACTTTGGGCTTAATGTATTGATTGGGTCATTCGCCCTGGATATGTCACTCTTCCGGCACAGGCCGAGTTTGGTTTGGATCCCTTCCAGCCTGCTCGAAGTTCACACTAGTAAATCTATGCATTGGGATTTTTAGGTAGTGTGGAAATTTACTCCCAAATCAGGCGATGTAGATAGATTTCTGATCTCTCTACCTAACTTTAAGTTTTAGATGTTTGATTTGTTTGGTGAGAATCCTGCACTCATTAAGAACATTGATATATGCAAAGATTTTTGAAGTTGTTGGGTGGGTCAATTAATTCAAATAAGCACATGATTAAGCAAGATTGGAACCAGATGGAGTGTGTCCCTGAAGTTTGTCCTTTGTCATAATCACAGGTACGAGGTAATCAATCAATTGGAACTTGATTCACAAGCACATTAACTACTTTTAATTAACTTCCTAGTATCTCTTTCCACGCCATAGCCAGATATGATTTGCAGCTTTAAAATCAAATGTCAATCTTATGATATCATTCTAGTATAAAGGTTGCTTTATGCTCTATATATATATGATCTTATGATGTATTGAAGCAAATATAGTTTCACTTTACTGTTTGCATTTAATTTCATGTTGAACAGCTAGTCTTTCAATTAAAATATACATGAGCACCAATACGTCATAAGATTAGTGGCCGGAAAATAAAAAATACTGAGCATCCTATGAGTCATTACAGTGAAACCCATTCCCTTTTCTTTTCTCTACTTCCTCAAAAAATGATTCAGGTGGGCTTCAAAAGTTGCACGGTGATAACAGGGAGTTCTTGCAATTGATACAGTATAAACATCTCTGAAAATGTATATTTATAAATATGAATATGTTTGGATGAACTTATTTTTCATGAGTGTGTATTCTAACTTTAAGAAATTACTCTCAAAAACTTTGTTGGTGAAACACAGGGAGCCTAAAGTATGAGCCCATGCACCAATGAGCTAACACTACCACTAAGAGATTTGAATACTATATTTTTATCCAAAACCTTAAGACATTGAGTTTATGAGTCACATCTCTTATAAAGTCTTCAACTCACTCATATTTAACCAATATTGGACTCCAACTCACACTTGAATTCTCAACATTCCCCCCTCAAGTGCGAGTCACATCCATTTTATCATGCTTCCCCTCAGCAGTATCCACACCCTTCAACGCGTTAACGGGACACGTCGTTTGGCCACACAGCTAGAAGGCTTTTGACACAAGGAGCCGTCACCATGACTACACCAACCATCGGCTCTAATACCACTTGTTGGGGAGATATGGAAGCCAAAAGTATGAGATCATGCACTAATGGGTCAACACAAAAGACCACTAACATATTTTGAACAACACATCTTTAACCAAAATCTTAAGGTATTGAGTTTATGAGTCACATCTCTTATAAAGTTTTCAATTCATTCATACTTAACTAATGCGAAACAACAATTCACACTTGAATTATAAATAAGCTTATCTCTATAATTGAAATTGGTTTTACAATTAATTGTAATTATTTTTCAAACATGCACTTACAATTTCTTTTTAACTATTAGATATATTAATAAAAAAAATTTAACGGCTTAGATTACATAACATTTTAAAATATTAAACAAATAAAAAAATTAATAACAGAGACAACTTATTATTTCCCTTAATTTTCCTCCCTCTTTCACCTTCAACCACACTCTCTTTCACTGCATCACCTTCAACCCCACAATTTTCCGGCAACCATGACCACCCCAACTGCCACCTCCTCCCCATCATACCTCAGAATGAATCGTAAACCCAACCCACATAGAGCCAACTATATCTAGTAGTCAAAACTACCACCACCATGTCTCTTTGCTATACATATCTAACTCCATATGCCTGCCTCATTGAAACCCAGGTTAAGATTCCATTGCACCATCTGTTAGAGTCTCATGTTGACTAGAGATGTGGCCAATCAAGTGCTTATATATGATTGTGCAAACCTCAACTCTTGAACTAGCTTTTGGGTTGAGTTAGGCCTCCTAATATGGTATCAGAGTCTATCCTAGATCTATTTGTTGTGGAGACCTCCCATATTTGGGCCACCCGTTTCATCCCACGCTCCAGAAGACCCACTCTGGGCGTGAGGGGGTGTGTTAGAGTCCCACATTGACTAGAGATGTGGTCAATCAAGTGCTTATATATGGTTGTGCAAACCTCAACTCTTGAGCTAGCTTTTGGGTTGAGTTAGGCCTCCTAATACCATCCATTGCCAAAATCTTCTGTCGTAAAAATAAACCCAACCAGCATTGCATCGCTTAGGTCCAAAGCAAGGTGTAGGTCCAGTGAGTTTGTCAATGATCCTCAATCACGAAATCTACCATTTAAGTCAGCGAGAGAGTGAAACAAAAGAAAAAAATATGAAATTTTTTGTGAAAAAATGGAAAGCAACGACAACATTGAGGTTGAAGCAAAATCCTTCGACCTTATAGAAATGTGAATGGAGGTGGTGGTACTTAGGGTTGGAGAACTCGTCGTGGAAGGTGGTTGCAATGTGGTTTCAAAGGAAGCAATAATGACCTTGAGGTTGAAGGCTGAGACGTGGCGGATGTACAACGGCATGACGAGCGGTTGAAAGGTTTTGGTTGAAGGGGACAATAGAGAAGTTAGAAATCCACTTTGCTTTGAGAGTGAGGTGGCTCTGTTACAATTTTTCATATGAAGAAGGGTGGTGGTTATTTATGTCAGCAGTGGGTCTAACGGCGGATGACATAAATTTAGGACTTGGAAAATCAGGAATTAAAGACAGAGACGTCATTTTAGTAAATTAAGAGTTATTTAATTTTAATTTTAATTTTTTTACTTAACAACACACCATGGATCATTATTTAAGGGGAATTGATTTTAATACCACTTTCATTAATATTTATGTTGTCATCATACCACTTATTACCGCACTTTTAATATGCAGTATGCATTATTTATGTACCACACTTATTAATGCGGAAATTATGAGTCCAATTCCACATTTATTAGTGCGGTAAAATTGGGTAGTGAAAGAATGAATAAAGATGATATTAAAATTAATTTTTTTAGCCTGTCTATGCTAAGTCACACTCTTTTCTCCTTATAAAAACTAAGCAACTTTATAGAAATAGAAATCCTAGTATCTGCCGCCAGCCGTCAACTCACACTCAGACATCTGCTTCTGAGTTCTGACAGAGGAGTGGCTTCCAACTTCCTCGAGAAAGTGATTCATTACTTTGTTAAAATGGAATGAACTAGACAAACAGACAATCTCTTATCAAGTCACATTATATTCTTTAGTCTTTACATGACCATTGATAAATATTTAATTCAAGAAACAATTTGATTAATATTCTATGGAGCAACGGCTATATATGCCTTTGAATATAAGATACTGTACATTGTTTGCCACTTCATTTCACACATCAGAAAAAACCACATGATTAATGCTTTGTTTTGTTTAGGAGAAAAAGAAAAGAAGAGAGAAAGAGAAAAGAGAGAAATAGAACAATTTTTATAGGTTGTTTAGGGTGATTAAAAAAGAAAAAGAAAAGAGAAAAATGATTTTAACTTTCTCTCTCCTCGTTGGTTGGAATGTTGGATAGAGAATATAAAACAACTTTTCCATAAAAATACATTTTAATCCTAAATAAAATATTAGAAAGGGATAGATAAGTTAATGGATGATATTAGTATAAATTAGGCTAAGAGAGCTCTGCAGGAGAAGATGTGCTCCCTACTCCCAACTCTCTCTCTCTACTCCTCTCATAATTAACTCTTTCTATTCGAAACTCTCTCACAATAAATACAATGTAAATGTAGAATGTTAGTTACATGTCAAAGATAACTAATGAGTTTTTTCAGAAGAGTTGTCTAAATCACTTAAAGTATATATCGTAAAATTATCATAATCTCAAAATATTTATGGGAATGTGAGGTTGGGAAGGTAACATTCTGTTAGGTAGAAGCTTTAAATTTTTTATTCTCGGGTATGAAAGATTCTCAAGCAAGTAAATTACACATATTTTTCTAATTTTTTTTCTCATCTTAAAGAAGAGAAATCTTACGTTCCCATGGGAATGAAAGTTAATTTTCACTAACTCTCTCACTACTTATTTTATATTTTTATATTTTTTCTATTAAATGATTTCGAAAAACATTCCTGGGAATAACGTATACTAACCAAACACATTTTCATTTTACCCGGGAATGACTTTGCTGGTAATGAGATTCCTGAGAAATAACATTACTGTGAATATTTTTGTAAAACTTGTAACAAACGCCGACTCTACTATTTTAACACATGTTATGAGATAGAATTAATTTTCTAAGACACATGCCAAATATTGCAGGGTCAACAAAGTTAGGATGATTTTTTACCCCATATTTACTTTAGAAGAACATTGGCTAAAGAATTAAAACCGCAAAAAACATCTATTAGAAAATATAAATTTTATGCTATTAATGTGTTGAATATTATATTGTTCTTGTCAGTAATTATTTTTTTCCTTAACTCTTCATTTAGTGTGAACTCATTCATAAATGTGACATTTTTTTATACTCAAAATGAGTAATGAAAAACTGGAAAAAAAAGTCTTGGTTTCGCATTTAAATATGAAAAAGGATGGGACATGTGTAGGTTTCGATCTTTGGGCGTTGTGTATGAAAAAGATTTATTGGGAGAGGCATACCAACCTGATGGTTGTCAAGGTTTGTGTTCGTTGCGAACGCATTTGAGACCATTTTGATAGTCTTTTACCTATTGCCATACATTTAGGTCATTTCAGTAATATTTTCAATTTATGAGTTTGACATTATGTGATACAATTTTTCAATTTTATTTTCAAAATTTTCCTACTTAACGTCGGCCATGACCGACGCTTAACGTCAAGGTTAGATTCGACCTATATGTCCAATGCTAACAGAAGGACAAAAGCATCGACCTTCGTGGTAAATGTATAGCATTGGCTTAAAGTCAGCTAAACCGACACTAACTTTTAGTTTCGGCCACATTGACAACGCTATACCTTAGCTTCAAGCCTTTTAAGTTAGCTACGACCCCGACGCTAAATCAACTGTAGCGTTAGTTTTTGCCTTGTTAGCGTCAGCAAGCTGATGCTAATGAACACTTTTCTTGAAGTGCTCTCATCATCGTTCAACCACCGTTGTTGGAAGTCCCACAATTGATTGAATGACAAGTGAATGATGTACCTACTTTGCTTTTCCCTCGAGTGTGATGCTTGGTTCTAGGGAAAAGAGTCGTCCTCGAGGGATTTGAGTGAGAAAGAAGTTGAAGAGTGGTTTGATTATTTCCGGTTCAAGTTAGTCATCTTGTGTAGGTTGGTGAATGACTTGAAATCAGCCAAAGGTACGTACTAATCCTCGACTTATTGAGGTGTTCATGTACCGATGCATTGTATTGATCGTAAATGAGCCAAAACACACTTCAAAACAATAGTCTCTTAGTTATGACCTTCATGAAGAGTGATCAACAAGATATATGTCGAAGTCGACCTCAAAGAATTGGAAAAACCATTCACGAGAACACACACTCATTTATTCTCTTATATATCTATTTCTTTATAAACATGTGTGAATTTGGGTGTGGGCATGATATTTTCCAAAAAGAAAAAAAGCACTTTCACGTGCATTTCTTCCTCGACCGGTGGAATGCTCAAATGGATGCTCGTGCATACATTACATGTGCCTTTGAATGAGTTTGTCTGCTTGCCAAGCCTCAAGCTCACATTCTGCCTGTTGATATTCCTATATATACTTCCCACGTTCTAGCCAGTATTATAATTTTTCTAACATAGTACTTTGTCACACATCAATTTAAGCTAAGAGTGAAGATAGATATTGACCATGTCAAAATGTTATCATGAGAGCTAAATATTCTTCCCAATTAGAAGTTTCCAAAGTCATAGGTGACTAAAATTGTTTAGGTATTGGTTCCATCAATTCAGCCCTCAGGGAATCAAGTGTTTGTAGAGAGTCCTATACTTGTGATGAAGCCTTTGCTGACTTGTTTTTGAAGGGCTTGTTTGGTTCGTGTGAAGCCTTTATAGGGAAAAGAATAAAAAACAAAAACTCGTCTACAAAAGTTCCTGGAATATAATACGATTTTAATAGTGCTAAATCAATGATAAAAAGGAAGAGTTCCGAAAAATCATGAAATATTTTAATCACTACAATGCTTGAATATAACATTACAACTTATAGCATCCTCATACTGAGATATACTAAAAGCCCGTGGAAAAACCCACACCACCATAAAATCAACTACGATGATCACCTTTCATTTACCCATAACTTAAATTTTTATAATTAATTCATTAGTTTAGTATCAGTGTCTTTCAGATTAAGTAGTCTATAGTTTGATCCTTAGGTCCCATTATGCGTAGTCTTTTTTTTATACTTCTTTTAACCATGGCTTACTCGTCCTTTATGCCAATAAATGGTCAAGCAGCATAGCCACATTGTCATCCCTCAACATGTTCAGATATGTGTTGGGTACAATTTCAAAGAAGCTATGTATGGTAGTTATGCCTTAGTGTGATTTAGAGGTCTAAATGTAAATTCCAAATGTGCAACCAAACATGCACATATTGTCTTTTATCAGAACCTAATTAACCCAACAATTTCACCGGTACCATAACAATATTAATATATATGCAACCTAGGGATGCATGGAGCTAGAAAATCATAGGCGAGATGTTATATTTAGTGAAGTTTTTAAAAAAGAAACAAATTTAATTTAATCTCTATGAATTTATTTTCGTGAGTGGGAGCTTGCATGTAGAGGGGGAACGATAAGGGTTGGGCGTGAGTTCATTAGTTTGTGTTTGTGTGGTTTCCTCCTTATCTTGATAGGTGCGTGGTTTTGGGGAAAAGATGGTGATGTGTACAATGTTTGTTTGGGGTCTCTTTCAGATGGTTTCTTAATTTTTTTTATCTTTGTTTGGATCCTTGGGTTCTCAGTGTCCGGTCATCGTCGAGATTCCCCTAGTCGTTGTGATTGAGTGGTTGTTGGATGTGGGTTCCTCCCCTCTTGCTTTGAGGGCCAGTCATGCCGATGGAGTTGTGGATGGGTTTGCTAGTTCGCCTCTAGAGTTTGTCTCTTGTGACAGTGGCTGCACCTTTTTTATGAGAGGGGATACTCTGCATATCCCTCGTGATGCATCTTTTCCATCTGCTTCTCAACCTTGGGGTCGTGGCCTGAAGCATAAGGGAAGACCTAGAAAATAGAGAGGCTAAAAAAAGAATGTTCAAGTGGAGGCAAGCAATGTTTCTTTGTTAGCGGAGAACACACATACATTGAAGCAAACGTAGGGAACTAGTTGATGCACTTACCAACATATTTTTCGGAACTACTAGGTGTTATGACTAGGGCAAGGAGACTATTGATGAGAAAATAGTCAAAATACTCTGTTGATGATGGTCCAATGAGTTTGTCAGGACGGAGCCCGAATTGTCTGTAGTGCCTCTTTCCTTAGAGGGTCTATCTCTCCTCCCTCAGAGGTGGGTTATTCTGACAAGTTTTTTACCAGAGTGAAGAATGTGTGACTCCTTGGAAAAGTCTCGGGTTTCGTTCACCCCGTCAATGACTAAGAAGCTATTCGCGGGTTGGAGAAAGATCTAAGTGCATTCCTTCCTCCTTAGCGTCTTGGTGGAGTTCTTAAGTGCCTATTTGTAGGGTTTTTTTTGGCATTTTCTTTTTGTGCAGCTTTGTAAGCTCTTGTTTGGGTGCTTTAACTCTATAGGATTTTTTTAAGCTTTTAGTGTTGTTCTTTGGTTCCTAATTGGCCATGTGTAGGTCTTTGTTTGGGAACCTTGTTGGGGTTTTTTTCTCTTCTTTTTAGGGGTTTTCTTTGTGCTTCTAGTTGATTAACCTCGTTTTATTTGTGTAATCTTCGCTCTCACTCCTTTTCCGGGGTTCTATCATTCGATTCTTTTTGGAGATAATATAAATCCTTTAATTTATAAAAAGTAAATATAAATGAAGTGTTTTTGCCTCATGCAATTGCACTCAACACTCATAATCAGTGATAGATTCTTTTTGGAGATAATATCTCGAAAAACATATACTTATAAATTGTAACAAAAAAAACATGTTACTATTAAAAGTTTGAAAGCACATGGTAATTATTCTCTACAAGTTTTCATATTGTGACAAATCTACTCAATTTTTCCATTCTCAACACCATCAAATACAAGTAATAGTAAATACTAAATAATCATTTAACTATTTATCTCACATACAACTTGGCTTCCGATTCTTGGGGTTATATTATGAATTATGTTGCATGTAAGCCTGTAACTGTTGGACAAAAAATTAAGGAAATTAATGATAAAACGACCTGAAGTGATCGACAATACACATTGAAAAACAAAATTTTAGTGCAAGGTTTAACAACTTTACAGATAATTGGTGTGTGGGGGCAATTTTTTCTTGATGGGGTCAAATAAAACCAAGAAGTAGAGTGAGAGTACCTACTGAGGTATATTTTGGTTTAATTTTTGGAAAATCTAGTGGGGTGTACCCGGACCATGTACTATATTTCTATCAATAGTGAGAGAATAGAGAAAACTAAATATACCATCTCCCTTTTAGAACAAGGTTGGAATCCTTTTGTAATATACTAATATTCCATGCGCTCTGAACCAGTGTTATCAGACTCGGCTCGAACCGGCCGGTTCAACCGGTTGAGCCGGGAACCGGACCCTAAGCCGGTTCGAGCCGAGCTTCGGATCGGTCATGCAATACACCCGCTGCGAACCGGAAAAAACCGGCCGGTTTAGTAAAAAACCAGCGACTCGGCCCTTACGGTTGGACCGGTTCGTTATGTAAAAAAAAAACTGAAATACAGAAACAGAACTGTCGTCGTTTCCTTCCGTATAGCTGTGTAGGGTTCCTTAAACTGAAAACCCATTCTTCCTTGCAATCCAACATCTCGTACGCTTCTTCACTCTTCAGCCTTCGCCGCCACCAGGGGCGGATTTACCGCCCGGCTAGCTAGGGCCTTTGCCCAAGCTCTGAAAAAAAAAACAATTTTTTCTTTGGAACAGGTCAGTTTTTGGGAAAAAAAGAAGAAGAGAAAATGGGCAAAATTGAAAGGTTAAGGTGATATTAGAAAAGAGAGGGCGCCAGCAAGAAGGGTCATGGGGAGATTAAATGTGGTGTGGGGGATTATTTAGAAATTGTTAGAAATCTGCAGAAGAGATGAAACAGTTGTGCCTGGAAGAAGAAGGAAACGGCTGGAAACAGATGGAGAAAGAGAAAGAATAAGATTGACATTTAGGGTTTTGCAATTTTTTAAAGAAAACAAAATAAAGGCCCTGCTGTGTGTCCACGGGCCTGGCTTATTGTTGGATCTTTGGCCCTACTGTGTGGACGTGTGTGTTGGGCTTGGCACATGCTTATTGTTTTGTTTGTTTGTTTGCTTCTCTTAATGAATGAACAAAACCACTCCTCCCAAACGTGCCTGCTGTTATTTTTTTTTTCCATTCTTATTTTTTTATGAATATATTTTGATATGGTACTATTGACTTATCGTGATGGTTGTTTGTTTCCATTTAAATTAGGCACCTTCAAATTCATATATTAATACAAAGTTTTAAAATTTATGGTGGTTGTATGAGATTAAATTTATATATCTTTAATATATTGTCATTAATTTAGTGAGATAAAATTAATAACTTTTCTAACAGAATACATTTATATATTATTTTTTGAAACAACTTATATATATATATATATTATTCTTAATTTAATATATGGTATTTGTGTGTGTGGTATTTGTGATATTTTATGGTATTATGAATTTTTTAAATTTTTTTTAGTGTCGACCGAGTCAAACGGTTCAACCAGTGACCCAATGGTTGAACCATTGACTCATTGACCCAGTGCCTCGACCGAGTCGATCACCGGTCCGAGTCTGATAACACTGCTCTGAACTCTTGCTCTGGGGCATATTTCTTTTAACAGGTTTGGCTTATTTAAAGGGTAAAACTTAGATGCAGTACCATAACTCCAGTTGGTACTGTTTTCCAATGAAAATATGACACATGGATTAGTTTATTCTAACTCACTAACTCTGTTATCTCTCCGTTTAGCTATCGTTTTGCCCATTATTTCTCTGCATCTCTCTCGTTTTGTTTATTTCAATTTTCATGGAAACTTAGAAACTACTCACTCCCTCTCTCCCCGTTTCTCTCTTCCCATTTTAGCATGGTTTTTCTAACATTTTTGCAAGGATAAAAAGTTCCGTAAATTTCCCATAATTAACACTTAGCCATAGCCTTGAGATCAAGTTGTTTAAGGTTAGATCCAATTATTCACTGAAAATCACCAACTCCCAAATACCCACCAGATCTCCCATCACCGCAAACTTCTATATCTTCTTTCACAGATCTGTCCCCTTTTGTTTGATCCAACTCCCAAAAGTCATTCTTGGTCATCATTCTTGAATCTTCTGAAAGGCCACTACTACCCCTTTTGTCTGAATGTCTGATTCAACCTCCAACACTTCATTTCTTTCACGCAATGACCGAATAGAGAGAGAAAGGGTACTGGTAGACAGAATGGAGAAAGCACGAGGGGCGGTGGATCCGGCGACGATGAATTGAGGAGTGGGTGATGAGCGGGAGTTGGGTTTGGCACCCCACCTATGGGGCTTGGCACCCCACTTTATCAAATACGGAATTTAAAATTCCGTATTCTCCCTATTGAATACGGAACTTAAAATTCCGTACTGTATTTAAGCATGCGTGTCACATTTTCAACCACTCATTATATACTAAAACAGATACGGAATTTTATTTTCCGTATTGATACGGAACTTTAAATTCCGTATTTAATAAAGTGGGGTGCAAAGCCTAAGGGGTGGGGCACCAAACTCAATTCCCGTGATGAGCGAAGTGAGTCCGAGAGGGGAGAATGGAGAGTCAGGATTTTTTTGTTTTTGAGGTAAAAAGATATGAGAGATTAATGAACGTTAACGGAGTTAGGCCCCGTTTGGATAAACAGCTTAATTAAGCGCTTATGGTCATAAGCGCTTATTCATAAGCTATTTTTAAAAATTTATTGAAATAAATTAAAAATAAGCTGTGTATAAGCATAAGCTGTTTTTCATAAGCTATCCTGAGTAGCTTATGAAAATAAGCTGAAAATAGCTTATGGCAGACCATAAGCTGTTTGCATAAGCTCTCCCAAACACGGGCATAAGAGCTTATGCTGTCAGATAAGCTCAAATAAGCTCTTCCAAACTGGGCCTTAGTGAAGGAATTAGTGAGTGGGAAAGAATGACTTACGTGTCATATATTCATTGGCCAACAGTACCAACAGGACTTATGGTACTGCACCTAAGTTTTTCCCTTATTTAAATTAAGAGAGCTTCCACCTTGGAGAAGTAAAGTAAAAAGTTACTTGTAATAGTTGATCAAAATTAATAAATAACATCCTGATCATATATATAATAAAAATATGTTAATGTATTAAAAAAAAATAACATAGTATATCCTCTATAAAAACAAGGCTTAAAAGCATTTCATGCCCTTGATGTATCAAGTTTGTGCAAAAGTCGCCCCTATTCTTTTTTCGTCTACGTTTGTACCCTCCATGTTTCTAAAAAGTGCAATGAATGCCCCTCGTCTACTCTTGTGTTTCTTTTGTGTGTGGCTAAATACACTTATGAAGTGGTTAATGCTTAAAACAATAGAAGGGATGGAGAAGGAGATAAAGTGCACTAGTTTAATTTGGGGATGAGATGAAGGAGATGAAGGTTTCAGGGAATTAGTGATTCTGATTTTACTTTTTTCTGGATGTGATGTTTGGATGAAGATAGTGAGAATTATCTGGGTTTATGTTTATTGCATTTTGATAAATAAGAATGATATAAATAGAACTATGGGGCAACATCAATAACGGTCATGTCGTCCATTTTTTAACGTCAAAGTGACGGAGGGGCATTCATTGCACTTTTTAGAAACATGGAGGGTACAAACGTAGACGAAAAAAGAGTAGGGGCAACTTTTGCACAAACTTAATACATCATGGGCATGAAATGCTTTTAAGCCTAAAAACAATCATCTTGGTTTAGGTGTGGTAAAAGTAACTTAAAAAAAGGGGTGGTAAAAGTAAAAAATAAAGATTTTAAGCATTGCGTCTTTAAAGAATTGAATTTTTTATTTCAGAACTTTAAATAGTCACTTTTAATCGTTGTGACCGACACTCATTGAATAACTTATTAACTTATCAATTTGTGATTTTTTTAAATGGAGAGGATGAGTGAAATATTAAATAGTGGAGACATCTATCAAAAATCACTTGTATAAAGGTTTTTAACTATCAAAAAAGGAAATATAAAATGATTTTTACTTTGTGGCAGTACAGAAGATAGTGTAACTGGATGCTCCACTAATTAGTGTTTCATGTATCAGTTTTTTAAAGGTAAGTATATTTACTACTTTATCCATTAATTTTTTTTAAAATTATCCTATTTTACAACTAGTTAGTTTGAGTTTAAACTAGGTAAAAAATTATCCTTTTTATTCTCTGAGTGGTTAAATGCAATGTAATTTTTATTTATTTATTTAGAAGTGCGTTTGAACTTTTGTTTGCACTTATGCAAATGAATAACCAAAACCCTAAAATATGTGATACTTAACTCTCCTCATTTCTTTTAAAACCATTTAAGGTCATTACTTATTACTACTACTCATTAAAAAGGAGTAGTTTTTTTTCTTGAAAGTATTAAAAAGGAGTAGTTAATGTCATCATTTACATTAAGATTGTTGTTTATTATGTAAACATACCATGTATTTTTTGAGAGGACATACCATGTATTTAATATTTACTTTTTCATAACAATTAAGTGAGAAGTGAACATAATGATATAATTAATAAACTGATACCCTTTTTTGGTACATAAAAAAACTGATACACTTTTAAAGATAAACAAATAGCAACAAAATTTTCTTTTAAAACAGTAAGGGAATGAGCAAGAGTGGACAAACCCTGGTAATCTACCCAAGATATATAAACAGAAAACAACACAATCTTGAGTTAAAAAATGCCTTATAACTTGCATATCTCACCTGAGTCCTCTGTGATCCAATATCAAATCTCTATTAATTAATTATTAAACTGATAACTTTTACCAATTAAAAGGGGAAAAGGAGAGAGAGAATGCAGGTTCTTTCTCCCATTTCCTAGTACACAATAAACCAACACCTTCTAATATGTGGTTGAGGAATGTGATGTTGTGAGGGATATACTCACTTAATGTGATATTATAGAGTTTTGAGAAGATTATTGTGATGACCGCGAGATATTTAGTAATATAAAATAAAATGGATTGATTTTTTTAAAATAAAATATTTAGTTCCTCGCTAGGCGTGGTTAATGTCCCCACTCCCAAAGAGGAAAAATTGGAAAGCCTTAAACATTTCTTTTTAAGATTCAGATTTGGATCCTCTGCAACACAAGTAGGTGAAGGAAAAGGAATTATGAAACTGTAGTAGAAGTAGTACCCTTCTGATTATGTTCTTGTTTTTTTTGTTTGTTTCAAGTTAAGGAAGTCAGAAGAACAGTCTCTTCAGTTTTAGGCTTTTGTTCTTCTTGGTCACAACACACTGGTGTTGATGGTGATTGTAGAAATTTGTAACATGCATATTCAGTTTCTTGTGATTATTCCCTTGGAAATCTGATCTGGGTCATCTTTTTTTTCTCCATTTTCACACTGCTCGCTTTGTGTTTGTTAGTTTGTCTCAACGAATCTCAGAATCAAAGGGAAATTGGTTGTGGTTTTTTATTTGTCTGGTTTCAAATTTGGTACCAAGTTTGTTCATTTCACTGGTTTTTTTTAGGTTACTTTGTTGCTATTGAGTTCTTGGTATTGGGGTATTTTTGTTTTTTGTTTTGTTTTGGGTGAGATGAAACATATAGGGTAGGCTGGTTCTGGTTTTGGGGTTTAGAATAGATAATGGGATCTCAAGGTGGAACAATCCAAGAGGCAAAGAATGGGCCATTGGCTAGGCAAGGGTCTTTGTACAATCTTACTCTTGATGAGGTGCAAAACCAGCTTGGGAATTTGGGGAAACCCCTGGGAAGCATGAATCTGGATGAGCTTCTCAAGAGTGTGTGGTCTGTAGAAGCTGGTCAGGCCTCTGGGTTGGATTCTGGCACTGATGCTTACATGCAACATGGTCAGGTAGCTTCTGGTTCATCTATGATTCCACAGGGGGGCCTAACAATGTCTGGGGAACTTAGTAAGAAAACTATTGATGAGGTTTGGAAGGATATGCAACAGAAGAAGGGTGCTAATCATGATAGGAAAACTCAAGATAGACAAGTTACACTGGGTGAGATGACCCTGGAGGATTTCCTAGTGAAGGCTGGGGTGGCTGGTGAATCTTTTCCTACTGAGGATAATGCAACATCAGTGGTTGATTCACAGCAGAATGCGTCTCAGCAGGCTCATTGGATGCAATACCAGCTCCCTTCAGTGCAGCAGCAGCAGCCCCCACAACAACAGCATCAAAATCCGCAGAACAATATGATGACGGGGTTTGCAGGATATATGGCTGGTCATGTGGTTCAGCAGCCTCTCGCGGTTGCGGTGAACCCAGTTTTAGATGCAGGATACTCTGAAGCAATGGTGACTGTGTCACCATCTTCTTTAATGGGTACCTTATCAGAGTCACAAACTCCGAGTAGGAAAAGGGTTGCCTCTGGTATTGTGGTTGAGAAAACTGTGGAGAGGAGGCAGAAGAGGATGATTAAAAATAGGGAATCTGCAGCTCGCTCACGGGCTAGAAAACAGGTTATACATTTTTTTTTTGCTTGGTGTTGATTCAGTAAAGTCTTTTCTTTTATTTGATGCAAGGCTTTATATATCTCAATGGACAGGCTTACACACAAGAACTGGAAATTAAAGTTTCACGTTTAGAAGAAGAGAATGAGAGGCTTAGAAGACAACATGTACGTTTCAATTTCACATCTTTACTTTTTATTCTTGTCTGGTGATATTTTGTTGGGTAGATTTCTTCCTGGCATCTTAGCAGGGCAATGAATATGAATGGTTGAAATGTTAATTTTTTACTTGACATCAACTGGCTTGTGTTTGCGTATGAAATGGAATGTTTAAACCAAAATACAATTCAATGATTGGTTGGTAGAAACAATATTTCTGAGCGAAACAATGTTTCATCATTTGCTATTTGTAGCTGCTTGTTCGATTGAATGTGGAAAACTCCATAGTTTGCTAATGCGCGTATTTGTGATACTTTGCGGTTGCCTACTTGCCTGTTTGGCCTTTGTAACCATAGCTAATCATTGAAGTTATTCAGGAAAGAACTGAATAGGATGTGTTATAAATATAAAATATGTTCATATTGCTACCTCCACTAGAGGCTGTCTGGGCCACCCTCAGCTCATTTCTCCATTTGAACCATAAGTTTTTGTTTTAATATGTCCAAGTTTTCTCTAGGTGACTTGCAGATTTTTGAAGGTTCCTCCATTTGAATGGTTCTATAATTTCATTGATAGAAATGGGCTTTGGGTTAATGATGATTTCTGGTTGTTTTTCCAAACTTGTTGATTGTATGTTGGCATGCTATAAATATTTTTGTCTTTTCTTGAGAGGATATATTCTTAACACTCTGTCCTCCATGGCTCCAAATATTACTTTAGTGTTTCAAATCTAGAATTTTGGGGTAAAACTTAGGGAAGCACTGATAATATGAACGGGTGAAGTTGAAAATATTGTAAATGTTAGGATTTTGGCATTATATAAGATGAAGAAAAGAGTGTTATGAAAGATCACAAGGAGGAAATTCAGCAGGCTTCTTTAATGCTCGTTGTGCAAAGAAAAAAAAAAGGACTTCTAACTTGGAGTTAAGACTTTTGATTTTTCTTTTTAAACCCTTGATTAATTCCATAACAAACAGCTCATATGAAGTTTGGTGTTAAATTCTAACCCCTAACAGTTAAATTGTTTCAAAACTTCAAAATAGGGGTTTGGCCTCCCTTCCTTATCTGGAAGTATATTCTGAATGATGATATGATGATTTCACTTGTAAAAGTAGATACATTTAACCTAGTTTGGACTTTGGAGTAGCCTGTGGCTTCAAGATTTTCCAATCATTTTGTGTGCAGTTTTGACTTGGTGACAGAATTCAAGTTAGTTCTGTAAGAATCAATAGTGATGCAAAAAGTATAAAGTTGATAATATTGTTGGAATTGAATAAAATAAATTGTGAGTACCTTGATCATACATTTTTGCTTTCTTTGGCATTTGGAGCAGTACTGTTTTAAAATAATTTTAATTTTGAAATTATTTGTGTAAAAACTGTGTCTGCAACCTTAAGTAATTCGTTTTTTTGTGCTGATGTGAAATAAGTGATCCTGGGTTAGCTTTCATATATTGTCCATAGTTGTAAGATGCTCATATGTCTTTCAGCCTAAATTGTTTTCTGTTCTGCTTAAATGTAACATTTAGTGTTCCATCCATTTCTTCATTGTGGCTTCACTACTGACAAAACCAAAGGGAACCTTAACAGTTATGCAAATCTTATAATGAAAGTTCAGTCATAACTGATTAGCAGGACAATCACAACCACTTAGATCCTTAAAATGGTTGTAGTGAATATAAAAGAAAAAATATCTCACTGCTATGTTCAGGCTGAAGCAGATGGTCTAATTCTGTTTCTGTAATCAACATGAAATACCTGCAGTTAGATGATATGCGTAAGTTATCCAAATACTTTTAACAGCAGGAAACATAAGTTGTTTCCCAGAGTATAACTAGGAATTTAAATGAAAGATAAATAACTTCAATCGTAATCTGCTGGAGGTGAAGTGTGTGTCAGCATTTTGTTTTCTGAAAGTCCAAATCAATCTGCTGTTTGAACAAACACTGCAGATATAGAGATTTCATCTATTAAGAGGACTAAGGATTGAAATTTAGTCTAATCCCAGAAAAATATCTACACCAGCGATAAGCTAGACCTTTCTTAAACATGCTTCAGGATCCTAGAACTTGAAGAAAGACATAGCTGTGTGTCAGTGATATGGCTTTAACCTACAAATATGATCTCTGAACGAACAAAATGGTGTAGCTGGTTCTTTGAGTTTGCAACTACTAACCATTGTCATTGAGCTTATTGTTGAAACATAAAGAACAACTGAATATTGTTTTAGATAAAAGTATTTATTGATGGTTTTAGATGATTTATCTCTGCCGGTAGTAACTCCGTTTCTTGTGAATCTTTCTTACAGGAGATAGAACAAGTATTGCCAAGTGTGCCACCACCTGACCCTAAGCACCAGCTTCGAAGAACGAGTTCATCTCCGCTTTGACAGGTTCATTGGAAATGGATTTCGTGCAAGGTTTCATGCACTTCCATAGTCATCATTTGCAACATATATTTGTAACAAGTTTCCAACACTTGGAAGGCTATTTTCCTATGGGGCAGTGCTAGTATTTATTCTCTTCAGCTTATCCTCTTGTAAGAGTGTTTTCCTGTATGTACATTTCCTAAGCTCGACTTCTAATTTACCTAGCACTATAAATATGTTTTGCTCTAATTGTGGACACATTGTGACTTTACTACCGAGTTTTTTACCTTAGTCTGGTGCGTCTTATTACCATTACCCCGTTGCTTAAACCAGTTATACTTTCTGGTTTTAAACTGTTTTCATGAAGTATATATTTGCCTGCTTAGGAAGTGTTGAATCACATGTCCTATGGTAGGTGTCATGACACTGCATAAAATTGGTTTCTGGTTTGGGGTTACTGGTTACTACCTAGTTACCCTGTGGTGAAGAGCAACTAATTTTTATGTGGAGAGTTTTTTTTGTTTAAAAGTTTTTAGACCTTTTTTCTTCTTTTGAAATAAGTATACAAAATTTTTGTTTGCCCAATTATTGCTGAATATAGGTGTATGTCCCTGTCTATATGAAATAGGTAGTAGAAAGAAAGACAACAAAAATGAAGATGCCGTTCGAGGATTGGCTGAAGTAATTAAAGAAAATTTTCCTCCCAGGTGCTAGGGTAGTGGATCTTTTCTCTTTTGGGTGGTTGTTCGGGTTTTTCTTGGGTGGTTTGGTTTTTTTTTTTTGGTTTCCCCACCTCGTTGGGTTGTATCCTTCTTTTTATCATTGAATAAATCTCTTTGCTCTCGAAAAAAAAAAAAAAGACAACAAAAATACCTGTCCATGTAGCCTTATGAAACCATTTAAACATGGGATCATCCACTTGTAGGTGGATGAGGTCCCAGAAAATATCTTAAACTCAATTTCTAAAACTCGGCTCGAGACCCTCAAATATGGTACAAGTAATTCTATTTCTACCACTAACCTTTAAACACATTATCTATCCCCTTGACCTTGAGGGTGGTACAATTCCCTTGAAAGGGATAAATGATGAGTTTAAGGTTAGTGGCTGAAATATTTTACTAGTACCAAATTACCAAATTTGAGGGTCTCTAATATTTTAGCAAATTTGAGTAAGTAATCTAGTTTTACATTCATACTTGACTAATATTTCAAAAAAAAAAATACTTGACTAATACAAATATTTAGTGATGAAAATTATTTTTGATTTGTTTATGAATTCTCACATCCTTTATTCTTGAATATTTTGATATTGTTAAAAACTTTTTTATTATGACATAGTTTGCACATCTAAGATTGTGATTTTGATGATTATATGAAAAATCAACATGTAATTTCCAAGTGAGGCGAGAGTAATGATGAACATGGCATTTGATATTATGGGATGAGACCACTAGGTACATCAATATGAACAATTCTCAATTGGAAACCCAGGTGAATATGGATAATTGGTTAAGCTAGTATTAATTTTGGAATAAACTAATGAATGAATTTCAAAAACATAAAAAAAAACCTAAGTTTTGTAAGCTTCTTCGGGACACCAGCCTTATAGTTTTCTCCTTATACCTCATACTTAAATTATGTTGATCATAATATTTTGTTTTGAGGAGCCTTTTGTTCTATCTTAAAATTGTAACAAACACGGAATAAAATGTCGATGTTTGTTCCATCCACTCAAATGTGTTTACCAAATGCGATAGCGTCTAACATGTGTCACTTAGAAAAGAGACGCGCCGTATGCAAGTGAATAGTTGAGGGGAATATAGGATTTTACTAATATTTAAAAGTATTCAAAATTTTAAATAGGTCCATCAGTTATGAAGTATTTCCGAATGTGCACTGTACCACCCAAACCACTTCTAGCCACCACATTTTCACCACCACCACCAGAACTGCTTTCTCACTGTTGCCGCTGCAGCAACTACCACAGCCTCTCCCCAACAATTATCATAGCCTTCACAGACCGAGCCTTACCCATAGACCCCAACAATTTGCTTTGGAACAAGCAACGAGATTGTCAGCTTTTGAAAAGGCATTAGACTCTGGTGATGATCCTTTCATTGCTTTTATTCTCTTCTCAAGCTGCATTAGCCGGAGCTGAGTCAACCAAGCACATGATAGCAAGTTTGGTGAGATAAAAAGAAATTATGAAAAAATGTGGAGGGATTCCACTGGAAATTAAAATATTAGGAAGTAACCTATTCTTAAAATATGATTTGGATAAGTGAGAATTTGTTGTAAGAGATCATGAGATGTCGAACTTAAAGAACAACGCTGATGGCATTTTTCATGGACTAAAGTTTAGCTATGATCAAATGCCTTTCAAATTGAGGTGTTGTTTTGCTTTCTTTTCTATTTCCCCCAAACATTCAGAGTGATTGTTTCATTACGGATCTTTGGGTGGCAATTGGGTTACTTCAATCCCTGAACGGAAGTCAAAAGTCAAGTAGGGCTGTAGCCTGTAGGGGTTAGGAGCACCCCTCTCACACCCTTCCTCCCTTTCTTTCCGAATGTACATAGTAAGAATATAACCTACTCAGCTTGTCTAATCTCCCAGACTGTATCAATCCACCACGAGATAGTTCACCCCATCCATATTAATAAACTCTTCAATTACTATTCTTTTACTTGGTAGAAGGAGTGGAAATTGCTATTTTTGAACGAGTGTATGAGCGTAATGAGGAAAACATGCCAAACAACATCAACCTCTTTTAAGTAAAAAACAAGATTAAAGTAATGGGAAGCTTTTCATTGCTATCTTCAACAAACAAGGCCTTATCTCACTGGATGACATTGGCTAAGGATTAACAATGTCATCACTAGCTAATTGATATCTTTGATATTGACTTAACAATAACAAGCTGAACATTCATGAGTATCCAGCTTCCGACATCCATCTTTCAAGACCACATGTAAAAAGCATGTCATGCATTTCTGTTGGGTGTGAAAACGCAGTGTTTATAACTCATACAACAGGGAGAATAATGCATCTATATCTACCTTACCATGTACAAATGGAATGCATGAAGTATAATTTACAAAAGCATGACTTGTATTTCTACCAGAAAAGTAAATACCCTAGACATTACAATGAGACAAGTGTTTACCTACAATCCGAACCTAGTTCTTATTGCTCACTCTCCTCATCTTCATCATTTTCTCTCTCCAAATCATATCCAAACCCTGCATCATCTTCATACAAGTTTGGATCTAATTGACCGACATTGCAGTCATTCTTCTGTGCAGTCTCTCTTGGATCTTGGGAAGCAGCTAAGTCATCATTTGAACCATCATCAATTCTCCGTCGTTTATGTGGAGACAAAGTGCCGGCAAGGGCATCACTGGATCCAGAAGGCTCTGACTGAGGATGATTTTGCTTATCATGTGACAGTGGAAGCATTTCTGAGACTGTCAAGGTACTACCTAATTTTTGCTGTTCCTCTATGATCTTCTGCAAGTATTTGCCCTGAGCTTCAATTCTCATTTGTAACTGCTTTTGAACCTGGAATTTCATAGCAGGAAATTCAAGGCTTTATCATTAGGAGAAATGCTTACTCATCAAATTTAACAAGCAGCATTCATCTTGTTATTGCACAAGTCCTCAGACTGATTAGGAGGTAGGAGCTAATTATGATTCATCAGAGGGCTAACTTAGTAGATTCATGTGATGGGTTTTACCCAGCCAGCAAAAGATGCATGGCTCAGATCAAACAAACAGAGTTGGCATATTTCAAAGAGTTTCATAAATTTTAGAGAGCAGAAAAATAAGCAGTGCCTTCTGTACACGCAGTGTACAATATACAAAGTATTGTTTAATAAAGAAATTGAATTTGAAATCGACCTGTCTTTAAATTATTATAGTAACATTTGAAGTTTTATTGTTAGTTAAACAAATCATATCAGTCATATGGATACTTGTTCAGTTATTCCTTTTAAAATACACGTCACATGTTCTAATTTCTTCCAATCAAAAGGGCAGCCCAGTGCACGAAAGCACTGGCTATATGTATGGGGTCAGGAAGGGTCCGACCACTTGGTCTTTTGTACGCAGCCTTACCCTGTTTTTACACAAACCCCAGTCACATGGCCAGAACTTGCCTATCAAAAGAGAAAACAAAAAAAAAAAATGGCCACAACTTTTTACTGTTGCGCCAAGGCTCCCCTTCTATTTCAATCAACAAAAAAAGTAAAAAAAAATATCAAATGGCATAACTATGACCAAATTTACGTCAAGTGTCAATCACTGAAATGATAAATAAATGGATGGTTAAGTTAGAGTATCCAAGATTCCAAGTTTAATCATGCAACAAGATGAACTTAAATGCAATGTGAACAACAGAAACTTGTAAAAGTTTTTGTATGTGATATGAACTCTTAAAGGATGAGAAATAAATGATTTGTGTGCTAGCATTTATTGGAAGTATGCCATTGGTTATTTTCCCATCTTTTGTTTTTGCCCTGTCTCCAGTCAGTATGTGTTATGGTCATTTTTTTCAAACATTTTTTTTGGTCTTCAATTCTTACTAAACCTGTTTTCCTATGCACAAGAAGGAAGAGTATTTGTGGGCTAAAATTCAGCAATCAGAAAAATAGCGAGGCCAGGTACCAAACCTCAAGCTGTTCATGGAGACGTTTCTGAACCTCCATTTGCATTCTTAGAGCATCATTGATTTGCAATCCCCTGAAGACAGTAAAGGTTTCATTAAAATGTTAGAAGTAGACAGCATAGTTAAGGGGTTAAAAATTATCATTGGAAAACAACTAAGACACTCACGGGGAAGAATCAACACCGGAAGTGCTGTCTCCAGAAGTCCTTTTCTCCTCTTTAGAGTCTGAAAGTCCAAAGCACAATTCCCACTGACTCAATTGAAAAAGTGAATAAAGAAAATCATGGTATTTCTAATTACTTTGTTTGAAGGAAAAAAAATCAAGGCAAATTTACCATCAACTAGTGAATCAGGTAAGTACTTTGCCAGGCGATACTTCTACATATGATGATCAGACAGAAATTAGAATCAAAGTCAAATTAGTAAACAAGCTGACGTTTTATGCACATAATACCCAAATTATAAGACCAGAGAGTAATACCTGTAAATGGCTTTTGACATGATAAATGGTCAGTCCAGGTACACCCATCACTCTCAGAACACCTTTTGGTGTCGCTCCTGTCGTGAGTAAATTAAAAAAACAGGAAATTAGCTATTTTTTTGCAGATTATCCGCCTAAAGAAGTTAAAGCAAAATCCAACGTGCAAAAAATAATAACAAGAGTGACACTTTCCATCAATGAGTCTACATCAAGTAAAAATAATCAGCCACTGAAATGTTAAAAGTTCAAGTGACTTCCTAACTTGAAAGTGCTGTGCCTGCCTGCCTCACATGCCCACAAAACTGAAGCCAGTAGTTTCAAATAACAGGGGATGCTAAACTCACTAAAAAGAAGAAACAACAGGGACTATTCCAGCATTCTTAAACATTGCTAGTTTTGGTTTCACTATAGAATGTGCATTTGATCTGACTATTTTTTTTTCTGAAATAATTTTGGCATTGGAGAATTCTAGAAAACATTGTAGTGATTGCAAAAGGTGGAATTGAATTTGATACAAAATAAAACTCCGACTTCCGAGACATATGATTCAAAGTGTAGCATTAACTTTCCTATTTAATGGCTACACGAAATTGAATTGAATCCATGCAATTCAACATGGTATTGTCAATTAGTGTGCAACACAATGCAATCATTGGGACGCAACTCGCATTAAAAAAATGTGCAATCTCAAAGAATACTACTACTAAGCTTCCTTAATATGTTGAACTAAGTGATGCTTATACACTGCATTATAGAGCATTCTCTTTTCCACATGGTTTAGCAAGACCATGATATAAATTACCAAAAAGAAAGTTTGTGTTCCTTCTTATCCTAGTGTTAATCTCAATACTGAAAAGAAATACCCACTATCTGGTCCACCAAGCTGAGTAATAGCATCCACAAAGCGGTCATGAAGATCCGAAGTCCAGCGTAAACGTTGTTTCCCATTCCCCCCAGCAGGTGTGGGGCTTCTAACAGCAGCAGATCCACCCAAGGCCAAAACCCCAACATTAGCAAGCTGCTCAGCACCACCACCACCACCTTGAGATTTCTGTGGCACCATGGTTGTTGGAGAAAACTTCTTTTCCTGATACATAGTCACACTGAAAACAATTTACAATGAACAATAATAACAATCATTTTCAATTTTTGCTAAATCTCACAAATAAAATCCACAAATTCAACACTAGCAGTACCTAGTACCTAGCATCCATGAACTTCACAGTTCACATTAATACAAATCCAAGTCAAACACCATTCAAAAAACAACTAAAATCATCAAATTCATCGAAAATTGAACAGGAAAGATTAATAGAACAGGAAATTGACCTAAAATTGGACAAGTTAATCCGATTGATGAGGGTTTGAAGAGAGATCTAATGCAATCGATGAATTCGGAATCAGAGCAGTCATTCTTCAACCGAAAATTGAAGCATTCGGAATCCACCACCTGGTTCGAGATTGAATTGAATTGAATTGGCAGAGGAAGCAGGAGATTCTTCCTCACCGGAGTGCGAATTGCTGCGTTTTTCGGAATTTCCGGGAATCTGAGAAAGAAAATTGGGTGATTTTCTCGGGAAAAGTGATGAGATTGGGGATTGGTGGTTGTTTTTTGTCTTTGAGGAAATGATTGGGATTTAGAGAGGGAGGGACCGCCACGAAATGCAGCGTTGAAATGAGCAGACGGCGGCGTTTTGATTGGGAGTTGTGGTTAACGAGGTGGGTGGTGGGTCCCGTACACGTGTCGTTCTGTTTGGTGTGTTTGTGTTTGTCGTCGTTTCTATGAGGTATCGATGCCGTTTTGGTTTGTTGGAGAGTTGGAAAGATTCCTAGAGTGAAGGTGTGGCCGACCGGTGAGATTCTCTTATTGTGTTATTGGAATGGAGTATATGTTCACGTTTGGGAGATAATTGATTTTGTAAAAAATATATAATGAGTACTAATTTTCATGGGAAAAAAAAATGTAATTTTGAGAGATTTGAAAGTATATTTAAACATGTTGCTTATATACTCTTTTACTCAATTACATTCTTTTTAGCACTTTTATCGGACGAATTCAGTCAAATCACCCAGAAGAGTGTTGATTGAAGAGGAACAGTAAACTTCCGGTGAAGAGAAGGTGTTTTATCGTGTCTCTATTGTCTGGTGTGCTCGGGAGGGGTTCGTACAATGACATTCTGACACCCAAGTTAGAACATGAGATGGAGATGAAGTATATGAGATAGGTTAATGACCTTGTGAAATCTCGAACTATGTCTCTTATATGAGGGTTGACCCTTCATGGATTTCAAGGGTGTAATGAGTGTATGGAGCGGTGTTTCATTCCTAGCCAAGGGGTTTCACTGGCAAATATCTCAAAGCAGCTAGGTCCAGCTATAAGTCTATAACGCTCTCACATGGCCTCAAGTTGGATCGAGAGCTGATAAATGTGTTTTCATGCTCATGTAACTCTCATGCTTGAGAGCTTGTTTTCATGCTTGGGTAGCTCTAGCACTCGGGAGTGTGGTGCGGTGGGCTTGGTGTGACCGTCGAAAATCTTTGTTGGAACAATTTTTATCAATTAAAATTTATATGAATTTTAGTGAAAAAATGAGAGGGAACCATCCAATCGGAGTGGAACCATGTAACTTAATCTCACATGCATTATTCAAACAAATAAGAAGGATTTGTCCAAAAAAAAAAACAAATAAGAAAGAAAGTGCAAAATGTTTTGTTAACATTTCTAAATAGCATTAGTATGGATTTACGTACACTAAAATGAACGATGAATTTTAGAAAATAAAGTGTACTATTAAGTGTAAATGGCGTAGGAGTTTATCCAAAAAAATGGTGATACAATGAACTATTAAGTGTAAAAAGGTTAGTGAGAGTTTATCCAAAAAAACTAGTAGTCCTTTCAGAGCAGTTAAATTTCATTTGATATAGTAATTTTATCTTTTTGTTGATAGCCATTTTGTTTAATATATTTTACTTTATTCTTGTCTTCATACATACGCACATTGAAATTAAACTTAGAATATTTAAGAATTAAGATCGACAATTATGCAGATATATTTTTGTCTCTTCCTGCATCTATGTGCTCGGTTAAAAATGTTGTTGTCAAAACTAAAATAAAAGGGTTGTGGAAACTACAAGCATGCAAATCAACAATATAATTTCAATATTATAAAAGAGGCAATAATATTATTATTATCGAAAAAAATAATTAGATTTTCTTTAAAAAGGAATATATTGAAGATTAAATTGCTAAAAAATAAATTATAGGGTACTTTATAGAATAAGTGTGTGATTGCTTTTAATATATAATTAATTTAATATTTAACATTACTTAGAGCATCTCCAATGCTAGTTCTTATTTCTTAGTTCTCAGAACTATTTATGTGGGCCCATATTGCCACATGTGTTTAAGCAACTCTCAAACAATTTTGCTCCAACCATGAGTTCTTAGTTTTTCCCACTATTCATTTGGTCTCACCAACTACATTATTTATACTTTTTATTTTCATAAAGTAACAAAACAAAACTCATAAAGTAATAAAGTAATTTGGATGAGAGAGAAATAATTAATATTTTAAGCTAAGAACTCAAAAAGCAAAACTCCTTATATAATAACTAAGTTCTTATTTTTAAGAACTAAGGAGTCCATGTCACCACCTCCAATGGTAAAGTTCTTAGTTCTTAACTCCAAAATAAGAACTAAGAACCTTGCATTGGAGATGCTCTTACATGTTAATATTTATATGATGTTGTTGGATCTTATGCATTAAACTCGTTTGTGATCTCCAACAGGGTTTTATATCATAATTCTAATGATAAACTTTACTGAGCATCCACAGCATGCAAAACCATAACCCTGGATGAGACAACATAGTCTTGTAACCATGAAATGCCCAAACCATATCAACTCTTACTTTTGAAGAAGCTAAATATCCCCCCTAGTACCAGTAATCCCTGTGGTGCTGTGCAATAGTTTGGAATATTTCATGATAACAATGAATCAAAAACTTCAGACCAGTGTTATAGAATATGATAGCAGCCACATATAGTGCTATGTCTGAGAAATGGAATACTACCAAACTGGGTTATGCAAAAGCAAACTACAACACAATCCTCTTAAAAGCACAAATAAATTCCTACGCCGCAGACTACTAGGAATTGCAGTACATGGAAACACAATCTAAATTCACCCGGAACCCAGATGACAATGGACAGGATGGAATTTCATGAGGACAAAGATGCCAGCTAATAGAGATCCCTTTGATCTCTTTTGCGTAAACCTGCATCTCGCATCTCCCATGAAGGCCTACTCTCACTTGAAATGTCCTGCTGGATCAGTCCTTCTATCGGCTTTATCACAAAGAAATACTGTAGGCAAGAAGAATAAAATGAAAAGAAAAAGATATTTTAACTCCTATGTCAGCATTAAGAGAAAACAAGATTAAGCTTCAAAGTTCAAAAGCTTACTTGTAATGCATACAGGAGAGGAATCCATAATTTTCCAGTCTGATTTGGATTTGGCCCTTCAATCAAATTCTTATCAACATGAATAGACTCACTTTTGTTCAATGCAACTTCTGTGATTTTTTGGACTAGATTAGAAATCCATGCAATCCCATTTGGAAGAACCTATCACCATGACACATCCTCTCAATCAGATTACGCAAGATAAATGAGCTAAAAGAGGATATAAGGAAAAGCTATGAAGCAAATCTCTGACCTTTTCATCACTATCATTTTTGTTGCATCTCCCACTGTTCTCGATCAAAACAACGGGAATCGCAGAAGCCTAGGATTAAGAGAAAAACAAAATACAAGCATGAATGAAATGCAAACATTTAAAGCTGTTTGTGAAAAGCAATAAATTATAGTTCATGATGGAAAAATTAAAATAGAAAGGTAACAGAAAGAACACAACCCGGGGAGAACTCTGGTTAAGAAAAAAATGTAACATATAATAACTTTACAGCTAACAAATAAAGTAATTGGCACAATTTAACAATGCTCTCCAAACTCACGGAAGATCTATCAAATTAATCCTTTGAAGTTTGAATGGAAGCATGTGTTTAGAGTTTAGACAGGTTCAGAGTGAAGGAAAAGCCAACAAGGCAATCCTTTCCCATAAATTATAGATTATAGATATGATATCCTGAAATACCATACACTTCACTCTAGCCAAATACAGACCGTACAACAATAAAAAGCATACCTCCAACCACTTTGCACTCTTCACCTCCTACCAAAACCTTAAAACTTGTACTCACCCAACATTCAAGAAAATCCAAAAGGGATGCTAAACTATACTGTATACAGAACTCAATAGGTAAAACGTAATAGAGTAGGCTAGTAGTGGAAACAAAAACAGTTATGAATTAACACAATAGGAAATTTACTCATCAAAAATTTAGTCTATGCCTCTGTACCAGTATTTTAAAACTTGACTAATCTGTGAGCCAGTAAAGAAAGAGGTTAAAGATTTGAGTGCAGTTTGAATTGAGGTTGAACTGGAATTTATACATACATATATATTCAATAAAATAAATGATACAATAATGAAACTTACAAATCTTATGAATATATATGTTAAATTAAAACTAAAATATTAAATTATATTTCTAACATGATTGAATTGATTCATAAAACATACAATTAAGTCAATATTAAATATATATTATGCTAAACATAGTAACCAGGCTTGTTAATACTGCCCTACAGTGGCGCAATAGCGCTATTGCGTAGCGCCCTGGGGGTTCACCGCTACTCCACTATTCACCGCTATTTGCGGTTATTGTCCGCTATTTGCCGCTATAGCGCCGCAATAGCGCTCGAAATAGCGTTTTTTGGGCTTGCCGCTACGCTACGCTATCCACCATTAACAACCCTGATACTAACTAAATAATATGGAATGCACACAATATAAGAAGTATATATACTTAGAGACAAAGATGCAAAAATAACATACTTGGTAGGCAGTCCTTCACCTTATAAGAATGTCCTGGGTGAATTCTTATAATTGCCACTTTTTTTCTTTCTAAATAAATTCTCAAAAGGGCACAGAACATGTAGGAATGGTTGACCTGACACAACTACAAAGTGTCTAGTTTGGGTTTAAACACTACTCTGTGTACAAATAAAGCTGTATATATAACTTGCCAAGTGTCCTAAATGGAGTACTTGAGAAGTTGAAATAACCATACAAGTCATGGGCATGGCAAACCCAGGAAAACAGATTCCTATATGAGGAACTGTCTTTGGAAAACATGGAAACAACTAAATAGCCAGCCAATCTCTTCGCATTCAAGGATCATAGCTCCATGAATTAACATCTAAATACTTTAACTTCTTATGCCTTTACAGTTTTGACTTGTTAGCCATTGACATTGAGATATATTTGAAGAATAAGACTGAAGCTATAGAGAAGAATACCTGGGAGGCATCTTTCTTAATCCGGGCACCTGATCTAACAACTTTCAAGAGAGCCTCAGATCTTTTTGAGAAGAATTCCTCATAAGGCAATCCATCAGGTGGAGAGAACTGGGCATGTGTGAGTGCAACTATAGCCCTGTTCCATATTGCTTTCCCAAAACTATCAGTTATAGCCTTAGCAACTAACTTGTCCAAGTTGTCCACTCTATATGCATCCAAGCGGTCCACATAAAGCAAAACATCTATGGTCTTGTTCAGAAGGAAACTGAACAAACCAGATTCCACCCAAACAAACAAAAAAAGTAACAAGAAAGAACAATAAGCCACTGAAAATACCAAAAACATGCTTTAAAGGAAGAATGTTACAAGGTAAATCTAAGCAAACCGTTTTATCAAATTAAGTGCCATATCATTGATATATCCCCCTTCAATGAGACCAGGAGTGTCAATGATGTTCAATGTAAAACCTGCCCTTGATCGCGATACCATCACAGGCCTAGGCCCTTCCGACTATTCAAGATAATAAAAGTATTAAACTTACACATCCAAACATGACAATTGACAAACGGATAACATCGAAATGAGCACCCAATAACCATCAGGGTTAAGCATCATATCATAACCTACCTGAAAAGGACTGATTGAAACAACTCTTTCCCCAATGATAGAGTTGACAGTTGAAGACTTGCCAACACCACCTTTCCCCATAACAAGTATAGTCAAGGAGTTCACATTCTACACCAAAACAGACCCATAAATTCTCAGACCAAAAAGAAACATCCTTTCACATGAAAATCATTTCTAAATAGAAAAATAATTAAAGGGAAACAATTAAACAAACCTCTTGTTTAAGTTGCCCCAAAAGCTCAAACAACTTGTTCTGGGTAGCAGGTGCAAATGTGTTGATTCCTGACCACTCACGGACAACTTGGGACGCCATTGACGGATACTCCACTACCACAACATTCAGAAAAGTGAACAAAAATTGAAAAATTAACAGAAGATACAGTAAAAATGAGAAACCTAGCAATTGCAATTAGAGCTATTGTGAAGCGAAATTCAGCAGAAAAATGAAAGGGAAGATGAAAATCCCTAACGATTGGTGAAGGGTTTGGCGGATGGAATGGGATTTACCTGAAGGGAGAAGGGAATTGGAGGAAGTAGGGTGTGGGAGGGTCGGAGCGGTCGAAGCACAGCACCGCCTGCGCCTCCTTATCCGTCTGTTGGTAGAGAGAGAGCAGAGTCTATGTATGACTATTGGCTTTGCTCTTTATATATATATTAACATCTTGTTTGCTTATCCCAACAACAAAAAGCTTCAATTTTACATGTTTTTTTTTTTTTTTAGTTTTTGGAAATAAAATATGTTTGAATTTTGTAAAATATTTTCTAATTTTTAAAAATAAAAAACTTGTTATTTTTTTTACATCGGAAAGAAAAATAAAAATAAAATGACTTATTGTTTGGCATTAACAAATTTTTAAAAAAGCTTGTTTGGTAAAAAAATTAAAAACTAAAATAAAATGACTTAATAAATAAAATTTAATTATGATTTTATCACTTCATTTCTAGTAGAAATAGAAGATAGAATATTATGATGAGATAATAAAAAATTGAATTAAGGGCAATATGTTCAAAGAAGACCCTGAGGCCTATGACTATGAGGAACCAATTTGGTTAATAGATTCAAATTTTTTGAATGAGGCATCATCACTAGTGAACTAAGAAAAAAATGAGTAACCAAGAACTACTCGAAGGTAGTAAAACCATAGACAACGAATGGATGGTGATGAGTCTCATATGTACTATGAGTTGGTGCATCCTATCTGTTACAAGTGTGGAGATCATAAGGCAATGAGATTTCAGCATGTCCCTAGGGATGCAAATGCTCCTACGGATTATATGGCGTATGTTGGCGAAATTCCTCTTTTGGTACCCATATGTTTAATTGTCCGACGAGATAGTGCCTTAGGTTGATGTTTCAGGGCTTCATCTTCTCTTTCTTTAGTTCTTAGTTGTTTGTTTTTTCAGGGGTAGCCTTCCTTTTAACAAAACAATAAAAAACCATGTTTTTTTTCTTAAATGTGGATGATATGTAACTAAGGAGAGTATCGTGTAATTATGGAGTTGAAAGTTAGAACTTATTTCATTTCATCCATTATTTAAACAATAAATACATACTTGTTATGTTTGATTTTTAAGTAGTACGTATGAAAAATGATTTATTAAAAAAAGCTCAGAATTTCCATAACATTTGTCTCATAATTATTTAGTTGTGGGGATATTCATTAGGTTGCTTTTCATGATTTCCTATCGGGTAAATAGTCAAGTTGGTCCCTGAAAGTGTCAGACACCTTCAAGTTGATCCCTAAACTTCTAAAATGCCTCCCGCGGTCCCTGAATGTAGCAAAAGTCATTCACATTAGTCCCTGACGTTAAAAACTGAGACGGTCGTTAACGAAAACAATGACTTGGATTATTTTATTTTATTTTATTTGCCTAGGGGGATTGACAGTGGAACTGGAATGTTAGGAAAATATTCATCTGTCAAATTAGTCCCTGAATGTGGCAAATTAATTCTTAACATAAAAAAGAGAGAATTTCTATCATTGAAAACCTCTGTTATGTTCTTCCATCTTCAAATTTAAACTTGAAAACCCAAAAAAATTTCCAATTCCAGAAAAAAAATAGAAAATTTAAAACCCCTAATTTTTTCTAATGTTAAATTCATCTTTTTTCATCTTCTTCTATTGAACATCAAACCCACAATTTTTTCAATTCTTCTCCTCCATTCTACAACAACTCTCTTCTCATCACAACTCAAAAGAAGGAGAAGCAAAACCCAGAAACACATTTAATGAAATCTACCCAAATGCAAGCAACTCCAAGCCAACTCCCTTCTAGACCCATGACGCGAACAAAAACTTTGTCCACCTCACTTCTAGAGGATCTAACAGAGCGCTGAGAGGGAGAGTGAGGGAAATCCCTATAGAAGGAGCTTGAAATCAGATTTACATCCTGGATAGAGACGAAGGAGAGAAAAAAAATGAAGCCAGAACCCAGAATCTCGCCCTTCTCCTTCCTCTCCCTCCCTCTTGGATCAATTTGGGTTCGCATGATTTGGGTTTCTCAAGATCTGTGTTCGCGACCCATCTTCCTCCTCATCTCTTTTTTACGGAACCACCTCAGCCGCGTGTCGGTGCGTGCCTAGGAGGCCGACACCACCAAGCTGTTGTTTCCTTTCTCTACTCGACATAAGAGTCTGGGTTTGGCGTTTGCTGGGTTTAAGTTTGAAATCTGAATTTTTTGGTTTTGAGGAACCAAGGGAGGAGAAGGTGATGTGGTGCAATGGGGATAGAGGGGTATTTGGTGGTGGTGGTGGTGGTATTGGGTGAGAGAGGGGATTTGGCGGCGGCGGTGGTGGTGGTGGTGCTTGGTGGGGCTTTAATGGAGTTGGGTTTCTGATTTTGAAGGTTGGGTTGGGAGGAGAAGGAAGAAGATGAAGGTTAGGTTGTTTTTTTTTTGATAAGCATGAAGGTTGGGTTGTTTGATTTTGTTTTAAGTTAATTAAGGTGGCAGGGACCAATTTGACCACCATTTTTGCCTATCAGTTGTTGAACATTTTTGTCTTGAGAGTTTCATTTTTTTGGGGGAAAATAAAGAATTTCCACATCAGCTCTCTTAGATGGAAAAAAAATTTCCAAGTCATTGTTTCCGTTAACGGCCGTCTTAGTTTTTAACGTCAGGGACTAATGTGAATGACTTTTGCCACATCTAGGGACCGCGAGAGACATTTTAGAAGTTTAGGGACCAACTTGAAAGCGACTGACACTTTCAGGGACCAACTTGGCTATTTACCCATTTCCTATCCATTCAAAGATAGCTCTAACCAAACAAAGAGTTTGTCATCAAAAGCTCTCAAATTCTTTTCTCATCCACCAAGAGAAAAAGGTAGTAAGAAAAAAAGAAGAAAGATAAACAAACAAGAAGCAGGTGGGAGCGAGTGTCTTCAACCTCGGAAACCAACCACAGTGAGACATGAGAGGACAAACAGATAGAAGCACCAACCCAATGATAGGGACATCAACAACAACAACCACCACAGCACCGCCGCGACGACCCATTTTCACCCGAACAACCACCTTGTTCCACCGGATCCGCTCCTCTTTCCTCGCTTCCTTCCTCAACAGACCCCACTCCCTCCCTTTCCTCCTCTCCATCTTCCTCTTCCTCGCTTGGATCTCCCTCCGCGCCCACCGCCCCTCCTCCCACCCTCTCCCTCGCCCCTCCCTCAACCACGACGTCATGGCCAACCTCCGAAGATTCTCCTCAACCACCGTCCCTTCCCGTGTCGCCAAGGACAATCGGGGTTGGTTGCTCGACCCTATCTCCCTCGCCCTCGCTTCTGGCCTCTCCGGTAACCAACTAACTCAAATTTCCATTCCCATTTTACTCTATTCGTTTCGTTTGAATTCGATGTTGAATTGTGATTGTTTTTCTCTATGCAGGTGGAGCTGTTACGTGTGCCTCGCTTCATGTTGGTGAAATTCGCCCTGGAAAGTTGAGAGGGAATCACAGGCACCATGATTGTAATGAGACTTTTGTCATTTGGGGTGCTGCAACCAGGTTTAGGGTAAGCTCCTCTGTCCTTCTTGCAGTGTTTGACTCCTGTAATGTAATCTAACAATCAATTTTAGAGAATCAAACTTGTGAGATTATGATAGTTAGTCTGAAAATTAACCATTCAGATTATAGCTAGTTCACAGTTGTTAGCAATGTTGTTGTGTCTCAGGGTTTGGATTTTAGTTGAACTCGACGCGGCTAAATACTGCTTCTCGGAGTCATGTTAAGCTCAACGTGGCACGTTCTAGCTTCTCCGTTGGTACCTTGAGATACATGTGAAATCACGTTTGCAAGCATACACTTACACTAATGACATATATAAATCAGCTTAACTCAAAGTTAATGGCATTCATGATTAAAAATAAAAAAATCGTTTCTGTCTTAATTCTTAAACAAAACATACAATTAAATACTGTTAGAAGTCTCACATTGGCTAGAGATAGAGCATAGATAGCCTTTATAAAGGTTGTGCAAACCTCAACTCTTGAGCTAGCTTTTGTGGTTGAGTTTAGGCCTCCCAATTTCTAATAAATACCAAAAGAAGTGAAGGTAGCCAAGAAGTTTAAGCCTCTAAGGCTTTAAACCAAACTGTCTACAAACATTCAAATAAAAGTTTTCTAAGTAGGAATCATTGATCATCCTCTTCTAGATTTAAGTCTTCCTCTTTATAATTTCCATGTCATTTTCAATAGATATGTTTTCAAAGCAAAGACCCTAAATCCCCTGTAAAAATGCCCTAACATTAACTTCCCAAGAGCAATTATCGGTTTTCATTAGTCCTGCATAATAGCGGCCAAATAGTGCTGTGACAGCCTCTATTTCTGCTGCTTTAGAAGTAGCAATGGCCGTTATAATAAATAGCAATGCTACGCAACATCCAGGAGCGGCCATGCGCTGCTACGACTCTATAGCATGCTTTTGATAACCTTGGTTGTCAGTTGTGTCACGCATTTGAATGTATTTTATTGTATTTTAACCGTACATTTATTATTTAACGGGGTCAAATATATTCCAGAATCATATCACATTAGTCATATTAGTCTCTGTGAGTTTTGTTGATTAAATTAGCCCTCGCATCACCAGTAAAGTACTTGTCTCTAGACTGATTGCAGGGACAATATTATTCAGAGGCTATTGATCATTCAGGAATAAATAGCCAACTTAGTGTAAAAATGTAGGATTCTCAAGATAATAAGCTCTTGTTTTCTGACTGTAGATAAAATTAGGGTTGTCAAAAGTATAAAGCATAAAGCATAAAGCTCTAAACTTACAATTTACAAGTGTACATTAAGTTGTTTAATTTATCAATGCAATGAAGGAAGAATTATTTTTTGATATAAACGGCACTGTCAAACAAAATCTGTTTAGTTCACATATCCCTGAGTTAATGACATTGATATTTTGCATTGATTTTTAAGTCATGACTTGTGCTCTGTTTGCAGTTGGAGAACAGTGAGGTAACCGATAGTGGTTATGCTGAAGTGACCATTGGCCCCGATGAGATTGCTGTTGCTGCCAGCCCTGGTCATACAGCGCATGCTTTGGTCAACATTGATCCTGTTAGGAGTACCTTCTTTATAGGATGCCAAGACAGTATTATAAACTACAATGCCTCAAGTAGTGACTTTAAAGTTTGGAATGATCTTTAAGCTGTTGCTCTTTATGGATTTTTCCATCAAAATGTACCTGAGCCTTAATCTCAGCGCGATGTTGCTGCACATACAGCAAGTGAGTTTTTTAGTTGTCTATATGTGTACAGAACTTAGTTTCACATTCAGTTAGTGAGTGTGAGCATTTTATTTTGTGTGTACAAAAAAGAAAGACAGATTGAAAGGAGGTTTATGGTCTTTGTCTATTCTTTAGCAGAAGGGAAAAATGCATTTGGGGAGTTCCTTTGTACTGTTTGGAAAGAGGTTCCTTGATGATGAATTCTTGATTTTTAACCATTAGGTCAGGTCAGCTGATCCTTCCCTTAATTTTTTGTTAAGAGGTTAACTGAAATGTTGTGACTAAATCTGAATTATATATATAATAAACATGAATATTTGATTTATTTACTATTTTCAATATTCTACTTTTAAAAAATAAAACAATTGAAAGACTAACAACCACAAATTGAAGTTTAAAAATTATAGCTCCTGCCAAATTTTGTCAACTTAAGAAATTATTGGCTTAATTGTACTTTTTGTCCCTGATCTATCACGATTGTGCGAGTCAAATTAATTTCATACTTTAATGATTTGAAACACGTATGAGACATGAGGTTGAAACTTGTGGTTTGCCTATTACTTGCAAGAAAAGAACTTATCGTGTTTCAAGCTGGTGCCCATATTTCCTTCCATTGTTTTTTCCTTTTTTAATAGTTGTATTTGATATTTGCTTGATAAACCAAAACATTTAAGGAGAACAGCCAGTGGGAGTAATGTGCAAACTCCATCATGTTTGCTTGCACGTTAGGGCTGTTTTCATGTGCTTGAACTAAAAAAAAGCTCAATTAATTGATCTTTCTTTTAAACAAAATTGGCAAAACTTAGCTTTGCATCAAATTAGTTTTGAAGGAAAAATATTTGTATACACCCTAAATGAGACAAGAAAATTAATAATACAATATAGAAAAATAAAAGAAATAATAAATAATGTGATGAAATAAAGGTAATATTGGAAATACACTGGCCCTCTTTGCAAAAGCTTATTTGAGCTTATTTTATCCATAAGTGTTTTTGAAAGTGTTTCAAAAAGCTTATGTAAATAGCATATGACCTACCTACAAGTTGTTATGAATAAAGAGTTTGTGCTTATCCATAACCTATTTTCATCTTATTTACAAGAAGTTTCTCAAATTAGCTTATGGACAAGCGTTTATTGTCATAAGCGCTTAATTAAGTTGTTTACCCAAGCACACCCAAGTGCAACCTTTTTCAACAACATACACCCATACAACCTTAATGATATTGCTTAGGCACTCTCCAACACTTTGGAGAACATGAAAAAACTCCAAGTTTATTACGTCTTTCTTCCTTGCTTCCAATGCAACTCACCTAAACGAGTGATGTAATATAATTAATCAATATCACAAAGCAAAGCAAGCAAAATAAAAATACAGTTGTTTAACATCTCAGTTAGGCAATGAGATTAGAACCTTGATTCACCAGATAGAATCTTTAATGAAACTCAGGTGATTAATGATTCTTGCAACAACAAAATCCTATAATTTCAACTTCACAAGTAACAATGTGAAGTTCTTCTAATTATTGGTTGCTGAACTAAGTCCTTGACTTGAACACACTTTAATATTCAAAAACAGAAGTTCCCTCGCTTGTAAGTCAATTCAAATGACACAGGATGTTGCTTGTGGCAAATGCAAATGTTCCCTCCAAAGAACTATATAAAGCTGAACCAATCACCTGAAACCACATCAAGAAAACTTGTGATTTAACTAGCTTAATTTCTGAGTTCAAATCAAAGTAATTGCAATGGAGGCGAAAAACAGGAGGGTGGCTGTTTTGGTGGGGTGCAACTACCCAAACACATCTCATGAATTGCATGGCTGCATAAACGATGTGTTGGCCATGAGGGACATGCTGGTGAAGCGTTTCAGGTTCAATCCGAAAAACATTGAGCTCCTCACTGATGAGCCTGGCTCTTCATCAGCTATGCTTCCCACTGGTGCCAACATTAAGCAGAAATTGGCTAGCATGATTGATCAAGCTGAGGCAGGGGATGTGCTATATTTTCACTATAGTGGACATGGAACAAGGATCCCTTCCAAGAAACATGGCCACCCTTACCACCATGAGGAAGCTATTGTGCCTTGTGACTTCAATCTCATCACTGGTTTGTATATCTTGACCTCCCTCTTAAATCATGTACTGCATATCACACATTTAAATATCTCACTTGAGTGCTTTTGGTTTTAGGCCAACAAAGATGCAATAGAGACAGAACTACCCATAGTAAAAATGGGACAGTCAATCGCCCAAGAGAAAAAAAATTCTTAATAAATAGAATAGTACTCGAATTTTGTATTTTTACATGCAACAAAAGCCTTATCCTACATACTAAGTAAGGTTAACTATATGAATCACTTGACTCATTAGAGATATGGTCAGTTTTACATTGGTCCCGCAAGTCTAACACAATTTTCCTTCTTTATCCCCTTAAAAAATTTATTCCGCTTCCTCTAATTAGTTATTATTGATTTTGCTTATTGCCTCCTAATCCATTTTTTCTAGGTCTAAGTCTAACTCCCCTACTCTACTTTATCCATGTAATTCTGGCACTACACAGGTTGACAAGTGTTTATTCTAAATTTGGCTTGGCATCTTCTTAATGGGTTTCTTGACCACTAGTAATAGTTTTAACATACAATAAGATTCACCTGTCAAGTTTTGTTTAGTGCATGTCAATTGTCAACTGAAGTTATAATGATCTTACTCTGAAGCTCAAGATTGTAAGAACAAACTCGTAGTTAAAGATACTGTGTATTCAATAACTCGCATTAAAATCTTCGGTCCCCAAATTGTGTCTATTTTCTGTTTTATCAATCAAATTTTAATATGTCAATTAAAAATCGTCATGTAAGTTTGTAACTGCCTCCACTCATCTTTTTTAACCAACATGACAAGATTTTATAGTAGGATAGGCAATTGAGACAAAATTTAGGTACAACCCTCTCTTACCAAGACTTATAGAACTAATGCTTTTACTTCTATTGTCATACTATATAGATTTGGACTTCAGGCAACTGGTGAACAAGCTGCCAAAGGGAGCAAGCCTCACAATTCTCTCAGACTCATGCCACAGCGGTGGCCTAATTGACAAAGAGAAGGAACAGATTGGACCATCTTCACTGGTTCATGAAAATGACTCATCATTGAAACTCACCAACACCCCCAAGACAATCCCTTTTGAGTCCATACTTCAACACTTCTCATCACAAACAAACATAAACACCACAGACATTGGAACCCATCTGCTAGAATTATTTGGCTCTGAAGCCAGTTCGAGGTTTCAGCTCGCTTCGCGTGATCTTGATTTGCTGAACCAACCATTGAGGCCTGATGAGGGCATTCTACTTAGTGGTTGCCAAGCTGATGAGACCTCTGCAGACATGAACCCGAACGCAAGTGGCGGAAAGGCGTATGGAGCATTCAGCAATGCGGTTCAGATGGTTTTGAAGGAGAACCCGGGTCAGCTGAGCAATAGAGAGGTTGTGGTGAAGGCCAGGAATATGCTGCAAACACAGGGAATTATGCAGCATCCTTGCCTCTATTGCAGTGATGAGAATGCTAATGCTACCTTCTTGTGGCAACATCAGAACTCTGATTTATGAAATGTGTGATTGTGTGAAGAATTTGATGGGTGAAACATTGGAGAAGTGATTGCTGAAATCAAGACTATCAAGTATCACTATTTGATTCATTATTGTACTATTGTGTGAATTTTATGTTCAATAAGTGGAAAGTATTATTAATTCTCTAGCCAAACATGTTCAAATGAGTTTTAAATTCATTTTGTTCGATTTTAACACAGCCACGTTTTGACCCGTGCACTCGGGGCAGAGCGCAATAGAAACTTCACAAGTCAATTGCCCAGAAAGAATACAAGGAGAGGAGTCATGGAAATATATGAAACGAAGCTGAAGAGAAAGGTGTGACTTCAGAAATGATCTGCTATCATCAGTATAAAATATAAATAAGCCTAAAACCATATGGTGATAATTGCCATCAATTCTCAATTAAATGGACACTCCCACGTTAAAACATTGATGAATAACATTGAATTATGAATAGAGGAAATACAGCATGATCAGGGGAGAATGATTGTTATTTTCATATGTTATAAAAGAAACGTGAAAATGCTAGTAAATGACAGTTAATTCACATGCTTGGATCCATAGAAAGATCAATGGTAAACCATCAATTAATTGCCCTTATTTCACACAAATGACACAGGATGTTGCTCAAAATGCAAATGTTCCCTCCAAAGAGCTATATAAAGCTGAACCAATCACCTGAAACCACATCAAGAAAACTTGTGATTCATTAGCTTAATTTCTGAGTTCACATCAAAGTAATCTCAAATTTTTAATGGAGGGGAAGAACAAGAGGCTAGCTGTTTTGGTGGGGTGCAATTATCCAAACACACCCAATGAATTGCATGGCTGCATAAACGATGTGTTAGCCATGAGGGACACGCTGGTGAAGCGTTTCGGGTTCGATCCGAAAAGCATTGAGCTCCTCACTGATGAGCCTGGCTCTTCATCACCTATGCCTACTGGTTCCAACATTAAGCAGGCATTAGCTAGCATGATTGATCAAGCTGAAACAGGGGATGTGCTCTATTTTCATTATAGTGGACATGGAACAAGGTTCCCTTCCAAGAAACTTGGCCACCCCTACCGCTATGAGGAAGCAATTGTGCCTTGTGACTTCAATCTCATCACTGGTTTGTCTAACTTTCCTCTTAAATATCCTGCAAACCACACAGGAAAAGTATGCACTTGAGAGTTTTTGTTTTTAGGCCTATTCAGAGAAGCAATAGAGACAGAACCACCTATAATAAAAATAGGGCAGTCGTCCCCTCATGAGAAGAATTTTCTTAATAGAATAATATTTGAATGTTGTATTTATACACATAACAAAAGTCTGAGGTCGGCTATATGGATCACCTGATCCATATTAACGATACGGTTAATTTTACATTGGTTATCGCAAGCCTAACACCGTCTTCCTCCTTTGTCCCCTTAAAAAATTTACTTTACTTCCTCTAATTACTTTTCGCCTCCTTATCCCTTTTTTCTGGTTCTGTCCGATTAGCTCCTCTGCTCTACTTTATCCATGTAACTTTGGCACTACACTGGTTGACAAGTGTTTATTCTAAATTAGGCTTGACATCTTCTTTCTGGTTTCTTGACCACTCATAATAGTTTTGACTTTTGACATACAATAAGACTCACCTGTCAAGTTCCTACTAAACAAGTTGTTTAGTGCATGTCACTTGTCAATTAAAGTGTTTATGATCTTACTCATAAGCTCAAGATTAAAATTATAGTTAAAAATATTGTGTGATAAGTGATACTCTCACGCATTAAAATCTTTTGTCCTTAAATTATGTCTCATAAATAAAATTTTGAAATGTTAATTAAAAATCATCATACATGTTTATAAGTGCCTCCACTCATCTTTTTTAACCGACATGACAAGATTTTATTAGTAGGATAGGTAATTAAGACATACCTAAGACTAGATATAGAACTAATGCTTTTACTTCTATTGTCATACTACATAGATTTGGACTTCAGGCAACTGGTGAACAAGCTGCCAAAGGGAACAAGCCTCACATTTCTCTCAGACTCATGCTATAGTGGTGGCCTCATTGACAAAGAGAAGGAACAAATTGGACCATCTTCACTGGTTCATGAAAATGACTCATCATTGAAACTCACTAGCACCCCCAAGACAATCCCTATTAAGTCCATACTTCAACACCTCTCATCACTAACAAACATAAGCACCACAGACATTGGAACCCACCTGCTAGAATTCTTCGGCTCCGAAGCCAGTTCGAGATTTCAGCTCCCTTCACATCATCTTGATTTGTTGAACTTGAACCAATCACTGAGGCCTGATGAGGGGATTCTGTTGAGTGGTTGCCAATCTGATGAGACCTCTGCAGACATTAACCCGAACGTGAGTGGTGGAAAGGCGTATGGAGCATTTAGCAATGCGGTTCAGATGGTGTTGAAGGAGAACCCGGGTCAGCTGAGCAATAGAGAGGTTGTGATGAAGGCCAGGAATGTGCTGCAAACGCAGGGAATTGTGCAGCATCCTTGCCTCTATTGCAGTGATGAGAATGCTAATGCTGCCTTCTTGCGACAACATCAGAACTCAGATTTATGAAATGTGTGTCTGAAGAATTTGATGTGTGAAACATTGGAGAAGTGATTGCTGAAATCAAGACTCTCAAGTACTCGTAGCACTATGTTATTTATTATTGTACTATTGTGGGAATTTTATGATTTTTTTAAAGAGATTTTTATGTTCAATAAGTGGAAAAGTATTATTAATTCTTGAGCCAAACATGTCCTGATGAGATTTAAATTCATTTTTTAGTTAGGTTTGACAATACCTCATGCATTTATTAATTCAATACAATCATGGTATGCGAATATGATATGGTTTGGACCATTTATATATATATATTCTAATTTTTCCAACGGATATATTTGGTTTCTAAATGGTGTGTGAAAAACTTAATCAACTCTTAAAGAAGAAGAAGAAAGAAAAAAATAATTATATAAAATAGTAACCATGTGGTACTTCTCGCTTAATGGGTATTGACAGATTCTTGAGATAAGAACTATCGTGTTGATAACGTGTTATAAATAAGGAGTAAGCAAGTAAATAAGAGAGAAGAAGAAATGAACAAGAGATAGAGAAATAGTGTGATGGGGATGCTCTGCTTGGTGGAACCCCCCTTGTATTTATAATATTATGGCAGAAATGTTGAATAAGTATACATATAGGCTTGACCCATAATCTTCTAACTCCTAACCCAATGGGCTTCTAAATATTCATAACAATAACATTCATTTTTTTTGAAAAAAAAAAGTAAAACGGTGACGTGTCAACATTTTGAAATGGTATCAAAAGCATTTAAATAACATTATATTTTAAAAACAATTGTGAAAATTACGCATGATTTCATTTGTAAAAATATAATTTGTTTACAAATAACAAAACCCTAAATTCATTTGTGAAAGAATCCATCAAGTCATTTCTTTCTCTCTTACGGCTCCACTTCCCTTTTCTTTCTCACGCCTCCCTTCTCTCTGCTTCACCTTCTTCTTCTCATAAAAAATCTGAAAGAAAACCCTTCTTCCTCCTAACCTTCTCTCCCCCCATCACATGCGTTTCCCCACCACATTCCTCTCCTCCATCTCAACAAAAAGCCTCAACCTTTCTCAAGCAAAAAAGTTTAACCTTTCTCCCTCTCTGGTCCTTCTCCTCTCAATTTCCACCTTGGAGTGAATCGGAGCATGCAGCCACCAGATCGGAGCTTTCATCCACCAGATCTGAGCTTTCATCCATTGGATCGGAGTTTCCAACCTCTTCCATCTCAACAAAAAGCCTCAACCTTTCTCAAACAAAAAAGTTTAACCTTTCTCCCTCACTAGTCCTTATCCACTCAATTGCCTACCTTGGAGTGAATCGAAGCATGCATCCACCAGATCTGAGCTTTCATCCACCAGATCTGAGCTTTCATCCATTGGATCAGAGTTTCCAACCTCCTCCATCTCAACAAAAAGCCTCAACCTTTCTCAAACAAAAAAGTTCAACCTTTCTCCCTCACTGGTCCTTATCCTCTCAATTTCCTACCTTGGAGTGAATCGGAGCATGCGGCCACCAGATCGGAGCTTTCATCCACCAGATCTGAGCTTTCATCAATCGGATCGGAGTTTCCAACCACCAGCAAGGAGTTTCCAGCCTTCGATCGCTGCAACGTGTGACATACAAAAAGATATCACTACTATCATCAACATCTGCGTCGCCGAGGTTGCAAGATTCGTGGGGGATCAGGAGTGGAGCCACAAGATATAGACGAAGTGCATCTAAATTGTTGTGAAGAATGGAAATTGCCCATTCCATGGTAAGATGAAGATTCTAGGCTAGTTTTTCATTTATTTATGTACTTTCTTGATGAATCCTTATTCATAAATCTTTTTTTTCTGAATATTTGGTGTCTTTTCGAGTAATATTGGTGTATGTTCTTCAAATTTTTAATTCATGTTCATCATTTGTCCCTCTTGTTTTAACCATAAATCAATTATTGCATGAGAGAGAAAATCACAATTTTAAATTTACGAACCAGCTTAAAAATCGTTGCTTCAAGCAATAACACCTCATTTTGCTCCAACAGGAACTATAAAATGAGCAATGGTTCTTAACACAAGCAGCTAGGGAAAGGAACTGTGTTGGATATACCCATCATTGGTAAGTGGATAATATTTTTGTTGAGATTTCTTTATTGTTTATGTTAGTTATATGGTTAGTTATGAAGATTTTGTGTTGACATAAGGTGTTCGATAAGACATAATGTTGGTTGAAACGGCATAGTATTTGTCTATGCAGACACGATGAGGTTGTTGACATCCATGACCATTTCTAATGAGAGAACATATCTGTGTGACCACTCCGGTGGTGTTAGAGGTTAGTAATGAGAAATATTTCGATTTCTTTTCATACATTTGACATATATTAATTTTTGTGTGATTGGTCCTTTATGCATATGATCTCAGTGATTTTTTTTTGTCTATCATTTTATTTAAACAAAGAAAATTTTGAGTGTATTGTATTTGGAGTTTATGTTCAAATTGTTACCCATTATCGTACTGCCGATTCTATAGAAATTCTATCGTTTTTCTAGCTTGCAAAACTGAAGACTTTCAGAGTGTTAAATCATATATTACAATTTGATAATTTTTCCAAAATCCTTCCATGTTTGCATGACTAATTACTAATATTAATGCTCTAGTACTTTTTAGGTAAAGAAGAATATGATGAAGGCATTCGCGTGATATCTTTTCATCGAGGCTATATCATTCAAGGAACAATATGAGACTTTAAAGCTTGAATGAAATATTTTTTGGAATTAGATGTCATTTATCGTTTTCAAAACTATTTCCATGTAATAACTTCTTACAATATCTAAATTTAATGGGTAGTCTATCACTGCATGATTTTCAAATCGATGAACTTGTTGGAAATATTGTTAGTGGAAACTCACTTGTTCCTATGTTTGATGACTTTATTAAGATGCATCCTAAAAAATACATTTCAACTGTGAACCAAGAAATTGAGGCATAACGACTTCAATTGTTTTTCTTTTATGTAAGGATTGAAGGTAAAAAAATGCAGACTAGAGCTCATTTGTGTAACTATTTTTCAGAATGGAATTTTCATTTTTCTTGCAAAGGTTGTTGGGCTGTAGCAAGACAATAACCGATGGTACTTCGCTTGCAAGTGCCACAAAATGGTCACATTTGTGATGATCTATCTTATTGTGATTGATGCTTTAAACATGTCGTGGATGTTTCTCCAAGGTTATTTTTATTTTGAAATTATATATCTTTGTGTTATTATTTATGAAATACAATGAACTCTATCCATCAATAATCAGTATAGTTTAAAAATATAATAATGTGTAACTAAATTCATTTTTTGTTAATTTAGGTACAAGATGAAGCTCCAAGTTTTTAATGGATCTAACTTTGCTAATTTGATTATGTTTGACTCGGATGCACAACAACTTGTCAAGAAATAGTGCAAGGACATGTTGGCTGAGGTGAAGGTAAGTTATTTTCAAGTCTACCTATTTTCACATGATTTCTAAGTCTTGTTTGTAACATATTTAAAATTTACTTGTGAGTAAAGGTCATGAATGGAAGACTGTGTTTAGTTTTAATCATTTTTTAAGATAGATAGAATTAAAATTAAAAATAATTATTTCTTATATAATACAACCTCAGTCAATGATGCAACTGTGGAGGTTCACACATGGAATGCTGGTTATTTTGTGTTCAAATTTCTCAGGTTTGTCGCAAATGTGGAAAAACTATCACTTATTGACTTGGCTATGGAGGTTTGATCTCATCTTCTGATATTTAATCAAATAGAATTTCTTATATGTAATTTCAAAATTCTTTTGATGGTGCATGTCACAGGTTCTATCTCATACCTATTATTTAGTGGAGTACTTACCTTTGTTTCACAAGTTGGTTGAGCTTCATATGAGCGCATCGAAACTCCCTATTAACTTGGCTAGTGAAGCCTGCATGACCATATTATGAAAATCTCTATTCTTAAAGTTGTTAACTTTGGTAAGGTAATATCTTTTTAGTTGAATTTTTTATTTCTATTTCCATACGCATGTAGGGGGTCTCTCTTTTTTAATAGTTAGCAAATACTTTTTTGGCAATAACCATGTAGGGGGTCTCTCTTTCTCTAAATGGTGAAAACAACATTGGTCCACTATCAGTGTGTTTTAGTACACACCTAAAGACCATCAAGATATATAATTTTTCTGGGAAGGAAAAAGAGTTAAATGTCATTCAATTTCTATTTCGAAAAACACAAGTCTGGGATGAAATACATATTTATAAAAATGAAAATGATTTGACTTCACTTGGAGACCAGAGAGACTTGACATGTTAATGAAGCAGATCGTAGAGTTTTCTAGAGCTGCGGATTGTGACATCATTTTCGAGGAAGAGTATAGAGTGATCAATGGTTGACTAATGAATGTTGATCATTCACATGCTTAGTTTCCTGCTCATGGCCCTTCACCAACTTATCTATATGTTCCTCTTCCACAACATTCGTTAGTCAACCATTGCCCACTCTATACTCTCCCTCGAAATTGATGTCATCATCTGCTGCTCTATAAAACTCTACGATCTGCTCCATTAACATGTCAAGTCTCTCTGGTCCCCAGGGAAGTCAAACTCATTTTCATTTCTATAAATATGTATTTCATCCTAGACCTGTGCTTTTTGAAATAAAAATTGAATGACATTTAACTCTTCTTCCTTCCCAGAAAAATTATATATGTTGATGGTCTTGAGGTGTGTCCTAAGACACACTGGTAGTGGACCAATGTTGTTTTCACCATATTTAGAGGAAGAGAGACCCCTACATCGTTATTTGACAAAAAAAAATAGCTAACTATTAAAAAACTTGTGAGCATGCGTATGAAAATAGAAATAAAAAATTCAATAAAAAATATGTTACCTTAACAAAGTTAGCAACTTTAAGAATATGTGATTTTCGTAATATGGTCATGCAAGCTTCATAAGCCAAGTTAATTGAGAGTTTATATGCGCCCATATGAGGCTCAACCAACTTGTGAAACAAAGGTAAGTACTCCACTAAATAAAAGGTATGAGATAGAGCCTGTGACATACACCATCAAAAGAATTTTAAAGTTACATGTAAGAGAATCTATTTTAAAAAATATTAGAAGATAAGATCAAATCTCTATAGTAAAGTCAATAAGTGATAGCGCTTTTTCACATTGTGAAGAATCTGAGAAATTTGAACATAAAATAACTAGGATTCCATGTATGAACCTCCACAGTTGCATCATTGATTGAAGTTGCATTATATAAGAAGTTGTTCTAGGAATGAACATTGAAGAGAGGCATAGTACCTAGAGGTAGAGGGATTGTGCCAAGAGAGAGTGAGAATGAGAGAGAGTGCTGAATTTCAAGTGTTATTTCATCAAATGAGCCAAAAGTCCCTTCCAATTGATAACTACCTCCTATTTGTAGAGCTTGGGTACTACCTATTGGGCCAATTGGGCCTCCGAGATCAAGGCCCATCTGAAGGCCAGGGCCCCGCCTCAGGGCGGGATACATGCTGGGCGTTGCCCCTCTAGGGGCTCGCCCAGTCCAGAAGTAATTAATTTTAATTTTAATTCTATCTATCTTAAAAAATTATGCCAATCATTTTCAAAGTTACATTCTATTTCTTTCCTACTGTAACAAAAAAAAAAGTTACATTCTATTCTAACACAATTTTCTGCCGGTTTAAGGAGCCAATTGCTTTTTAGTTAGAAGCCGATTAAAAATCTCACCCATTCATTTCCTGGTAGGTTTATTTAAAAAATTATAATGCAATCAACACTTCCAAATTATAATAAAAAATTTCAATCTTTCTGTTTTTCTACCTCTATTCAGTTCTCAACATAATCGACAATCAAACCAGGAACCAGTAAAATAAGAATTAAAACTTCCAAAATAGTTGATTTCACCGTATCACAAGGATGGCAGCTAATATAGTTGTAGAGCAAATTCCAAGGCCGTGTACAAAAATTTTATGGCCTAAAGCGAAAATGCTGAAGTGAGTTTTTTTTATGAGAATTTTAAAGAGACTTAATATACTATATATCAATTTTTATATTAATTTATAGTTTTTTAGTTGCAAAATCATTTATCAAGAGTTTTATAATCAAACAATTTTAATTTAGGTGGTTGTATCACGTTTTCACAATTATCTATATTATCTATAGGTAATTGTTCCATCACGTTTTCACAATTATCAGTATTATTTATAGGTAATTATACTATCACGTTTTCACACATTTTTTATATTTTAGTTGGCTAAAGTTTGTTAATAATTAGTAACTATTTTTTTTTAAGCCTAAGTAAATTTTTTTGGGGGCTAAATAAGTATTTTTTGGGGTGGAGGAATTAAGCCATTGCCTATTTGGCCTAAGGCCATGGCCCTGGCAAATTCCATCATTAATTGAAGCTTGATAAGGAAGTATGATTAACTAAAGATGAGATGAGAGAGAATAGGTCGAACAAGGGAGAGAAGAAACAAGGATTTATATGTGAAATGCTAGGTTTTGGTCTTAGTAATGTAAGTCATTTTGGCATTTAAAAAGGCTCTCAAACAGTATTAAATAAATCATGTACTTCCCCATTTTAGTCTTATAATGACTACCTGTATACTTAAAATTCTTTGTATTTCTCATTATTTCTTTAATTAATTAAATTATATTAATATTTTAAAATATTAATATAATTTAATAAATTAAAGAAACAACTAAAAATACAGAGGATATTTGAAGTACATGAGTAGTCATGTAACCATTTTCTATGTTTGAGAGTCTTTTTGAATGCACAAAATAACTTATGCTATTAAGCCCAAAACACAAGACTTCACGTGCAAATATGTGTATCTTTACTCTTTTCACGAATTTTTCCAACACTTTCTATTAGCTCATTTCTTCTCTGTTCTTCAATGTTCGTCTTCTTCTCTTTAATCTCATCTTTAATTAACCACACTTCCTCTGCTCTGCCCGCTTCTTTAAATTTCTCTTTTCCTTATATTTTCTCAAGCTTCAATTAATGGTGGAAGTTTCTCTCCAACTTTATGACTGCCATATTAATTTTTTTTCCTATGTATCTCTCAAAAAATATTTTTTTTCTAGGTTTCTTTTCATGTTTCTTTCAATGGTTCCCTGGATTTTTTTTTTTGAAAAGAGAAAGTCTAGTTTATTGCAAAGAATGAGAAACGATTACATCACAAAGATTACAGTTTACAAACAAACTACTGTAACCTGGTTCCCTGGATTTTAGCTTGTTTCAAGTGTTTTTTATACCACATTTAAATCAATTGTTTTCTTTATCCATCATTTTTTAATGTTTTAATTCTTTTTTTTGCCTTGTTTGATTGTTGCCCATATTTAGTACTAGACAGAGGTAGAGAAAAAGAAAGATTGAGAATCCTTGATTTTAACATCAACTAAGAAGTTTCAAAGTTTGTATCGCATTACAGTTTTTTCTAGAAAATTTTATCAGGGAATGAATGGGTGGAATTTTCAATCGGCTCTTAGTTACTAAAAACCTATCTAATCCTTAGACTAGTAGAAAATGGTGTCAGAATGTAACTTTGCGCAAATAGCCAAATACAATTGTACTAGTTTTTAACCCGTGCCTTGCACGGGAAATTTAATTTTGGAATTATTTTTTTTCATTTTTGTTAATCAATTAATATCTTTTTTTTATTTATTCTATATAGGTATTTGGTTTATTTTTTGTTTTTTACAATTTGTGGTGTAAGTTATTTTTTTTGAAAGTAATGTGTTTAAGGGTCGAAAGCACATTTAAATTGACGTATGCACGAAGATTTGCAAACATAAAACGATTTATTGAATATTTTAGTAACATGGTCAATATACGAAAAACAAATGTCAAAATGTTTGAAAGTTACCACCGAGGTCAATTTACCAAAAAAAAACACGTTGTCAACGTGGGTAAAGACATAAAAGTGAAAGTTTAGCACATATATAGGCTCTTTATTTGTAGACACTCTTGAGGAAATGCTACTGATTATTTGAAAACAAGATCTTTTTGAACATTTTTGCATCGTTACTTTCAACAACTTCTGTTATGGATTCATCGTCTGAACGACGTTTAATAAGTGTGTTGGAGTCTTCAATTATAGGTGGAGGTGTCTTTCGTTTAACACTTTTAGTGATTGTCTGCAAAACAAACATATTTTGAAATAGTGATGACCAATGTCTAAAACAAACCTATTTGACAATAGTGATGACCAATACCTCAATCAGAGATTTTACATTTGGATCGGAAATATCAAAATTCATTATATAGATATAAATAATCATTATTTAGCAATAAGAGTTTAAAATTTTACCTTTGTTTTGAATTCTAAAATTATTTGTGGGTCCTTGCAAATTTTCAAGATGTTAAATGCCGATTTAAACCACCTTCTGCATCTATCTTTCCCTTCAACCTTAAAAAGAAATTCCTTGTGCACTAAAATCTTCCATGTTCCAGGTCTACATTGAATTTAAATTAAAATGAAAAAATTAATATATTATGAATTAAGTGAGCAATGAAAATGTATCCTTTTTTTATATGACTATGTTTATCTTTTCCATTTTATCCAATATCTCGTTGCCTTTTTTGTTCATCAGATAACAACCTTCGCGATAAAAAACGGTAAACGTTGCAGATCCAGTATCATCAGCAACATTAAGCAACAATTTGTACCTGATGTAAACATTAATAATTAAATAAACTGAATATTTTACAAATTAATTTATTTATCGAATTTGTAGATTATCGTATGGTAGGAGTGACATGCTTGTTACATTTTTCACAATAATATTGTGCTCCGTCAGAGTATGCTGCTGAGTGACATTCACAGTTATGGTAATACTAATCATTTGTGCTCTAAATTTTCTTAATCGTGGCATATATAATGCATATTGTACGCTGTAAAAATGAATAAAATGCAAAAAAAAAAAAATCGTAGTTACAACTGATTGTTAGATTAACAGTGATGATAACATATGTAAATGTAAATACTCAGTAACATGTTTTTTTAAATGAGAAATGATTGTACTTGATTTTGTTGTTATTTTTTAGATAGTAATTTATTTATAGAAAAAGTAATTAAATTTGTATAGTGTAAACTTTATTTTTCTATCTTTCAAAAAAAAAAACTTTATTTTTCTAAAAGGAGGGATTATAGTGTCTACTGTTTTTATAACTCAATATAAAACACACTATTTAAGATCCATTAAATACGTTTATATAGTAACAAAAAAAAAATTTATATAAGAGTTTTTATATTTATTAAATGATAATTAAAATACTCGTTAAAAGACCTTTAAGTAGCTTTTTTTTATTTTAAATACGGTATTTACTTTTAAAGAATTTTTTTTAAATTGATTAAAAATTAATTTTAAAAAAAAATTAAATAAGTGTTCCATCATTTTTTTTACAAAAAAAATTAAAACGTTTTTTTTTTAAGAATTGAATATAGTAGCTGTTGTTTTAACTGTTGACTATGAATTAATCTTTTTCAAAAATGTTCAAACGTGTATCAAAATCTTTTTTTCCTATTATAACGTTATGAATTTAAAGCAATTAAATTCAATGAAAGAGTATAAGAATTTATGGTCTAATTAATTGATATTTTATCTCATTATTCATGTGTTGTTAATTTCCCATAATACGTGATTATTAAATTAGTTTAATAAGTATTTAAGTTTGTAGTTAGTGTTTAAAAAACTCTAACCCCATGAATTTTGTATTTAAAATGCATTTTTGTTTAGTATACTAACATTAAATGTTTATTTACTAATTTAATAATTTATTCATTAATAGTAAGTTAATAATATCATAAGTAATTGTTTTATTTAATTAAAACATTGAATGAAAATCAATGTCTGTTTTTTTTTAATAAAAAAAATGTCTAATAAATTAAATTAAAAGTGATGAGAACATACCGATCTGCAAGTAACCAATTTTTTAATACTTGTGCTTGGGAAAAGCGTCAGGAAGTTTCAAAGTTTGCATTGCATTACAGTTTTCTTAGAAAATTTTATCAGGGAATGAATGGGTGGAATTTTCAATCGGCTCTTAGTTACTAAAAACCTATCTAATCCTTAGACTAGTAGAAAATGGTGCCAGAATGTAACTTTGCGCAAATAGCCAAATACAATTGTATGTGACTTTCTGATTGAGCACGTTTGTATATATGTGAACTATTGGTTAGTTGAGAATGTAAAAAATCTTTACACTATTATTGCATGTTAATTCTATTTTTTTTTTATAAGTCAATAATTGTATTTAAATGTAGCACAAGGGGTGTTAAACCCAAATACAAGAAAAAATGATAGCTAGATAGGTAACATAGGAATGCACCATGTAAATTCTTCTCATATTTTAGTCATGTAACTTACCAAAAGACAGAAAAACAGGAACAGCAAAATAGAAACAGTGGGAACGCCCTTGCAGAACAGAAGAAATGCAGGGCTCGCCAGACACACTCAGCCAAGAGTCCAAAGAACCAATCCCTTAGTGTTTCGTTTTCTGCTCTAATCTCTTTATTCTTGCTGTAGTCTTTTTAATTTGTTGTAGCCTTTTTGTAATACCCTTGCTGGTGTGTTTTCCAGCTTTTCTAATATGCTAGGATGTGTTGCACGGCTGCATAAACGGTGTGTTGGCCATGAGGGACATGCTTGTGAAGCGTTTCGGGTTCAATCCGAAAAACATTGAGCTCCTCACAGGTGAGCCTGGCTCTTCATCACCTATGCCTACTGGTTCCAACAATAAGCAGGCATTAGCTAGCATGATTGATCAAGCTGAAACAGGGGATGTGCTCTATTTTCATTATAGTGGACATGGAACAAGGTTCCCTTCCAAGAAACTTGGCCACCCCTACCGCTATGAGGAAGCAATTGTGCCTTGTGACTTGAATCTTGCTCATCACTGGTTTGTCTAACTTTCCTCTTAAACATCCTGCAAACCACACAGGAAAAGTATGCACTTGAGAGTTTTTGTTTTTAGGCCTATTCAGAGAAGAAATAGAGACCGAACTACCTATAATAAAAATAGGGCAGTCGTCGGGATTTAGAACTTGCGCCCCAACCACAGGATCTGGCACCCCAACCATTTTAAAAAAATGTCATAAGTGCCATTAGTTCGAGATTTTGAGTTTCGAATCAGTTCGAGAGTTTAAGTATCGAATCAGTGCAAGAGTTTAATATGAGAGTTTCAAATGAGAGTTTGGCCAGAGATAATGATTCCCTTAGTTCGAGATTTTAAGTTTCGAATCAGTTCAAGAGTTTAAGTATCGAATCAGTTCGAGAGTTTAATGTGAGAGTTTCGAAATGAAAGTGACAGGGGTAAACCCCGTGTTCTGTTCTAATAATGAAACGATCCGGGAAATTAACTTTCGAAACGGTCCGACATTGTATATCGCGGAGAAAAACACAGATGGACATTTAAGTATTTCCCCCCCCCCTATTAAGTGGGGTGGCATATCTAGTGCTTGGGGTGCAAATTCTAAGTCCCGCAGTCGTCCCCTCATGAGAAGAATTTTCTTAATAGAATAATATTTGAGTGTTGTATTTATACATATAACAAAAGTCTGAGGTCGGCTATATGGATAACTTGATTCATATTAAAGATACGGTCAATTTTACATTGGTTATCGCTAGGCTAACACCATCTTCCTCCTTTGTCCCCTTAAAAAATGTACTTTGCTTCCTCTAATTAGTTATTATTGATTCTGCTTAATATATTACTAAATTTTCGCCTCCTTATCCCTTTTTTCTGGTTCTGTCCGATTAGCTCCTCTGCTCTACTTTATCCATGCAATTTTGGCACTACACTGGTTGACAAGTGTTTATTCTAAATTAGGCTTGACATCTTCTTTATGGGTTTCTTGACCATTAGTAGTAGTTTTAACTTTTAACATACAATAAGATTCACCTGTCAAGTTCCTACTAAACAAGCTGTTTAGTGCATGTCACTTGTCAATTAAAGTGTTCATAATTTTACTCCAAAGCTCAAGATTAAAATTAAAAATATTGTGTGATAAGTGATAGTCTCACGCATTAAAATCTTTTGTCCTTAGATTATGTCTCATTTTTGTCTCATAAACAAAATTGACATGTTAATTAAAAATCATCATACAAGTTTGTATGTGCCTCCACTCATCTTTTTTAACCGACATGACAATATTTTATTAGAAGGATAGGCAATTAAGACACAATTTAGGTACAACCCTTTCTTACCAAGATTTGATATAGAACTAATGCTTTAACTTCTATATATTGTCATACTACATAGATTTGGACTTCAGGCAACTGGTGAACAAGCTGCCAAAGGGAACAAGCCTCACAATTCTCTCAGACTCATGCTATAGTGGTGGCCTCATTGACAAAGAGAAGGAACAAACTGGACCATCTTCACTGGTTCATGAAAATAACTCATCAGTGAAACTCACTAACACCCCCAAGACAATCCCTTTTGAGTCCATACTTCAACACCTCTCATCACTAACAAACATAGACACCACAAATATTGGAACCCATCTGCTAGAATTCTTCGGCTTCGAAGCCAGTACGAGGTTTCAGCTCCCTTCGCGTGATCTTGATTTGTTGAACTTGAACCAACCACTGAGGCCTGATGAGAGGATTCTGTTGAGTGGTTGCCAAGCTGATGAGACCTCTGCAGACATTAAGCTGAATGCGAGTGGCGGAAAGGCGTATGGAGCATTTAGCAATGCGGTTCAGATGGTGTTGAAGGAGAACCCGGGTCAGCTGAGCAATAGAGAGGTTGTGATGAAGGCCATGAATGTGCTGCAAACACAGGGAATTGTGCAGCATCCTTGCCTCTATTGCAGTGATGAGAATGCTAATGTTGCCTTCTTGCGACAACATCAGAACTCAGATATATGAAATGTGTGTCTGTGAAGAATTTGATGTGTGAAACATTGGAGAAGTGATTGATGAAATCAAGACTCTCAAGTACTCCTAGCACTATGTTATTTATTATTGTACTATTGTGTGAATTTTATGTTCAATAAGTGGGAAAGTATTTAAATTCATTTTTTGGATAGGTTTCACAGTGACTCATGCGTTTATATTATTTTATTTCCTCGTAATTTAAATTTAAATTTAATTATTAATTCAACACAATCATGGTATGCGAATATGATATGGTTTTCCTGTAAAAAAAATTGATATGGTTTGGACCATTTATATATATATATATATATTCTAATTTTTTCCAAAGGATATATTTGGTTTCTAAATAGTGTGTGAAAAACTTAATCAACTCTTGAAGTGTCCACTACGATACTTTTGGACTCGTAAGCTATAAATCTTCCGGATTCCTATTTTAAAAATTCCACTACGGTAATTATGAACTCATAAACTATGAATATTCTGAATTCATATATTTTTTCCAAAAAAAATCCATTACGGTGCTTCTTCTGAACTCGTAGTTCATGAATTTTTAGGAATCATCTTAAAAATTGCAATACGGTACTTTTGGACTCATAGACCATTAATCAATATAAAAGTAAAGGATTTGAAGAAGAAGAAGAAGAAAGAAAAAAAGAAAGAAAAAATTATATAAAATAAAAACCTCCACGTGGATGTGGTACTTCTCGCTTAATGGCTATTGACAGATTCTTGAGATGAGAACTATCGTGCTGATAACGTGTTATGAATAAGGAGTAAGCAAGTAAATAAGAGAGGATAAGAAAGGAACAAGAGATAGAGAAATAGTGCGATATGAATGCTTTGCTTGGTGGAACCCCCCGTGTATTTATAATATTATGTCAGAAGTGTTGAACAAGTATACATATGAGCTTGACCCATGGACTCCTAACTCCTAACCTGATGGGCTTCCAAATATTCATAACAATAACATCCATTTTTTTTGAAAAAAATGTAAAACGACGACGTGTCTAACATTTTGAAATGGTAACAAAAGCTTTTAAATAACATTATATTTTAGAAACAATTGTGAAAATCACGCATGATTTCATTTGTAAAAATATAAATTGTTTACAAATGAACAAAACCCTAAATTCATCTGTGAAAGAAACCATCAAGTCATTTCTTTCTCTCTCACGCCTCAACTTCCATTTTCTTTCTCACACCTCCCTTCTCTCTACTTCACCTTCTTCCTTCTCATAAACAATCTGAAAGAAAACCCTTCTTCCTCCTAACCTTCTCTCCCTCCATCACATGCGTTTCCTCACCGCATTCCTCTCCTCCATCTCAACACAAAGCCTCAACTTTTCTCAAACAAAAAAGTTCAACCTTTTTCCCTCTCTAGTCCTTCTCCTCTTAATTTTCTACCTTGGAGTGAATTGGAGCATGCAACCACCAGATCAGAGCTTTCATCCACCAAATCTGAGCTTTCATCCAACAGATCGGAGTTTCCAACCTCCTCCATCTCAACACAAAGCCTCAACCTTTCTCAAACAAAATTTCAACCTTTCTCCCTCTCTGGTCCTTCTCCTCTCAATTTCCTACCTTGGAGGGAATCAAAGCATGCAACCACCAGATAAGAGCTTTCATCTACCAGATCTGAGCTTTCATCCATCGGATCGGAATTCCAACCTCCTCCATCTCAACACAAAGCCTAAACCTTTCTCAAACAAAAAAGTTCAACCTTTCTCTCTTTGGTCCTTATCCTCTCAATTCCTACCTTGGAGTGAATCGGAGCATGCATCCACCAGATCTGAGCCTTCATCCACCAGATCTGAGCTTTCATCCATCGGATCGGAGTTTCCAACCTCTTCCATCTCAACACAAAGCCCCAACCTTTCTCAAACAAAAAAGTTCAACCTTTTTCCCTCATTGGTCCTTATCCTCTCAATTTCCTACCTTGGAGTGAATCGGAGCATGCAGCCACCAGATCGGAGCTTTCATCCACCAAATATGAGCTTTCGTCCATCAGATCATAGTTTCCAACCACCAGCAAGGAGTTTCCAGCACTCCATCACTGCAACGCCGAGGTTGGAGGATTCGTGGGGCATTAGGAGTGGAGCCACAAGATATAGACGAAGTGCATCTGGATTGTTGAGAAAATGGAAAGTGCCCATTCCATGGTAAGATGAAGATTCTAGGCTAGTTTTTCATTTATTTATGTATTTTCTTGATGAATCCTTGTTCATAAACCTTTTTTTTTTGATATTTGGTATCTTTCCTGAGTAATATTGGTGTATGTTCTTCAAATTTTTAATTCATGTTCATCATTTGTCCCTCTTGTTTTAACAATAAATCAATTATTGCATGAGAGAGAAGATCATAATTTTAAATTTACGAACCTGCTTCAAAATCGTTGCTTCAAGCAATGACATCTCATTTTGCTCCAACAGTAACTATAAAATAAGCAATGGTTCTTAACACAAGCAGCTAGGGAAAGCAACTGTGTTGGATATACCCATCATTGGTAAGTGGATAATATTTTTGTTGAGATTTCTTTATTGTTTATGTTAGTTATATGGTTAATTAATTAGGTTTTGTGTTGACATAAGGTATTCGATAAGACATAATGTTGGTTGAAACGACATAGTATTTGTGTATGCAGATATGATGAGGTTGTTGACATCCATGACCATTTCTAATGAGAGAACATATATGTGTGACCACTCCAGTGGTGTTAGAGGTTAGTAATGAGAAGTATTTCTATTTCTTTTCATACATTTGACATATATTAATTTTTGTGTGATTGGTCCTTTATGCATATGATCTCAGTGATTTTTTTTTTGTCTATCATTTTATTTAAACAAAGAAAAGTTTGAGTGTATTGTATTTGGAGTTTATGTTCAAATTGTTACTGATTATCGTACTGCCCATTCTATAGAAGCTCTATCGTTTTTCTAGCTTGCAAAACTGAAGACTTTCAGAGTGTTAAATAATATATTACAATTTGATAATTTTTCCAAAATCCTTCCATGTTTGCATGACTAATTACTAATATTAATGCTCTAGTACTTTTTAGGTAAAGAAGAATATGATGAAGGCATTCGAGTGATATCTTTTCATCGAGGCTATATCATTCAAGGAACAATATGAGACTTTAAAGCTTGAATGAAATATATTTTAGAATTAGATGTCATTTATCGTTTTCAAAACTATTTCCATGTAATAACTTCATACAATATCTAAATTTAATGTGTAGTCTATCACTGCATGATTTTCAAATCGATGAACTTGTTGGAAATATTGTTAGTGGAAACTCACTTGTTCCTATGTTTGATGACTTTATTAAGATGAATCCTAGAAAATACATTTCAACTTTGAACCAAGAAATTGAGGCATAACGACTTCAATTGTTTTTCTTTTATGTAAGGATTGAAGGTAAAAAAATGCAGACTAGAGCTCATTTTTTGTGTAACTATTTTTCAGAATGAAATTTTCATTTTCTTGCAAAGGTTGTTGGGCTGTTGCAAGACAATAACCGGTGGTACTTCGCTTGCAAGTGCCACAAAATGGTCACATTTATGATGATCTATATTATTGTGGTTGATGCTTTAAACATGTCGTGGATGTTTCTCCAAGGTTAATTTTGTTTTGAAATTATATATCTTTGTGTTATTATGAAATGCAATGAACTCTATCCATCAATAATCAGTATAGTTTAAAAATATTATAATGTATAACTAAATTCATTTTTTGTTAATTTAGGTACAAGATCAAGCTCAAAGTTTTTGATGGATCTAACTTTGCTAATTTGATTATGTTTGACACGGATGCACAACAACTTGTCAAGAAATAGTGCAAGGACATGTTGGCTGAGGTGAAGGTAAGTTATTTTCATGTCTACCTATTTTCACATGATTTCTAAGTCTTGTTTGTAACATATTTAAAATTTACTTGTGAGTAAAGGTCATGAATGGAAGACTGTGTTTAGTTTTAATACTTTTTTAAGATAGATAGAATTAAAATTAAAAATAATTATTTCTTATATAATACAACCTCAGTCAATGATGCAACTGTGGAGGTTCACACATGGAATGCTGGTTATTTTGTGTTCGAATTTCTCAGGTTTGTCACAAATGTGGAAAAACTATCACTTATTGACTTTGCTATGGAGGTTGGATCTCATCTTCTGATATTTTATCAAATATAATTTCTTATATGTAATTTCAAAATTCTTTTGATGGTGCATGTCACAAGCTCTATCTCATACCTATTATTTAGTGGAGTACTTACCTTTTTTTCACAAGTTGGTTGAGCTTCATAAGAGCGCATCGAAACTCCCTATTAACTTGGCTAGTGAAGCTTGCATGACCATATTATGAAAATCCCTATTCTTAAAGTTGTTAACTTTGGTAAGGTAATATTTTTTTAGTTGAATTTTTTATTTCTATTTCCATACGCATGTTCACTAAGTTTTTTAATAGTTAGCAAATACTTTTTTTGGCAATAACCATGTAGGGGGTCTCTCTTTCTCTAAATGGTGAAAACAACATTGGTCCACTACCAGTGTGTTTTAGGACACACCTCAAGACCATCAAGATATATAATTTTTCTGGGATGGAAAAAGAGTTAAATGTCATTCAATTTCTATTTCGAAAAACACAAGTCTTGGATGAAATACATATTTATAAAAATGAATATGATTTGACTTCACTTGGAGACTAGAGAGACTCGACATCTTAATGAAGCAGATCGTAGAGTTTTCTAGAGTTGCGGATTGTGACATCATTTTCGAGGAAGAGTATAGAGTGATCAATGGTTGACTAATGAATGTTGATCATTCACATGCTTAGTTTCCTGCTCATGGCCCTTCACCAACTTATCTATATGTTCCTCTTCCACAACATTCGTTAGTCAACCATTGACCACTTTATACTCTCCCTCGAAATTGATGTCATCATCTGCTGCTCTATAAAACTCTACGATCTGCTCCATTAACATGTCAAGTCTCTCTGGTCCCCAGGGAAGTCGAACTCATTTTCATTTCTATAATATGTATTTCATCCTAGACCTGTGCTTTTTGAAATAAAAATTGAATGCCATTTAACTCTTCTTCCTTCCCAGAAAAATTATATATGTTGATGGTCTTGAGGTGTGTCCTAAGACACACTGGTAGTGGACCAATGTTGTTTTCACCATATTTAGAGGAAGAGAGACCCCCTACATAGTTATTTGACAAAAAAAAATAGCTAACTATTAAAAAATTTGTGAGCATGCGTATGAAAATAGAAATAAAAAATTCAACAAAAAATATGTTACCTTAACAAAGTTAGCAACTTTAAGAATATGTGATTTTCGTAATATGGTCATGCAGACTTCATTAGCCAAGTTAAGTAAGAGTTTATATGCGCCCATATGAGGCTCAACCAACTTGTGAAACAAAGGTAAGTACTCCACTAAATAAAAGGTATGAGATAGAGCATGTGACATACACCATCAAAAGAATTTTAAAGTTACATGTAAGAGAATCTATTTTAAAAAATATTAGAAGATAAGATCAAATCTCTATAGTAAAGTCAATAAGTGATAGCGCTTTTTCACATTTGTGACGAATCTGAGAAATTTGAACATAAAATAACTAGGATTCCATGTATGAACCTCCACAGTTGCATCATTGATTGAAGTTGCATTATATAAGAAGTAATTATTTTTATTTTTAGTTTTAATTCTATCTATCTTAAAAAATTATGCCAATCATTTTCAAAGTTACATTCTATTTCTTTCCTACTGTAACAAAAAAAAAAGTTACATTCTATTCTAACACAATTTTCTGCCGGTTTAAGGAGCCAATTGCTCTTTAGTTAGAAGCCGATTTAAAATCTCACCCATTCATTTCCTGGTAGGTTTATCTAAAAATTTATAATGCAATCAACACTTCCAACACTTCCAAATTATAATAAAAAATTTCAATCTTTCTGTTTTTCTACCTCGATTCAGTTCTCGACATAGGCTATGTTTGATATGTTTAGCTGATAAGCTAGCTGAAAGCTGAAAAACTAGCTGAAAGCTTATAAGCTAGCTGATAGCTGAAAGCTGATAAGCTAGCTCAAAGCTGATAGCTGAAAGCTGAAAAGCTACGTGATTGAAACAAAAGTGTTTGGTAAACTAGTTTTTAAACAAGCTGAAATTGTAAAAGGACATAAAAGGACATACTTGTATAATTATTTCTATATTTAACATTACTTTATTTTCACATTAATACCTATATAATATTAATATTAAAATTATTATCACTTTAAATATTTTTATTAACTTAAATTATGTATCATCTTAAAAATATAATATTAAATTTTACTTGTTTTTATTAAAGTAATATTTTTAATACTTGTGGTCTGCAGCAGTGTGACGGAAATGGTGGCAGGAACTGCATGCGTTAGTGTGAGGGGAAAATAGGTTTAGTGTTTTTTTAAATATATAAATATATAAGGGTAATGGTGGAATTTTAATAAAATAATAAGGATAAAAATGAGAATAAATTTAATAAGCTATAAGCTTTAAGCTATAAGCTACCTGAGATAGCTTATAGCTCAAAGCTGATAGCTGAAAGCTGAAAAGCTACGTGATTGAAACAAAAGTGTTTGGTAAACTAGTTTTTAAACAAGCTGAAATTGTAAAAGGACATAAAAGAACATACTTGTATAATTATTTCTATATTTAACATTACTTTATTTTCACATTAATACCTATATAATATTAATATTAAAATTATTATCACTTTAAATATTTTTATTAACTTAAGTTATGTATCATCTTAAAAATATAATATTAATTTTTACTTGTTTTTATTAAAGTAATATTTTTAATACTTGTGGTCTGCAGCAGTGTGACGGAAATGGTGGCAGGAACTGCATGCGTTAGTGTGAGGGGAAAATAGGTTTAGTGTTTTTATAAATATATAAATATATAAGGGTAATGGTGGAATTTTAATAAAATAATAAGGATAAAAATGAGAATAAATTTAATAAGCTATAAGCTACCTGAGATAGCTTATAGCTTAAAGCTTTAAGCTACTGAAATAAGTTCCTTCACCAAACCTTTTTGAAGAGCTTTTAAGCTAGTCAAATAAGCTATAAGCTAGCTGAAATGACATGCCAAACATAGCCATCGACAATCAAACCAGGAACCAGTAAAAAAATTAAAACTTCCAAAATAGTTGATTTCACCGTATCACATAAAAAAAGTTGAACCCAGCCAAAATCTTAGGATTTATCGAAAGAAACATAAACAAATTAAAATCGATAAAAAAGGATGGCAGCTAATATAGTTGTAGAGCAAATTCCAAGGCCGTGTACAGAAATTTTGGGGCTTAAAGCGAAAATGCCGAAGTGAGTTTTTTTATGAGATTTTTAAAGAGATTTTTAATATACTACTATATATCAATTTTTATATTAACTTATAGTTTTTTTAGTTGCAAAATCATTTATCAAGAGTTTTATAATCAAACAATTTTAATTTAGGTGTTTGTATCACATTTTCACAGTTATCAATATTATCTATAGGTAATTGGTCCATCACGTTTTCACAATTATCAGTATTTTTTTTTTGACAATATATATATATATATATAGAATGAATAAATTCATGAGAACACTCCTCTCATGCTAGAGAAAACAAAACCATACTCAAAACCAAAGAAACATGGGCAACAAAACATCGCTAGGGAGTGAAGTCTCGTTAAAACCTTACTAGGAAAAACCTAGTGAGAAAAATTCTAGTAAAGGAAAAAGAGTACCCCACTCCCAAAACACCCAAGTGATACCTCCATACAAAATCCACAAAACCAATTCAGAACAAATTAAACCCCTGCAGCCAAAGTTCATTCAAAACCAAAAAAAAACAAACCAAACCTAGATTTAACCCAACCATAATTTTCCTGCCACAGTTCAACATATCCACCATGATACCAAAAGAGTTTGAAAGTCTTAACATGGCCCTGCTACAAATAGAGAAACAACCAGACTTCGAAGGCCTCAAAATAGAAATGAGCCACATACTTTCAGCCATCAAAACAATACCATGTCCTCTCCAATTTTTCACCTGTCGTGAGCTTAAACTGTACCAGCCCAAAAATGCCAAAGAAAAAAAACAGCACCTAGGAAAAAACAAAACCATGACAGCAGGCTAAAATCTTGAACTGTATTATCATCACACATATTGCCTTTGTCCTCACCTTTCCACTTCACAAACCCTTGTACTATTTTCTTCCTCCAAAACAAATCCTAGGCTCATCACACATTTATGAGACCACTCCAAATCCACACAACATCACATTCAGATTGCAGCAGACAAAATCAGAATCATGACAACAGGCTAAGACCCAAACCGTTTCCCACTCCAATTATCAGTATTATTTATAGGTAATTATACTATCACGTTTTCGCACATTTTTTATATTTTAGTTGGCTAAAGTTTGTTAATAATTAGTAACTATTTTTTTAAGCCTAAGTTGTTGGAAATTAGAGAAGGAAAGCTGCGCCGTGGACGAACCACTGCTTTGAAAGCAAAATTCCGGCAGACCTCGGTGCAATCCAGTGCCGGGTTTGCTCCCCAAGGTTAACACAGTCGCACGCAAGATAATGTGCACTCATAACCTTAGCGTGCTGGATTCTCTACAACAATGCTCAGAATACACATAAGAAGAGAAGGATCATTCATATTCTATATCACACAGCTTTATTTCATTTCTCTATATATAACCAAGTCCAAGAGCTATGTTTTTTATCCACAACACAATAACAATGACATGTTGAAGAAAAGGATAATTCAACGGTCAAGAAACTAATGCCTCCAACTTATTATTCTATTAAAGAATAATAATTCCAATTCTTAAATGGCATAAATAGGTAACGGTGGGAATAAAGTATATGTGAAACTGAAAGTAGGCCAATTAAACCTTTTAATTTTAGTTCGGTAACTGAAAAAGAAGAGTTAAAGATCCAAATCAATTTCTTGAATGTCATTATTCCAACAATCCCCCACTAATGGCAAACAAGAAAGTGATTAAATTTCTGAGCAAAGAAAGTTAATTTTTGTGCTGAAGTGTTAATGTCCATAGGATTGAATTAACACGTAGTGAAGTGAGGCAACAACTTTTGTCAAAAGAGTGAACGAATCTTGAACTAATTTGACTTGGTTGGAACCCCCACTACACACACATTAACTTTGAAATGTAGAGACTCCGCGATAGTAGATTAAAGCCATTCTCCGAACCTTGTGATACATGTGAGTGTTTTAGAAAGATTGCCTAAGTCTTTCATAGATGGCGGCTTTTACCATCTCACTCACATATTTATTCACATAAATTTTAAATGCGTCTCATAAGCATTTAAGTGCGTCTCACAAAGCACTTTCAAACATGTCACTGTGAATAAATGCGTCTCATTAGCATTAAGTGCGTCTCACATAGCACTTTCACACATGTCAGTCGTGAATAAACTATTTTATAATTTTATTTGAAAATCAAGTCAAGTGCGTCTCAAAAGCACTTTAGATACATCAAGTGCGTCTCAATAGCACCACCACAAATGACTATGTATCTCTTTCAAAAATAGCATTACCTCGCGTCATAGGGATGAGAATGTAATGCATAAGAGTAATCATATGGCTTAGCTTGACCAACAAATTGGGTATCCACCATACTTTCTTCTTTCTGGAGGCTTAAGCCTCATCCCCCTCGATGTATCCAAGACAACTTTCTTGGTCAATCCTTTAGCAAGAAGATCAACAAGACTCTTTTATCTTCTTACATACTCAAGGAAAATCAAACAAGTCTTAATCAACTTCTTAGCAACATGCATGACATGTATATGTCTTTTCTCTCTGTTGCAAGCATCGTCGATGCCAACTTCAATTGCTTCTTGTGAATCAGAAACTCAAGCACAAACTGAATCATTCATAAAACTCAAGACATCTCAATCCAATAATCATATTATCATTCAAGATAAAAAATTTATAGGCAACCACATCAAGAGCATAACCAACGAAGCAATATGCCTTAGAGCCAATATTCTTTCTCTTAACATCTGACATACCCCCACAGTTTAATGATTTTCAAGCATAAGAAAAATCAATTTTGCATTACTTAGACAACTTTCACAGATTTCATCAGGAATTAAACTGTGTTAAAAATATAGCAGGCATTCAGGATAACATTCATTGGCTAACACAATTGAGCAATACAACACAATCCATTCATACCATTACTCGTGTGCGCATAAGCACAGACTCAAAAAACAAATTCCATATCTCAACATCTTTAAAATCAATCATAAAAACATCATTCGTGATCAAGAATCTATACGCAACATTACCGTGAGCGTATAACCAATAAAACCACCACCAGTGATTTTCCAATCTTATAATTCATGCTTTACAAGATAAAGATTTAAACTATCATGTGCATAAAACATGCATAAAAAATCAATTTTGTCACCGTCTTGTGTACTAACCAGATTCAGTCACCGTCTTGTGTACTAACAAGATTCACTTAACTTGAAATATGTGTATATCTACATTTTGGGCATTATAGGGTGATAGGGTCTTCTTAAGAATATCATCCAAGATCATGATTTCATGTTGCAATTCCAAGGAATCATGAAATTAATTACTTATTTCTGACATTCAACCTTATTGCCATATAGACATTTCAAGCTCTTGCAATTGTAAACCGCAAAGTGAACATACCTTACATCGAAGCATAGTTTCACATGCCATTGCCCAAGGCCATTTTTCTCATTATGGTAGTGACGCTTACACAGATGCCTTAAAAGACCAGGTCTTCATGTCCAAGGGAAGAACCCCCACAGGCATCACAAACCACTCTTCCATACAAAAAGTAGAGAAGATGAACATAATTAGAATGCATCTCCATCTTCTCATTCTGAGCATTTGAATTATTTTATGAAAGAAACAAAGAGATACTTATCTTTCAAGTCATTTGCTTCCCAACTTCCTAATTTTGTTGAGCAGCTCGCCATCGACACCAACAAGAGTAAAGTAAACTTTTGCTTTCAAATTGTTGGAAATTAGAGAAGGAAAGTTGCGCCGTGGACGAACCACTGCCTTGAAAGCAAAATTCCGGCAGACCTTGGTGCAATCCAGTGCCGGGTTTGCTCCCCAAGGTTAACACAGTCGCACGCAAGATAATGTGCACTCATAACCTTAGCGTGCTGGAGTCTCTACAACAATGCTCAGAATACACATAAGAAGAGAAGGATCATTCATATTCTATATCACACAGCCTTATTTCATTTCTCTATATATAACCAAGTCCAAGAGCTATGTTTTTTATCCACAACACAATAACAATGACATGTTGAAGAAAAGGATAATTCAACGGTCAAGAAACTGATGCCTCCAACTTATTATTCTATTAAAGAATAATAATTCCAATTCTTAAATGGCATAAATAGGTAACGGTGGGAATAAAGTATATGTGAAACTGAAAGTAGCCCAATTAAACCTTTTAATTTTAGTTCGGTAACTGAAAAAAAGAGTTAAAGATCCGAATCAATTTCTTGAATGTCATTATTCCAACATAAGTAAGTTTTTTGGGGGGGCTAAGTAAATATTTTTTGGGGTGGGGGCCTTAGGCCATTGCCTATTTAGCCTAAGGCCATGGCCCTTTGAAGCTTGATAAGGAAGTATGATTAACTAAAGATGAGATGAGAGAGAATAGGTCGAACAAGGAAGAGAAGAAATGAAATGAGGAGATAGAAACTATTGGAAGAATTCCGAGAGTGAGTGAAGAAACAAGGATTTGTATGTGAAATGCTAGGGTTTGGCCTTAGTAATGTAAGTTATTTTGGCATTTAAAAAGGCTCTCAAACAGAATTAAATAAATCATGTACTTTCCCATTTTAGTCTTAAAATGACTACCTGTGTACTTCAAATTCTCTGTATTTCTCATTATTTTTTTAATTAATTAAATTAATTTAGGCTTAATTCCACTTTGGGCCCCTGATCTTTCAAAAATGAGCGATCGGGGCCCCCCGTGTTTAAACGTAGCGGTCAGGCACCCCAACGTTTCAAAAAAGTGTGATTGGGGCCCTTCTGTTATGTTCCGTTAGTTTGACCAAACGGAGCAGTGATGTGGATTTTCTTTTTCATTTTAAGATTAAATTTTTGGCTTAATTGCCTGGTTCTTGAATCTAACACTTTCAGTATCACTTGGTCACCTTTTCTTATCATGAATTGTTACATACAATGTCCAAACACAAATTCTACCAATAAAGAGCTATCTTAGCTTGGAATCAATTCAACAAGTGAATGGATACATTCTGTCTTTTACACAAGGAGAATGGTTTACTAAGAACACATTCAGATATCTCAAAAAATCAAACCCAGCAACACTTAAATTGTTCAGTTCATTCAAGATCCCAAACAACCCTCCAATGCTTTGATTCTGGATGAAAATGAAGAGTCTGGGCAAAGAAGATAAAGAAGAGCAACCGAGCCACCACCAACACCATCCAAACCCAGCAACCTAGCCACCACCAACACTACCCAAACCCAGCAACCGAGCCACCACCAACACCACCCAAACCCAGCAACCGAGCCACCACCAACACAAATACGCTTCCCCCCCCCCCCCAATTTTTTACCCTAATTTCACCCTAATTTAGCAAGAGAAAGAGAAGAGGAGAAGAGGGTGAGTCGCCGGAAATCGCCTCCGGCGGCGGCGCACGGCGGTTCACGGCGGAGGTTGTCGGAATCGGAAATTTCTTTGTGGGTTTTGTTGCGGACGAGGAGAGGAGCACAGCGGTGGTGTTGGTTTGTTGAGATCGTGAGCGGTTCGCCGTAGATCGGACTTTGAAGGCGGCGGTCCTAGGTTTTCATGGTGGTGATGGCTTCCACGTGGTGGCCATGGTGGCTGCCCTTTAGGTTCGCGCGAGGATGATGAGGAGGTGATGGTGTGACCGGCGGTGGCTCTCATTGAAGAAGAAGAAGGAGGAGGCGCAGTGATGGTGGTGTGGCCAGCGGCAGTGGCTCTCATGGAAGAAGAAGAAGAAGAAGAAGAAGAAGGAGGCGCAGTGATGGTGGTGTGGCTAGCGGCGAGCTCGCGTGAGGAAGCTCGCGGTGGTGGTGGCTTGGCCGAAGAGCAGTGGCGGTGACCATGAAGAAGAAGATGAAGTTGTGTGGTTTTAGGGAGAAAAATGGAGAAGAAAGTGAGAAAAGGGAGAGATGTCGAGATTGAGAGAGAATTTGGGGGGGGGGGGAATTTTTGGGTAAAAAAATAATATTAAAATGAAAAAGAAAATCCAGGTCACTAGTTCCGTTAGTCAAACTAACGACACTTAACAGAAGGGCTTGAAACGCACGTTTTTGAAACGTTGGGGTGTCTGACCGCTATGTTTAAACACGGGGGGCCCCAATCGCTCATTTTTGAAAGATCAGGGGCCCAAAGTGGAATTAAGCCTATAATTTAATAAATTAATGAAGCAACTAAAAATACAGAGGATTTGAAGTACATGAGTAGTCATGTAACCATTTTCTATGTTTGAGAGTCTTGTTGAATGCACAAAATAGCTTATGCTACTAATAAGCCCAAAACACAAGACTTCACGTGCAAATATGTGTTTTCCAGCTTTTCTAATATCCTAGGATGTGTTGCATGGCTGCATAAACGATGTGTTGGCCATGAGGGACATGCTTGTGAAGCGTTTTGGGTTCAATCCGAAAAACATTGAGCTCCTCACAGATGAGCCTGGCTCTTCATCACCTATGCCTACTGGTTCCAACATTAAGCAGGCATTAGCTAGCATGATTGATCAAGCTGAAACAGGGGATGTGCTTTATTTTCATTATAGTGGACATGGAACAAGGTTCCCTTCAGAGAAACTTGGCCACCCCTACCACCCCTACCGCTATGAGGAAGCAATTGTGCCTTGTGACTTGGTTTGTCTAACTTTCCTCTTAAACATCCTGCAAACCACACAGGAAAAGTATGCACTTGAGAGTTTTTGGTTTTAGGCCTATTCAGAGAAGAAATAGAGACAGAACTACCTATAATAAAAATAGGGCAGTCGTCGGGATTTAGAATTCGCGCCCCAACCACAGGATCTGGCACCCCAACCATTTTAAAAAAATGTCAGAAGTGCCCTTAGTTTGAGATTTTGAGTTTCGAATAAGTTCGAGAGTTTAAGTATCGAATCAGTGTAAGAGTTTAATATGAGAGTTTCAAATGAGAGTTTGGTCAGAGATTATGATTCCCTTAGTTCGAGATTTTAAGTTTCGAATCAATTCGAGAGTTTAATTTGAGAGTTTCAAAATGAAAATAACGGGGGTAAACCCCATGGTCTGTTCTAATAATGAAACGATCTGGGAAATTAACTTTCAAATTTTAATACATTGAAAATAAATACATTCTACTATTTCTCTGATCTTTTCAAATTTTAATAATTTGAAAATAATTTTTCTTTAATTTTAGAAATTATTAGATCAAAAATATTAATATAATGTACAGACTAAAGAAAAAAAAATACATAAGATTCAAAGTACATGGATAGTCATCGTCACATTTGTCTTAGTCTGATAGTCTTTTTTAATATAATGTATTAATTGTTGACCATGTTGAGCACCGAACATAGGTAGTGAAGTAAAAAAAATTTAATAAAATATTATATTGCAACAAAACTTTGAAACTATTTCATTGACGTTGAAACCAAGAATTTCCAATCTTTATGTTTCTCTGCCATTGTTCGGTGTTCAAGATGGTCAATAATCAAACCAGCTACCATAAAAAACAAGAACTAAAACATGAAAAAATGAAGGAGAAAAAGCATTTGATTTCAGCATGCATGTCGGATAAAAATCAATTGAAACAAGCAAAATCTAGAGAATAATTGGAGGAAACATGAATAAAAATCCAGAAAAAAAAAAATGTCTGACCATCTATATACATATGTAAATTAAGAAGACTTGAGTTTTTGCATGCATTAAATCATAAAGCTCTCATACTATTATATTAAATATATTAAAAAATAAAAAAAATTGAAAAAATAAAAAAATTGAAAATAATTTGAATTATAAAAAACTATTGAACTACTTATATTAATTAACAACATTCATAAACTTAAAATTGACTTGAACTTTACATTTGACAAATATTAAAAATTAAAATTAATAATAAAATAGTATTTATTCATAAATAATTTAGATGAAATACTTTTAAAATAATATATATATATATATATATCTACCAATGGGTAGTTGGTTCAAGTGATACATGTTTGATTCCCCTTAAGTAAGGTCTCGAGTTCGAGTCTTGTGGATGAAAAAATCTTCGCTCAAAGAGCAAGCCTCACCATGATGTGAATGTTTCCGACTCACACAGGATTGCCTCCGAAGGAGGACACCTGCCTTACACCAAAAAAATATCTATTTATATCTTCTATATATATACGTATGTAAAGCAGACTTGAAAGAATAGCATTAAACACATAAAGAAATAATAAATTTCTTTTGTATTAAATACATTAAATAAAAAAATTGAAAACTAAAATAAAAACTACATCCACTTTATTATTCATTATATTAATTATTAACTATTATTTGTTAAACCTTTCAATTTCTCATATTTAAAAGTAAATATTAAAATTTAAAACTTTTCAATTTCTCTTATATAAAATTAATTATTTAAATTTTAATAATTCTTTAAAATTTGAGGTGAATTTTTAAAAAATAGTAATAATTGAAATTGACTACCTTTACATTAAAGACAATAATATATTGTTAATAATAATTTGTTTATATTCTTTACTATTTATTAATAATAATTATAAACTAAAATTACTGTTAAAAGAATAGAAACAAATTATTATTAAAAATCTATTATTGTCATTAATATAAAGGTAGTCAATTTCAGTTATTATTATTTTTTAAAAGTTCACCTCAGGTTGGCTATATGGATAACTTGATCCATGTTAAAGATACAGTCAATTTTACATTGGTTATCGCAAGGCTAACACCATCTTCCTCCTTTGTCCCCTTAAAAGATGTACTTTGCTTCCTCTAATTAGTTATTATTGATTCTGCTTAATATATACTAAATTTTCGCCTCCTTATCCCTTTTTTCTGGTTCTGTCCGATTAGCTCCTCTGCTCTACTTTATCCATGTAACTTTGGCACTACACTGGTTGACAAGTGTTTATTCTAAATTAGGCTTGACATCTTCTTTATGGGTTTCTTGACCTTTAGTAATAGTTTTAACTTTTAACCTACAATAAGATTCACCTGTCAAGTTCCTACTAAACAAATTGTTTAGTGCATGTCACTTGTCAATTAAAGTGTTCATAATTTTACTCCAAAGCTCAAGATTAAAATTAAAAATATTGTGTGATAAGTGATAGTCTCACGCATTAAAATCTTTTGTCCTTAGATTATGTCTCATTTTTGTCTCATAAACAAAATTGACATGTTAATTAAAAATCATCATACAAGTTTGTATGTGCCTCCACTCATCTTTTTTAACCGACATGACAATATTTTATTAGAAGGATAGGCAATTAAGACACAATTTAGGTACAACCCTTTCTTACCAAGATTTGATATAGAACTAATGCTTTAACTTCTATATATTGTCATACTACATAGATTTGGACTTCAGGCAACTGGTGAACAAGCTGCCAAAGGGAACAAGCCTCACAATTCTCTCAGACTCATGCTATAGTGGTGGCCTCATTGACAAAGAGAAGGAACAAACTGGACCATCTTCACTGGTTCATGAAAATAACTCATCAGTGAAACTCACTAACACCCCCAAGACAATCCCTTTTGAGTCCATACTTCAACACCTCTCATCACTAACAAACATAGACACCACAAATATTGGAACCCATCTGCTAGAATTCTTCGGCTTCGAAGCCAGTACGAGGTTTCAGCTCCCTTCGCGTGATCTTGATTTGTTGAACTTGAACCAACCACTGAGGCCTGATGAGAGGATTCTGTTGAGTGGTTGCCAAGCTGATGAGACCTCTGCAGACATTAAGCTGAATGCGAGTGGCGGAAAGGCGTATGGAGCATTTAGCAATGCGGTTCAGATGGTGTTGAAGGAGAACCCGGGTCAGCTGAGCAATAGAGAGGTTGTGATGAAGGCCATGAATGTGCTGCAAACACAGGGAATTGTGCAGCATCCTTGCCTCTATTGCAGTGATGAGAATGCTAATGTTGCCTTCTTGCGACAACATCAGAACTCAGATATATGAAATGTGTGTCTGTGAAGAATTTGATGTGTGAAACATTGGAGAAGTGATTGATGAAATCAAGACTCTCAAGTACTCCTAGCACTATGTTATTTATTATTGTACTATTGTGTGAATTTTATGTTCAATAAGTGGGAAAGTATTTAAATTCATTTTTTGGATAGGTTTCACAGTGACTCATGCGTTTATATTATTTTATTTCCTCGTAATTTAAATTTAAATTTAATTATTAATTCAACACAATCATGGTATGCGAATATGATATGGTTTTCCTGTAAAAAAAATTGATATGGTTTGGACCATTTATATATATATATATATATTCTAATTTTTTCCAAAGGATATATTTGGTTTCTAAATAGTGTGTGAAAAACTTAATCAACTCTTGAAGTGTCCACTACGATACTTTTGGACTCGTAAGCTATAAATCTTCCGGATTCCTATTTTAAAAATTCCACTACGGTAATTATGAACTCATAAACTATGAATATTCTGAATTCATATATTTTTTCCAAAAAAAATCCATTACGGTGCTTCTTCTGAACTCGTAGTTCATGAATTTTTAGGAATCATCTTAAAAATTGCAATACGGTACTTTTGGACTCATAGACCATTAATCAATATAAAAGTAAAGGATTTGAAGAAGAAGAAGAAGAAAGAAAAAAAGAAAGAAAAAATTATATAAAATAAAAACCTCCACGTGGATGTGGTACTTCTCGCTTAATGGCTATTGACAGATTCTTGAGATGAGAACTATCGTGCTGATAACGTGTTATGAATAAGGAGTAAGCAAGTAAATAAGAGAGGATAAGAAAGGAACAAGAGATAGAGAAATAGTGCGATATGAATGCTTTGCTTGGTGGAACCCCCCGTGTATTTATAATATTATGTCAGAAGTGTTGAACAAGTATACATATGAGCTTGACCCATGGACTCCTAACTCCTAACCTGATGGGCTTCCAAATATTCATAACAATAACATCCATTTTTTTTGAAAAAAATGTAAAACGACGACGTGTCTAACATTTTGAAATGGTAACAAAAGCTTTTAAATAACATTATATTTTAGAAACAATTGTGAAAATCACGCATGATTTCATTTGTAAAAATATAAATTGTTTACAAATGAACAAAACCCTAAATTCATCTGTGAAAGAAACCATCAAGTCATTTCTTTCTCTCTCACGCCTCAACTTCCATTTTCTTTCTCACACCTCCCTTCTCTCTACTTCACCTTCTTCCTTCTCATAAACAATCTGAAAGAAAACCCTTCTTCCTCCTAACCTTCTCTCCCTCCATCACATGCGTTTCCTCACCGCATTCCTCTCCTCCATCTCAACACAAAGCCTCAACTTTTCTCAAACAAAAAAGTTCAACCTTTTTCCCTCTCTAGTCCTTCTCCTCTTAATTTTCTACCTTGGAGTGAATTGGAGCATGCAACCACCAGATCAGAGCTTTCATCCACCAAATCTGAGCTTTCATCCAACAGATCGGAGTTTCCAACCTCCTCCATCTCAACACAAAGCCTCAACCTTTCTCAAACAAAATTTCAACCTTTCTCCCTCTCTGGTCCTTCTCCTCTCAATTTCCTACCTTGGAGGGAATCAAAGCATGCAACCACCAGATAAGAGCTTTCATCTACCAGATCTGAGCTTTCATCCATCGGATCGGAATTCCAACCTCCTCCATCTCAACACAAAGCCTAAACCTTTCTCAAACAAAAAAGTTCAACCTTTCTCTCTTTGGTCCTTATCCTCTCAATTCCTACCTTGGAGTGAATCGGAGCATGCATCCACCAGATCTGAGCCTTCATCCACCAGATCTGAGCTTTCATCCATCGGATCGGAGTTTCCAACCTCTTCCATCTCAACACAAAGCCCCAACCTTTCTCAAACAAAAAAGTTCAACCTTTTTCCCTCATTGGTCCTTATCCTCTCAATTTCCTACCTTGGAGTGAATCGGAGCATGCAGCCACCAGATCGGAGCTTTCATCCACCAAATATGAGCTTTCGTCCATCAGATCATAGTTTCCAACCACCAGCAAGGAGTTTCCAGCACTCCATCACTGCAACGCCGAGGTTGGAGGATTCGTGGGGCATTAGGAGTGGAGCCACAAGATATAGACGAAGTGCATCTGGATTGTTGAGAAAATGGAAAGTGCCCATTCCATGGTAAGATGAAGATTCTAGGCTAGTTTTTCATTTATTTATGTATTTTCTTGATGAATCCTTGTTCATAAACCTTTTTTTTTTGATATTTGGTATCTTTCCTGAGTAATATTGGTGTATGTTCTTCAAATTTTTAATTCATGTTCATCATTTGTCCCTCTTGTTTTAACAATAAATCAATTATTGCATGAGAGAGAAGATCATAATTTTAAATTTACGAACCTGCTTCAAAATCGTTGCTTCAAGCAATGACATCTCATTTTGCTCCAACAGTAACTATAAAATAAGCAATGGTTCTTAACACAAGCAGCTAGGGAAAGCAACTGTGTTGGATATACCCATCATTGGTAAGTGGATAATATTTTTGTTGAGATTTCTTTATTGTTTATGTTAGTTATATGGTTAATTAATTAGGTTTTGTGTTGACATAAGGTATTCGATAAGACATAATGTTGGTTGAAACGACATAGTATTTGTGTATGCAGATATGATGAGGTTGTTGACATCCATGACCATTTCTAATGAGAGAACATATATGTGTGACCACTCCAGTGGTGTTAGAGGTTAGTAATGAGAAGTATTTCTATTTCTTTTCATACATTTGACATATATTAATTTTTGTGTGATTGGTCCTTTATGCATATGATCTCAGTGATTTTTTTTTTGTCTATCATTTTATTTAAACAAAGAAAAGTTTGAGTGTATTGTATTTGGAGTTTATGTTCAAATTGTTACTGATTATCGTACTGCCCATTCTATAGAAGCTCTATCGTTTTTCTAGCTTGCAAAACTGAAGACTTTCAGAGTGTTAAATAATATATTACAATTTGATAATTTTTCCAAAATCCTTCCATGTTTGCATGACTAATTACTAATATTAATGCTCTAGTACTTTTTAGGTAAAGAAGAATATGATGAAGGCATTCGAGTGATATCTTTTCATCGAGGCTATATCATTCAAGGAACAATATGAGACTTTAAAGCTTGAATGAAATATATTTTAGAATTAGATGTCATTTATCGTTTTCAAAACTATTTCCATGTAATAACTTCATACAATATCTAAATTTAATGTGTAGTCTATCACTGCATGATTTTCAAATCGATGAACTTGTTGGAAATATTGTTAGTGGAAACTCACTTGTTCCTATGTTTGATGACTTTATTAAGATGAATCCTAGAAAATACATTTCAACTTTGAACCAAGAAATTGAGGCATAACGACTTCAATTGTTTTTCTTTTATGTAAGGATTGAAGGTAAAAAAATGCAGACTAGAGCTCATTTTTTGTGTAACTATTTTTCAGAATGAAATTTTCATTTTCTTGCAAAGGTTGTTGGGCTGTTGCAAGACAATAACCGGTGGTACTTCGCTTGCAAGTGCCACAAAATGGTCACATTTATGATGATCTATATTATTGTGGTTGATGCTTTAAACATGTCGTGGATGTTTCTCCAAGGTTAATTTTGTTTTGAAATTATATATCTTTGTGTTATTATGAAATGCAATGAACTCTATCCATCAATAATCAGTATAGTTTAAAAATATTATAATGTATAACTAAATTCATTTTTTGTTAATTTAGGTACAAGATCAAGCTCAAAGTTTTTGATGGATCTAACTTTGCTAATTTGATTATGTTTGACACGGATGCACAACAACTTGTCAAGAAATAGTGCAAGGACATGTTGGCTGAGGTGAAGGTAAGTTATTTTCATGTCTACCTATTTTCACATGATTTCTAAGTCTTGTTTGTAACATATTTAAAATTTACTTGTGAGTAAAGGTCATGAATGGAAGACTGTGTTTAGTTTTAATACTTTTTTAAGATAGATAGAATTAAAATTAAAAATAATTATTTCTTATATAATACAACCTCAGTCAATGATGCAACTGTGGAGGTTCACACATGGAATGCTGGTTATTTTGTGTTCGAATTTCTCAGGTTTGTCACAAATGTGGAAAAACTATCACTTATTGACTTTGCTATGGAGGTTGGATCTCATCTTCTGATATTTTATCAAATATAATTTCTTATATGTAATTTCAAAATTCTTTTGATGGTGCATGTCACAAGCTCTATCTCATACCTATTATTTAGTGGAGTACTTACCTTTTTTTCACAAGTTGGTTGAGCTTCATAAGAGCGCATCGAAACTCCCTATTAACTTGGCTAGTGAAGCTTGCATGACCATATTATGAAAATCCCTATTCTTAAAGTTGTTAACTTTGGTAAGGTAATATTTTTTTAGTTGAATTTTTTATTTCTATTTCCATACGCATGTTCACTAAGTTTTTTAATAGTTAGCAAATACTTTTTTTGGCAATAACCATGTAGGGGGTCTCTCTTTCTCTAAATGGTGAAAACAACATTGGTCCACTACCAGTGTGTTTTAGGACACACCTCAAGACCATCAAGATATATAATTTTTCTGGGATGGAAAAAGAGTTAAATGTCATTCAATTTCTATTTCGAAAAACACAAGTCTTGGATGAAATACATATTTATAAAAATGAATATGATTTGACTTCACTTGGAGACTAGAGAGACTCGACATCTTAATGAAGCAGATCGTAGAGTTTTCTAGAGTTGCGGATTGTGACATCATTTTCGAGGAAGAGTATAGAGTGATCAATGGTTGACTAATGAATGTTGATCATTCACATGCTTAGTTTCCTGCTCATGGCCCTTCACCAACTTATCTATATGTTCCTCTTCCACAACATTCGTTAGTCAACCATTGACCACTTTATACTCTCCCTCGAAATTGATGTCATCATCTGCTGCTCTATAAAACTCTACGATCTGCTCCATTAACATGTCAAGTCTCTCTGGTCCCCAGGGAAGTCGAACTCATTTTCATTTCTATAATATGTATTTCATCCTAGACCTGTGCTTTTTGAAATAAAAATTGAATGCCATTTAACTCTTCTTCCTTCCCAGAAAAATTATATATGTTGATGGTCTTGAGGTGTGTCCTAAGACACACTGGTAGTGGACCAATGTTGTTTTCACCATATTTAGAGGAAGAGAGACCCCCTACATAGTTATTTGACAAAAAAAAATAGCTAACTATTAAAAAATTTGTGAGCATGCGTATGAAAATAGAAATAAAAAATTCAACAAAAAATATGTTACCTTAACAAAGTTAGCAACTTTAAGAATATGTGATTTTCGTAATATGGTCATGCAGACTTCATTAGCCAAGTTAAGTAAGAGTTTATATGCGCCCATATGAGGCTCAACCAACTTGTGAAACAAAGGTAAGTACTCCACTAAATAAAAGGTATGAGATAGAGCATGTGACATACACCATCAAAAGAATTTTAAAGTTACATGTAAGAGAATCTATTTTAAAAAATATTAGAAGATAAGATCAAATCTCTATAGTAAAGTCAATAAGTGATAGCGCTTTTTCACATTTGTGACGAATCTGAGAAATTTGAACATAAAATAACTAGGATTCCATGTATGAACCTCCACAGTTGCATCATTGATTGAAGTTGCATTATATAAGAAGTAATTATTTTTATTTTTAGTTTTAATTCTATCTATCTTAAAAAATTATGCCAATCATTTTCAAAGTTACATTCTATTTCTTTCCTACTGTAACAAAAAAAAAAGTTACATTCTATTCTAACACAATTTTCTGCCGGTTTAAGGAGCCAATTGCTCTTTAGTTAGAAGCCGATTTAAAATCTCACCCATTCATTTCCTGGTAGGTTTATCTAAAAATTTATAATGCAATCAACACTTCCAACACTTCCAAATTATAATAAAAAATTTCAATCTTTCTGTTTTTCTACCTCGATTCAGTTCTCGACATAGGCTATGTTTGATATGTTTAGCTGATAAGCTAGCTGAAAGCTGAAAAACTAGCTGAAAGCTTATAAGCTAGCTGATAGCTGAAAGCTGATAAGCTAGCTCAAAGCTGATAGCTGAAAGCTGAAAAGCTACGTGATTGAAACAAAAGTGTTTGGTAAACTAGTTTTTAAACAAGCTGAAATTGTAAAAGGACATAAAAGGACATACTTGTATAATTATTTCTATATTTAACATTACTTTATTTTCACATTAATACCTATATAATATTAATATTAAAATTATTATCACTTTAAATATTTTTATTAACTTAAATTATGTATCATCTTAAAAATATAATATTAAATTTTACTTGTTTTTATTAAAGTAATATTTTTAATACTTGTGGTCTGCAGCAGTGTGACGGAAATGGTGGCAGGAACTGCATGCGTTAGTGTGAGGGGAAAATAGGTTTAGTGTTTTTTTAAATATATAAATATATAAGGGTAATGGTGGAATTTTAATAAAATAATAAGGATAAAAATGAGAATAAATTTAATAAGCTATAAGCTTTAAGCTATAAGCTACCTGAGATAGCTTATAGCTCAAAGCTGATAGCTGAAAGCTGAAAAGCTACGTGATTGAAACAAAAGTGTTTGGTAAACTAGTTTTTAAACAAGCTGAAATTGTAAAAGGACATAAAAGAACATACTTGTATAATTATTTCTATATTTAACATTACTTTATTTTCACATTAATACCTATATAATATTAATATTAAAATTATTATCACTTTAAATATTTTTATTAACTTAAGTTATGTATCATCTTAAAAATATAATATTAATTTTTACTTGTTTTTATTAAAGTAATATTTTTAATACTTGTGGTCTGCAGCAGTGTGACGGAAATGGTGGCAGGAACTGCATGCGTTAGTGTGAGGGGAAAATAGGTTTAGTGTTTTTATAAATATATAAATATATAAGGGTAATGGTGGAATTTTAATAAAATAATAAGGATAAAAATGAGAATAAATTTAATAAGCTATAAGCTACCTGAGATAGCTTATAGCTTAAAGCTTTAAGCTACTGAAATAAGTTCCTTCACCAAACCTTTTTGAAGAGCTTTTAAGCTAGTCAAATAAGCTATAAGCTAGCTGAAATGACATGCCAAACATAGCCATCGACAATCAAACCAGGAACCAGTAAAAAAATTAAAACTTCCAAAATAGTTGATTTCACCGTATCACATAAAAAAAGTTGAACCCAGCCAAAATCTTAGGATTTATCGAAAGAAACATAAACAAATTAAAATCGATAAAAAAGGATGGCAGCTAATATAGTTGTAGAGCAAATTCCAAGGCCGTGTACAGAAATTTTGGGGCTTAAAGCGAAAATGCCGAAGTGAGTTTTTTTATGAGATTTTTAAAGAGATTTTTAATATACTACTATATATCAATTTTTATATTAACTTATAGTTTTTTTAGTTGCAAAATCATTTATCAAGAGTTTTATAATCAAACAATTTTAATTTAGGTGTTTGTATCACATTTTCACAGTTATCAATATTATCTATAGGTAATTGGTCCATCACGTTTTCACAATTATCAGTATTTTTTTTTTGACAATATATATATATATATATAGAATGAATAAATTCATGAGAACACTCCTCTCATGCTAGAGAAAACAAAACCATACTCAAAACCAAAGAAACATGGGCAACAAAACATCGCTAGGGAGTGAAGTCTCGTTAAAACCTTACTAGGAAAAACCTAGTGAGAAAAATTCTAGTAAAGGAAAAAGAGTACCCCACTCCCAAAACACCCAAGTGATACCTCCATACAAAATCCACAAAACCAATTCAGAACAAATTAAACCCCTGCAGCCAAAGTTCATTCAAAACCAAAAAAAAACAAACCAAACCTAGATTTAACCCAACCATAATTTTCCTGCCACAGTTCAACATATCCACCATGATACCAAAAGAGTTTGAAAGTCTTAACATGGCCCTGCTACAAATAGAGAAACAACCAGACTTCGAAGGCCTCAAAATAGAAATGAGCCACATACTTTCAGCCATCAAAACAATACCATGTCCTCTCCAATTTTTCACCTGTCGTGAGCTTAAACTGTACCAGCCCAAAAATGCCAAAGAAAAAAAACAGCACCTAGGAAAAAACAAAACCATGACAGCAGGCTAAAATCTTGAACTGTATTATCATCACACATATTGCCTTTGTCCTCACCTTTCCACTTCACAAACCCTTGTACTATTTTCTTCCTCCAAAACAAATCCTAGGCTCATCACACATTTATGAGACCACTCCAAATCCACACAACATCACATTCAGATTGCAGCAGACAAAATCAGAATCATGACAACAGGCTAAGACCCAAACCGTTTCCCACTCCAATTATCAGTATTATTTATAGGTAATTATACTATCACGTTTTCGCACATTTTTTATATTTTAGTTGGCTAAAGTTTGTTAATAATTAGTAACTATTTTTTTAAGCCTAAGTTGTTGGAAATTAGAGAAGGAAAGCTGCGCCGTGGACGAACCACTGCTTTGAAAGCAAAATTCCGGCAGACCTCGGTGCAATCCAGTGCCGGGTTTGCTCCCCAAGGTTAACACAGTCGCACGCAAGATAATGTGCACTCATAACCTTAGCGTGCTGGATTCTCTACAACAATGCTCAGAATACACATAAGAAGAGAAGGATCATTCATATTCTATATCACACAGCTTTATTTCATTTCTCTATATATAACCAAGTCCAAGAGCTATGTTTTTTATCCACAACACAATAACAATGACATGTTGAAGAAAAGGATAATTCAACGGTCAAGAAACTAATGCCTCCAACTTATTATTCTATTAAAGAATAATAATTCCAATTCTTAAATGGCATAAATAGGTAACGGTGGGAATAAAGTATATGTGAAACTGAAAGTAGGCCAATTAAACCTTTTAATTTTAGTTCGGTAACTGAAAAAGAAGAGTTAAAGATCCAAATCAATTTCTTGAATGTCATTATTCCAACAATCCCCCACTAATGGCAAACAAGAAAGTGATTAAATTTCTGAGCAAAGAAAGTTAATTTTTGTGCTGAAGTGTTAATGTCCATAGGATTGAATTAACACGTAGTGAAGTGAGGCAACAACTTTTGTCAAAAGAGTGAACGAATCTTGAACTAATTTGACTTGGTTGGAACCCCCACTACACACACATTAACTTTGAAATGTAGAGACTCCGCGATAGTAGATTAAAGCCATTCTCCGAACCTTGTGATACATGTGAGTGTTTTAGAAAGATTGCCTAAGTCTTTCATAGATGGCGGCTTTTACCATCTCACTCACATATTTATTCACATAAATTTTAAATGCGTCTCATAAGCATTTAAGTGCGTCTCACAAAGCACTTTCAAACATGTCACTGTGAATAAATGCGTCTCATTAGCATTAAGTGCGTCTCACATAGCACTTTCACACATGTCAGTCGTGAATAAACTATTTTATAATTTTATTTGAAAATCAAGTCAAGTGCGTCTCAAAAGCACTTTAGATACATCAAGTGCGTCTCAATAGCACCACCACAAATGACTATGTATCTCTTTCAAAAATAGCATTACCTCGCGTCATAGGGATGAGAATGTAATGCATAAGAGTAATCATATGGCTTAGCTTGACCAACAAATTGGGTATCCACCATACTTTCTTCTTTCTGGAGGCTTAAGCCTCATCCCCCTCGATGTATCCAAGACAACTTTCTTGGTCAATCCTTTAGCAAGAAGATCAACAAGACTCTTTTATCTTCTTACATACTCAAGGAAAATCAAACAAGTCTTAATCAACTTCTTAGCAACATGCATGACATGTATATGTCTTTTCTCTCTGTTGCAAGCATCGTCGATGCCAACTTCAATTGCTTCTTGTGAATCAGAAACTCAAGCACAAACTGAATCATTCATAAAACTCAAGACATCTCAATCCAATAATCATATTATCATTCAAGATAAAAAATTTATAGGCAACCACATCAAGAGCATAACCAACGAAGCAATATGCCTTAGAGCCAATATTCTTTCTCTTAACATCTGACATACCCCCACAGTTTAATGATTTTCAAGCATAAGAAAAATCAATTTTGCATTACTTAGACAACTTTCACAGATTTCATCAGGAATTAAACTGTGTTAAAAATATAGCAGGCATTCAGGATAACATTCATTGGCTAACACAATTGAGCAATACAACACAATCCATTCATACCATTACTCGTGTGCGCATAAGCACAGACTCAAAAAACAAATTCCATATCTCAACATCTTTAAAATCAATCATAAAAACATCATTCGTGATCAAGAATCTATACGCAACATTACCGTGAGCGTATAACCAATAAAACCACCACCAGTGATTTTCCAATCTTATAATTCATGCTTTACAAGATAAAGATTTAAACTATCATGTGCATAAAACATGCATAAAAAATCAATTTTGTCACCGTCTTGTGTACTAACCAGATTCAGTCACCGTCTTGTGTACTAACAAGATTCACTTAACTTGAAATATGTGTATATCTACATTTTGGGCATTATAGGGTGATAGGGTCTTCTTAAGAATATCATCCAAGATCATGATTTCATGTTGCAATTCCAAGGAATCATGAAATTAATTACTTATTTCTGACATTCAACCTTATTGCCATATAGACATTTCAAGCTCTTGCAATTGTAAACCGCAAAGTGAACATACCTTACATCGAAGCATAGTTTCACATGCCATTGCCCAAGGCCATTTTTCTCATTATGGTAGTGACGCTTACACAGATGCCTTAAAAGACCAGGTCTTCATGTCCAAGGGAAGAACCCCCACAGGCATCACAAACCACTCTTCCATACAAAAAGTAGAGAAGATGAACATAATTAGAATGCATCTCCATCTTCTCATTCTGAGCATTTGAATTATTTTATGAAAGAAACAAAGAGATACTTATCTTTCAAGTCATTTGCTTCCCAACTTCCTAATTTTGTTGAGCAGCTCGCCATCGACACCAACAAGAGTAAAGTAAACTTTTGCTTTCAAATTGTTGGAAATTAGAGAAGGAAAGTTGCGCCGTGGACGAACCACTGCCTTGAAAGCAAAATTCCGGCAGACCTTGGTGCAATCCAGTGCCGGGTTTGCTCCCCAAGGTTAACACAGTCGCACGCAAGATAATGTGCACTCATAACCTTAGCGTGCTGGAGTCTCTACAACAATGCTCAGAATACACATAAGAAGAGAAGGATCATTCATATTCTATATCACACAGCCTTATTTCATTTCTCTATATATAACCAAGTCCAAGAGCTATGTTTTTTATCCACAACACAATAACAATGACATGTTGAAGAAAAGGATAATTCAACGGTCAAGAAACTGATGCCTCCAACTTATTATTCTATTAAAGAATAATAATTCCAATTCTTAAATGGCATAAATAGGTAACGGTGGGAATAAAGTATATGTGAAACTGAAAGTAGCCCAATTAAACCTTTTAATTTTAGTTCGGTAACTGAAAAAAAGAGTTAAAGATCCGAATCAATTTCTTGAATGTCATTATTCCAACATAAGTAAGTTTTTTGGGGGGGCTAAGTAAATATTTTTTGGGGTGGGGGCCTTAGGCCATTGCCTATTTAGCCTAAGGCCATGGCCCTTTGAAGCTTGATAAGGAAGTATGATTAACTAAAGATGAGATGAGAGAGAATAGGTCGAACAAGGAAGAGAAGAAATGAAATGAGGAGATAGAAACTATTGGAAGAATTCCGAGAGTGAGTGAAGAAACAAGGATTTGTATGTGAAATGCTAGGGTTTGGCCTTAGTAATGTAAGTTATTTTGGCATTTAAAAAGGCTCTCAAACAGAATTAAATAAATCATGTACTTTCCCATTTTAGTCTTAAAATGACTACCTGTGTACTTCAAATTCTCTGTATTTCTCATTATTTTTTTAATTAATTAAATTAATTTAGGCTTAATTCCACTTTGGGCCCCTGATCTTTCAAAAATGAGCGATCGGGGCCCCCCGTGTTTAAACGTAGCGGTCAGGCACCCCAACGTTTCAAAAAAGTGTGATTGGGGCCCTTCTGTTATGTTCCGTTAGTTTGACCAAACGGAGCAGTGATGTGGATTTTCTTTTTCATTTTAAGATTAAATTTTTGGCTTAATTGCCTGGTTCTTGAATCTAACACTTTCAGTATCACTTGGTCACCTTTTCTTATCATGAATTGTTACATACAATGTCCAAACACAAATTCTACCAATAAAGAGCTATCTTAGCTTGGAATCAATTCAACAAGTGAATGGATACATTCTGTCTTTTACACAAGGAGAATGGTTTACTAAGAACACATTCAGATATCTCAAAAAATCAAACCCAGCAACACTTAAATTGTTCAGTTCATTCAAGATCCCAAACAACCCTCCAATGCTTTGATTCTGGATGAAAATGAAGAGTCTGGGCAAAGAAGATAAAGAAGAGCAACCGAGCCACCACCAACACCATCCAAACCCAGCAACCTAGCCACCACCAACACTACCCAAACCCAGCAACCGAGCCACCACCAACACCACCCAAACCCAGCAACCGAGCCACCACCAACACAAATACGCTTCCCCCCCCCCCCAATTTTTTACCCTAATTTCACCCTAATTTAGCAAGAGAAAGAGAAGAGGAGAAGAGGGTGAGTCGCCGGAAATCGCCTCCGGCGGCGGCGCACGGCGGTTCACGGCGGAGGTTGTCGGAATCGGAAATTTCTTTGTGGGTTTTGTTGCGGACGAGGAGAGGAGCACAGCGGTGGTGTTGGTTTGTTGAGATCGTGAGCGGTTCGCCGTAGATCGGACTTTGAAGGCGGCGGTCCTAGGTTTTCATGGTGGTGATGGCTTCCACGTGGTGGCCATGGTGGCTGCCCTTTAGGTTCGCGCGAGGATGATGAGGAGGTGATGGTGTGACCGGCGGTGGCTCTCATTGAAGAAGAAGAAGGAGGAGGCGCAGTGATGGTGGTGTGGCCAGCGGCAGTGGCTCTCATGGAAGAAGAAGAAGAAGAAGAAGAAGAAGAAGGAGGCGCAGTGATGGTGGTGTGGCTAGCGGCGAGCTCGCGTGAGGAAGCTCGCGGTGGTGGTGGCTTGGCCGAAGAGCAGTGGCGGTGACCATGAAGAAGAAGATGAAGTTGTGTGGTTTTAGGGAGAAAAATGGAGAAGAAAGTGAGAAAAGGGAGAGATGTCGAGATTGAGAGAGAATTTGGGGGGGGGGGAATTTTTGGGTAAAAAAATAATATTAAAATGAAAAAGAAAATCCAGGTCACTAGTTCCGTTAGTCAAACTAACGACACTTAACAGAAGGGCTTGAAACGCACGTTTTTGAAACGTTGGGGTGTCTGACCGCTATGTTTAAACACGGGGGGCCCCAATCGCTCATTTTTGAAAGATCAGGGGCCCAAAGTGGAATTAAGCCTATAATTTAATAAATTAATGAAGCAACTAAAAATACAGAGGATTTGAAGTACATGAGTAGTCATGTAACCATTTTCTATGTTTGAGAGTCTTGTTGAATGCACAAAATAGCTTATGCTACTAATAAGCCCAAAACACAAGACTTCACGTGCAAATATGTGTTTTCCAGCTTTTCTAATATCCTAGGATGTGTTGCATGGCTGCATAAACGATGTGTTGGCCATGAGGGACATGCTTGTGAAGCGTTTTGGGTTCAATCCGAAAAACATTGAGCTCCTCACAGATGAGCCTGGCTCTTCATCACCTATGCCTACTGGTTCCAACATTAAGCAGGCATTAGCTAGCATGATTGATCAAGCTGAAACAGGGGATGTGCTTTATTTTCATTATAGTGGACATGGAACAAGGTTCCCTTCAGAGAAACTTGGCCACCCCTACCACCCCTACCGCTATGAGGAAGCAATTGTGCCTTGTGACTTGGTTTGTCTAACTTTCCTCTTAAACATCCTGCAAACCACACAGGAAAAGTATGCACTTGAGAGTTTTTGGTTTTAGGCCTATTCAGAGAAGAAATAGAGACAGAACTACCTATAATAAAAATAGGGCAGTCGTCGGGATTTAGAATTCGCGCCCCAACCACAGGATCTGGCACCCCAACCATTTTAAAAAAATGTCAGAAGTGCCCTTAGTTTGAGATTTTGAGTTTCGAATAAGTTCGAGAGTTTAAGTATCGAATCAGTGTAAGAGTTTAATATGAGAGTTTCAAATGAGAGTTTGGTCAGAGATTATGATTCCCTTAGTTCGAGATTTTAAGTTTCGAATCAATTCGAGAGTTTAATTTGAGAGTTTCAAAATGAAAATAACGGGGGTAAACCCCATGGTCTGTTCTAATAATGAAACGATCTGGGAAATTAACTTTCGGAACGGTCCGACATTGTATATCCCAGAAAAAAAACACGGAGGGACATTTAAGGATTTCCCCACTATTAAGTGGGGTGGCATATCTAGTGCTTGGGATGCGAATTCTAAGTCCCGCAGTCGTCCCCTCATGAGAAGAATTTTCTTAATAAAATAATATTTGAGTGTTGTATTTATACATATAACAAAAGTCTGAGGTTGGCTATATGGATAACTTGATCCATGTTAAAGATACAGTCAATTTTACATTGGTTATCGCAAGGCTAACACCATCTTCCTCCTTTGTCCCCTTAAAAGATGTACTTTGCTTCCTCTAATTAGTTATTATTGATTCTGCTTAATATATACTAAATTTTCGCCTCCTTATCCCTTTTTTCTGGTTCTGTCCGATTAGCTCCTCTGCTCTACTTTATCCATGTAACTTTGGCACTACACTGGTTGACAAGTGTTTATTCTAAATTAGGCTTGACATCTTCTTTATGGGTTTCTTGACCTTTAGTAATAGTTTTAACTTTTAACCTACAATAAGATTCACCTGTCAAGTTCCTACTAAACAAATTGTTTAGTGCATGTCACTTGTCAATTAAAGTGTTCATAATTTTACTCTTAAGCTCAAGATTAAAATTAAAAATATTGTGTGATAAATGATACTCTCACGCATTAAAATCTTTTATCCTTAAATTATGTCTCATTTTTGTCTCATAAATAAAATTGACATGTTAATTAAAAATCATCATACAAGTTTGTAAGTGCCTCCACTCATCTTTTTTAACCGATATGACAAGATTTTATTAGTAGGATAGGCAATTAAGACACAATTTAGGTACAACCCTTTCTTACCAAGATTTGATATATAACTAATGCTTTAACTTCTATTGTCATACTACATAGATTTGGACTTCACTTCAGGCAACTGGTGAACAAGCTGCCAAAGGGAACAAGCCTCACAATTCTCTCAGACTCATGCTATAGTGGTGGCCTCATTGACAAAGAGAAGGAACAAACTGGACCATCTTCACTGGTTCATAAAAATAACTCATCATTGAAACTCACTAACACCCCCAAGACAATCCCTTTTGAGTCCATACTTCAACACCTCTCATCACTAACAAACATAGACACCACAAATATTGGAACCCATCTGCTAGAATTCTTCGGCTTCGAAGCCAGTTCGAGGTTTCAGCTCCCTTCGCGTGATCTTGATTTGTTGAACTTGAACCAACCACTGAGGCATGATGAGAGGATTCTGTTGAGTGGTTGCCAAGCTGATGAGACCTCTGCAGACATTAAGCTGAATGCGAGTGGCGGAAAGGCGTATGGAGCATTTAGCAATGCGGTTCAGATGGTGTTGAAGGAGAACCCGGGTCAGCTGAGCAATAGAGAAGTTGTGATGAAGGCCAGGAATTTGCTGCAAACACAGGGAATTGTGCAGCATCCTTGCCTCTATTGCAGTGATGAGAATGCTAATGTTGCCTTCTTGCGACAACATCAGAACTCAGATTTATGAAATGTGTGTCTGTGAAGAATTTGATGTGTGAAACATTGGAGAAGTGATTGCTGAAATCAAGACTCTCAACTCTCAAGTCCTCCTAGCACTATGTTATTTATTATTGTACTATTGTGTGAATTTTATGTTTTTTTTAAAGAGAATTTTATGTGCTGCAAACACAGGGAGTATTAATTCTTGAGCCAAACATGTTCTGATGAGATTTAAATTCATTTTTTGGTTAGGTCTCACAATACCTCATGCGTTTATATTATTTTATTTCCTCGTAATTTTAATTAAAATTTAATTATTAATTCAATACAATCATGGTAAGCGAATATGATATGGTTTTCCCGTAAAAAAAATAATATGGTTTGAACCATTTATATATATTCTAATTTTTTTTCCAACGGATATATTTGGTTTTTAAATGGTGTGTGAAAAACTTAATCAACTCCTGAAGTGTCTACTACAGTACTTTTGAACTCGTAAGCTATGAATCTTCCGGATTCATATTTTAAAATTTTCACTACAGTAATTCTGAACTCGTAAACTATGAATCTTCCGAATTCATATAATTTTTCTAAAAAAAATCCACTAGTGTGCTTCTGAACTCGTAGGTCATGAATTTTTAGGAATCATCTTAAAAATTGCAATACGATACTTTTGGACTCACATACCATTAATCAATATAAAAATAAAGTATTTGAAGAAGAAGAAGAAAGAAAGAAAAAAATTATATTAAATTATAACCTCCACGTGGATGTGGTACTTCTCGCTTAATGGGTATTGACAGATTCTTGAGATGAGAACTATCGTGCCGATAACGTGTTATGAATAAGGAGTAAGCAAGTAAATAAGAGAGGATAAGAAAGGAATAAGAGATAGAGAAATAATGTGATGAGGATTCTCTCCTAGGTGGAACCCCCTTGTATTTATAATATTATTTCAGAAGTGTTGAACAAGTATACATATGGGCTTGACCCATGGACTCCTAACACCTAACCTGATGGGCTTCCAATTATTCTTAACAATAACATCCATTTTTTTGAAAAAAAAAAGTAAAACGGTGATGTGTCAACATTTTGAAATGGTAACAGAAGCATTTAAATAACATTATATTTTAGAAATAATTGTGAAAATCAAGCATGATTTCATTTGTAAAAATATAAATTGTTTACAAATGAACAAAACCCTAAATTCATTTGTGATGGAAACCATCAAGTCATTTCTTTCTCTCTCACGCCTCCACTTCCCTTTTCTTTCTCACGCCTCCCTTCTCTCTGTTTCACCTTCTTCCTTCTCATAAACAATCCGAAAGAAAACTCTTCTTCCTACTAACCTTCTCTCCCGCCATCACATGTGTCTCATCACCGCATTCCTCTCCTGCATCTCAACACAAAGCCTCAACCTTTCTCAAAAAAAAAAGTTCAACTTTTCTCCCTCTCTGGTCCTTCTCCTCTCAATTTCCAACCTAGGAGTGAATCAGAGCATGTGGCCACCAGATCAGAGCTTTCATCCACCAGATCTGATCTTTCATCCATCGGATCGGAGTTTCCAACCTCCTCCATCTCAACACAAAGCCTCAACCCTTCTCTAACAAAAAAGTTCAACCTTTCTCCCTCTCTCGTCCTTCTCCTCTCAATTTCCTACCTTGGAGGGAATCAGAGCATGCGGCCACCAAATCGGAGTTTTCATCTACCAGATCTGAGCTTTCATCCTTTGGATCGGAATTCCAACCTCCTCCATCTCAACACAAAGCCTCAATCTTTCTCAAACAAAAAGTTCAACCTTTCTCCCTCTATGGTCCTTATCTTCTCAATTTCCAACCTTGGAGTGAATCGGAGCATGCAGCCACCAGATCAGAGCTTTCATCCTCCAGATCTGATCTTTCATCCATCGGATCGAAGTTTCCAACCACCAGCAAGGAGTTTCCAGCCCTCGATCGCTGCAACGTGTGACATGCAAAAAGACATCACTACTATCATCAGCATCTGCGTCGCCGAGATTGGAGGATTCGTGGGGGATCACGAGTGGAGCCACAAGATATAGACGAAGTGAATATGGATTGTTGTGAAGAATGGAAAGTGCCCATTCCATGGTAAGATGAAGATTCTAGGCTAGTTTTTCATTTATTTATGTACTTTCTTGATGAGTCCTTGTTCATAAATCTTTTGTCTGGATGTTTGGTGTCTTTTCTGAGTAATATTGGTGTATGTTCTTCAAATTTTCAATTCATGTTCATCATTTGTCTCTCTTGTTTTAACAATAAATCATGTATTGCATGAGAGAAAAAATCATAATTTTAAATTTACGAACCAATTCTAAAATCGTTGCTTCAAGCAATGACACCTCATTTTGCTCCAACAGGAACTATAAAATAAGCAATGGTTCTTAACACAAGCAGCTTGGGAAAGCAACTGTGTTGGATATACCCATCATCGGTAAGTGGATATTATTTTTGTTGAGATTTCTTTATTTTTATGTTAGTTATATGGTTAATTATGAAGGTTTTGTGTTAACATAAGGTATTCGATAAGACCTAATGTTGGTTGAAACGACATCGTATTTGTGTATGCAGACATGATGGAGACATGATGGGGTTGTTGACATCCATTTCTAGTGAGAGAACATATCTGTGTGACCACGCCAGTGTTGTTAGAGGTTAGTAATGAGAAGTATTTCTATGTTTTTTTCATACATTTGACATGTATTATTTTTTGTGATATTGGTCCTTTATGCAAAAATCTCAGTGATTTTTTTTACTCTCATTTTATTTAAACAAAGAAAAGCTTGAGTGTGTTGTGTTTGGAGATTATGTCCAAATTGTTACTGGTTATCTTACTTCCCATTCTATAGAAATTCTATCGTTTTTTTAGCTTGCAAAACTGAAGACTTTCAGAGTGTTAAATGATAGATTACAATTTGTTATTTTTTCCAAAATCCTTCCATGTTTGCATTACTAATTAGTAATTACTAATATTACTAATTAGTAATGCATTAGTAACCAGGATCTCTTTTCTACATTTGTGAAGAATATGAGAAATTTGAACACAAAATAATGAAGTCATGTGACATTTTAAAAAGTTATATGACATTTTTAATTAATTATGTGACAATTACATGATAATTAAATTCTTTTAATCTTAACCGTTTATAATTAGAACTAATGACTCATTATGACTCATCTCACCCTCACTTAAAAGTTTCATTCTCACATGATACATCTTCCATAAGTAGTCATGTCACCTTAATTTGTCTATGTTTGAGAGTCTTTTTAAATGCACAAAACAACTTAAGCTACTAAGTCCAAAACACAAGACTTCGCGGGCAAATCTGTGTTTCTCCACTCTTCCCACAAATTTTTTCAACAGTTTCTATTAGCTCATTTCTTCTTTGTTCTGAGTAATAATATATACACACTTCTTCTTTTAAATACTTCATCTATTTTTGTTTCTTCCTCTCTGATCTTATCATTTATCACATCTCATACTTTCTCTCTCTTACTTTTTCTTTTCTTCATATCTCTCTCATCCTTCACCTCCTTCCACCTCAAAATGAGGTGTGAAGAAAACATCTTCTGTTTGTTCTGCAATGTTCGCTTTCTTCTCTTTAATCTCGTCCTCAATTAACCATATTTCCTCTGCTATGCTCGCTTATCTTTTCCTTTTATTTTCTCTCAAGCTTCAATTAATGGTGGAAGTTTCTTTCCAACTTTATGTCTGCCATGTTTTTTTTCTAGGTTTTTTTTCATGTTTCTTTCAATGATTCCCTGTATTTTAGCTTGTTTCAAGTGTTTTTTATGCCAAATTAAAATCAATTGTTTTCTTTTTCATTCATTTTTTTAATGTTTTAAATTTTTTTTTGGGTGCTTGTTTGATTGTTGACCAAGTTTAGTACTAGGCAGAGGTAGAGAAAGATGGAGAACCCTTGGTTTTATCATCAACTAAGAGGTTTCAAAGTTTTTATTGCATTACAGTTTTTTTAGAAAAATTCATCAATGAATGAATGGGTGGTATTTTCAATCGGCTCTTAGTTACCAAAAACCTATCTGATCCTTAGGCTAGTAGAAAATGGTGTTAGAATGTATCTTTGCGCAAATACAATTGCATGTGAGTTTCTGATTGAGCACGTTTGTATGTGAATTACTGGTTGGCCGAGAATGTAAAAAATCATTACACTGTGAATGCATGTAACTTTTTCTCATAATTTAGTTATATAATTTATCTACCATATAAATGCCTCAGATATAGAATGAAGTACAAAGATCTATTCTTTTAGCTGGTATTCGAATCAATACCATGTCAGAAAAAAGAATGTCCAATAGATAACATTTTTATTATAGTTTATGTAACATGAGAAAAAAATTGACACTTATTATTGTTTTGAACACTTATTAGTTTTTTCTTTTACTTTTTTCTGCATTCAGTCAATTTTTTTTTTCTTTCAAAAACAAGTTGACTCAATGCAGAAAGAAAGTAAAAAAAAAAAACTAATAAGTGTTTAAAACAATAATAAGTGTCAAATTTTTTCTCGTTACATAAGCTATTCTTTCAAAAAAAAAAAGTTGACTCAATGCAGAAAAAGTAAAAAAAAAAAATACATTCTACTATTTCTCTGATCTTTTCAAATTTTAATAATTTGAAAATAATTTTTCTTTAATTTTAGAAATTATTAGATCAAAAATATTAATATAATGTACAGACTAAAGAAAAAAAAATACATAAGATTCAAAGTACATGGATAGTCATCGTCACATTTGTCTTAGTCTGATAGTCTTTTTTAATATAATGTATTAATTGTTGACCATGTTGAGCACCGAACATAGGTAGTGAAGTAAAAAAAATTTAATAAAATATTATATTGCAACAAAACTTTGAAACTATTTCATTGACGTTGAAACCAAGAATTTCCAATCTTTATGTTTCTCTGCCATTGTTCGGTGTTCAAGATGGTCAATAATCAAACCAGCTACCATAAAAAACAAGAACTAAAACATGAAAAAATGAAGGAGAAAAAGCATTTGATTTCAGCATGCATGTCGGATAAAAATCAATTGAAACAAGCAAAATCTAGAGAATAATTGGAGGAAACATGAATAAAAATCCAGAAAAAAAAAAATGTCTGACCATCTATATACATATGTAAATTAAGAAGACTTGAGTTTTTGCATGCATTAAATCATAAAGCTCTCATACTATTATATTAAATATATTAAAAAATAAAAAAAATTGAAAAAATAAAAAAATTGAAAATAATTTGAATTATAAAAAACTATTGAACTACTTATATTAATTAACAACATTCATAAACTTAAAATTGACTTGAACTTTACATTTGACAAATATTAAAAATTAAAATTAATAATAAAATAGTATTTATTCATAAATAATTTAGATGAAATACTTTTAAAATAATATATATATATATATATATCTACCAATGGGTAGTTGGTTCAAGTGATACATGTTTGATTCCCCTTAAGTAAGGTCTCGAGTTCGAGTCTTGTGGATGAAAAAATCTTCGCTCAAAGAGCAAGCCTCACCATGATGTGAATGTTTCCGACTCACACAGGATTGCCTCCGAAGGAGGACACCTGCCTTACACCAAAAAAATATCTATTTATATCTTCTATATATATACGTATGTAAAGCAGACTTGAAAGAATAGCATTAAACACATAAAGAAATAATAAATTTCTTTTGTATTAAATACATTAAATAAAAAAATTGAAAACTAAAATAAAAACTACATCCACTTTATTATTCATTATATTAATTATTAACTATTATTTGTTAAACCTTTCAATTTCTCATATTTAAAAGTAAATATTAAAATTTAAAACTTTTCAATTTCTCTTATATAAAATTAATTATTTAAATTTTAATAATTCTTTAAAATTTGAGGTGAATTTTTAAAAAATAGTAATAATTGAAATTGACTACCTTTACATTAAAGACAATAATATATTGTTAATAATAATTTGTTTATATTCTTTACTATTTATTAATAATAATTATAAACTAAAATTACTGTTAAAAGAATAGAAACAAATTATTATTAAAAATCTATTATTGTCATTAATATAAAGGTAGTCAATTTCAGTTATTATTATTTTTTAAAAGTTCACCTCAAGTTGTAATGACTAATTAAAATTTAAATAATTTAAGTATTTAATTTTCAAAAAGAGAAATTAAAAAGTTTTAAACTTTAATATTTACTTTTAAATATGAGAAATTGAAAAGTTTAAAAATTAATATAATGAATAATAAAGTTTAATTTTATTTTAGTTTACAATTTTTATATTTAATGTATTTAATGCAAAATAAATTTATTATTTCTTTATGTGTTTAATGTTATTCTTTCAAGTCTCCTTTACATATGTATATAGATATAGATAGATATAAATAGATATTTTTTTGGTGTAAGGCAGGTGTCCTCCTTCGGAGGTAATCCTGTTCGAGTCGGGAACATCCACATCATGGTGAGGCTTGCTATTCGAGCGAAGATTTTTCCACCCACAAACTCGAACCCGAGACCTTACTTAAGGGGTATCAAGCATGTACCACTTGAACCAACTACCCGTTGTAGATATAAATAGATATATATATATATATATATATATATATATATATATATATATATAATTTTTATTTTTAAAGTATTTCAAATTTTATATTTAATGTATTTAATACAAATTAAATTTATTATTTATTTATGTATTTAATGTTATTGTTCAAATGTGCTTTATTTATATATATATATATATTAGTAGGTAGTCGAATAGACTATTAACTTAAGAAATTTTACTAAGCTTTTAATTTTATTATTATTAAAGGTAATAATACAAAGAAAATATTTTATTATTTAATGTATTTAATGTAAAGGAGTTCAAAAATTAAGGTCTCCTTTACATATGTATATAGAAGATTAATGGCTTAAATATGGTCGGGGTCCGTAACATTATAAGAGGAATCACATTAGGCCCCTGGAAACTTTTCCTTTGAAATGTCATTCTTCAATTTTTTTCAATCACATTTATGTGTTTTACCATGATGTGGCACTAATTTTTCACGGTCAACATTTCTGCTTGGAATTGTTTTTTATTTTTAATGCAGATGTGTCATGAATTTACCCAATCATCATTTCCATGTCACATAATTAATACTTATTTGATGACTTAATTAAAATTACTAATTAAAAAGTAAAAATTGCAAAATTTCATCTTCTTTAACAAAGATTTACAGAAACATTTTCACCCCTCCATCTTCATCCCCATGTTCTTCATCTTCTTCAAGCAATATGAACACCCACCAACACAAACTCATAAATGAAAATCAACACTCACTATAAAAAAAAACTTAGATGCTTAACGGGCCAGCAGTTCGCGAAGCTTGGAGCGAGTGCAGACCCGCCGGGACTGCAGATTTGGCATGAACCTTGTTTTGAAGTCCAACCACTTCTTCTTAGGGATGAGTTAGCTCTGTAGTTTTCTGTTTTGTTTAATTTTCCGCTGTCCCAAAAAAAAATCAAATTTCATTTTTCATAACAAAATTAAGGCTAAAACACTCACTCAAACTTCAACGAAACAAACATAATAAAAAAATGTTCTTGACTAATAATAGTAATGGGTTTTCTTCTTCTCTGCCAAAGTCCAAATCTTGAAATGGCATCCTTCCTTTAGGCAGTGAGAAGGAAATCCTTTTGATTTTCACTGGAATTGCATGTCATGGTTCCATAATCTTCTTGCTCCACTGATAAAATTTGAAACCCGGAGCAAACTAGACCTAGAAATCTAAAAATCCCATACAACCTAGATCATAATAAACGAAGATCTGCCGCAAAATCAAAGATCCCCCCCCCCCCCCCACAAACAAAGGATCTATCGTGGATACAACTCAAATTTGTCGCACTCCTCCATCGCCCTCCACAAAATCATATCCGTCGCATAAACAAGCAAAAGATCTTATGCAGTGAATCTCTCCCAGCCTCCCTAAACCAGAATGAACATCACACGAACTCAGGGTGTTCTGATGAGCATGTGAGTTATTTGTCAATGTTTAAACATTTTTCATGTGGGTTCCTTCATGAGCATCGATCTGCTGGGTACCATTTAGGTTTCACTTTAAGTTCAAATGAGAACAAGGGAGAAGAAGACGAAGAGTTGGATGAATGGAAAGAGAGAAAAGGAGACGATGGTAGCTTTGTGGATTTTTCCTAGGTTAAATAAGGCTTGTTTTAATTATATTTTTTTAATTTTTAATTAGTTTAGGTTTGGAATTACTGAATTAGTGTTTGGAGTTAATTATGTAGGTGTTTTGGGGTTAATTTAGGATTAAATGTGTGTGTGTGTTTTTTTTTTTGAAAGAAAATGTGTGTTAATTAGATGTGGAAAATATGTAATTTAAAGAAAAACGAAAAAAGGATATTAGTATTAATTATATGATGACTTAATTAAATTCTAAGTACATGAAAATATAAAAGTCATGTGGAAATGACATGAAAATGCTGACTGTGAAAAATTAGTGCCACATCATGATAAAACACATGCTGGACCCAATTTGATCAAAAAGAAATTTGGAGGGATGACATTTCAAGGAAAAAATTTCGGGGACCCAATGTGATTCTTCTGATAATGTCAGGGACCCCGACCATAGTTAAGTCTTAATTAATTAAAGGGCTTAAATGCACTTTTGGACCCCCAAGTTTTCATTGTTTGCGACTGTTGACCCTGATCTTATTTTTTTACGAACCTAGACCCTGATCTTTCAAAACGTTGCACCGTTTACCCTTCCATTCAAATTCGTCTAAAACTTGACGGAACCCACTTACCTGGAATTCCACGTGGATAAAAGGGGGATTTAAAAAAAGTTAAAACCAAAAAATTACTCACGTGACATGCGCGTGCTACAGCAAATTTGGGGAGCTATAGCATGCGCATGTCACGTGAGTTATTTTTTTGTTTTAATTTTTTTTAAATCCCCCTTTTATCCACGTGGAATTCCAGGTAAGCGGGTTCCGTCAAGTTTTAGACGGATTTGGACGGAAGGGTAAACAATGCAACGTTTTAAAAGATTAGGGTCTCGGTTCGTAGAAAAATAAAATCAGGGTCAACAATCACAAAAAATGTAAATTTGGGGGTCCAAAAGTGCATTTAAGTCATTATTAAATTATGTTGATATTTTTATTGTAATAATTATCAAAAACTAAGAAAAGAATATCATTCTTTTCAAATTATTAAACTTATTTATTTATTAATTAGCAAATTCAGAGAAGGAATTTTTTGAACTTTTTTCTTCATTGGGAAATTTCATTGATACAGTAATAAATGTCATTTTTTAATTATTTTTTTAGTTACATAAATTATTATAAAAATGGTTGTTTTTTTCATATTGGACATCTTAATTATTTTCTCTAAATGAGATTTCAAAGCATGAGACCATGCTATCAATGAGTCAATATCGAAGACCACCATGAGGTTTAGACACACATTTTGACCCATAAACCTAATGTCTCAAAATTTTGGATAAAGATGCGGTGTTTAGATTTCTTGATGGTATTCAGTATTAGCACATTGATGCATGTCATGCTTTGGAATACCCTACCTAAAAAACTCATCCAAAATAAAATGTATTATTCCCTCCGTCCCCATTTATAAGTCACTCTCACCTAATTCTCTAGGATTAAGAAAAGAAGTTGCTAGCATTAAATTTGTAAAAAGTTTTATTGAGTTTCCTAGATTACCCATCAACTTCTCTCTCCAAATTAATTTCTTTTTAAAATTATATTATCTCTTTCATATTAAATATGAGGGTAAGTTTGTAAAAAATTATTAAATGCAGCATTGGTATTATAAAGTGACTTATATTTTGGGACTAAAAAAACTCTCAAAAAATGACTTATATATAGGGATGGAGAGATTATAATGTTATGCAAAGAGCCACCTCGTCAGTAACCCGTTTAGTTGTAAGATTTTTGGGTCAGTTAAAATATTATTAGGCCTTATGGTCTTTTAGACAGGTTGGAACAAAGTTATATAATGAGTTTCATGCATATTAGGATTCCTATATCGCCCATCTCTCTAATGGACAGTGGTCATGATTTACATTTCCTTGTGAGAGAGTCTTCTCTGCCACTTTTTCCTTCTCTTGGGAGACAGTCATTGAGATCCCGTGCAACAAAACATACCTCCCTTACTTCCCTCAACCACTCCTTCATAAATCACACCACTGCCTCGCCTAACAACACTCCATTTATCCATTAAACACAAAACTCAATCAAAATTAGGTACCACAAACATAATTAACAGAGATAATTAATTACCTAATTAATACCAATTTTTTTTGTTACCCTCCCCATTTCTTCTTTTACTAAAAAGAAAAAAAAAAGATGAAAAGAGAAAAGAAACCGAACCATAATAATTAGCATTGCACTTAAGACGTAATGATTAGCTAACTTCACCGCATAATTATGAGGTCAGAGGTTAGATTCTCGTTCATGGAAGGATCACATATTGTGATAAGCTATTTACTGCTTAATACGAGTTCCTGCGGCGAGAAAATTAATCATTGCTGTCGGCGGTGGATATTTTTACTTCACCATGATAATTAACATTCCACGTGCATTTTGCTTTAATTCGTGATAACCGTTACTCTTCTCACACCATAACCAACCCAACACAAAACAAACACACACTGATAGAGAAAAAGAGAAAGCGAAAATTAAAGAGAAAGTGAAATGAAGAGACAAAGCAGCGCCGTGACGCCGTCGTCGTCACGGCGAGAGAACACGCCGGAGAATTTCCACGGCAAGACAATCGGCTGCATGTCCGGCATTCTCCACCTCATCTCCAGCTCCCACTCCCGCCGCACTCGCCGCTTCCTCACCTTCGGTCCGTTCCGCATTTTCCCGGGCCCACACGATAACATTTTCTGTTTGTTTCCTGAGAAAATTTCAACCACGTTGCAATCTAATTCATTCTTTTCTTTTGTCATTATTCTCAGGTAAGAGGCAGAATAAGAATCACGGTGTTTCCGCTTCCCCTTCCACCGCCAATTCGCCACCGGAAAAAGTAAAAGAGGAGATAACCACCACCGCCACCGCCGCCGCGTGCAATGCGAAACTGTCGTCTGAGGTACCACGTAGCCCGACGCTACCGGCGGAGATTCGTCTCTCGAGTCCGGCGAAGGCGACTGAGAGCCTTACGGAGGCGCCGGCGCTAGTGGCGAGGCTGATGGGGCTGGAGGCGGTTCCGGCGTCTCCCGATTCGGTGGCGGAGAAGAGGCGGAAGCTTTTGGGCGCGCTGCAGAGGTGCGACGATGATCTCAAGGCGCTGAAGAAGATCATCGAGGCTGTGCGGTCTTCTGATCCGCCTTCGCCGGCGGCTGTTTCGCGAAGCGACGGTGGCTTCGGGGATAAAGTGAGAACGGTTACGGAGGTGAAGTTGGTTACCGGCGAGCAACAGCAACCGAGTCCGGTGTCAGTGCTTGACGAGTTCACTCGTTCGCCACTCAGTCCTAACTGCCACTCCGGGCGGCATTCCTTCGGTCAGTTCGGTGAGTTCTTCTCTCCGTCAACCATCAAAATTATCACCGTTTATTATTTTTCATTTATTGTTGGATTTTTAATTTGCTTTTTAAATGGTTCTTCAATTTCAATAAATATGGTGGATAGAATCGAAAGTGTGTTTTAATAACCTATACAAATTATATATGGTGACTATCCTCATTATATTTAAATTTTCTTATATCTATAATCTATAATATGTACATGCAAATTTTTCCCCACATGAAGCTTAATTTTAATTTTAATTACATTATCAACATGGACATGTATAATATATGAAGTGTTGTGTTTGCTCCTTTCACAGGGATGAAATCTGTAGATAATGATACACTTATGACTTATCTTGTTAAATTTGCACACTTAATCACCCTATTTTGTTAGCTAGCTAGTTTAATTTAATTTTTAATTTAAATACTCTACTGAGTCAATCATGTTTGACTCGAGTGTTGTAAATACTAAATGTTTCTCCAATAGTGTCTTTTTAAACTTTCGATCCTAATAGTTCAAACAGTCACTTTTAATAACTGTCACCAACATAGGTTTTGCGAGTGTTTCATAAGTCATGTTATATGCATTAGAAAGAGGTTTTTGTCTTGATCAATGATATGATTAGATGAGCTAATTACGTTTCTCTTTCTTTTTTAACTTTCTGAACTGATCTATCATCTTTCAAAAGTATTTTATTTTCTCCCTTGATGAGTTTGGTACGAAATGACTAAAGTATAAAAGGAGAGCAGGAATGGGGCACAGTTAAATTAACTTGCTTTTTACATTTGGGATGAATAGCAAAATTGCTTTTAGTTTTCTTTATGTTTGGGATTAGTAGTAGATTATTGACTAAAGTAAACAAGTAAATCATTATTAAATTCATTTGTGCAAGTGACATATCACATATATGCCGATGGAAACTGGAAAGATGGCTTTTGTGTTTTTGTCCATAGGGAAAAAAACATAGTTGTCATTTTTATGAATTTCTTTTTTTCAATCCTTAAGCAAGAAAGATGTGTAGTTTGTGATTGACTTTGATGATGTAGGAGTTACTTAACTTACCCATGAAGTGGAGAGGCACAATAATCTTTGATGGAAGAGCACATGCTCCCTCTGTCCATGATTTTTAGGATTCCAAGTTTAAAATCATAACTTGTTCTACTCCACACCATCATGACAATCATAGTGGCAGACAAATTAATTCCCCCCTGCTCCCTGCAATCATCTTGACCCAATTTAATTAACTTGGTGATTTACAGATATCTAGTATGAAGACAAGAAATTCTTCTTAATATATTAGTATTTTCATATGCAATCATCCAGAACTATATCTTTTGCCTAAGCTGAGGTCTCAAATTGATTCCTAGTGAATGTATATTTATTAAATACTTGATAGGAAGAGTTTTTTCGTCCATATAAATCATACCCAACTTGAATATAATTGTCTTATTGTCTTAGTTGATGATAGATTTGGTTTAAAAAAATTATATGTTTCTCAATAGAAATCAAAATTAAAGAGAGCCCCAATTACCCTTAATTTCGTTATGGTACAAACCAAAACAAAACAAGAAACTAATGAATCGTGGTACTTTGGTGGTTGGATCTTGGACCACAATTTGTCCTCTACAGGGACTTACTCATTTCATGAGGCAGTCAAAAGAAGTTCAAAAGAAAAATAAAGAGGGAGAGAGAGAAAAGAAGAAACCAAACTTTGAAGCTTTACCTGCCACTGGCCATGCAGAAACCCCACTTTTTCAGAGTTTTGTTAATATTTTACCCCACCACTACCTCCCTTCCCCAACAACCAAGAGCCTTGTTGCTCGCCTGCACTCTGCAACATTGCAGGTAGATTCATGCGTGTGGTGACTTGAATAAGACACTGTCGTTGGCTCATTGTGTTTTTTGGAAGGAACAGTATTAATTATCACTGTCACCATCTCCAATCATACATAGAAATGTTCATTAATTGTAGACTTGCCCAGTCTGAACATATTGCCCAAAGAAACTATGGAACAAAATTAAAAACTCAACAACAAAATACATCTATGAGAGTGATATGACGTACGTGTGTGTATATTGCCCAATTTTTTTATCAGCACAATATTAAAGTTTATTGCTGAATTGAAAACATTTTATCCCATTTCTGAGTTGGATTTATGTTTGCATAATGTGTCTGTTAGGCATCAATTGAAAAGTAAACAATGTAGATACCCACGGTGAGAAATGAAGAGAATATAGAGAAATAATCGATATGATAAGAAAAAAACGATAACGGGAAAATTCAGATGTATATGTGGTGTTTGTACTGTTTAGATATCCATAAATCATAAACTCATGCCATTTTTATGCACAGCGCGAATACAGCAACAACAGAAGCAGCAGCAGTTAGTGAAGAAGCCAGGAGAGGAAGAAATCATTAGCACATACATCTACGAGAGACTGACAAGCGAGTTGATAAGCAAGAAAGCCAACATTGATGAAGATCGTTCAGTAATGTGGAGCAACAAAGGCATGATAAAAAGTGTAGAGGAAGTGTGCAGGGATGTTGCTTGGGGAGAAAAGAGAGAGGTTGGAAGAATAGGGTTGGCTTTGCAGGATTATATCTACAGGGATTTGATTGAAGAGATTGTTAGAGATTTAGGATGCTTGTACACCTTGCCCACCTTGCCATTTGAGGCATGTAAGAGAAGACTCTGCTTCTAAACTATATTCATGGTCAAAATTATTCTGTTTTCTTTTTTTTCTTCCCTGAATCTGTTATATATCTCTATTAAACTTATATTGGCTTGCAAATTACATTTGATTTAGCAGGTTATTCATGAAACACAATGTACAATTTACTAATTTATTTATGAATACTACTTTGATTTAAATTTATTTACTTTTGAGAAAAAGGCAGTCACACTACATATCGTAACCATAATAAGGTGAAGTGGGATGTTGTTTGTAGTGCGAAGGAGCAAGGGAGCCTTGGGTTTCGGAGAATGTTTGATTTCAATCAAGCTATGTTTGGTTTCGGAAATCCCCCTTTCTTCCTTGCAGGTTTACTCAAGAGGTCCTTTCTGCTCGAGTTCCTGACCCAGCGAGAGGTAGCGACGTAGTGTTGTGGGTTGGCACCCATTCCGCCACGTTCTCAACGAAGACGCCGTATGACATGATAGTAGCGACGCCGACAAGGAATCAGACATTTAGGGACTGGAAACGGCTGTGGTGTGTCGAAGCTCCCCAACGCGTGCGTACCTTCATGTGGAAACTAATGAATGATGGGGTTTTGACAAAATCATGCAGGTTTTTGAGGAACATGACAAATTCGAGTTTTGCCCACTATGCGATATCATAGAGAAGTCTTCGATCCATCTTTTCCATGATTGCAGTGTTTTTAACCCCTTTTGGCAGACGTTTAGTGGAAGAGGGGTTGATGATGACTACTTCAGGCTAGAGTTTGAGACTTGGGTCCATCGTAACCTATGTGGCTCTGATACTGCTGCTACAATGTTGAATTGGCCAACCTTCTTCGCGGCGTCCCTTTGGGCCATATGGAGATTGTGAAACGATTGGGTTTGGGTCATGATCAGTTCCATAGGGGAGGTGGACGATGCTTTCCCTACTTCAGCCACTACGAATAACGTGTTCTCCATCAGCAGATAACAGAGCTAGAATTCGCACCAGACAAGATGAAGTGGGATGTTGTTTGGGTCAAGATTACAATACTCCACTAGCGGGTGATGAACTTCAAAATTGAAGACGTGGGCGTTCTTTGCTAAGCAATCAGCTACCATATTTGCTTCTCAAGGAATGAGATCAAAAGTGACCTTCATACCATGGGGAATACACCGCCGAATGTGCAAAACAATTTCACAGTAAGGAGATATAAGGGATCCAGTGGACGTCACAACAACATGAACTTCAGCTGAGTGTTTCGATGATCACATGGGGATGGGCTCTCTGAACCACGATGCCCACTGCTATCCTGATTGCCCACAGCTTTGCAAGGAGAGATTTGAAGAGCCTAACAGACGACAAAATCCCTGGACCCAATTTCTATCACAGTCCCGAAGCACTCCTCCACAACCTGCCTCCCTTGTTTTCCAAACGGAATCGTCAACTTTGAATTTCAAGGCACCCACCGGCGGTAGCAGCCAATTCAAACTAGCACTACTACTGGGGCCTGTACCCATGAACACCGTATTGGCCTTTAAGTCATCAAAGGAAACAGATAACGCCATAGCAATCACAGTCGTAGCCTCCCATTGCATATGCTCAAAGATGACTGAATTACGCATCCTCTAAATACTCCATCGCCAGTTCATACGTTGAACTCTTGGAATAATTTCCAGAAGCAGTCAAGCTCCAAACCAGTTTATCCTAAGAAGCAGTACACGAGGGGGGGGGGGGGGGGGGGACAGATGAGCAGATCTCCTGAACGTGCACAACTGGGAGTAGCCCATTAAAACGGTTCACACGCTAGGTTCCATCTATATTCACGAAATCAGCAACAACTGCATTAGATAAGTATGGAGGCACCATGTCAACATCCACCTGTGAGAGAATAATACCATAGGGAAGCCACTGATCATGCCAGATTCGAGCACTCTGACCATTCACTACCACCCAGCGCAGCCCATCAACAAACAGGTCCCAAGTTTGACAAATACCTTGCCAAATTAAAGAAGCAGAGTGTTTAGTTTTCACCTGAGGGAGAGGATGATTCTCACACCCATATTTAGCACGAATAACACGAGCCCATAATGATTCCGGCTCATGAACAAGGCCCCAATTTATTTTCATAAAGAGGAAATGATTTGGAGACAGAAATCTCGTTGCATGTGTACTGCATGTAATTATATTATACACGTGTGAGTCAAATTAAGCACGTGTTATGTGTTATTTAGATTCAGTTAGAGTCGGTTAGTGTTTAGTTACAATTAGTTACAGAGTTTGTTAGTGGTTTAGAGGGTTTGTTAGAGTTTTCTTTTGCTCTCAACTTCTGTATATAAAGAACTTTGATCAATGAAAAGAATCACTACTTCAGAAATTAACAAATCACTTTCTATAATGTGGGTTAAGCATGACGACAGGAATACTCGTTTCTTTCATGCCTCAACGAAGATACGAAGGAAGATGAATAAAATTGAAGTTCTTTCACTAGAAAATGGTGAGCAAGTTACTTATATTGATATTCTAAAAAACATGTTTGTTGATTTTTTCAGGGAATTGCACTCTGCTTCTGACCAGGTGCAACCTCTCGCTAGTTGCAATTTTTTCCGGTAGGCAAAATGAGTGTATGGTTGATGATAAAGTTTTTTTTTTGAAAGGGATGATAAAGTTACTTTCAAAATAAATTTATTTTAAAGAATAATAGAATGTGTAAGTAGTATAAAATTTATGAAATAAGTGTGTAAAAATCAATTCTTATGATAATATATAAAGTGGGCACTTAAAAGGTAGTCTTCACCTTTCCTCTTGTAACAAAAAAAAAAATATAGGCAGTCTTTGATCTAGCCCAATTTTTTTTTTTTTTATTCATCGGAAAACTATCTAGCCCAATTTGAAGCAAAGTAAATTTTTTAGATCAAATAAGTATCTAAAGTTTTTATATCAAATCAAATCTAATTAATTTTCTCCTTAAGTTACAGTTCAATCAAACAAATTTTCTTTTTTTCCTAACTTGTTAAATTTATACTTTTCTCAATTAAAATTAATTAAGACTTATTTTTTTAATATAAGCCCTTAAATTTTCCGATGTAAAAAAAACATAAGCCCTTAAGGCTGAGAGGATAAAAAGTGAATATGCAAAGTATTCAAAATAAAGTATTTATTATATTTAAATAAAGATTAATTTCTATGCACTGACAGTGTAAATAAGTTTTACACAATCATTCAATCACATCCCTTCATTTTGCTAGCTCATAATTAATTTTAAATCTAATCATATCTAAAATAGGAAATGAAAGGTTGTGATTGGTTGATTGTGTAAAAAAATTTACATAGTCAGTGCATAAAAATTAATCTCATTTAAATGTAAAAATTAGATTACTGCTGATTTTTATAATAATATTTTTTGGTTAAATTCAATTGAAAATACAATAAAAATCTACTTTTTGCAAAATTAGCCATAAGGCCAGCGTTAGCAAACGGTTTAACTTGTTTCCCAAAAAAATATTTTTTCACTCTTACACCTTAAATTTGAAATTTCATTTTTGGAACTAATAAATTATCTTATAGTCTCATTTTTCACGAATTAATCTCATGAAATTATCTCATAAAATAGAGACTAAAAATATTCAAATGACATTATATCACATTCTCAATATAAGTATATGAATTTCAAAAAAAAATATATATGAATTTTGCATATTAGTTAAATTAAACTAATTTCTTCTTTATGTAAAAAAAAAACTAATTTCTTCTTAATTAAGTATTCAATATAATATCATTTCAAAAAAAAGTATTCAATATAATATAATTCTACTTTCCTTATTTCATTTAATCAATGATTAAATTTTTTCAATTAAATATTAAGTTTAATGGACTTATTAATATAAGCCTAACATTTTTTTTAAGTAGGGAAAATAAACGACAAAACTACACTGTGACTCAGTCCGCCGACAAGAGGGCATGACCGCCTGAGAAGGGGACTCCAACTCAGTTACATGACACTATAATCTAGCTCCAAAACCTGCCAGACAATCCGTTTGAGCATTGCTTTCTCGAGAAACATGACAGATAGAAATCTCCCAGTTGCACGAGAGAAGAAGCTGAATATCCATCAAAGCACTGCCATATATTGATGAAAATCAAGCTTATTCTTACCAAGCGCATTCACCAACTCCAACAATCCACGCCACAAATGGCATTCTTCCAATTCTTACGCCAAAGAAAACGTAAGCCCAACACCAACGCTTGAATTTCAGCAAAAAAACAAAGGATCACCTCCCTGAGCACCAGCATAGAAGCCCCCTAACCAAGTACCTTCTGAATCCCGAATGTGACCGCCCATTCCCATTCGATGCTGACCCTCATGATAAGCACCGTCCCCCATCAAAGAGACACGCACACCCTGGCTTAGGTGCTTTCCACCTCATATGACTACGCAGAATCTGATCCATCAACAACCCCTTCCCTAGCCAACGATTATGCTCCTCCAAATCTCGCCTAACCGCATCACACACAAATTGAATGGTCCAGCTATTATCCCCCAAAACCTGCTCATTACGCCACTGCCAGAGCCTCCACACCACCGCCAGAAACAAAGAAACATGGGACCCTTGTAGCTTCCCTAGACCCAAGACTGAATTGTAGGCGCGAGAAACCCTGACCACGCTAAAGCGTTGAAGCGAATCCACACCTCCCTAGCATGCAGACAATCACGCAAGCAATGTAAAGAATCCCCCATCCCATGAGAGCATCGAACACAACTATATAGGAGAATTAGCAAGATGACACCGAAACCGGAGAGCATTGACTTGAATTGCATCATGAAGCACAAGCTAAGTGAACACTCGAATTTTTTCAGGAACACGAAGCTTCCACACCTTGCTCCAACTATGCACCAGCTGAGGACCCAACATTTAAGATAAGAAAGGAAGGATGAAAAGTATAAATTGGATAAGAAAGTATTTATGCACAATATAAAAATGTAATCGGTACAAAGGAGTTCATATGCAATAGTTCATGACTTTTTTTTTCCCTAATATTTACTCCTTGATTTTAAGGCAGAATGAAAGTTATCATCCTCTATTCAATATACAAAATTTACATCCAAGTATAGTTTTAAAGGATATCAAAGCTCGAGAATTCTCCTAAATAAAATTAAGTATGATGAGACGTATCATACGAGAATTTTTTTTATGTGAGAATAAAATCATGATTATTTGATCTAATTATTTATAGTCAAGTGACTAAAATAATTTAATGGGCATGTGACCACTTAAATGTAAAATAATCACATAACTTCACGTTTTAATCATTTTCAAAAAAAAAAACTTCACGTTTTAATCTGAATTATCGGTAATTAAATTAAACAGTTGTGATTTATTTCTTACACTCTCATATAAAAGATAATTCTTATAAGATACATGCCGACTAGCTATATAAGGGAAAAGGAAACAAAATAAGCCCGCAATCAACACTAAAAATTGCATTTCTAATATACACAAATAACTCAAACTAGAGAGTAGCGAACACAAAGAGAATGCATGGAGAACAATACAAAAGTTTACAACTTCAAAGTTTATGTTGTAATTAAAATTAATAAAGGGTCTCAATCCTCTCACATGACATGATCACATAGAATAAATACATAAAATGATCCAAATCGGTTTAACTAAGGGAGTTCGAGCATGCATCATTAAGATTGGTGTAGTAATGGTCGCTAGCTGATTAGCTATAATTTAACTAATCTACCAAAAAAAGGGCTATAATTTAACTAATTAAATTAGAAGCGGAATTAATAACTTTAATTTATATATATACACTTAATTATTGGTGCATCAGACAACCCCTTAATATATTGCACCATTCACTGTTGACTGACGATTAATAAATGTCGGTTTTAATTTCCTGATTTGTAACCTCAACGATAAGGACTAATTTTGAAAATATACCGTAAATGACAATTTTTTTTTGATGCATCGCCAAATAAATGACAATTATTTTTATGGAAATGAAAGTATATTTATATTGTATTAGAAATTTAAAATGCAATTTCTTTCCAAAAAAAAAACTAGTTTTTGCATTATTAAAATTAGCCGTAATGACAGTCTTGACGAGTTGTTTAGTAACTTCTTGTCAAGTTGTTTAACTTATAATGCTAAAAAAAAAATAAACTTGTTTAACTTCAGTCCCAATTCCCAGCATAATGAGTCTTTTTCATTCTTACAAAATAAATTTCTATTTTCATTTTTGGAACTCAAAAATTATATGTCTGATTTTTGGGCCCCCTTCCTTTTGTTTCGGCGTTGTTGTACTTGAATGCTATTAGCTAGTTTTTCTATTTTACTGTTAATTTTTCTCTTGTAACAAAAAATAATCTCGAGAAATTATCTCATAAAATACAGACTAGTAAAATATTCAAATGAAATAATCTCTCATTATAAGTATCTCAAATCACAGTATAAAATACTTTCTAAACTATGAAAATTATTTTGTTTAAATAATTTATCGTATTTTTACATTAGCAAAAGGAGTTCATATATAATAGGATATGACTTTAATTTTGGCCTAATATTCACTCCTTGATTTGACTTGACTGCAGAATGAAAATCATTACCCTCTAATCAATATACCCAATATACATCCCAATCCCAATATAAAATATTTTCTAAACTATGAAAATAATTTTGTTTAAATAATATATCGTATTTTTACATTAGCAAAAGGAGTTCATATATAATAGGATATGACTTTATTTTTGGCCTAATATTCACTCCTTGATTTGACTTGACAGCAGAATGAAAATCATTACCCTCTATTCAATATACCAAATTTACATCCCCCTATAAAATATTTTCTAAACTATGAAAATAATTTTGTTTAAATAATATATCGTATTTTTACATTAGCAAAAGGAGTTCATATATAATAGATATGACTTTATCTTTGGCCTAATATTCACTCCTTGACTTGACTGCAGAATGAAAACCATTACCCTTTATTCAATATACCAAATTTACATCTCAATATAGTTTTAAAGGATACCAAAGCTCACAAATTTCCCTAAATAAAAATATCATATCAGCCATCTATATAAGGGGAAAAGGGAAACAAAATATGCCTGCGATTAACTCTAAAAATGGCATTTCAAATTATAGAATTTGACAGCTAATAAAAAAACATAAAATACGCAAAAACTCAAACTGGAGTGTAGCAATCACAAAGAAAATTGATAACAGTTAATAACTTTAAAGTTTAAGAGACAAATCAAGCCCAGAAGGGTCAGGTTCTTCAACGTTGGACTGATGATGTTCACCAGTGGTAACCAGAGTTGACTTGTCCAGGGTTGTGTTTGACCTTGCAGCAGCATTTGCAGAAGATTCTCCAAATTGGAGAGTGGTTCCAGCAGTTCTACTACCCTCATCTTCTACCTTCAAAGGTGGTGGTGCACTAATTGAACCTCCATTTCCTAGAATCCCAACTCCAATATTTGGATTCAAACCAGGACCCATCCTCAATCTATCAAGAGAAGAAATGTTCAACATGTCTTGCATTGATGACCAAGCAGAAGCACCTTGACCAAACCTGAAGCCAGGTGGGGTGAGAGGATAGGCTGGCTTGTGAATCATGGAATCCCTCCTAATCCCAAGTGCTTTGCTATAAGATCCATAATAAGGGGATGTTGAGAGACTAGGATAAGTGTAATAAGGAAAATGAGGGTGGCAAAAAGCACCAGCGTTGTGAAGCTCTTGTCTACGCTTTGCAAGTGCGCGTTCAGGCTTGTGGGCATTCTGATGTCCTCCGAGGGCTTGTGACGAAGAAAACTGCCTCTTGCAAAAGTTACAAGAGAAAGTCTTCGATTCAGAGGTTTTCTCCTCGTCTCTGCCTTCACCGTCGTTGATGTCATTGTTATTAGCCCGGCTTGATGATGATGAACCCACCGCGGTTTTCCCCAAGTTGAAAAAATCAAGCTCTTGCACCGACCCACAAACAGAATCATCTTTGGAGAGATTCACGAAATCAAGAACATTCTGGGAACTTGATCCGTTGGAACCCTCCTCGTCTTCCTTCTCCTTCATTTTCAGCACCTTGTTGTTGTTGTTGTTGTCTTCATTTCGGACGCCTCCTTCTGAGGTGGCAGAGATGCTAGAACCTTCGGAGGCTGCCATGGTACACAGGAGAAGAAGTGATGAAGAGATGAGTTTGGAGTGGGTTTGATTGATGAAAAGAGGGGTATGAGCAATGTTATTCATTGAAGATTTGTATTAATAAGATCATATCTCACGAATAAGGAAAGAATCTCAGGCATTTGATATTATGTTATTTATTTGAATTTGAATTATCATGGCAAAGGATTGAAACAAGGTGACTAAGCTGGCACCGATTATTGCATGATCTTTGCCTAAACAAACATTCCCAAAATGGTTTTAACTCTAATGCAGTAAATAATATTAATTGGATGTAAGCGGTGTTAGTGTATCAGACTTTGTATGTAGTTCAAATTCTGAATTAAATATAATTGGAAGTCATTAACATAACATGATTGTCAATTTGGACTGGTAACTGAATCAAGGAGTTTCCTATTCTGTTGCTACCTATAAAATTATGGCAAATAACCATTAAAGCAATATATACTAATAATAATTAATAACAGTCAAAGCCCAATAAGAAATACCTTTTTTGAAAGGCGGGAATTGATTGTAGCAATAGCATCACCGCAGGATCTCATTGCAGCAGCTTTTGATTGAAAAATCTGTAAACCTATCCTAGTATAATAGAACGGGTGATATTTGAGGTTATAGAAGAGAAGGATAATTTCTTGTTCGACAAGTCAATAGTCAATAGTCAATATCAATAGAAAGAAAATATTGAAATATTCATATTCCTTGAACAGAAAATAATTATTTCATTTCTAATTACTAATCATAAAATAAGTAGATAGACCTCAAAGGTAATAGAAAGAAGATATTGAAATATTCATATAACAGAAATTAATTATTTCATTTCTAATTACTAATCATATAAAATAAGTTTTTTTTTTAGACAAAATGTTAGTTGTTAGTACATTAGTCTTTGTCAAAAAAAAAAGTAAATTAGTCACTCCTACCCTGGACCCTTCACCCTTCATCCCACCCAACCCTTATGTCCCCTAACTCTTACCACTTGAGCTAACCCTCGGGGACTAATCATAAAATAAGTAGATAGCCCTCAAAGGAAAGGAGATCACAGATTCTATAACTAAAAGAGCAGTAAAGAAACAGAATGGGACGTGGAGGACCATTGTCCTTCTGTAATTGCTCAAGGGATTGTAAAAAAAAACATGTATGACAGATTATAACCCTCAAATTAACTAGTCAAACGAAAGCATGAAAATACACTCTAGAACTGCCATGTTATTAGAATTTGGGAGGTCTAACTCTACCCCAAAGTTATCCTAGAGATGAGAATTGTCTTTTCATATATAAGGGCTGGTAACATCTGTAGTCAATGTGAGACTTCTCAAAACCTATCATGTCACTCTAGGATAAACTTTGATACTATATTAGAGTTTGGGAGGTCTAACCTAAAATTTAATTAAAAGATCAGGATTGTCTTCCTATATATGAGCTATCTTAGCCATATCTCTAGTCAATGTGAGACTTCTCAACATATGTCAACATAGAATCTCAATTTTTCACTACAGTGTCTCACTGCCTTAGAGAAGGATGCTACATAATTTAAAACATACGTTATATGAACAGAGAAAAATAGATTAACAAGTGCCTGATACTTCATTCATGACGCAGTAACAAAAATACCTGTTGAATATGTGGGGCAAACTTCTCCAGAGCTTGAGAATAAGGTAGGACAGCCTGGATTGCAGCAGAAGTTTCAGTTCTTGAAAATTATTGGTTAAGAATAAACATATAAGAAATTCACTAGAACAACAATTAGGTACTCACTCAGGCAGGATATCCAAGAAATGAGACATTCCAAGCACTGAACAGTCCCAGAAGCACCTGGTGCACTGACACAATGTTATTGAATGTGTCATCATGCAGTTAGAGAAACATTCTAATGCCAAATAAATAGATGTATAATCCTTGTTGGTGTGAATACTCACTACTCATTCTCCAACTACAAAAGAAGTTTATTGCTTCAAAGGAGGGAGTGGTTTTCAGACCATGAAAGCCAATATCACTTCTGGATTGGAAGAATTATTCATCAACCAAGGGTGAGCAAGCAATATGTGGGGAGAGAAAAAGAGAGAGAGAGAGAGAGAGGGAGGGAGGGAGGGAGGGAGTGGGCATAAAGGAGATCATGAGGAAAAGAAAATATTGGAGATAGAAGTGTTAATAAATAGTAAGTGTTATTAAGAGAGAGAACTCACATAATATTTCTTTCTCCTAACTGATGCTGGACTCTTTTTTTGGTTACATAGGAAAATCGATGATGCTGGACTCTACTATTAAGAGTTCATTGTTGTTACAATAAAAATATTCGTGTATCTCCACCTAATATCTTAAGTTTTTGGCATGTCGGTGAGTTGGTTGCAAAATAAATGGCTTAAACTTGGTGTAGCATGCAAAGAAAGAAATTCATAGAAATCAAAATATGAGGAAGTAGATGCTGGAGATCCACAATTGCAAAACTGAAGGACAAAAGGATTAGTATACAGTGGCTCTTACAGGTAAATTTCTTTCAAATGGTTCTGCATACATATGTTGATCAATGCTTGAGGCTCCCTTTAAAAACCTTCACAAAAGCAATACAACATCATATGCAAGCCAAGCATACATACAAGAAGGGTACTCTGTCTATCAAATAGCACCAAAATAGCTAAATAGGTAAATAAATGAATAAAATAAATGGATGGGTGATTCTTTACTGTCTTGGAATAGTAACTACCCACGAGAATACCACATTCTCCTTCTGCTAATCACATGACATGAAACAAATATATACATATATGTGTGTGTATTGGAGATTGGAGGCATTATACATGAATTACCATCTATCTGTTATTACAATATGAAGTTTGAACAAGGCTTGGTCATATTTTAGAACCATACTAACTGAATGCAGAGATTCAGGGACATTAGTATCCTTTTCTTTTATAAATCAAGAAGTTTGAAAGAGCATATGCACAAAAAGAATTCATTTCTATATCCATAATGTCACCTATGAGATAGCGTTCCTTTTTTTTTCTATTTCTTAATTTAAAAATGAAAGCGAAGCAGAATATAAGTCTGATGCAATGAGTTCATTAGACAATAAATGCCAACAATAGACTTAAAACAGAACAACTTAAGGGACAACTACGACCATTATCCACCAAAAGAAGTGTCTGCATTAGAATAATAGATCACATACTTCTCAATTAATGAAAAACCATATTGCAGGGAAAATGGCAGCACTCCAACAGCTCAGCAGGCTGTAAGCAGCATATCAGAAAACAAATAAAATCAAATATCTCCGATAATTCAAATTACTACTCTTATTAAATAAATAAAAATTGACCACTATATTGGCCACCAACCAGTCCCCAAATGCAAAAGCCTTATTAGGATCAATGTCAAACTTTTCCACAAGCTGCACCAGAAATAAAGACAATAGGAAAAGATAAGTAGATTAAGTAACTGATATATACATATATACAGAAAATCAGAAGCCAAACAAAGAAATTTTTAATAGAGCTTGATGAGCAAATGCAAAAGAGAAAACAACATATGGCTATACCACGAGATTAGTGCTGACTGCCAGCATATGTTTTGCAACTGCTGAGGGCCTGAGGTAAAATTGAATCATAAACCAGTCCTCAGAATATTGTAAATCCACTTGGTATTTCCCTTTCACATAAACTAGAAATATATTTTGAAGAAGCCAATAGGAGGTTGGGGGTATGATGCATATAATACTAGAAATCAAAAAACAGTGATTATGCTACTATTCTTGAATGAATAGTGTTAATACTTCACTTACCCTAGACCATATGGAATCCATTCGCTGATTATTCGAGCAACCAACATGGTTTCAGCAGTTGTAACAGTCTTGGAAACAACCACAACTGCAGAATAAAAAGAATTCAAACATCATGACTTATAAGTGTTATCCAGTTAGTTCTTGATACGGGCTTATTAGAGCTTATTGGAGCTTATCTATTAGAAAATGCACTAAATAAGCTCTAATGAGTTCTCTTAGGTTTGCATCCAAACGGGTACTTAAGTTCTCTAACTAAGTGAACTAGTTAGTTAAGTTCTGTTAGCTGTGAATTGTAACCAGTTGTCACTGATTGTAAACCATGGTTAGATAGTTAGTTGCAACAGAGTTACTCTGTAGAGATGTAGTATAAAGGCAAAAATTATATACTTGTATCATCTTTACCTAAGAATCTGAATAATGCATTACATTCTTCACCATGTTTGAGTTTTTCTGGTTTGAACAAGGTAGATCTTTCTCTTCCATTCAGTTTCATTCATTCAATAAAATTGTACTTTTCTTTGAATTCTTTATTCTTTATGAGGGAGGCAATTATGAACAAAACAAAACAACGCTTGTAACTGCAAATAAACAGAGTAACCATGTATTCTCAGAGGCATTATATCAAACACGTTGTGAGTGGTGTGAAATTGTGAGTTGAAAATGGAACTCACAGCTTGAGGTCACGAACAAAAGGGATAATTCGAACGCAATTCGCCAGTTCTCTGACATCGAGTTTCGTCCTACGAGCACCATCAGAATGCTGCACGAAGCTTGTATGGAAACCTGCAACGAAATTCAACTGTTTGAGACGCAAGAGCGCGAACGACTGAGAGTGAGAGCAAGGAAAACAAAATGAGAACGGGCAACAATGGTGATTTGAAGTAGGGGGTTACCGAGAGGTAGAGCGAATGAAAATTGTGTTGGCAGTGACTCTGGCGGTGGTGGTGGTGGTGGCGGCGGCGGTGGTGACAGTAGTGAGGTGGCGACAACAACCATGGCAATAAGCCAATAACAGTTAAAATAAAATAAACATGTTTTCAAAATTTTAAAAAATTAAAATTAAAATTAAAAACTACTGAAAACTGTTTTTAAAATATAAAATGTTTTTTTAAACTAAACACATACAAAGTTAGGGGTGTCTGTTTCAACTTCAAGACATTCCTCAGCATATAGAATTTTTTTTTATTGGTAATTCACTCGTTTATTGATGTGGAAATGAAACAGTACAACGGTCATTTCCTCAATTCAAATTTCAAACAGAATCATGATGTAAATAGGCAAGCTTTGACATAAAAGTGAGTTGCATTATTACCACTCTTATCTACATAAGATAATTGGAAAGAAGTAAAAGAGGAGATCAGTAATTTGCAATCTTGGACGAGGCCATCGGAGTAAAAATTGACTTCTGAGTGGGATCGTCATGCATGGAGCATAGAAAGACAATCGGTCTCTAAAATTAAGGAGTAAAATACACTCACCTCCCTCAAAGTTTGTGAGAATAACACTTAACTCCATTCTTATCCAAAATATACACTCCACCCCAATAATAATCTCATAATTACCCTTAGCTCAATTCTTCTCTGAAATCTTCACTACACCCCACCCCTTTAACACCATCCAAAAGATGCTAACGGAATATTCCTTTAACTCAAATTAATTAATTAAAATATAAATGATAAATAAATTACATTATCCTCTAACCAAATAATAATTGTACTATAATTTTGTAAATATTCTAAATATTTATAAAATATTTTAAATACCTCCAAATAAAAAATAATAATTAAACTTGATGTTTATTATGGTCAAAATATTTCTCTCTCTAATATAACTCAAATTTAAATATGGAGTATTTCAGTCAAAATATTTATCAAATGATGAGTTCTTAATACCTATGTATAACCTTAAACAACTTATATTTTATAACTTAAAATGTCATGTGCTTAAGTGTTCATACAACCTAATAACTAAGGTAATCACATATCGTCATAACACAATTATACTTTGAAAGTTTAGTAAACTTATTGACAAATTTTTTTAGTAAACTTAGTGGTAAAGTTTTTGAGTTTTGATGGTTCTGACATTGAGTTAAGTTTTGCTAAATTTGTGATGGAAAATGTTGTTGCCTTGAAGAGGATGATTTCAAACTTAGCTGGAAGCTACGTAACTCAGATCCGGAAGAAGTAAAACAGAAGTTGTTCTCGTTTAAGAAATGTTCTAGTTCTATGAATTTGGAATTACACCAAGAATGTCAGAACATGCTTTATTGTAAATCATTTGTGCTGCCCTCCAAATAACAAGGATTTGTTTACTTGAATGAGCAATGATTATCTCGTGCTACTTTTTTTTTAAAAAAATGTATATTTATTATTTAGTTAGAAGATAATGTAATGTATTTATATTTAAATTAATTAATTTTGAGTTAAAAGAATATTCCGTTAGCATCTTTTGGATGGTGTTAAAGGGGGTGGGGTGGAGTGTAGAATTTAGAGAAGAATTGAGTTAAGTGTAATTGTGAGATTATTATTGGGGTGGAGTGCATATTTTGGATAAGAATGGAGCTAAGTGTTATTCTCACAAATCTTGAGGGGGTGAGTGTATTTTACTCTTAACTTTATGTGACCCAACTCCTAACATAATTGAATTGCCCAACGCATCCTTAGGAAAACATTGAGTTGGTGGCCAACAAAGAAGGATGCAGCCGCGAGAAGCTCATTGTTTTCGTCCCTTACCACCACTCGTAGCTCAGCACCCTAGTCTAGTTTGAAGGTTGCATTTGCATTAACCTTCATGCATTTGTTATAAGATTGGAAACTGTGATACCCGACATAATTAATTCTCAATAATAAAATAACTTTCATAGTAATTCCCTTCAATTTGATTCACATGAAAAGCGTTGGGAATCAACATTCTCATGGGAAATATGAATTTTATTTTATAGGCAAATGTTAGTAAATTAGTTCCTCCTCCGGGTTCTAACCCGTGATCCTTCACCCTTCACCCCACCAAAAAACCCTTATGGGAAATATGAATATAATCTCACATTCTATCATTTATGTTCTATTTGTTTTCAATTAAATAAATTTTCTTTGAGACCATGAATATATATAAAATTCACCCCGGAATAACATTCTTAATAATTATATTCTTACTACGAATAAGTCCCCCTAACTTTTTTTAAAAAAATGGTGTTTTCATTAGTTTGATGAATGAAATGAAACACAGAAGAATGAACTCTGGTTAAGTCTAGTTAACAAAAGGATTGATTACAATGATAATTGGAATTTAAGGTTCAACTAGGAAGAAAGTATAGTTGATAGTGTCTATTTGCAAAAGTCATAAAGTTTAAGGTGTTTTCTTGCATTTTTTCCCTTTGTTTAATTGTTTTCATCTTACCATTACACTGCAGGGGAATATAAGCATTGGAGTACCAAAGCATGATTGGGAATATAAGCATCCGTTTATGGAACCCAACTACGAGATTAATGTCAAAAAATCTCCACCTTATTATAATACTTTCACTGGTGCAGTTGGAGATACAAAGGTAGAGATTTTTTTGACATTTATCTCGTAGTTGGGTTCATAAACGGACCCGATAACGGCTTGTTCTATAATCAGAGTCATCTAAAAGCAAAGAAATCAACCCATTGCAGGTTCCAATCATACGGTACGGCATATTCGTTGCTGATAAAGCAATTTTACTTTTGTTTTCCAGTAAAGAACTTACGGAACAAGATAAGGCGCATTCGAACATTAAGCGGATGTGAGTGAAATCTGTGTTTTTCAAATATGATCGGTGAAGATGCGGTTTCGCGAACTGGGGATCAGAGATTAAGGACTTCCAAGACTTGCACACGCACTTGAGTTTCAAGAGAGTTTCAGCGGGAAGCATTGACAGGATTTCTCTGATGATATTGTCATCGAGAAACAGCGGCAGCGGGTTCATGGTGTGCGGATTTCCTTATATAAAGTTTTTGAGTAGGGGAAAATTTGAACTTCAATCTTAGTTTTAGGCAAAGATATTGATAATTAAGAAAACAATTTGATATTTGAATCAGGATTTCATACGTTAAGATGATAATAATGGATATGGAGGCTTAGTGTAAAACAATTTTACCGACACAACTAATCAAAACATGTCACGTAAGAGGAATAATAACTTCCACTTCAAATTTTAATTAAAACAAAAATATATTTTATGATATTGCGGAATTCATTGGATGATTGTTTAAAATTTGTTTACACTGTCGTCGGTGCACATTGTAAGACCTGGATTTTCAGAACAAGCTAATTTCCGACTCACGCGTAGAATCAGTGTAAGCGTGACAGGAGTTTGATATTTGAGAAAGATTAATGAAGAAGAAAGTTCAGGAATTGCTTGAGGAATGTTGCGTAGTCATTTTAGGAATTAGAGCGAGTCGTCTGCACACCCGCCTTATGGCAAGCGTGTCCAGAATAGGCTAATTTCGCTTTAGAGCAACGTTTTAAGTGAGATTTCGAATCCTTGGAAAATTTAAAGATTTTCTTTATTTTTCCTTCGACCAGCGTTTCATTTCGAAACTCTAGACTGTACGCACGATAGTATTCACTTTTCGGAAGTCCGACGACGCTAATTTCCTTGCTTCGAAACCCTAGATTCGAGCGATGGATGAAGACTTTTTCTATTCGGGACTTCTAACGAAGTTTCCGTCCGCGTTGCCAGATTTGTTTCGACATTTCCAATCTTTCTTCAGAAGGAAGTTTTGTCGTCTGAGCATCATAGCAAAAAGTAGTTTAACGGGACAGATTAACTTACACCGCCTTTGGGATTTTAGATATCGTTTTTCCCAAATCATAGATAATTGTTTTGAGTTCTGGAATTCTGACGCCAGAATCTCTCTTAGAATTCCTCGGTGGACGTGCTGCAAAAATCGGAATCGCGAAATTTTCATTTTCCCGCGATTTCACCTGCCTATAAATAGCTCGAAAAAGCAAAATCTCTTCATTCTCACCCATTCAAGGCCGCGAGCAAGGAGAGAGGAGGAGAGGAGAAATTTTCGCGAAAACTTGACCAATCTTCGTGCAGTTCGTCCCTACTTCTAGGTATTGAGGTAACTAGCATGAATCCTACCTCTGTTTACTGTTTCTGTTGCGTTTCTGAAGTCGTTTCTGTGCTCACAGTTTTGAGCTTTTTCTAAAATTGTCCGATTTCCTTGATTTCTTGGTTGGGTTATGTTCCTTATGTTCCCATGAGTCTAAAACCTCTGTCAGTAATCGCCGATTGCGATTCAGTTGTCCAAGATCTGAAAAATTGATTCAAAACCCCATTAGTCGCACATTTCGAAACTTTATTGTCGAAAAGCTGTAATCTGACTTCGTGCCTTTAGGATTTGTTGTCACGGATGTCATGAGGATCAATGCTGTCAAATTTGTTTTCCGAACTGATAACTTTGAAGTTTTGAGCCTTTATTTTGGACCAAAATGCCCCTGGATAGTCGTATTTCGACCCGATTGTCCGAAAATTGTTCCGACAATTTCTTTGCCTTAGTTTTACCCTAAAACTACCTTGTGAATTGATTTAGATCGAAGAAAAAGTTCGAAAACCCTATTTTCCATAGTGGCCGAAACCTAATTGCTTGGGTACCGTGTCCAAAAATAATTTTTTGGTCTCTATGACCTGAGCCATTGCGTAGCTCTTTCAATTGTCGAAATTTTGGCGCCGGTTTCGTGTCATTCTGAGTTCTGTAGCTCGAGTTATGCTCGTTTTAGCGAACGAAGTCTCCGTTGTCAATTTGTGCCTAAATAGGAACTCTGAAGCTTTAGAGGCTTTCTTTACGATTTCGATTAGTATTAGTAGATCGTGTTGCTCCTAGTGAAGCTTGTGTTGATGATTGTGTTTTCTTTGTTCTAGGTTCGCAATTTCCATGCCCAACTTCTACTCACGAAGGTAAGGGTAACTCGGTTTTAGAGCGTCTTTGAGTCTTGCATGCTTTTATCGCACTGCCTGTGTTTGAGATGAAGATGTTTATATTGATTGGCAGATGATTATGATTATTATGCTGAATTTGGAAAATGTTTTCTGAGAGGCTTCGGCCGTTTACTGGTTTCTGTCGTTACTGCTTCCTAGTGGACGGAACATGTGGTTACTTTGGATTGGTCCTTGGGTGGGCTTTGTTATTGTCTGACTTGGCATATAGGGCTTGAGTCAAGTGGCGATGAGGAGGTGTGTCCTATCATTGTCCCATCTTGCGAGGTGCTAAGTGGCGATCAGGAGGTGTGTCCTATGATTGTCCCGTCTTGTGTGACGTTAAGTGGCGATTAGGAGGTGTGTCCTATGATTGTCCCGTCATGTATGACGTTATAAGTGGCGATGAGGAGGTGTGTCCTATCATTGTCCCGTCTTGAGAGACGATATTGATCGATCCATTTTGTTAGCAGCATATAGTTGCATTATAGGGAACTAACACCTGACCCTATGTTGTTGGATTTTCGTATTGGTTTATTGATATCTGATTTGATGTTACATTGTTGAGGTTATTATTATCTGAGTCCGATTTACGTTTAAGTTGTTGATATATGAGTTGAGTTATGTTGCTAGTTATTTACCATGCCAGGTAATTAAATTCGAACAGCATGATTTTTCTCTTTTATACATGGTAATTGCATGGAGTTAACCCTTTCTATTTGCTACTTGTTGTTTGGGCGCTTAACGCTATTAGGCGATGGAGATCCTTCCGCCGAGGCATAGCTACTCGAGTTGGAGATCGAGTTGTAAGCGGTGGAGTAGAGGTATGAGAAGCAGCTTTGCTTCTCTTCTTGTGGATTATGTTGGAGTCTCTTTTACTTTATGAGAACTCTGTTATTAAAGTCTTGCTTCCGCCACTGTTAAAGTGCGCATGTTTATTCTGAACCTTACTTATGGTATTGTAAACTATTATTACTGTATATCGGGAAACAAGTTATCTGAATAAAGTTATGGTATGTTTCCAACCTTTTAGCCGAAGTGTTTAGTTGTTTTACAGAAAAAAATTCCCTTGGTTTTTAGGGATTGCAGATTGGTCCTTAGACTTTGTTAGGTTACTAATGTGACTCCTCAGTTGAGAAATTGGGGTGTTACACACATCCTTTAATTAATAATAATATTCTTAAAATTAGAAATGGTTGTTGTACTTTGAGGGTAAATTTTATTTTCTACAACCATCCAATTAAGTTCTCCCACATCATTTTTTTTGAGTGTTGCCTCATCGTTAATTACATTTTAATTAAAATTAAATAAAAAATGTAACTGATATGATTGAGCAAACCATCTATGATCTATCTTCCAACTTTCAAAATTCCATTTAAAGGCTATATAAATCCATAAAAAATTGAAATTTCAAAGCAGCAGCACATAGAAAGCAAGATCAGAAAACACTTCATAGGACTCCTTGATCGAACTCCATATATAATGCAAAACTCCAAGCAATATTTAACCGATACCACTAATTCTTTCTATCTAGCTTGATCACATGCATCAAGACTAACTCGCTAATTCAAACTAAAATCAATATTTTCAACTCATCTTAACATAATTCAAAACATATCAATCGCCATTTTCAAGGTTATATTACCACATAACACAACAATTTAGAAACATAGTAAGATGAAATTAATTTAAGAAAACAGAGAAAAAAACTACACTTAGAGTTATTTATGCAATTACTATTGTTCGCTCATTTATTTTCTATTTTCTCTAAAACTAAAGGCAAGAGAAAATGAAAAAAAACATCAGCACAAAACGGTGGGAACATGTTAAAATATAATCTGATAAAGTTGTAGGCATAAAGGGTAACGTAGAAGGTGAGGGAAAATATAATCAAACAATAAAGAAGGTTACATTTTATTTTCAACTATCAGCTTTTGGCATGAGCATACAGCTATAATTGATTCGGGTAACACTAACATCATTAGCATAACTTAGCAATTACCTTCAGAGAAATCCAAACGACAAGTTGTGCTAGAAGGGTAGATATTTGAAATATCTTCTTTCGTATTTGACCCGAGACTAGATTAGTTTTACCACGAGCTATAATTTATTACACTCGAATACAATTTCCACATTCATTTTTTTTAATCTTTTTTCTTTCTTTAATCACACTAATTACATCTCGTATTTTCTCTTCTCTCAACTTTATTTCTAGTTAAGTGAGAGTGAATGGAACTTAATCATTTACCTACACTAAAAGAAAATCGTTTGAAAATAGAAGAAGTTATATGTGTTTGGAAGTGATAAACTACACCCCACTCATGCAGATAGTAAATGATTAGCACACTATTGAAGTATGTTTTTTTTGTACTTGATTTTACTCATGTAAGTAAAAGTAACGTATTTTGAAATTTTCGAATACATTAATTTTTAAATTTTGAACTTCTTAACGTGGAATGAAGAAATATATTTGATTATTTGCTCAGATGAAAACAAAGTAGTATAACATGAAAAAGTCAAAAATAGACCAGCACTTGACGTGAAACGGTGAAAGTGAAGACGGGCCATGCGATCGACCTCATCGCTTCGCGTCCAAACCGTGTAACGCGTCCTCCATTTCCATTTGCCGGGCGGCAACACCAAATTTAGTTAATAGCTTTAAAATGGTGGGGGACCAACAACAAAGCTCAATCCGATACATAATAGCATTAAAATGAATAACAACCAAATATTTTAAACACTCAACCGTTTCCACACACAATATGATTATAACCTCAAATTTCTATTGGCTTTCAAATGTTTCCTTTTATAAACTATTCCAGAGGTCACAACATGCCACTTAAAAATGTCGGTTAACAAGAACCCAATAACAACATTTAACTCGGTAGTCTCTAGGGCAGATGATAGAGCTAGAGAACGACTATTTCGGAGGTCACGGGTCGGCCACTTGTGAATGTCGGCCGCCAAGAAACCAATAATAAAATTTAGCTCGGCCATCTCCGGAGTAGATGACAGAGTTAAGGGACTACTGTTCAGGAGGCCTTAAGGGTCGTGGCCGATGGATGGCTACTATGTAAAATGACGATGGAGATATTACTGACGGACGAGCCGGGCCGATCATCGGATGTTGACTCTAACGATAACAAGGGACCGACATTAGGAGACTGAGGACCCACGCCTGAGTAGTGTTAGAGATCCATGAACATTAGGATGGATCACAATCATCCACTGCTTATGTTTGGAGGACAAGTCGGTATCCGACGGTGGAGCGTCACGAGCGGCATCAAAGGACACAGGTTGAAAGCGACTCATCCTCATCAACCCTAACAAAGTAAATTTGCACTTCCCTTTGACCCCCTCTTTACGCTTAGCATCTCGCATCTCAATAGAGTGTAGCCACCTTCGTGAGATCATGATAGAGCTATAGAGATTCAACGACCAATAAGTCATCCAAATACTTGGACTCATTAACTTCATAAGGTTTGTTCTCTAGTTTCCTCATTATACTTTTCTATCCTCTCCACTTCCTTTACTGACTTAAGCATCAGAATCTCTGCAGGTATCACCGATGCTCGAGCCCCCCTCGAACCAACTTAGTTCCAAACCTCATCTCTACAACATCCATCGTCCCCATCCTAGTCCTTTCCCAAGGTTACGACCTGGCCTAGTCTAACTAGTTTCCTCGAGCCTTGTCAGCTCATAAACAAAACTCGAACAAGAAAACTTCACATAAAAACAAATCAAATATGTAACCAACCACTACCACATTTTCTTCGTTGAAAAAAAGTTTAGGTTGATTTTGTTCCGGTCACCACCACGTGTCAGAGTATGCATCCGGAACCATAATCACTCACAAAGGTACTTACAGATCGTCCACAGCACAAAACTCATATCAAGAGTGAAAATCGCGCACGCAATATTCTAAGTAGAAATACATCAACAATGAAAATCGCACACCCAATATTCGAAATACCAACTGAGCCAACATGCTTTAGGTTCTAACCACTACATGACACATGTAGTTCATCTCATCATTTATTTGTGTCGATGCAAATAGTAGGATTAAGGTTTAAACCTATCCTATAATTTTGTTTTAAACACGGTTTGGTGAAAAATAATTTGTGGGGTTGAAAGAAGAAAGAGGAGGATTGGAATTCTAATTATGGTAAATGAAATTAAGAAAAGAGTGGGGTCGGTGTTGATGGCAAGGACATTATAAGAAGGGGAGAGGTTTTCTCGGAGCATTCGAAACCGCTTCTGCTCCTTGTTCGTTCGTTCGTTCAGCTTCTTCTTGTCTGTCTCTCTGTCTCTCTTTCTTCACAACCCATTCAAAGAAAGAGAAAATCCAATTCAATCCAATCCTATCCTATCACATCACACAACAATGGCAGATCAACTCACCGATGACCAGATCTCTGAGTTCAAGGAAGCCTTCAGCTTGTTCGATAAGGATGGCGATGGTGAGTAACCGTATTCTCAAATTCTGAATGTTTTTGCTTTTCAGATTCATTGTTTCATCACCATGATCATGTTAATTTATGTTTTGCTACGCTTTTACGCTTTTCTGATTCGGGTTGTTTCAATAAACACATAGAAAATGAACGAAATGAGTTTGTTTCATAGTAATTTAAGAAACAATTTACTTTTTGTTTATGTAGATTGTACAAACACTAATTTCAAACCTTTCATCCAATTTTTTAAATTGCTGCTGTGGTTAATTGCATTTTTTTTAATGGGTATTTGCAAATTGCAATCTTTGATGTTACAAAAGAATATGAAATTATGGATAAATCACCATTAGAAAGGGATGAATTAGTGAAATTAGAGACAGATCCTTTTAGTTTGAGAAGAAAGTTTCAAATTACAAGAACTTGTCTGTAATTTTCTCCAATAATTCATCCTTTTCTATTAAGAATGGCATTTGGAGACCACAAATCTTGATATTGTGACTGCAATTTTGGGATTTGGATTGCATGACTTCAGGAAAATCCTAAATTTACAGTCAAGGAATTTGACAAATTTTAGGTTACCTGAGCTGTCTAATCTTGATGAAATCGATGAGTCGTCGTGTTTAATTGTGAGCATGATGAACCATTAGAAACCAAACCATGATGTGTGACTTGTAACTTTGTGAGCATGTGCTTAATTGGGGGCCTCTGTGTTGAATTTGTACATTGCAGGTAGCATCACAACCAAGGAGCTTGGAACTGTTATGCGGTCATTGGGACAGAACCCAACAGAGGCAGAGCTCCAGGACATGATCAATGAGGTAGATGCTGATGGTAATGGAACCATTGACTTCCCCGAGTTCCTGAACCTCATGGCGAGGAAGATGAAGGACACCGACTCTGAGGAGGAGCTGAAAGAGGCGTTCCGTGTGTTTGACAAGGACCAGAATGGGTTCATTTCTGCTGCTGAGCTCCGCCACGTGATGACCAACCTCGGGGAGAAGCTCACTGATGAAGAAGTTGATGAGATGATAAGAGAGGCTGATGTTGATGGTGATGGCCAGATAAACTACGAGGAGTTTGTTAAGGTCATGATGGCCAAGTGATCACACACCATGTATTATCTGTGATAACAAAAGGAGAGACAAAGAAATATAGTTAGGACAAGGTTGACTTGTGTGTAATAGCACACCTAGTCTTAACCCAATGTCTTTTAAATCTCCATTTTATGTTTTTATTCTTATTTGGTATATGGTTTTGATTACAATTAATGGTTGTGGTGGAATGGTGTTTTCACCTATGTGACTGTCTCAAGTTTCCTTCTCAGTAGAATTCTACATCAACATTAAACTGATATGCTAATTCAGTTATACTCTTAGTTCTATTTATATATGCGGTTGAAATGTGTCTTATATTTAAGCTTTCCTCGGTTTGTCCATGATATATCAAGATTGTTATCCCCAATTAAGAAAATATTAAAAAGAGTTAGGTGAAGAGATGCCTGTCACATGAATAAGCATTAAGCAGTTATGTCTGATAGATGATAGGGAACCATGAAATTATACTTAATCTAAGGTTATAAAACTTGTGAAGGGAAGGGCTTATATTGCAGAATCTACTCTTAGACTTAAAATCACATTAGTCTACAAGTTACCATAGGGAGATTCTCTTTTTTTTTTTGGTACATCGGAAAGATAAATTGCAGCCGCAAAGAATTAATCCCTAAACCTTCCCCACCCAACTCATATGTCCCCCTAGCCCTTATCACTTGAGCTATCATCGGGGACAAGAATTTCTTCTCTAACGTGCTTTGGAGTGTGTTTCACACACATATCAGAATATTAACGGATGCTCTTAGTCTCTTTCATGTTTTTTACATGGAAAAGTTAGATATTTCTTTCCAATGAAAATAAATGTGGGAAACATCGAAAATCTGAGTGCACCCATGTACGGATAATTCATGCTTAGCTAAGGCATCCATAACCTTATTGCCCTCCCTCCCTGTAAACATGGCTCCAACAAATCCAGCCATTCAAATTAATCAAGCTCTTGATTTCATGGATCACAATCGCACAAGGATGTGTCTGTCTTCTTCCTGACTACACAAGCTGAATAGCAACAGATGAATCAGATTAAATTGCTATTTTGAGTCTTGACCAGCCCCTACTTTTAAAAAGCTTAAGACCAATAAAAATGCCCCACAATCCTGCCTCCAGCAGGGAACCATCACCGAAACTCTTGGAGAAAGCCACCACGAACTATCCTAAATGGTCCCTTACCACACCACAACAAGCTGCCATTATGAGAAAGAGCGTGCCCTCACTTTCATGGCTTGTATGTAGTTTCATTTCATGGCTTTATATGAAGTTTCAAGTAAAATAAACACCAATACTTGCAACACTTAATTTGCTAAAATAACATGAATTAACCAAATGAAATTGCCCTATCTGAACAGAATCATGAAAAGGGTCATTTAAGGGGAGGTTGTGTTACTCATGATGTTATCAATTTACTAGTTTACTCAATATATATTTAATTTTCATATAACCATAAACCAATAACATCACAGTTCAATTTTTAGAACATAGTATTATTATTATTCTGAACAAGGGCGAGAATTTTTTTTTCCAAAGATCATATTACAGAAGAATGCTCAGTAACACAAGTCCAAAGACAACAGTTCAATTTCAATCATTTTACTCATGGAAATTGAAACTAATCATTATAAAAGAAAACGTAGAACCCCTTTCCCCGCCCCCTCCCTTTCTTCTCTCTATCAAAATTACAAAACTAAGCCACAAATAAAGATGTTTAATTATTGAACAACTTGATCACAATCTTTTTAAACTTTTCTTTCTTGCATCTATCTTCTTCTTGTCTGCCTGAGCTTTTGCTTGTCCACCTTCTTTCCTTTGTGGTGCAGCAGGAGCAGAAACTGCCATAGCAGCAGCAGTGGAACCATTAACGATTTTCTCAGTCATAACAACAGCTACCTGTTCCTGATTGTTTCCTCTTGTTGCAGTGGTTGAGGACAATGGTGGTAATGGGAGTGGCAATGCAGCACTCTGTGGTGTGGTTTTAATGTCAGCACCAAGCACAGCCGCGTTTGTCTGATCAACATTCAGAGCAGTCGTTGATTCAGATATAGCTCCACTTTTGAATTTGGGCTTTGGTTTTGCATGGATTCCTGTGTAAATCCTGCATGCATGCCCCAACAGAAGCTCCTCAATTACAAGGTAATCCTCAATTACAAGCTAAGCAAATAGGTTAAAACTAACTCCCAAAGGTTTATCAAACCCGTGAAAAAGTAACACTATATACTTTGAGTTTAAAATCCAGATCAGCCTTAACCCAACATAAAACAAGAGCATGCCTTGCAAATCAACTCAATCAAATTAGCTGAAATTTCAAGAGAAATAGATGTAACATGACCTTCAGGTAACTTAAATCTAATCATGTAAAAAAACAAAGCTTCATCGATGAGGTCAAGCTCAGAAAGATAACTTAAATGAGGTAGTCAAAGATAAGAAGTAGATAGTGGGCAGATAAAGAATGACCATCCACATTAAATTTGTATGGTACGGGTTAAATACTCATGAAACTGTATGGTTGGGATTAACTACTCATGAGAACATGCTCTCTCATGATACACACACGCATGAGGAGAGAGAGCGAAGAACCCTCTACACATGCCTTACTTCCAAGCTTCTCTGGCCCCAAAAGACTAGTTAAAAGTTTCAAATTAAATTTTCAAATTTTACATACAAGAATTTAATATACAAAGCATCATGAATAATTCTTGCATGAGCACACACAGATTAGGCACTGGTAATCAAAATCTAACAATAATTTTAAAATAACTTTAATAAGGAGCTTTAAATAAGAAGCTTGGATGTCTTTTTAATTATTTTTTTAATATAACTTAAGTGTTTTATTGATTGTGCCAAGTATATTGAGAACTGCTCCTGCATCATGGGCTAAACTCACCTGGCATGTCTAGCATACTCCTCATAATTTTCAAGCAGCAGTTTCCCAGCCTGTTCATTAAGAGCTGATTCTGGGAATGGTTCAATCAACAGACACCTAACAACCTGTTCATTAAGAGGATCAATGTTAGTGAACAAGCAGAACTATTGAGCAAAACCAAATTCAATATATCAAGAAAATCTACAAGTTTGTGAATTAAGAAAATGGCATTTGTTTCATTTCTTGCTTTCACTTTATTTCATATTTTCAAATATTTGTATATAAGAAATGGGTAAATAATAAACAAAGTGTTATTTAGTCATTCATGGAAAGAAAAAGTTGGAACAAAAAACATTTTTCTCAAACTAAATAGTCCCAAAAACCTCTCCTATAAGGACACTACTCAAATGAATAACTAAGTTTTGGCTTACAAAGACTAGCACAAGTCAAAGAAATAATAAGTTTTTGCTTACAAAGACAAACAAAACACTTACAATAAGGACATGCCGTAACCCAAGGCTAGGATTCCAATCCTTTTTAAGAGTGTTGACGCAAATCTCTCCACTGGATGAAATATTTGGATGGAAGATCTTAGTCAGGAAAAAACCTACAACATTAAATTCAATGGCTTAATAAGTTTAACAGCATCACAGGACCACAAGAATATATGTGATTCATTCTATTAGGCAAACTGAGCAACCCAGGATAATAAGGTAAAACACACATTTTAACAATGAAATTAGAAGATTCTAAAACACACCTTTAGGTGGAGAATGTGGAAAATCATGGGACAGTAACAACTTCATTCGGAAAACTCCATTGTCATAAGGAGTCCCAGCTGCAAAAATACATAACTTTCAGCAGGAGCTCTTCACAAAATGCTCAACCGTACATTAAAAACACAAAGTAACTTGCCTGGGCCTTCAATGTCAGCATATATTGTTGAAAAATCATCATCATTTACCACGACTTTGATGCCTTCTGGAGGGGATTCATCAAGATTTTTCAACTCCTTGGCAAGTAGCCTTATTACATTTGGTGGAAGATTTTCATTCGTGGCCTAAAACAAAAACACCATATTGTATTTAAGAAAACCCCCAAACAAAATCAAACCACCGTGACAAGTTATATTGCCTTTTCATATATAACATTGGCAAATTATACATGATCCCTAATAACAAAAACTCCAACTATATAAGCAAAGAAACGCTTACCATCAGCACAAAGGCACCTGCACACCCTGTTTTGTTCTGCCACTGAAGAGGAATGAACCCTTCCCCGACAATTGAGTGAATTCACAAATTCGCTGCTGGGAGCAAAGGATGCAATCAAGCCAAAGTAAAAGTTCCTGCAAGGGTATTTTCTGATCAGAAACAAGTGAAAGTTGTATTTATGAACATGTTCAACCTCAGATCATTTGATCAAACTATTCTTGAAAATGCATAGGATTCAATTTCAAACAACAAAACATACTAGACATTTCAGTAGAACTAGAAGGAAGTATAGGATCTTAAATAACCAAAAGTAATCACGTTTTGGGAAGACCAATATTCCATTGCCAACTTCACATGAGAAAAACCAACAAAACTCAAATAACAATTTCTAAAAGGTCAATCCCCTAAGCAGTCACTACAGCACAACACACAACATAAAGTCAGAAAACTTAGTAACTAGTCTGGTCTAGAAGCATACTACAAACCAATTTCTCAAGGAAAAACACATATAACCAAAAAAAGAGAAGAAAGAAAAAGCAACTCACGTGAAACTTCTGAACCTGAATTCATCTCATTAACCCCAAAACCCTAAATACAAAAAATCACCCCACCCCTCCAAATAAAAACACAAAAAGTTTCAATTTTTAAAACAAAAAAGACCCGATCATGGGGCAAAACAAAACCCTAATGAGCAAAAAGAAAACCTGAGAATCTCAATATTTCTAATCTAACGTGAAAGAAACCCTACCCTAAAAGAAAAATTACTGATCAGATTAACAAAGCTTCATTCACAGGGCACAATACTGAAAAAGAAAAACATGGGTATCAACGAAACCGATCAAACACAGATTTTGACATATAAAAAAACCACCTTTTTATCTAATTCAACACAAAACGTAAGACCCAGAAAAGAAAAACCAAATAGAATTGAATGAAGTTGAAAACCCAGATGAGAATTCACCTTGTTTGCAGAAAGATTGAAGCTTTTGGGAGAGAGAGGGGAAGGAGTGAGACAATGAGGAGAGAGAGAGAGAGAGAGAGAGAGAGAGAGAGCGATCCCTCCTTGGAATGAATGATTGATTGATTGGTGGAACTTTGATGGCATAAAAATAAATAAAAAATCAATATTTTATTTATTTAATTTCGTAACGGTAGGAAAATTGAGAAGCCAATTTTTATATTAATTTATGATTAATTAAAGATTAATTTGGATAGATGATTTAATTAATGATAAAATTAGGTCTAGAAATTATGATTATGAAATGACGTGTGGGTGGTACAGATCTTCAGGAATTATAGACGTTGGATTCCTCATGTCTACCTGAAATGGAAAAAGGTCTCACGCGCTTTGAACGGGTGTGAATCATACATTCACATGGTATGGTAATATGGTTGATCATCTTCAACGGTATAATTTCAAAATAAAATAAGATGAAATTTTAATCTTTTTGTATTTAGTTACTTAAATATATATAGATGTATTTTATGAGTATCATATTTTTATGTGAGAAGATCATAGTAAATCAGGATAGTTAGATTTAACCACGAATGATTCAGATTTAGTCATTAGCACGTGTGGCATTTTTAAGTTATTAAATGGTTATTACTTATTTTAATCTAAATTATTTATGATTAGATTTAATAGTCATGATTTATTTTTTGATAAAATCACCTGAGATATATCTGTTACAATAAGAGCTGCAATTGAATACGGTGTTCTCAAATAAGCCGCTTGAGAAGAAGCGGCTATTTCATCTCGTTTGTCTGTAGTAAGCAATTCCTATTAGGGCTGTGATTGAGAAAATCTTCTCAATCAGTTTCGGTTCGGTGGTTGGTTTTTGGTTTAATGAATATCTGTACTTCCTATTAGCCTCGGCCTTACCTGTTCGTCATATACAACATAAAAATGTTGTAATTTGTTTTTAATTTGTTTTCTTGGTAAGTTAAAAAAAATTGTTTTCTTGGTGGAAGTTTTTAATTTGTTTTCTTGTAGAATGAAGTGACCCAAAGCAACTCTAAGTAGGTGATAATATAGATTCTGTGAAAAAAAGAAAAAAATAATAATTGATCCAAACATGTTATTATTAGTTGATGTAAAATGTGATTAGATTATAGATCTCCCATCTCAATTAATAATTACAATCATCATAGCATGGTCATCAACAATGATTGCAGGATTTGTTGCTCTTTCTTTATTATTGGGCCCGTGATGAAGCATCTGAATAATGCAAGATTTGGATGTGAAAAAAAAAATGCAAGGGGTCAGTGAGGGTTTTATGACAACTATAGTTTTGGTAAAACTGATTGATATGTATTTCTTTGCTATTCGGCTCAATTGCTTCTTGATCCGTATAAGGTGTACCCATGTAGGATTATAGAAGGTTAAACTATGACTATGGTGTTCATTTATCAAAATAGGTTGGTAAATGATTAACAAAAAAGAGAAAAAAATTGATACACAATATAAAAAGAGTTTTGCTTAATCACTTAATCATATTCGAGAAATGTAACAATGTTATCATTATAAGACTTATTTCACATATAAGATTGATCCAAGAATTGGTAAATAATTGATATTTTTTAAGTATTTAATTTAAAATTTGATTTCTCGGCGGTGTATAGGAAGAATGATTTATTATGAGAATCTTACTCATTTAATATGATCTCTAAATTTTGAAAAGATTAGTATATAACTGTGAGATGTTGGAATAACTTTCAAAAATAAGAAAATAAACCTAAAAATCAGGGCCAACAAGTTTGATTCTCCTTTTCTTTTATGAACTTTTTCAAGAAGTTTAATGTTCCATATCAAGAAGATAACGACAAGGGGTATGGAATATATATATCCATTATGGAGTATGGACAGTTTTCAATCAAGGTAAAAGGTGAAGGAAGCAAACAAATTAGAGTATACAAGTAGTTCCAAACAGATACAAATTAAAGTCTTTGAAGGCACTACTACAAAATCTGCAGGAAACTACTTCCTAAACGCAGCAAAATTCGTAGGAAATCTCTGTAAAAAAAAAAAATCTCAAAACATGCGCACGTAATTCAAATCTAACATAAATTTAAACATATATAAGCTAACACCAAATTTTAAATAATAGTACTACAATTTTGCAAATACTGGAATATTGATGCAATTACACTTGTTCATGAATGTGATATCCCACTGCATTTATCCTCTCCTTTTTCTCTACTAGGAGTCTAGGACGGTAGCTTAACCCTCCAGCTTAAAAAATAAATACACATAATGGAAGCTTACTCTACTTTAATTATTATAATGGATGGCTGAATGTTAGTGGCTAAGATGATAGGAATAGGATAAAGTTTATAGGGATACTTAAAGGGGAAGTGGACAAAGCATCAGAAAAATGTAATGGTTATCACTTATCATTATGAGCAGTTTGAATTATTGATACTGACCATCTACTATGAGCAAAGAGCTTTTAGGAGAAAATGTGTGCTCTGAGAATGACATACAAGACAGACTGGTTAGTATATCCAATCTCGTTTCTTGTGGCGACAATAATAGAGGCATCACCATAAAACTGCATTGTTATGATTCTTGCACTACAAAAAAAAATCTTGTAAAAAAACTATATTTTTCTTTTATTTTTTTTTCTTTGCCGGGAGTAAACATTTTACGAAAAATAAGTCGGTAATTCCCAACAAAAACTTTACTGACCTAGTTAATAATTAAGTTTAAGGGTTAAATGTATTCCATGTCCCTAGTTAATAAGTCGGTAATTCCCAACAAAAACTTTACTGACCTAGTTAATAAGCTTAAGGGTTTGGTAGTGAAGATGAATATTGAGGAGAGAGAAGGAACCTACCTTTGTTGGGTTCAACCTTATACATAGAAGAGAGATACAATATTGGTGGGTCCCACAAACTTTTCACCTTTTTTCAAATTGCGAAGAAATTTGATGTTGGTTGTGTTGATTTTTTTTTTCCTTATATGCCCCTATGGTAGCTATTAAAAGAACCAACGAGAATTGCATATATTTGGATGAATGAGTCTTTAAATAAAATCTTAATGTTTTTTTTTTCATTTTCTATTACCCACCTCCCTCCTTCTCTTCTCTTTCTATCATATCAAATAACTTTCAAAACTACCATATTTCTCACATCTTTCCCTCTACTTATATTCTCTCTCCTCTGTTATCTCTCCTCAATTTCTCTCGTCTTTATTGAACAAAATGTACAAGTATAATTATATATATATATAGGTCACACCTAAAGTCAATGAAAAAAATATTCATAGCTTTCAGTCCTTTTAAAGATTGTTTTTTTAAGAGTAAAGTACACTCACCCCTCTCAAGGTTTGTTAGAATTACATTCCATCCCATTATAATCTAAATCTACACCCCACCCCATTTTATATAGAGGCAAATTTAGTGACGAAAAATATTCTTCAATATTAATAATTAGTTATTATTTAAATTGTTAATCAATAATTTCAAAAAATATTTTCAATATAATCCAATAAATTTAAAAATGAAAACATCACAATCCTCCTCATTCTCTCAATCGCGTTCTTCCTCCGTAAATTCACAATGTAAATTCTGCAATAGCACACCTGACCGGTTTACAAACCATATCTCGAACATAGTGAAACATGCTTGTGTTTTCATATTTTGTAATAATTCAATGTTAATCAAAATAATCTCTTTATACCTCCAATTTTTAAAATTGGATTGTAGACCCAAAAAGCAACACAAATGAGTGAAGAAAATAGAGAAACAAAATTAAGAAATATGAAGTGGATCGGAGGTTATTAGAACCCAACGATGCGGTGGAGTACCGATTTTAACAAAATCCAACAACATCTTAAACCAACAGAGCGTTCGCTCACAACTGAAAGAGGTGAAGTTCACAAGAAGTAGTTGAACAAGTGGCTTTGGGGATGTGCGATTCATGTTATGGGGTTCAAGTCGCAACAAAACTTTGAGGCATGGTGGTGCCATGGGGTTTCCCATTCTGGGACGGTGGTCGCCGTGTTAAAGGGAGCAAAGGCTTGGTGGTGATCGTTTGTGGTGAGAAATATGATTTGGAAATAGATGGGACGTAGACTTAACAGACAGAGTGGATGGTTTTTTTAAATTTAATTCAGTAAAATTATTTTCATAAATTAATGTATGATAGTGTATATGCATTAAATTTATTTAAATTTTAACTAATTAGTAATTATTTTTTATTAGTGACGAATTTGTTTTCGTCACTAAATTTTGCCTTTATAAAAAATGGAGTGGAGTGTAGATTTTAAAAAAAAATGGGGTGAAATGTCATTCTTGCAAACCTTGAGGAGGGTGAGTGCATTTTACCCTTTTTTTTATTAGTTTTTGAAATAAAGACAAGTAATGTGATAATACTTAGATGATCAGGTTTTTGTCCAATCATCAGTCCACATGATGAGTTTAGTCAGATTAGAATTATCTACATGTACTCTTTACATCAGCTTTGGTCATTCAAATGTTTTAATCACTTTTGATCATTCCCTTTCACCTTCTTCCTTTTCCCTCTCTCCTTCACAGTCACCAACCAACCTCCACAATCCTCCCTCACCTCACCCTTCCATCCCCTTCTTCGCATACCAAGCAGTGTTCTAAGAGAGCGACGAAGGAAGAATATATGGCAGAAACAACGAACAACAAGAAGCTTGAAGAACAAGAAGAGTTTTTGAACAAGGATCTAACCACCTCACGCCTTCATCATGGATCAGTACCAAACTCTTCCCTAGCCCATTCAGACTCTCATCTCGCTACATCTTCCTTTATCATTTCCCACCATTCAAACCACCCTTATTACAAGAAAATGTCATTTTAGCATTGACCACGACCTTGATGCTAAAATTAGCTCAATAGCATTGCCCAAACCGACAAATTGTTCATTAACGGCAGTTCCAAGCCGACACTAGTATCACCGACCAACTTATCATTGTTCAAAACTAACAAAGTTGAAGTCAATCGACCCATCTATTCCTTTGCTATTTGGCTCAATTGCTTCTTGATCAGTATAAGGTGTGCCCATGTAGGATTATAGACTGTTAAATTATGACTATATATGGTGTTCATTTATCAAAATAGGTTGGTAAGTGATTAACAGGAGAAAAAATTGATACACACAATATAAAAAAGAAGATTTGTATAATCACTTAATCATATTCGAGAAATATCATTAGACTTATTTTACCTACATTGATCCAACACAATTATTAAATAATTGAGATTTTTTAAGTCTTTAATTTAAGGTTTGATTTCCCGGCGGTGCATATGGAGAATGATTTATTGGGAAAATTTTATCCATTTAATATGATTTCCAAATTTCAAAAGGATTTGAGCTGCTGAACTCGTTGGTGAAGCAGTTGAACTAGTAGCCTTCGCACAGACTCTCTCAAATGCAGATCTCGCAATTTCAGAGATCGAAGGCGACAAAGAAGAAAGACTCTTTCCCTCTCTTTCCACTTCAGAAGGGTCGGGTAAAAAAAAACCTATATATTAGGATCAACAAGTTTGATTCTCCTTTTTTTTTTTTTTTTTTATCTTTTTCAAGAAGTTTAATATTCCATATCAAGAAGATAACGACAAGGGTATATATGAAACATATATCCATTATGGATAGTTTTCCATCAAGCGAAAAGGTGAAGGAAGCAAACAAATTAGAGTACTACAAACTGATACAACTAGTTCCAAATGGATACAAATTAAAGTTTTTGAGTGGATTCACATCGTGCATTCAGCATTCATATTTATCTTACCGATCAGAAGCTATTAGAAATTGAAATCTAATAAAAAAGCTTAATTTTGATGTATGGTTGGTGTAAAAGCTTCTATAAAAGTATATATAAATAATTGGTGAGGGATTAATATTGTTGGAATTTTGGTTTAACTTCACCAAAGGAGATGAATCTGATGTGCACTCATACTAGTAGTATATTAGTATGATTGGCGGTATGATGCAACATTGGGTTTGGATCTTGATATTAGAGTGGGTATTGGTTAATTATTCGGGAGATCCTTTTCTTTTGGCTTTTTTTACGGAAACTAAAACAAGATGAAGACGGTTATTGATTGTTGGGGTACTGCATGCATTTTGTTTTCATTAAATATAATTAACCATTTTCTAGTTAAAAAAAAAACATTTTCTCACTCTCACATAAAAACTGTTGGAAATTTGGAGATTATAAACTGTGTCGTGGCAAGCCACTGCCCTGAAGCAAATTTCCGGTGGACACGGGTGCAAATCCCACAAACCGGTTTTGCCTCCAAAATTAACACAACAAGTGTTCAGACCCGTGCACTCGAGGCAGAATACAATGGAGTCCTCACAAAATTTGCCCAAGAAAGAAATAGAAGTTAGGAATAAAATGAAGAAGAAGTAGTGATGTTCAGTTCTTTGTGTGTATCCTAGTCCTTTCTTCTTGTCATATATAATAACCGTATGGAATAAAGACCAATAAAAGCTAATAATGAGTATAAATTCTTGAGGAAGGAATAAGGTATTTCCTACAATGGGTCACTTAGACAACCCCTTACAACAAACATATATTAAACGATCAATTTGACCAAGCCAACGGGTAACATGAGACGAGAAAATATGAACCAGATTTTGAATTGCAAAGAGAAATTAATCAAATTATTGCAATATCAATTGAGCGATAATGAGGGATGGAAACGGTCAGAGTAATAATTGCCATTATTTTTCACATTCCCCCACTAATGGCAATTGAGACTATAAAATTTTCTTGGGCAAAGAAGGGATTATGCTTAAGTGTTAATGTCCAGAGAATTGAATTAACACGTAGTGAAATGAGGCAATACCACAAATCCAATAAGTGAATTCCAAGACACAGCTCCACCTCCCAATATAAACACGTATCCACTTGTGGAACTCACATCATCATTATCTCAGACCCAGTTTGCATCACAAAACCCTTCTTAAACAGCTGGAGGATTAGTAAAATGCAATTTCCAATCCATAGTGCCCTTTAAATATTTTAACAAACGTAAAAGAGCATTCCAATGTTCACTACTAGGGTTATGAGTATATCTGCTTAATCTACTCACAACGTATGTGATATTTGGCCTAGTATAGTTCATGAGGTACTTGAGGCTACCAATTATTTTTGCATATTCAGATTGCGAGACACTAGTTCCACAATTTTTCTTTAGGTGAACACTAGGGTCATATGGTGTTCTAGCAGGTACAACATCAAAACTATTAAATTTTCTTAATAGTTTCTCAACATAATGAGCTTGACTTAGTGAGAGACCATTTTCCTTTCTTTGTATTTTTAATACCTAAAATAACATCAGCTTCTCCTAAGTCTTTCATTTCAAATTTGAAACTCAAAAATTGTTTGATTTCAATTACAGCTTTTAGACTAGTTCCAAAAATTAACATGTCATCCACATACAAGCAAATGATAACATAATCAAAATCTATCATTTTAGCATACACACAAGAATCTGAAGTGTTTACTACAAATCCATAGTTCACCAAAGTATTGTTAAACTTTTCATACCATTGTTTCGGTACTTGTTTCAAGCCATAAAGAGACCTTTTGAGCTTGCATACCTTATGTTCTTGTCCAGGTACAATGAAACCTTCTGGTTGCTTCATATAGATTTCTTCCTGCAAATCTCCATTTAAGAAGGCAGACTTTACATCCATTTGATGTATGTCTAGGTTATGAATTGCTGCTAGAGCTATCAGAGCACGCACAACAGCAATTTTAGTTACTGGAGAATAAGTGTCATAGAAGTCTATACCCTCCCTTTGTGTAAACTCCTTTATGACCAATTTCGCCTTGAATTTTTCTATTGATCCATCCGGTCTCAACTTTCTTTTAAATATCCATTTACTACTTATGGGTTTACTACCTTCACGCAAGTCTGCTAGTTCCCATGTCTGGTTATGCATTATTGAATCTAGTTCACTCTTGATAGCTTCTTTACAGAAACTGGAATCTATTGATCTAATGGCTTCTTCATATGTTTTAGGATCTTCTTCTAACATATAACAAGAAATAACATTTTCTGTTATCTCATCAAAATCCTTTATTTCTGTCAAAAAGGAAGTGATAAAATATGGATCATAGCTTGTTTCTGTTCTAGCTCTCTTGCTTCTTCTAAGTTCACTAGTTTCTTTATCAAGCATATGTTGGGCAGCAGAAGTAATGGGATTAGATACAACATTATCAATAACCGGAGTGACATTAACAACAGAATTCAATTTCCTTAAAGGAAATACATGTTCGAAAAATTCAGCATCTCTTGATTCTATAATGCAGTTATCATTCAAGCTCATGAATCTATATGCAGCACTATTTTGGGCATAGCCAATGAATACAACATCAACTGTCTTAGAACCTATGTTGGTTCTCTTGAAATCTGGTAGTCCAACTTTTGCTAAACACCCCCACACTTTAAGATAATTTAAGTTAGGTGAATATCCTTTCCACATCTCATAGGGTGTTTTATCTAATTTTTTATGGGAAACTTTGTTCAAAAGATAGGTTGCAGTTAAAACGGCTTCCCCCCACATGTTGTCGGGCATGCCAGAATTAAGCATCATGGCATTTATCATATTCTTAAGTGTCCTATTTTTCCATTCAGTTATCCCATTTTGTTGTGGTGTGTAAGGAGTAGTGAATTCATGTATTATACAATTTTCACAAAATTCCCGTAAACTGGTTGTGCTATACTCACCACCCCTATATGACCTCAGCCTTTTTATTTTCATATTCAATTGATTTTCTACCTCAGCTTTGTATTTAATAAAAGAGGCTTATGCTTCATCCTTAGATTTCAAAAGGTAAACCTTAGCATACCGAGAAAAATCATCTATAAAAATAATATAGTACTTTTTCCCACATCTACTCATTGTATTTTTAAAATCTGCTAGATCGTAATGTATAAGTTCAAGCAAAACAGATTGTCTATTAGTCAATTGTTTGAAGGACATCTTAGCATGTTTAGCTTCCACACACACATGACATTTAGAAGAACAATCCTCTATTCCTCTTTTATATAAGGCAACAAGTTCATAGCATGCAAACGTTTTATAGAAGCTACATTAACGTGTCCTAGTCGTCCATGCCAAAGATCAAGCGATTCAACAATATAAACACAGTTGTATATCCCATTATTTATTCCAATTGTGTTTAAGATAAATAAACCATCAGATAGATAACTATTTCCCACCAGATTTTCTTTTTTGTTATAATAATTTTGTCAAATTCAAGCACAATTTTCAAACCAACCTTGTTAAGAAGAGAACCAGAAATTAAGTTTCTACGCATTTCAGGAATGCACGTGACATTATCTAAAGCCAACGTTTTACCAGAGGTAAGTTTAAAAAGACCTTTCCTTTACCATGAATTCTAGTAGTTGTCGAGTTTCCCATAAGGATTGTTGATTCTTCACTAGTGTTCTTGGAATGAACATTGAAGAGAGGTATAGTACCTAGAGGTAGAGGATTGTGCTAAGAGAGAATGAGAATGAGAGAGAGAGTGCTGAATTTCATGCGTGAGTTTCTCAAATGAGCCAAAAGTCCACTACACTTGATAACTACCTCCTATTTATAGAGCTTGGGTACTACCTATTGGGCCAATTGGGCCTCCGAGGTCAAGGCCCATCTGAAGGCCAGGGCCCCGCCTCAGGGCGGGATACATGCTGGGCGTTGCCCCTCTAGGGGCTCGCCCAGTCCACTAGTCCACAAGACACCGAGCTCGAGGTATGAGAGCTAAGTGTGTCTTTTAAATGCTTTTACATATGTCTTACAGTACACCGGAATCTGCACTGCCAACATGGCTTGAGAAAAGAGAAGTAAACTATATCGCCAACATGGCGTGAGCAAAAGGAAACTAGCATTTTCAGTTACCCAGTCCACTGACTTGACGAGCAACCCGAGCTGGCAAGTCCACAAGTCCACAAGCGGCGAGAACGATTACTTCGTATTGGCGATAAGTTGGAGCAGGTGTATGATCGTTCGCCGGCGGGAAAGGTGGCAGGCATGGGTCATGTGCTGATCATTCAATCATTGACTGGCGGTAACCCCGGCGAGCGACTGAACTTTGTTGTTGGTGTCACCTGTCAGGCGATGGTGTTTGATCTTTATAGTGGTGAGGCTTTTCGCGCTTTCCCTTATTTTAAAACCCTTTCAAATCCCTATCTGCCCCACGTGACTACCCCACGTGATGTGTCGGTTACATCAATTTCCCTCTTTCTTCGGAACCGTCACTTCACCTTTCATAACCGTCCCATCGTGCGCAGTAACTCCCCATTGCACGCGACCCACCTCCCCAAAACCATCATGACTTCCAACCTTCCACACGCGTCCAACACGCGTCACCCTTCCAGCTTCCCCCCTTCTCCTATAAAAACCCTTCTTCCCCACAGTCATCCCTTTCCGAGACCCTTCTTTACTTCCCTAATCGCTTACCAAACTCCCTCTGCCCACTTCCGCTCCGGAGCCGTCGCTTATCACCCTTTCCGCTACCCACTCTTCACATCCTACTCCGGTGAGTCCCACTGTCCTTATCTTTGCATCATACACATATTCATCTTTTCCTTTCTTTCACTTCACTGTCTTCTAAAAATGGCTTCAAGCCCTACCTCCCCTAACCACTCCTCTTCTTCCTCCGGAAGCGACCCTGATGCCACCGGCGGCCTCCGTTTAGAGGTCCCGGAGATCCCACCTTACCGACTAAAAACCTACGCCACTCTGCCCCTTCCAGTCCAAATAGCCCCCACTCACGAGGCTATAGACCAACCTTCTATTTTCCAGAATAGCGATCTCATCGTGCAGTTCGTGAACTCCCTGGGTGGTTTGTCTAATGACGATGAGTTTAACGCCAAACTCAGGATCTGGATTTGCAGTCCTGGGGACCGCCCCTGGCTTCATAAGCCAGACGGCGACGTAAAGAGATCCCATTTTTTCTTTGCGTATGAATACATGTTTAGCGAGCTTGGAATCAGGCTTCCTTTCTCGCCCTTTGTCCAAACCGTCCTCCGCGACATCAACGCGGCTCCCTGCCAACTCCACCCTAACGCCTGGGCCTTCATTCGATGTTTTGAAATCTTAAGCGCCGCTGTCGGCATCGCCCCATCCCCCACCAGTTTCTTTTACCTCTACGACGTCGACCCCAAGTCCATCAAAAACAAAGGATGGATTTCCTTGAAGGCCCGAGCCGGCCGGAAGTGCTTGCATCCCCACAAAAGTAACGCGAAGTCCTCCTTCGCACGGAAGTACTTCCGTGTGGCGGTTCATCCCGCCTACCCAGAGGCATTCACCCTTAGAGACGGGACCGCCCTTTTTCCTCTTTACTGGACGGAGAAGCCCAATGGGATCACCGATCCTTCAGAGGAATCTTTGTCCGCCAACGACAAAGCCTTTCTTAATCTCCTTGCCCCACTTCCCATCCTTGACTGCACAACAGTCCTTGAGGGCGCTGACCTCTCAAGAACTCCCAAATACTTAGGTTGCCCATAGCTCACTTTTATTATTGACATTTCCTTTCTCGTCTCCTATGTTGTCACTGATCGTATTTTTTATTGTTACAGAAGATATGAATTTCACGAACGCCGAGCTCCTGAAGGCCCGCGAGAGGAGAATGGCTCGCTTTTCCCCAAAATTCAACACTGAGGGCGACGTGAAAAAACGGGGCGGTGCTGAGAACCAAGCCGAGAGCACCAAAGCTCCCAAGAGGAGAAGATTGGTCAAAGCCTCCTCCGGCGCCGGCACATCCAACCCTGGCGCTCAGCCCACCACTGCTGCTGCGCCTAAAGGAAAAAATGTCACTGAAGCCTCCGTCGCCGCGGCTATCGAGCCAACCACCGTACCAGCTTCTACTCCTGCCACCGCCGGTGCGACCGCTGCTGTTGCCGTTGAGTCCTCTGCTGGCGCCACAGCCGCCTCCGTCGGTGCCACAACCACCAACATTTCTCAATCCTCAGCTGCCGAGAAACTCGCCGGCGTCAACGCCACAAAAGCTGTTGCGTCTTCCGACACTCCTGTTGGAGAGAAGGAAAAAGAAAATGAAACCCCGAAGTCTCCCTCTCGCCAAGATGCGCCTCCTAGCCCGCCCTCAACACATGATGCGGGCTCCATGCCTTCCCCGCCTCATCAAGGGGAAAAATCCTGTCCTGGCGCTGCCACTACCTCTGAAGCGGCTCAAATTGAACAAGCCCCTGCTCCCGAGGTCGGTTCTTCAAGCTATTATAATATGCTCCCCAACGCCATTGAACCCTCAGAATTCTTACTTGCTGGTCTTAACCGTGACGCCATAGAAAAAGAAGTTTTGAGTCGGGGCCTTAATGACACCAAGGAGGAGACTCTTGCTTGCCTCCTACGCGCTGGGTGCATCTTTGCCCACGCGTTTGAGAAGTTCAATGCCGCCACCGTTGAAGCTGAGCGGTTGAAGGCCGAAAGTGCTAAGCATCAAGAAGCCGCCGCTGCTGGGAAAAGCGTTTCGACAAACTGGCGACGCAGGCAGGAAAAGACAAAGTCTATGCCGACAAGATGATTGGCACGGCAGGGATTAAAATCGGCGAGCTGGAGGATCAGCTGGCGCTGATGAAGGAAGAAGCAGATGAGCTTGATGCAAGCCTTCAAGCTTGCAAAAAGGAAAAAGAGCAAGCTGAGAAGGACTTGATCGCCCGAGGCGAGGCGCTGATTGCTAAGGAGTCAGAGCTTGCCATACTGCGCGCTGAGCTGGAGTTAGTGAAGAAGGCGTTGGCGGAGCAAGAGAAAAAGTCTGCGGAGTCCTTGGCCTTGGCGAAGTCTGACATGGAGGCGGTGATGCAGGCTACGTCCGAGGAGATCAAGAAAGCGACCGAAACTCATGCCGAGGCCCTCGCCACGAAAGATGCTGAGATTGCTTCCCAACTAGCAAAGATCAAAAGACTAGAGGATGAGCTGGCGATGGAGAAGGCCAAAGCCACTGAGGCGAGGGAACAAGCCGCTGACATCGCCCTTGACAACCGCGAGCGCGGTTTCTACCTCGCCAAAGATCAGGCCCAACATTTGTACCCGAACTTTGACTTTAGCGCCATGGGAGTAATGAAAGAGATAACCACCGCAGGACTGGTTGGTCCCGACGATCCTCCCCTGATTGACCAACACCTCTGGACAGCGACTGAAGAAGAAGAGGAAGAAGAAGAACAGGAGAAAGAAAACAATGAATAATGTAATTTTAACATTACTTTAGCTTTTACTGTCACCTTGTAGTGTACTTTTCCGCCATTCGTCTATGTTTAAGCAACCCTTCGCCATAGCTTTTTATATCGCCGTTGGATATTTTGTAAATCATGTTGGAATGCTTCCGCCGTACACTTTTTAGTCGCCGCCTTCTTATGGCTTAAAAAATTTAAGAATAAGTTTCATAGTTTAACCCCTCAACACGCCAGAGTAGTAAAATATTCAACATCCTGAGTGACCAAGCACTCGCCTTCCACCTTATTCGTTCACCGACCTTATATCTTGCGTTATTTTTCACGCGTCATATGATTGAATTACGCCTAACGATTTCGTGCCTTAATTTTAACTAGGACTTGTTGCTTGGTATTCCACCACCAAGACTTTAGACGTTTTCCCCAATAGGAAGAAACGGTCTCCATTCTCGTGGACTTCGCCCGGGGCTTTGCCCGCTCGGGGCTTACAATGCTTGGATCCCAATGGTCATTTGGGGGTCCCAAGACTTTTGCCTAGCTAACGGCGCTCGTCGTATTCTGGCGAGACTTACCCAGCACATCGTTTACGGGACCGGCGATCACGTCAGACTTTCCGGAGGGTGATTCCCAGGCGTCAAAGGCCATTTGTGGAATCGCCACAACCTTCAGGGTTCCAGCAAGCCCCTTTGGGGATCAAGCTTGTCCCACTTAGTGATCGCCGTAATTCTTTATGTCGATCGGCAATTCCGATCGTCAGGGAATCCCTGGAATTTTTGGACACGAATTTCGTGAATTTTCGTTTTATTTTATTGATGGAGCGCCTCATTAAAAAACTCCTTTCGGAGAAAAAGAGCACGCCTTGTTATTGCAATACATTGGAGAATTTGAAAACACTTCGGAAAATCTTAAAGATATCTGGCTCCGGCGATTCCGCCTTGTTCACTTTCTCGCCTGCGATCAACTATAAAAGTAGCGCAAGCTCAAACCATTGAACGATCGAGGTAACCGCCTTCCATCAAGCTCTTCTAAGTGATAGGCCCCATTACCAAGAACTTTAATAATGCGGTAGGGCCCTTCCCAGTTGGGAGTAAGCTTGTTCCCCGGGGCTCCCGATCGCCACTTGAGGACCAGGTCGCCGACCTGCATATCTCGGACGCGAACCCTGCTGTTGAACTTTGCCGCCACGCGCTGCTTCATCGCTGTTTCCCGAATGTGCGCCTCGTCGCGCGTTTCCGACAAAAGGTCCAGCTCCATCGCCATGTTGGCCTGATTTTCCCCTTCAAAACCTGGTTGAGTCCGCCATGTAAAGTTGTCAATCTCCACCGGCAACATGGCATCTACCCCATAGGTCATTCTAAAGGGGGTTTCCCTTGTAGTAGATTGCTCGGTGGTGTTGTACGACCACAGCACCGCCGGAAGTTCATCCAACCAAGCTCCCTTAGCCTCCGCAAGCCGTCGTCTTAGTCCTCGCAGGATTACCCTGTTTGCAGATTCCACCTGCCCGTTCGTCTGCGGATGCTCAACAGAGGCGAACCTCATCTGTATGCCCATTTCGCTGCAGAACTCCCTTGTTTGGCTGCTTGAAAACTGGGTCCCGTTGTCAGATACGATCGCCCTTGGGATCCCGAACCTGCAAACAATACGCTTCCAGTAGAAATTGACTATTTTTGCAGAAGTAATCTTGGCCAGGGGTTCAGCCTCAATTCACTTAGTGAAGTAGTCCACCGCCACTAATATAAACTTTATTTGTGCCCTGGCGGTCGGAAAAGGTCCGACTAAGTCCACACCCCACATGGCAAAAGGCCACGGGGCGCTCATCGTTACCAACTCTTTTGGCGGTGCCTTAGACAAATCCGCGAACACTTGACATTTCTTGCACTGCTTCACGAAGTCCATACAATCTTTCCTGAGGGTGGGCCAGTAAAAACCCGCCCTCAACACCTTGCAAGCCAAAGACCTTCCCCCGATGTGGCTCGCGCACACTCCTTCATGTACCTCAGACATTATCGCTTCGTACTTCTCTGGCGGTACGCATTTCAACAATGGCGTTGAGAAACCACGGCGATACAAGTGTCCGTCAATGAGAGTATAGTGACTCGCCTCCCGCCGTTGTTCCTTCGTGCATTGCTCCACTTCTGCCGGGTCCCCCGCCAAGATAGATATTATGGGACCCATCCATGTTCCCCCTTTGTTCACGCAGGCCATGAGCTCGCCTTCGATGCTTGGGTACGCCAGCGTTTCCTGAATCACACTTTTGTTATTGCCGGGCTTCCGCGTGCTCGCCAATTTGGCCAGCGCGTCCGCCCGCTGATTTTCTGCCCGAGGAACGTACTCCACCACGACCTCTTGAAAAAGTGTCATCAAATACCGTACCCGCTCAAGGTACTTGATTAGATTAGGATCTTTGACCTGGAAAGTTCCCTTCACTTGATTCTCCACCAATTGTGAGTCCGTTCTTATCAACAAACTCCCGATCTTCACTTCCTGCGCCAACTTCAATCCGGCGATGAGAGCTTCATATTCTGCCTGGTTGTTCGTTGCTTTGAACTCGAATTTCAGGGATTGCTCCAACACTAGTTCCCCCGGCCCTTCTAACGTTACTCCCGCGCCGCTGCCACTACTATTGGAGGATCCATCCACGAAGAGAGTCCACTGAGTGTCCACTCTTTCAAACCGATCTGGAGTCAACTCGACCACAAAGTCAGCTAGTGACTGCGCACCAACCGCGCCCCGCTTATCATATTGCAAACCATACTCTGACAATTCAACCGACCAGGCGACCAATCTACCTGATAAATCCGGTTTTTGTAATACTTGTCTCAAGGGCAAATCCGTCCGCACCTTCACGGGAAAACTCTGAAAATAAGGTCTCAACCGCCGGGCGGTGACGAGGACCGCCAGCGCCGCCTTCTCAATTTTCTGATATCTGACCTCCGCGCCCTGGAGTGTGTGACTAACAAAATAAACAATTCGATGCTCGCCATCTATCTCCTGCAACATCACAGAACTCAGAGCACTATCACTCACAGCAAAATACAAATGCAGCGGGTGTCCCTGTATTGGTTTCGACAAGATTGGCGGTGACGATAGGAGTTCCTTGAGGCGAACAAAAGCTTCCTCACACTCCGCCGTCCACTCAAATGCGACTAGCTTCCTCAAGTTCTTGAAAAAAGTTTTATTGGCACAAACATGTTTTGTTGCTCTTGTGTCCATGACCCAGCCAACAACGTTTCTCACCAGGTTTGTCTCAATGAGAGCAATCATGTTTGACTTCACCACTGTATTCTCTCTGGTACCTGAAAATTCAACAATGTTAGAATTGAAATAATATTGTGGTGCAGAGAGAATGAGAGATACCTATCTTTCAAGAGCCTTGCTTCAGCCTTTCTATTTCTGTTTATTAGTGTGGCATCATCAGGAACACGTGATTAGACAATAGAATTTTGCTTTAGATTGTTGGAATTTTGGAGATTATAAACCGTGTCGTGGCAAGCCACTGCCCTGAAGCAAATTTCCGGTGTAACTGGTGCAACCGGTTTTGCCACCAAGATTAACACAGCAAGTGTTCAGACCTGTGCACTCAAGGCAGAACACAATTGAGTCCTCACAAAATTTGCCCAAGAAAAAAATAGATGTCAGGAATAAAATGAAGAAGAAGTAGTGATGTTCAGTTCTCGGTGTGTGTCCTAGTCCTTTCTTCTTGTCATATATAATAACCGTATGGAATAAAGACCAATAAAAGCTAATAATGAGTATAATTCTTGAGGAAGGAATTAGGCTGTATTTCCTACAATTACAACAAACATATATTAAACGGTCAATTTGACCAAGCCAACAGGTAACATGAGAGGAGAAAATTTAAATCAGATTTTGAATTGCAAAGAGAAATTATTGCAATATCAATTAAGCGATAATGAGGGGTGGAAACGGTCAGAGTAATAATTGCCATTATTTTTCACATTCCCCCACTAATGTCAATTGAGACTAGGAAATCTTCTCGGGCAAAGAAGGGATTATGCTTAAGTGTTAAGACCCCCACAACACGCACCTAACCTTCAAATTTGCAAGGATTCCGCAATAATATACTTTCACATTTATTTTAGGCCTTTCATTCACCTTGTGTCACTCATGAGTTCTCTAAAAAGATTGTCAAAGTCTTTCATAGAAAGTGGCATAAACCTTCACACTCACGTAGCAGTGGAAGAACCCCTCTCACCAAAGTTTTCTTCTTCTTTAGCCACATTCTTCTATTTCCAAAATGGCTAGCCCGTTTGAAGGACCTTTGGAGAAGATTTTCAACATTTTAGCAGTGATTGCCTTTGCAGGGTTCTTTCTCAAAATAAATGACACATTGGAGTTTTTAGCACTTTTATTCTATGTGCGTATGCTCACCTCCTTCACGGTTACGGCTACCAACAACGACAACCCCCCACGCCGCGTACGTCTCATCGGCTTGGCTGTCGTCTTCACCTTTCATATAGTAATTTTTTATTTCATGCAAGACCTTGTTAGGTCTAAATCTGCTCACCACTGCGCTATTGGTATTTTTTACATTATCGCTTCTTTGTTTCCCCTTTTCCTGATTATTCCTGCTTTAGTTTACGTTTGTATATATGAGCATTAGTTTTTTAAAGTGTTTCGGGCATTCAGTTTTCTTTTGAATAATATTAATTACAATATTACTCTGGTGTAAGTAATGCACCATATTAGTATCGATCTTTAGTCCTATTATTTCCCCTATTAATTAATTTTGTTCATGATGTGTGATATATATATATATATATATATATATATATATATATATGACTCTTGTATGTCATGGACAATTGGTAAATGTTGTGATGTTGCGCTCACTTCTCAGGCTTATTGGGTGAAAACCATTTGTACCATTGCGAACTACACTGTGTAATATGTTTTATACAGTAGAATGAAGCTTTGGGGTGTATATGAAATTATGTAAATCTAGATGCATGTGGTTTGGATTGTAACAATTAGAATTGAACCTCGTACTCAAAACCATTTATTATACTTTAAATTCTATTATAAGGATGCAAAGTTAAGTCCTTGATTATATTTATACGGTCGTGAACAAAGTTATTTTATTAAAAAAGAGATTAATGAATATGAATTATCAGTGTAAAGAAGTTCTACACTGACATCCAATACATTGTGTTATATAGGATTAAGTAGTTACAAATCTTTGTAAATTTAATTAGTAAATTAATAAGTTACTGATGTGGCTGATATCAATTATGTCATTTAGATGCGTGGGTAAAATAAGTTTACACTGTTAATGCACCTCTCATTTTCTCATTAAAAAAAGAGCTGAAATTAATAAAGAGATAAAAATTGAAACAAAATAACCCACCCACGTTTACATGATAAGTTCCGTAGAGAGAAAAATAGTGAGAATGAGGGATAAAGGGCGTGCGGAGGGGGTTTCGAAGGCAAGTGTTGGGATAACAGTGGAAAGGGTGGCAAGATCTTCAGGGAGAAGCTTGACGTAGGAAAGAAGATAAGACTCGGATCACTTCTTTCCTCTTTTCCCACTTTCTAGATGAATTATCTACATGTAATTTTTACAAAAGTTTTGGTCATTCAAATTTTTTAATCACTTTTGATCATTCTCTTTCCCCTTTTTTCCTTTCCCTCTCTCTTTCACGGCCACCAACCAACCATCACTCAACCTCCACAACATTCCCTCGTCTCACCCTTCCCTTCCCCATTCTTCGCATACCAAGTAGTGAAAATGGCAGAAACAACGAACAATAAGAAGCCCGAAGAATAAGAAGAGTTTTCGAACAAGGACCTGACCACCTCGCCTTCATCATGGGTCGGTACCAAACTCTTTCCCAGCCTTATTCAGACCCTCATCTCACTTCATCTTCCTTTATCATTTCCCACCATTCAAACCACCCTTATTACAAGAAAATGTCATTTTAACATCGACCACAACCTTGATGCTAAAATTAGCTCAATAGCATCGCCCAAACCGACAAATCGTTCATTAGTGGCAGTTCCAAGCTGACACTAGTATCACCGACCAATCGTTGGTCAAAACTAACTAAGATGAAGTCGATCGGCCCATCTATTCCACTCAGAAGTTAGGCTGAAGCTAATCTTCGTTGATTTCTTTGTCTGATCGTTCTTATAAGCTCCCTCAAATCTTCATACTCTCTCAAACTCTCACACTTTCCAAACCGCCTTCGTCTCTCTTTCCGCTGCCCAACTTCTAGTTCTCCTTGCCCCTACATCCTCTCACCCAACTTATACCTCCCCATCCCCCACCTCCCTCTATTGCACGTAGCATCCCAACATATCACTTTTTTTTAAGCAATAATTTTGAATAGTTAGAGTTGGATATGGTAAATTGTTAAATCAAACATACCCTTAAGGTTTCCTAAGCGTGGTAGGGGTTACAGTTTAAAGCTTATCAGCATGTGGAAGAGAGCCCACTAGATATTTATTGAGTTAAGTGCACTGTGAGTGTAAAATATTTTTTCACAGACGTTTAATACTTGGATGTCATGTATTCAAAAATATTTATGTTCTATTTTATTATAATTAATTTTTTTTAAAGTTTATTATAATTAAATTTAAAGCTTATATTTTCTGATTTAGCGGTTCATCATTAAATGCATGTGTAACGGTGTATTCCCATTAAATTCATGTTCATTTTATTATTAAGAGTAAAGCATTGTTTATTTGAATCATTAGTTTTTGAAACATTTAAATTATTAATTTAAAAAAAAAATGTATTGGACGGATACAAGTGTGATGCTTTGCAACCGGTGGCGTGGGTTGGTGGCCGTTGTGGTGTCCCCTTCACTTCACCTCTCTGACTAGCTGTTGTAAATTGTAATGCCTGTTGTTGGGTATACTTTTTGGTTTTAAATGTGAGTTTAATTTCTATGCACCGACGGTGTAAATTTCAAGGATGTGAGAAAATCTCTCATTTTATTTAATTTTATTAATTGACGTGGCACATCCTTGAAATCTGATTGGTTGACGGTGTAAAAAAACTTTACACCATCGGTGCATCAAACTTTTTCTCTTTTAGATATCCTATATTTGATTTATATGAATATCAAATCATATTTTGTCTATTTTAGGGTTTTTTTCTTTTCAAAAAAAGTATTATATATATATATATAGTTACAATGTGAGTTGGGTGGAGAGGTTCAATGATCAATCCCAATAAAGTACAATTTATCTTTCCAATTAAAAAAAAAATGAAAAAACAGTTTTCACCCAAAAACACTTATTTTTCAATAATGATCCTAAACATCATAAATTGATAAGAAAAAAAAAACAACCCTTTTACTTTATTAAGTATGTAAAATGTTTTGACAATATAGGTTATCAAATTTCGCGTCCACAATAGTTTTCCATGATTCTTGGACAACTTATCAATTATGTCAAACCATTAATCAAAATTAAAATCAAAATCAAAATCCAAAACATCTACTATTTGATTTAAACTCTTATCTCTATTTCTTATATTACCTCTATTCCTTAATAATTGCTCACTTGAAAAGAAAAAAAAATTATTTATTTGTTCAATTCACTTATGATTTCAAGATTACATTAATATTTTTCTAAATCATGTCTTGGGTAAATGAATAAAAGAGGAAATAAAGTACACTTTAAAGAGTAAAATATGAAAGTAAGTAATGCTTTTCTGAAACTTAACATAATTAATTACATTTTTTTTATATGTGCGATTCTTCTTTTTTTTTCTCAAATAGTTAATAAAGAATAGATGTAGTACCAAATAGGACAAATATCATTTTGTCATCAATTGATATATGTTCACACTTGTTCCCACACTCCACATTATAATCTGTCTTATCATATCTTTCGGACATCATATCCAGTAAAGTTCAAAGCTGAAGAAATATTGTTCTGGTGGTTGACCATTGCTTGTCAACCTAGACACACCCATTGAAGCATGAGGCATGGTTAGAAGGCCATCGTCTCACAGTAGTCGGCCACGATGAATGTGACCGTGTGATTTTCAAAACTTCTAAACAAACATGACCCCCTAGTTCATGGTTGACCCGTAGATAAATAAGAAGCCAATCAGAGGATGACCACGATACTTCTTTAGACGACATCCTAACCATCATGTTAATACCCTCGACCAACATGACAGTCGGTACAACTCACAAAAAGTAACTTAACATGTTGTTACTTTTGGTTGTCTGCATTTTTTCAAAAAACAACTTGATGTCGAAGCAGATGTTGTAACATCGGGCTGTGACATTTGTCCCTGCGGATCTGCTGTGTGTTTGGCTGGAAGCTTTGGATTGATTTCGTGATCAACAAGTTTGGGTTGTTGAAGAAGCTTCTATTTGTTATCTGGAATATAATATAGTGGAATCAAATCTGTTGAATAGGATCTGATTTGGTTTAAATTGTGAAAGTTGTTATCTTTTGTTCAAATCTTATTTGATAAGATTTGTTACTGGTTTAAAAGATTTGTTCCAGATATGTTTTATGGACTCTATTTTCGTGCAAGCCCATTGAAGATCAAGACCAGAAGAACGGCTATTTAAGGAGGCTTAACCCTAGTTGCAAAGTGTGTCTTGGGCACCCAAGGATTGAGTTTTAGGGTTGTATTTTGTGAGTCCTTGTTCTGTTATTTTGTACACCACTCTACTGCCTCCATTGATCATCATATGGCATAGAGTTGGTTTGTTTTAGTTGAGTTGTAATCTCTTCAAACATGTGTTGATTGTTGTTACCAATCACTGTGGCAGTGATTGAGAGAAAGTGAGAGGGTGCTCTCATACTTAGGTCGATATACTAAGTAGAAAAATACTGGGTAGATTAGGATAATAACTATGGGCTGAGGTGTTCATGAGTGTCTGTAATTCCTAAATCTTGATATAGTGGATTTCCTTTCTTTGGGCGAAGCCCTCCAGATGTAGGTGATGTTGCACCGAACTGGGTTAACAATCCTCTGTGTTTTTTAGTGATTTTTTTATTGTTGCTACTGTGCTGTTTCTACTGTATTAATCTATGTGGCTTGATTTCTGAACTGTTGTTCAATTGTCAAACCGGTTGTCCCAGCATCGGTTCGACATCTGTCATGTGCGAGAACCAGAATTTCATAACACATTTATATCAATCATCATCAAGCGCTCGTCCCAAGTCGAGTTTCCTAAGGTAATGAGTCTCTGCCTAAGAAGCAATCACAAAGCTCGAGAGGAAAACGATGCAACATGCAACCTCCTCTGCCCTTTTTCAATCAATTATGCCCATGTACTTCTTGCCATAAATTGAACGGTTCCCTGAAATCATCGTCATACCTTAGACTCCGAACGACGATGACCTAACCTAGAATTCCCCTACTTTGGTCTTATGTAAGGCGTGTAATAGTTTGTCAAGGTACACTCTATTCCAATATGTTCTCATTTTCTAACTATCTTCTGACAACTTGGTCGTCGTAGTGTTCTCACTCCTCTAATGTAAAAGGTACATTCTATTTTTTCTAGTTCGCTCCTCTTATATCTCTCTTATCCATTGCTTTCTCTCTAGTAAATGTGAGTGAAATGAGTGTCAACATAATTAAAAAAAAAATTGAGTGTCAACATAGTTTTTTCATATACCAAACTTTATGATTTTTGTAATGGGAACTTGTGTGTAACAGACTACTACTAGGTCCAGTCTAATAAGAGAGTTGTTGACTTGACCCAAATAGAAAAAAACAAAAACAAAAATATAAAACAAGATGGCTGTTGGAATTTTGACCAAAAAAATAGTGGTTGTTGGAATGAGTGGCTTAAATATGGAGGTAGGTAAGAACGTGCTTAGTCCTTACAAGTAAGCCAACTTCCAAAGCTTGTGGTAGTGCAGCAGCCAGAGAAATAGTAAAGATGGAAGGAGAAAATGGAAGGAAGCTGAAAATATTGTGCCTCCATGGATTCAGAACCAGTGGGAGTTTTCTGAAAAAGCAAATCAGCAAATGGGATCCTTCTATTTTCTCTCAATTTGATTTGGTAACATTCATCTTTTCTAATGTTACAGTGCCAAGTGTGTGTATTAAGCATTTTTTTTACTTTTAAACCTTGTTCTAACAGATTTAACTTCTTCCTTTACTTGACCAAAAACAACTTCAAGCATGCCAAAACACTAATCTAGACAGCAGTGCCACCAAACCGTAATGTAACATAATTGCAACCTTAATTTAATGTTGTGGAAATTGCATTAGTGTTGGTTTGTGATCAGCTCTTGTTCATAATAATTGCCAATGTTATTTGGAATTATATAACATAGTTCAAAGCTTACTATTAACCAAAAAGCTATATTATGTGTAAATGTGAGAAAACTGTTTTTGGTAATAGGAATTCCCAGATGGTAAATTCCCTGCTGGTGGGAAATCTGACATAGAAGGCATCTTCCCTCCACCTTACTTTGAGTGGTTTCAATTCAACAAGGTAAAAATACTACCTCCTAGTCTCTTTCATTTCAGATTCAAGTGACTAGCAATGAGATTATCAAACTTCATTTGTGTTGAATTAGAGGAAAAGAATTAAATTTTATTGAACATATGTACATAACTCCTACTCAGGAATTCACAGAATACACTAACTTGGATGAATGCATCTCATACTTGTGTGAATACATCACCGCCAATGGCCCTTTTGATGGTTTCCTTGGCTTCTCACAGGTAAAGATTCATAAAATGCTCTCAATGTCAATTGCTTTTAGAGTTCACTAGAGTATTTTCCATTTATGTATAGCTACTATTTAGTGCATATTTGGAAAGCCTTCAACAACTGATTTTAAAGTCTGAATAAATTTTGGGTAGAAGCTCATGTGAGTTGTGACAAGCTTCTAGGTTTCAGAATTGATTTTGAAGAAAGATAAGTAGATCGAAACATGCTATTGACTCATTTTCCTCCTTCTTTTACACAAATCAGGGCGCAACACTTTCAGCACTTCTAATAGGCTATCAAGCACAGGTGACTTATTACTGCCATTTGATTTATAACTTAATTCAACCTCAAAGCTCTTGAGTAATAATCAACATGAAATTCACAGGGGAAGTTGCTGAAGGAGCATCCACCCATTAAGTTTTTTGTATCAATATCAGGTTCCAAATTCAGAGATCCCACGATATGTAATGTTGCATACAAGGACCCCATCAAAGCTAAGTCTGTTCACTTCATTGGTGAGAAAGATTGGTTGAAACTTCCTTCTGAGGAGCTTGCCTCTGCATTTCATAAATCCCTTCTAATAAGGCATCCACAAGGTCACACTGTCCCACGTTTAGGTATGCTCTCTCTCGCACACATGCGAGCAAACCTTTAGTACTCTTGTATTACTGAAGACTCAATACTCCGTCTCAAACATACATTCTATGTGTCATTATGTTAAGTAGTACATACTACAGCAGCATTGTAGGTTTTTTTGCCACACAATCACACATAGGGTGTCAATACTTCCTGCTTATGATTTTTACACAAGAAATTGAACTTCCCTTGCATATTTCAAATAGATGAAGTTTCCACCGGTCAGTTGCGGGATTGGGTTGCAGGAATCCTTGGTGAACCAAAAGATGGTGAACCAAAAGATGGTGAACCAAAAGATGGTGTCCCAATTGGTGAGCATGAAACACGCCATGAAGAAAAGAAATCAGAGGAGAAAGGGAGCAAGGTAGAAGTTAATAGTACCAATGGAGACAAAGAGGTAAATGGAGTGGAAATAAACAAGGGGGGTGCTGAGACAGTAGAGGTGGCCCAAGCCTGAAGTTCAAAAGCAACTGAAATTTAATAGAAATTATAATGCCTGTTATGTTGTCTTGATCTTTAATGTGATTGTAAAGACATCCCTTGAGAAAAATGATAAGGGAAAAGAGGAGAAAAACATTGAGTAATTCTGAACTGTATCTGAAAGTAATTTCTGAATTCAATGAATATAGATGCAAATTTTGAGAGTAATTCTGAACTGTATCTGAAAGTAATTTCTAATATAATGAGAGCTTTAGAAGCAGTTAGATGTAGCTGAAGCAACAGTAATAAAGAGATGTGGTTTGCAAGAGAAAAGTTTTGTAGTACCAAACCATGATCAAGTATACCCTTGAGGTACCTGATAATCCTTTTTCACTCTCTTCCAGTGATCATTTATGGGTTATGAAAGTAAATGACACATCTTGTTCAAGGAATAACTTTTTGTAGTAGTGCTCGGGCTGGTATTTGTTGAGCTGGCAGTACTCGGGTCAGTAGTTGTCGGGTTGGTAGTTGTTGAGATGGTAGTTATCAAGTTGATAGTGCTGGTGCCGGTATTTGTTGGGCTCGTAGAGCTCAGGCTGGTAGTTGTCGGGTTGGTAGTTCTCGCCTTCTCGAGTAGGTAGTTGTCGGCTGTGTTCGTGCTTGTATTGTTCTAACCAGTAGTTCTAGGGCTGGTAGTGCTGAGGCTGATAGTTATCAGGGATCAGGGAGGTAGTGAAGTGACATGTTAGCATAGCTAAGGAGAGATAAGCCAATTTGAAAGTGTCAATATTTTTCTTCCAACACTATCATTTTGATTGTGATTGTGTGGTTAAATGACTCGATGAAAAGTCCTCATGTCAGCAAAGTACTCTACAGGGATCCAAACTCCCTTTCCCCCAATCTGTATGCATACCCTCAAGTTTATGATTGAATTGTAACTCAACCATCGTTCTAAACTGAGTCAAAGTTTTAAAAAAAATGAGGCTCGTTCTTGAGAGGTTATGACTACATATTTCGAGTGCAGGCATCCACACGTGTGAGAAAATAGAAAAAACCATGCTGCACACCATCTAAAGGAAATCAGGCCGCAAACACTAGTTCTAAAGGAGCATGGACCATCTTTTATAATCGTGTCTCTAACAGAACTAGCAAAAAAGAAAAGGGCAACACCATGCTGCACACCATCTTCTATATGATTGTCACCGGGGTAGCAAAATGAGAAGGGTTCTCTCTAGATCTCATGTTCTACATCGGGAACCACAAGTTCCAAAAATAAGGAAAATGATTTGTTGACACCCTTTTTATAATACATGAAAAGAAAAAAGTGAGAAATATAATGAGCGATGTCAAGAAAAATATAAGAGAAAAACACGAAGAAAAAGTAGATGGAAACTTGTGAGGGTGTGAATATATCAAAGTTTTAAAAATAATACAAACATTGACATCCGATGCCCCCAAAACATCATAACAACATGAGTATGACGCATTAGTAGAAATTGGTAAGACCCATAAATAATCATAAAAATTGTAATTGGTAAGATTTTCCAATGGAATTTCCACCACAAAAAAAATAGTTACTCATAAATTATGCAAGAAAAAACTCTGTAATCATCCACATAAACCAAAATGAGTAGTTAGCCATACATATGTAAGGCAGTGACAAACCATAAAAAGTTAAGAACAATGCATTATACAACACAATCGTTCATCATCAACAGTAGTGAATTGGTAGCAACTCAGCTTCTATGCAATACCCCTCACATACTGGTCCAACGTTGTATTGAACAGCTCACACCTACGAAAATCCATCAAAAGCTTATCGATTCAATTAACTTTCTTGCCACAAAATAAATAAATAAAATCCCTGAACCCATGATATGCAAGAGGCAAATTAACCAAAAATGGCAGTTAATTTGCAGAATATCAACTTGAATTAAGACTATGAGCCCCCACCCACCCAGCACAGTAACAGGATGCAGTTGTAAACTCATCCAACAAAAGAAAACAGAGTGTTGCTAGAGATGGTTTCTCATGATATCTGATACCCAGAACCAAAATTTAAAACCTTGCCTGCTGTGGCAATGTTAATTCTATCATTTTTCATATGAAGTAAAAATGGGAAGATAAAAAAGGTGAAGAGAAATCAATGGCCCATTTGACTGTGGAAGAAGAATAAGCGTGATAGAAAACTGAGCATGGGAGCCACATGAAACAATTCCTCTGTTTTAAGAAAAAAAAAAGAAAACTGCACACAAATGACAATGAGACCACAAATGCACAGGACAATAATGCCATTCTTCTTTTGGTAAATAGACAAGCATGTCATTTACAGGGAAGTATAAATTCTGTTACCTGATAGGAGATCCGGGTGTATAGAGTGGATTCTTCACAACATATTCAACATACAAATTGTAGATATACTTCAAGGATTCCCGTAGATCACCAGTTCTAGGATGAGTCACCAAGATAATCTACACGGAGCGTGGAAATCATGGCAGAGTGACAATACAATCAAAGAAACATATATGAACATTACTACATTGATTGTATTTCTGAAAGCATATATGTTATTTTTGTGACTCCTTTCTGTAATATATCTGTTGAATTGCTAAAATAGCTCATGGTGTTACTAGAGCTAAGTAGTGCATCTTACTTCACACAACATCTACTACAAAACTGAAAGAAAAGTACAGTGTAATCAACAGAACTCAATTATCCACTAACGTTATGTTGACAGATAAATGTCAGACAGAGATCATAACATAATAAAAGCATGACACTAACTATTCTAAAGCAGAACCTCAAATACATACGGATTGGGAGAAAAACAGCACTATAATTCAGTCATTACTTCATTTTTCTTGAATTCCCACCGCAATACCGAAGACTTGGATGTATATGCTGCCCATAGTTATTGTGAAATATGAAAGTTTCAGCTTCATTTCATAAAATGAGACATGTTTCAGAAGTGTTGTGCACAAATCAAAATTATCAAAGTTGATAAGAACAAGAAAATTAGGAGCTACGAATGGATTTAGCTTCCATTTAAACCATGGTTGAAAAGTTGAATGATGCCAAGATAGAAACATATCCCCCCCCCCCTCCCAAAAAAATCTGATTAGGTATGCAAACATAATATGGAAAGACTCTTGTTCATGGAGAATGAAAATATTATTTTCATGCTTAGTGTGTTTTCATGTTTAATTAGAAATTTTGGATTCATAATTTGGGAATCTAGTCAGCTCCTAATATGTCCTCTTATCAGTCAGATCATAACTTCATTTCCTCAGTCAGCTGTTTCAGTATTAATAATGAATAACTGGAGGCTTAGGTCATTATAGCAGAGTGAGATTCTAAAAATTCTTGAAATGCAAATAAAACTGGAAAATGACACTGCAATGGACCTCCTATTTCCTCACTACCAGCCTTAGGATAGGCTTCCTGATTTCTCGCATCATGTTAATTCTTTCCTACCTTTCCCTAGTCCCTCCAAGCCTTACCTATTTCCCCCTCCACTCACAACGATACTTCCCCAATCTTTTCTCTCCAACTCATTGTTCCCCTCCAGCCCCATAATTAGCTACTCAATTGGCAGCACCTCTCTTGTCCCATAGTCTCTTATGGGAATTACTCTCCTGCCATCCCTGTTCTTCTTTGATAAGAACCTTGGGAGAACCACACCACAAAAGCTAGCGGTTGTAGTTGGAGAGCCCAAGGCCTTATAAACCCCACATTAGAATCCCATACTTCCAATGTGGGACTCTCAAGTCCCGTACTGTGCAATTGGGTTCCTAGCATCCCACCACGCTCTGAAGCCCCGGCACCCACGCAGGCTGGTTGTGCACTAGCCCTTTGACTAGTCTTGGGCGAACACTGCAATGCTAGCGTCACCACCCGAACCGCTCGTTTGCAGCTGAGAGACATAGAGGAAGGCTCTGATACCAATTGATAAGAATCTTGGGAGAACCACACCACAAAAGCTAGTTGTTGTAGTTGGAGAGCCCAAGGCCTTATAAACCCCACATTAGAATTTGCAAGTCTGTCAAAAAGTTATCTCAGGCAAAAACTCAAATCCAAAGATCAAAACATGGTGTTTTAAATTTGTCTCCCCCCACCCCCTTCCTGTGCTCTGTCACTTCAGTGTTTCATTCACAAATCACAACTGAGGTATTTAGGTGAACAAACCAACATTTTTCTGATATAAAATGAGATTAATATATATAACAGAAAGATACAGAATTCCAAATAAGTGCCAAATAGCTACAATAATCAATGAACAAATACGCAGAAGCCAAGGGGGTGCAAAACATTTTGACACAAATGCATAGAATAAGTAGTGATTGTATCCACAAGGATCTATAAAAATATAAAAGGAAACACAAATTTGTTGCAGCTGACCTTTATTCCCGACGGACTTTCCATGAAACTAAGTTTGTATGTATTAGTGCGAAAACTATGAAATGAACAACCTTGGCCAGGTAACTGAGGCACACCGAGATTTCCTTTCTCCGCACTGCACAATAGGTTGGAGAACAATGAATTAAATCTACCAGTGCAATCTACAATGTATACAGCAGAAACAATAATATCAATATAATTCCTTTAATAATTAACAAAGATATCTATCATAATATCCATTCCTGTCATAACTGCAACAATAAACAAGCCAAGATAGTCAAATATAAAATATGCAAAGCACAAAACACACATGTGATGTTATATGGAATAGATGAATCATGAATAAGGGACATGAGAAAACTAGTAGAACCATGATAAATAATAACAGATGTATCAGAATAACCAAAAGTTCTATTTAACCTTGTTGATAAAATTAACCAAAAATGTTATTTGTAGGCATATAATGAAGTCAAGGAAAATCATACACCATAAACTTACCCCACATGTTAACAAGGCATAGAGTAAATAAAAATTGACAGAGTTCTGTACCGGTGAGCTATGAGTCCATCAGGTAATTACTTAGGGTTTCCTCTACTTAGGGTTTGATACAATTTTAGAGTTTGGACTGGGCCTAACTCTACCTCAAAGCTAGCTAATGAGGTAAGGATTATCCAAGTATTTATTAGATCTAACCCTCACGCGTAGGACTAAATATATGGGGAGCGGAGATTATAGGACAATTATTTATTGCCTTGAGGACGCCGCGAGGCTAGGTAGATTGCCCTGAGAAAGCCGCGAGGCTAAGCAGATTGTATTAAGAAATCCGCGGGGCTAGGATGGTTTTTGGACAAAAGTGGGTGGCCCAATATCAGATGTAGGATTGGCACCAATACCATGTTGAAAAAGATAAAACTCAAAAGCGTCAAGTGAATACATGTGTCTCAATTATACAAAAGACGAAAATATAAATCCTAAGAGTTGTAAAACAAGGATTTATAGTTACCCACTTACCCTAATTACCGTAATCCCTAAAAATATACAGCACCTAATCAACCCATAATTACTCAATTTAGATTATTTTCAACCATTAATTACAAGTCCATTTTAGCATACACAGCTAAAAACTAGTGTATTTTAAAATGCAGTTCTGTCACCTTGGCACAATTATCAGCTTTTCATGTTTTGGCACTACAAGTATAGTCCATGTATTGCATAAGAAAATAATGTCTTTTGCAAAAGCTTCCCTAGAGAACACAGAAACTACAATGACTTCAAGATAGAAATAACTTGACAAAGGAAAGCAAACTTTGCAACACCAAAACACAAATTTACATTAGTATTCCTTGCATTAGAATAAGAGCATAAGCAATGTTAAGTTACTTTATCTACCTCAAAATGAACCTTTGAAACTCGAGAGTTAATCATACCTAGTGGGGTCCATCTTGGCAGTTAATGACTTAAGCGAGAAAAGCAGACCAAACATCAACTTATGGTCTTGCTGGGCATTCAACGTCCTGAGGGGGCGATTCCACTCCCTATAGAGCAAGCATACACCATTCCTATTGAATACATAAATCATATGGCCATTGTTTCCTGAAGCTGTCGGCGCAGGTGGCGAGGGACTTATCTCAGAGCCCCCAAAGAATTGCATTCTTGATCAACAGGGATGAAGGATAGATTGATACTAACAAAAAAAAACCAAAATCCCTGAAATATATACTAATCACATTAAGCACAGTAATTCACAATAGGCCAGCAAATGCATTCAAGTACACAAGATTGGAGTCAACAAAATTAAGAGTATACAAGGAAAAAATGAAAAACAACAAACAAGGGTGGGGGTCAATCTTCTCCATAACTCATTGCAAACATCAACATTTGCTTGGATGTAATCATCATGATCATGGTTTGATTTATAACAGGGACTGATTCATCAAACAAATACCACAATAATGATAACAAAAACAAGGAGAAATCTCCAACAAAATCAGATTATAAAGCTACCAAATCAAAGCCCAAACCCTTGTGCCTAACCCAGATATGAAGTTTCAAAATCAACGATGAGCAAAATTGTGTGGGTATCAATGAAACCTCCAATCAAACACAGATTTTGACAAGGAAAAAAACCACCTTTCTCTAATTCAACACAGTTTAACACAAAACGTAAGACCCAGAAAACGAAAACCAAACGGAAATGCATGAAGTTGAAAACCCAGATGAGAATTCACCTTGTTCGCAGAAAGATTGAAGCTTTGCAAAGCGGAGAGGGGAGGGAGTGAGACAATGAGAGAGAGAGAGAGAGAGAGAGAGATCCACCTGAGCTAGAGAGTATAGTGGTTTGAAAATACTACTATTTTTTATTTTTTATTTTTATTCAATTACGTAAGTAAAAGTGTGTTAAGTGTTATTTTACAATAATATTTTTACGAAAAGTATATAATTTTATGAGAAAAAGTTTGATGCACCGGTGTAAAGTTTTTTTACACCGTCAACCAATCAGATTTTAAGGATGTGAGAAAATCTCTCTTTTCATTTAATTTCTTTAATTGACATGTCACATCCTTGAAATCTGATTGGTTGACGGTGTAAAAAAACTTTACACCGTCGGTGCATCAAAATTAAACTCTAATTTTATTAAGGGTTAATGTAAAATTAGTCCATAATTTTGTATGCAAGTTTGATTTTGATCTCTCAATATGGAAAAATAACATTTAGTGTCAGTCACTTTTATAATTACTGACTGTTTTTCACGGTCACTAAATATCAGTTTTCCAACGAATGACTAAAATCATACTAGCCTATAAAATTATTGGCTAATTTGACCATTAACCATTTTATTGATTAGAAGCAGATACGTGAGAACGTAAGAATAAATTATAACTGTTATATTTAATTATAAATGGTCAACATTAAAGTTAAGTCATTTGAATTTTTTGTAAAAAACCAAATAATTTTTTTAGGTGACTACAAGATCAATTTACAAAAATTACATGACATTTGTAGGTGATCAAAAGATCAATTAACTCCTGAAGGAGACCATAAAAAATGGCCTATAAGTAGTTGCATTAAGGCTAGAGCAACAAGATCACCTATTGATCTGAGGTAGCGTTTGGTAGACAGGTGGGAAGGGAACGGAACAGGACACATGAGTTCCGTTCTGTGTTTGTCATGTTTTTAAGATGGAACGGAACGGGATAAAAGGCTCTAGGAACGGGACACTTTGGTTCCCTGGAAAAGGGTGGAAAGGAAGGGAACGGAACGGAACACTCTCTTAAAACTTTTGCAAGTTCAAAAATATCCTTAATTTATATTTGACATTTTATGTATCTAAACAGTTTAAAATCACTTCTAAAATTGAAAGCACTTATTATATTTGTAGACAAAGTTAAATGAAAATCTATTTTTTCAAAAAAATCACTTAAAATAAAATCAATTATTTTTTCAAACGTAAAGTCACTTGTTGTAAGCAATGATAAATGAGCTAATTAGAGTGCGTTTGATTCAACTTATTTTGAAAAATTACTTTTTAATCAAAAAATCATTTTTAAAATCAAAAAATCACTTTTTTAATCAAAATCTCACTTTTTGTGTTTGTTTCAGGTGAAGCTGAAAACAGATTATTTGAAACAGTTACTTTACCTTATCATGAAAATCTACGATGATAGATGAGAGGAGATAAAAAAAAGTGATTTTAATTAGAGTAGTCAAACACGAATCAACTTAATTAAAATATAATCAATTATTTCTTCAAAAGTAAAATCTGTTTTTGTAAGCCATGATAAACGAGTCAATTAGAGTGCGTTTGATTCAATTCAACTTATTTTGGAAAAATCACGTTTTAATCAAAAAAATCACTTTTTTATTCAAAATCTCACTTTTTGTGTTTGTTTCAGGTGATGCTGAAAACAGATTATTTGAAACAGTTACTTTAGCTTATCATGAAATAAAAAAGTGATTTCAATAAAATACTAAAACAACTTCAACAATATATAAGTGATTATTTTAAAGAAATAAGTGATTATTCATGAAGTAAGCAATAACAAACGATTTTTATGCAAAATGTTCAATTGAGTTCAATTTGTTTTCCTCAATCAAATATTAAACATGCAGGGTTATATATGTAATTAAAATCATGGTTCTGTTCTATTGACTTAGAGTTACCAAACACAACACACAAAACATTATTGTCCTGTTCCATCCTGTTCTGTCTCGTTCCGTTATGTCCTGTTCCGTTTTGTCACCAAACGCTACCTGAGTGTCTTCATAATAGTCTTGATGCGGTACAAGTATCCAGGGGCTTATTTAGAACCTTTGCTAATCGATTTGAGCTCAAATTGAACTTGAGTAGTAGATTGTGCTTGTATCTGAGCTTGGAAGAAATTGCTTTTCTTCCCAGATTTGCCAAGAATGTACACTATTGAGTATTGATCATTGTGGTAGCAAAGAATCTTAAAAAGACGAAAGTAACTAAATTGGATACTTTGGATTGACTACACCATTTTCAATCCAACTTAAGCCAAGTGTAGAGCATAAAATCTAATCGCTCCCATTCTGAATAAGTTGGATCGATTACACCATTGTCACAATCTTCTCAAAATTTGCCACAACATTGCAGTTTGTGTGCCCTAATGACATCTTCCATTTGTTGTCACCACTGAGGAAATTTGATTCATCAAGTTAGGTACTAATAGTGTGCAAAAACGTGATTCTCAATTTTCTGCATAGGAGAAAGGGTTGCTAGTGGAAGCCATGGATGAAGGATCAATTGAACCTCATCTTATTACGATATCGAGAAACAAGATTAAGGAGAAAAGGAGTAAAACATCACAATTTTGAACTAACACAATAAGTAACAGCGACTAACATGCAACTAACACAATCAAAAGCTTAACTGAAAAGTTTAAGGCTAACAGCAATATAACTACAGAAGTAAAATAATAAACTACAGCATTCTGTACCACCCTTGATTCATGAATGTTTCAAACAATTAAATTTTATAAAGTAAGAATAACAAGCGCCAGTTTGATTTCACTATTTAGAGTAATATAATCCCGACTTTGCATACAGGGAGCTGTTCACAACAAAACTGCTATTCCGGGCAACAAGACGATAATCCTTCCGCCAAACACTATGGTTTAACCAACTCTGTTGCTGATAGTTTGATAAAGAGATTTTAGCTGTGTGTTCCATTTGTCTACAGCTGTGTACTTTTTCATTCCTTTCGACCTGAATCATGTATTTTTAATGTTAACAGAATACCCAGTTTATATACACAATATTATGAGTAGACTAAATCCAGTTGAGAGGAATTAAAATATAAAAACTGACCTGTCAGAGCGTTCTAAGAGCCGATTCACTTGATCAATGTGTCCTTGAATTCTATTGTCCAAAATAAGGGACACCAGTAGCTGCTCAACATCATGCTCAGGCACATTAAGTTCCTGCAAATTAATGGGGTTTATTGCATCAAAAATATTAAGATTAAACATAACTTAAGTGCCTCATAAGTTCAATGTAAAAATAAATATTTCTTATAAGAAAAGGAAAGAGCAACAGCCATCTGCAAGAACGGAGGAGAATCAGTGCACAAAATAATGTTTGGCTTAGTCTCTTCACAATGAGCAGACTCTTACCCAACTAACATTATCCCATCACCCCTTAAACCAGGGAGTGGAAGGAATGGCTGAGTTATCAAGTTGTATTTAAATATTTTTTGAAAGAAAAATGCTGTATTTAGCAATGTATTCTCCTTTAATCCTTTTTTAATTCCATTAATTTGTTTGATGGGCTGGGGGCAGGAGTAGCTGAGAAATTAAGTTGAAATGCAACGTGGGGTAAGTAATTTATACCTTAGATATAAATGGGATCCTGATCCTTGTATAAGGTTTGATGAGCTTCAGCAAGACTTGAGTTCTGATATTCTTTAGCAGATCCTCAATGTAATTTCTAATGAATGGATCATCCATGATGGTTCTTCTATTACTCTGGAAGGCAAAATATCCACATTCATTTCCAACAAACATTGGATACAAAATAAGAGAAAGTGTTGAGATCAAATTAGTGCAGACATATTCTCATTCTAGGCTCAATAGAATACAACAATAACAACCAAAGTTTTATCTAACTAGGTGTAGGGCTATAAAGTCCACTCATGAATCAAGCCCTATCATAGACCATTTTAATCTATATCTCTTACTGGTTTTGCCAATAACTTTCCTTGGCCTACCTCTCTAACTATTGGATTATTCACCATCTAGCCTACCCTCTTTTAATGCTTCTAAGGGTCTTCTTCACATATTCCCAATCCACCTAAACAAGAATAAAAACCAAGTCGCAGAAAAATTACCTTCAAGATTTTCTCAAATTCCAATATTTCATTCCTTTGATAGGCTGCTATCAAATTTGTCATTGCCAAAATTTCAGGGTCATTCTTGTATCTGAAATACATATTGGAAATAAAAACAAAACTCAGTTAAATCAAGGAATGAGAGGTCTGAAAAATGATTCAAGTAAACATGAATAAAATATAGAGGGCTTACGGCTTTGCCTCCTGTCCATCAAATGGATTTACTTCCGACTCCATCAACATGTTGGCAAGAACAAGGTACCTGGCAAATAAAACCATTTATGGAAGAAAATAATAAATACAAAGAAGAATGCTTGAAGATAAGTATAAATGCTAAAACTGAGGAGAATAATATGGATTTTAGAAGATAAGTATATCTATCTTTGTAAAAATTAATAAATTATAACTGAAATGACTCAAATGAGTAGTTAATTTAATTGTATTTTTTGTAATTTAAAAATGTGAAATGCATAGATATGTCATTGTAGAAAATGTATGGAACTGAAAATCAAAGTGAAAACTAAAAGGATGTGTTGCTTACTTCAAGCATTGGATACGCCTCTGATTCCCAGCTTCATCATAATTCTTAAAAGCTTCAAAGAAATCCGTAGCTGCATCAGCCCACTGGCGCTCTGCCATATGCATTTTCCCCCCACATTCATGGATTATTCCCATTATTCTTGGATGGGGAATTGCTGACTTAATAGTGAGTGCTTTCTGGTAAAGTTGCTGCATTCAATATTTAAAAAATTTCAGGGTTTTAGGAGTAAGAAAAAGGAAACATATACTTGGAATAGTAAAATTATATTAATATTCTGAGTGTAATAATGTCTAACAAATATTAAACTCTAACCCCTTTTAATCCAAATATTAGGCACCTAGTTAATTAAGAAAACAAATCATGAAAATGCAATAGATATGGAAACACACATAAGAGATCATCAAAGATACTCTAAAAATGATAAGAAACAATAATGACATTATAAGATACTTTCTAGATATTCTGACACACCCTTCAAGGCGTCACGCTTAAAACTTACTAAGAAGTTTGTCACCAATGAACCCTTTGAAAATCAAAATCAAAAATATTCAGAGTATAATGATGTGAGAAGTCGAGCATTAATCCCATTTATACTAATATTGAGACTCTAATCCTAATTAGTTAAGGATTTAAATCATGAAACATGAAACATGGAAACACTAACAAGAGATCACTAAAGATACTGAATAAATACTCCCTACGAAAATGAATTAATGATATTATGAAATATTTTCTATACTAAGAGTCATATCCATCAAGTATCAAGTCTTATTTGAGTGATGGCAAGTGCAGATGTTGAGCACGGCAAGTTTCCAACCTGCTAAATATTTTTAATAAGACACCTCATGAAAGTGCTCAACACATGTCATCTAGTGTCATACGAGCGTTAGTATCAGAAAAGTATATGATATAATCAAACACCTCAAGAAGGAGAAGTGTCATGCAACCATGTTAGACACACTAAGCACATCACTGAAATTACAATGAAATTATGAAAGAATGATGGAAAATCAAGTGGAATGCAAATAACCATATAAATAGCAAATAGTTGAGATGAGTAGAGAGAAAAGGGGGAAAGAGGAGAAGGAAGCTTAAAATGTAGTTTTCTATGTTAAATTGCATGCATAACGCCATATATAATTTATATTTTTAACACAATTTCATATGGACTAAGGAAGAGGGTTTTACTTTTCTGTTGGATAGGAATTAATAGGAAAACCAGAGAAAGAGAAAAAGATTTGCATATGAAATATTCACTATGAATTGTTAACCGATACAATGAGGATTGAATCCTTATATAGGATTGAAGAAGCTTGCTCTACAAGCTAAACTAACAGCTAAGCTAACTCTAACTGAATGGTAACAACCTCTAACAGAATTGACAGCTGTTCCTCTAACAGAATTGACAGCTGTTCAAAACAGAATTAACAACTGTGTCCAGCTGGCATTCCAGCTGGCACACACACACTAAGCATAACCAATATTTTCATATCACCTATATACTCTAATACACCCCCTCAAACTGAAGGAGGTGACAAAAGCTGAAGCTTGTCAACTACATTCAGTTTGTCCTTGAGCTGTAGAAACCTTGTTGGGGAGAGAGCTTTGGTGAAGATGTCAGCTTTTTGATGTTCAGAGGGCACATGCTGAACAAGGAGACTCTTGTCCTGAACCTTCTCTCTTACAAAAAATATATCCATTTCCATATGCTTAGTTATGGTGTGCAAAATAGGATTGTGAGTCAGCAACACTGTGCTCATGTTGTCACAATAAACTGTAGGAGTAGTAAAGGGAATTTTCAGTTCTGTGAGTAAAGATTGCACCCATAACAGTTCTGCAGTAGTATTTGCTAGACTCCTATACTCTGCCTCAGTGCTTGACCTTGCAACCAGAGTCTGCTTCTTAGCTGTCCAAGAAATAAGATTGGAACCAAGAAAAACACATGAGCCTGATGTGGACCTGCGATCATCAGGGTCAGATCCCCAATCAGCATCACAGTAGGCAATCAAAGGGAGAGGCCTGGTCATGGAACATGGTTGAAGAAGTACACCATGAGTAAGAGTGCCCTTTAGGTATCTTAGAATCCTTTTGACAGCTTTCCAATGCTCCTCATGAGGTTGTGCCAGAAATTGGCACACCTTGTTGACTGCAAATGAGATTTCTGGGCGAGTAATGGTTGCATATTGAAGTGCACCAACTACACTTCTATACTCAGTAGGATCCTTTAGAACAGAACCTTCATGTTTGGAGAGTTTGACGCCACATTGCATAGGAGTGGAAATAGCTGCAGCATCAAGCATGTTGACTTTGGTGAGAAGGTCTGAAATATACTTAGTTTGATTCAGCAGCAAGCTTCCACTAGTCAAATGAGTGACTTGAACACCCAAAAAATAGTCAAGTTGACCAAGCTGTTTTAGAGCAAAAATAGAATGAAGTTGAGTTGTAAGTTGTTGAATGAGAGTCATAGAAGCCCCAGTGATGATGATATCATCCACATAAACAAGCATGTAAATGCAGCCTTGTGAGGAATAGTAGGTGAATAAGGAGGGATCACACTTGCTGGCTTGGAAACCAAACTTGATGAGAACCTCTTTCAGCCTATGAAACCAAGCTCTTGGAGCTTGTTTGAGGCCATAAAGGGCCTTTTGCAACTTGCAGACCAGATTCTTGTCCTTGTGCTCAAAACCAGGAGGTTGTACCATGTACACCTCTTCTTCCAACACACCATTAAGAAAAGCATTGTTGACATCCAGCTGTTGTAGTGGCCAGCCTCTTGAAATAGCAAGTGAAAGGATAAGTCTCACTGTAATAGGCTTCACTACTGGGGAAAAGGTCTCAGAATAATCAAACCCTTGGACTTGACTATAGCCTTTAGCCACCAGCCGTGCTTTGTACTTGTTGATAGAGCCATCAGGATTCTCTTTGATTCTGAAAATCCACTTACACCCCACCGCTGTTCTGTTAGTTGGTAGAGGAACAAGAGTCCATGTACCATTGTTCATAAGAGCTGTGTACTCTTCTTGCATTGCCTTATACCACTTAGCATCCTTCATAGCTTGCTTGACAGAAGTTGGTTCCATGTGAGTAAGTAACAGAGTGGGTTGTAACCTTGGCTTGACAATTCCTGATTTGGCTCTAGTTTGCATAGGATGACTGTTAACAGCCACTGGAGGAGCTGCAACAGCCACTGAAACAGGAGTATCAGCTGGCTGATCATGAGCAGAAGATAATGCTGGGGAAGTATCTGCAGAAACTGATGAAGAAGGAACATCTGCTGAAACAGTAACACTTGGAGGCTGCTGCAGTTGTGGTGAATCAGCTGAACCTGGTGAGGAAAAGCCAGAACTAGCCAATGCAGGTGGTGTAGTGTGTGAAACTATAGGGATAGTAGATAAAGGGAAAAACTCAGCTGAGGTAGAAGAAGTAGTCTCATCAGGAAAAAGACTAGGATAGGGAAAGCGATGTTCATGAAAAAGAACATCTTTAGAGATATAAATTCTACCAGATTGATCCAAACACTTGTATCCTTTGTGATTAATTGAGTACCCTATAAACACACACTCTTTGGAATGCAAAGACAATTTAGTAGAATTATAAGGTCTAAGAAAAGGAAAGCAAGCTGACCCAAAGACCTTTAGACTCTTAAAATCAGGATGTTGACCATACAATTTGAAGTAAGGACTTGCACCTTGTAAAGTTGTTGTAGACATTCTATTTATGAGATAAGTGGCAGCAAGAAAAGCATGATCCCAGAAATGCAAAGGCATTGAGGCATGAGACAACAAAGCTAAACCAGTTTCAACTATATGCCTATGTTTTCTCTCTACACTCCCATTTTGATGGTGAGTATGTGGGCAGGTAAGTCTATGAATAATTCCCAACTTCTGAAAATGAGAGGATAAGGGTTTAAATTCCCCTCCCCCATCAGTTTGGACACTCTTAAGTTTGTGACCAAACTGCAACTCAACCATAGCTTGAAAATTGATAAAAGTAGCACAAGTGTCTGATTTTCTCTTCAAGGGAAATATCCAAGTATATCTAGTACATGCATCAACACATGTTAGAAAATATAAAAACCCACAAGAGGATTCCAGAGAGGCTGGTCCCCACAAATCAGCAAAGACAAGTTCAAAAGGAGTATTGTAAACTGCAGTAGAAGGAGAAGAAGGTAGTCTATGAAGTTTACTCAGACAACAAGCCTTGCAAAAGGAAAACACACTTTTATTATTTGGAACAGAAACATTACACAAAGAAAGAGTATGTTTAAGTACATCATGATGAGGATGACCTAATCTTGAATGCCACAAATCATAAAGAGAAATGCTACTACCACTATTACAATGTGCTGAACCAGAAACAGTAGATGAAACAGGAACAGAATGCACATCATTATTGCACTGAGTTATACTAGAAACAACAGGAGAAACAGAAGCAGAATGCAAACTAATAGCAGAAGTTGCTTTATTTTCTGCAGACTTGGAAGCTAAGCAAGCCTGTGAAGACCTTGACAAAGACTGAGAATGTATAGAGGACAGAGAAGAAACATTGACAGCAGGTTGTGAGCTAGCTTTGGTGAGTGGTCCATCAAAGTAGTATAGACCATCATCTCCAACAGCACCAGTGAGAAGAAGCTCATAAGTGTCCTGATGACGAACACAACAATGATTGGCATGAAAAGTGAAGAAAACATTATTATCACGAGCAAAACGACTAACACTAACAAGATTTTTAGTTATAGAAGGCACAAGAAGAAGCTTTTTAAGAATTAAACTAGCTGTAGGATTAAAAGAAGAAGGAAGAGTGGCTGAACCTATAGACTGGATTGGCAGTCCTTGACCATTTCCCACCAGAAGCTGATCCTGTGTTGGTGATGGAATATGATCCACAAAAATGCCTGGATTGTTAGTCACATGGTGAGTGGCTCCAGAGTCAGGGCACCAAGCTATCTGTGATGAATTCTGTGTAGGAACAGTAGCTAACATGGCCTGAGGAAGCATTCCAGTAGAGACTTGTTGCTGTGGTGGCCTAGGAAATTGAGGTGATGGAGCAGAAGGTGCTGAGAACTGACCCTGAGGAGTCCAAGGACGAGCAAATTGCATTCCAGCAGCTTGTGGATAAGGCATTTGTGGAATACACCAAGGAGGCCATTGAGGCATGCCAGAAGGTTGAATAGCACCTGAACCATACTGAGGAAACACTGAATTACACGAAGCATAAGGAGAAAACCCAAAATTGGCCATAGAGGGAAAACCCCCAAATTGCATTGAAGGAAACCCTAAATTGACACCAGGAGCAGGGTAATTCTGACCAAAATTCCCAGATTGACCAGAATTGGTACTGGAATTAGCATGAGGACTAACTCCTGAGGGACGCGACCAACAAGAAGCTGCATCATGGCCCCATTTGTTGCAGTAAGTGCACTGGACATTGCGTCCTCTTCCGCGCCCGCGTCCTCTGCCATAGTTTCCAGAATTGCGATTTTGATCATCGCGATTCCCATAACCAGAGTCAACAGCAGCATCGACTGGCTGGAAAGGAGCGACAGCTGTCGCTGGAGGTTGCGTCGCTGGTGGCGGCGGCGCCGGAGCAGGCTGAGTCCACAAAGCTTGTGGCGGCGGCGCCGGTGTTGTAGAAGACGCAGACGGCGCTGTCGCTTGCGTCAGAAACACCGAAGGAGTGGTTTCTGCGAGTTTCTTCTTCCGCATCCTGTCAAACCGCGCTTCATGAGAGATCACCATGGCTTCCACTTCAGAGATTGTGTAATAGGTGGTTTGATTGTAGATAACAGTCATCAAAGCACTGTATTCTTCTGAGAGACCATCGAAAATCGCTTCTAGATGATCACGAAAGGTGACAGGTTCTCCAATTGAAGCAAGAGTATTCACAATTGTCTTGATTCTTTGCAGAAACTCAGAAGCAGTTTTTGTACCTTTTGTGATGTTCTTCAGTTCATTCCTCAACTGTGTTGACTGAGCACGTGATTTTGCATTGAAGAATGAGTGAATTTCTTCCCAAATCTGCCAGGAGTGCACACACTGAATCACATTTGGAAGAATTGAAGGTGAAAGAGTAGAGAGAAGCCATGTGAAGAGGAGTGAATCTTGTTGCTCCCAATCTGAGAATGCAGGATTCACATTCTCTGTGATCCTATCTGCATCAGTCAAGAACTTCTCAGGAATCAGAGGTGGATCTTGCACAAATTTCTGAAGCTTGTGTGATCTGATGACCCCTTCCACTTGTTGTTTCCATGAATAGAAATTGGAGTCATCGAGCTTGATGCTCAATTTGTGAGAAAACGCTTGAGAGAGAGTGTTTGTAGAAGAAGAAGAAGAAGGTAAGGAAGGAGATGAAGCATCCATAGCCATGGATCTTAGGCTCTTGATACCATAATAGGAAAACCAGAGAAAGAGAAAAAGATTTGCATATGAAATATTCACTATGAATTGTTAACCGATACAATGAGGATTGAATCCTTATATAGGATTGAAGAAGCTTGCTCTACAAGCTAAACTAACAGCTAAGCTAACTCTAACTGAATGGTAACAACCTCTAACAGAATTGACAGCTGTTCCTCTAACAGAATTGACAGCTGTTCAAAACAGAATTAACAACTGTGTCCAGCTGGCATTCCAGCTGGCACACACACACTAAGCATAACCAATATTTTCATATCACCTATATACTCTAATAGGAATATCTGGGATTAGAAAACACAGAGATAGTTGCTATTGGAATTTCTTTGTTAAATATTATTAGTATAGACAATATGTCTCCTAGGTCATGATAGCACAATTATCAATATTCAAGAGATAGATTGATCACAGGGATAATCACCATTACAGCCTTTAATTTACCAATACATCAATATTCTACCAACCTTACTGCCCACATATCCAAATCATGTACCAATTTTTCAACAATAAACTGCAAACTCCCACGAAAGTTGTTGACTTTTAGAGACTTGGCCAATCTTGGCATTTAGAAGTATAGAAATATAATGATGATAATTGCCTCCTTTTGAGGGAAGAGAAACCAAAATAAAATATATCAATGGAGAAAAAGTTATATTTCAATTTCATCAATCTAAAATCTCCCACTATTCTTTAACCAATAATAAAAACAGATATATAGAATATGTGCAAATCATAATCTTCAATATAAGCAAAGTACTGAGACATCAAGGTGTTTATGCAAACTCTATCTTACATTCTTGATCGACACAGTTAGTTCATAACTTCATATGGAATGAAACTAATTTAAAAAGATCATTTGAGAAATTGTGCTTATTCCAGAAAAAACCGCTTAAAATTGCAGAAAAAACCGCCTAAGAATTGAAGTTACATTACTTCTCATGAAATTTATTGATAAATGCTGACCTTGAGTTTTTTGTTGTTCTTTGTCTCTGTGTACATTTGAATTTCTATTGCATAAACCTCCAAAAGTTGGGTTCCTTTCTTATGGTCATCTGTACCATCTTCTCTTTGACAAGACCTGTGAAGTTCCTTCAGGATCTGACAAAGTCCAACAAATCATTAAACTATTGAATCCACTAGATATAGATACACATTACAGGCATTCAATTTATGTTGGAAGTAAGCTACGCCGTAGCGCAAAAAAAAAACGGAATAAATTACCTTACTCATCCGTCCATATTCCCCAATATCAAAGAAAATTTTACAAAGCTTGAGATTTGTCTTAAACCACAATCTCTGCAAAAATGAGTGACATAAAAAAATAAATATTAGATCACATAATGGGAAGTACCATGAGTAAGTAACAAAGAAAACGTCAAATGGAATCAACCTCATTCTTTGCTTCTTCAAGGGCTTTCAGAGTTGTCTGGTAGAATTCCTGCAGAAGACCAAAGTTCTGACTTGCTGAACCTGATACATAGTCCATAATGCTGTTTATGCATTTTTCACTGTAATTACGGGTCACCGCTGACTTAATATAAGTCAACATCTCCCTGTAGGCTTCCATCATCTCTTTATATCTTCCAAGTCGATAATAAAGTTTGACAGTTTGCTTTAGAGCTTTAAATCCCCTGGAAACATGTGAAATAAAATGACATGCATTGCATAATTGTTTGTTATTACTGGAAAGATTCTAAGACAATAAAAATGTGCCATAGATGTAATAGAAATAAGGGAAGAGATGCATGAAACAAATACATTAGAAGAATTAATTCATTGAAATCTTGGTTCAACCAACTAAAAGAAAGGGTTTTTTTTTTCAAAATAGAAACACAAGCAGTAAGCAAGTAACAGATCATGAAACTAATAATGGTACAAAACATGGCTACAGCACACACATAAAGTCACATTACCATTTAAGTTCACTAACTCCAACATCCATAGTTTTATTACTATTCAGCAACCAGATAATAGAGTGCTTACCATTCTGCCTTTTCTTGCTCCATGCGTACTACCTCAGCAAAACCAGAAAGTGCACCTTCTGGATCAGTTTCAACCAAACCTAAAAGCAAACAGAATAACAATGCTTTAAAAAACTAGTATAAAAGAATAGATCAACCAGCCTTGACCCACAAATAATGAAACATTCTCACAACTTTGCAAAAGAAATTTAAGAAAATAAAAATTATTTAATGAATCACTTCTTAATTTATTTCAAAAATAAAGAAACACATAACTAAACCCAAATCAACATGTAACAAATCAAATATGTAGTTCCATCCAATCACGATGCTTATAAGATGACTTATCATAAGAAGGTGCCATCAAATTTTGCCAGAAAAATCCAATCATAGAACACTGACTTGCACAAATTAGTTCAAGACACGACCTAATTTCTAAAGTTGACATCAACTTTCCAAAAATAAGCCGAATCTTCACAACTCATGAACGCGAAAAATAAGTGAAAGTAATAACATTTGTCGGAAATACCTTTTGAATTGTAATATTGATTCTCAATATCAACATCTTGCTCCTCTTGCTCCTCATCAGAGTACTCAAATCCATAGTCCTCCATATCAGCATCTATAGCATAACAGAAGCAAACACTTGAGTGTATTTAAATCAATTTGCATAAATGAAACAAACTATTACGACTATATTCAAAACGAACCTCAAAGTCAATATTAATCCTGTAAATGCGAATAAAAGGGCAGCCCGGGGCATTAATGCTCCCGCTATGCGCGGGTCCGGACAAGGGTCCAACCACATGGTCAATTGTATGCAACCTTACCTTGTTTTCGACACAAGAGGATGTTTCTAAAACTTGAACCCGTGACCCTTAAATCCCGTAAATGCAATGTTTTTAAAAAACCAAGGCTCTCGTTCAATCCCGTAATGTGAACATTTCAAAAAAGACTAACCAGGAAACTTCCTAGGCAAATAACACCCATCAAACTACGGGTGTCTGGTTCCACATTTGGCAACCCCGATAATCGGGATAGATTTATGGTTCGCATTCAATGTGCATTAGAACGTGTTCTCAACACCGGCCGGCATAATTGTGGACAATAATCAGTTGACTTATCAATTATCTTTCTTTTTGTAATTGCATGACTTCATATCACGGGATTTGCGCTATATAAAGCACATTATAGGAAAATCGCTGTTTAGTGGGGCAAGGTCTTGTTATTGTTTTCCTAATCACAGGTGTACCGACCGGGTCATCGGGCAGACAGACCATGGTTATGGGGCCCCAATAAAATGTGAAGGACGGCCCAAAGCATGGAGGCCCATCAAAGAGTGTTGGAACATTCGGGAACGTGTGTAACCTACTAGGCAGAGGCAGGGCAGACGTTGCTATGACCGAGTCTTCAGGGATTTCCAGGGTTAAGCTCACCCCCGTTATTATATTTTGTTACCCACAACCACTTCTATTCAATGTACCTAGACATTTAGGATGGACGACCTAACTATTATATAAAGGTGGTCAATCGTACCCATTGTATGTTCACTTCTTTTTACTTTGAATACAACTAGGTTTTCTTTCACATTCAAGCTACTTAGTCTTAGGGTTCTTTCGAGAACAACAAGTATGTTGAGGAAGTTGCATTCAGTGTATATACAATAATCAGCTGCATTGTCTCCCTATACACAACCCACAAGATCATTGAAACATAAAAACATCAGAAAACTCAGTTTTACTCAAAGCTTCACTATTTTCATTATAACAAACTGCCCTAAACACCGGTATCACCACATACAACGGAACCCACCAACACATAGTCATCAATTACCGATTCACAGACACATTCTAGGGTTTTAGAGTTCGTGCTCAAATTGCAACCACTACGAAGTAAATGCCACGAAAACCCAAAGTTAAGGTCAAAAATTTCCCTACCGAGTGAAAATCACGCATGTGATTGTGATCAAAGCAGGATTCAAAAAATCGAAGCTTATTGAAATCAAAACAGAGAATGAACAAAAAAAATACATGAATAAAGGAAGCGATTTAGCTTGAGAACTTGCGAGGGCACGGAAGAAAGGGAGAAAAGAGCGCGTACCAGAAGCCATGTTGTTGCTGTTGTGCGAAATCGATTGAGTTTGAGGGTTCCGAGTTAGGGTTTTATGGTTGGAACCGGCGAGTCTGCAACACCGAGTTGGACACTCGGTTGATAGTGGGAATCCGGTGAGGGAGTGCAGAGAACTGAGAGAAGGGGAAGGGGAAACGAGAAGAAAAGGAGTAATAGCAGTGATGCGTGTCTCGGCTTCTTTTTTTGTTTTTGGTCTCGTGTGCCTAGGCTTCTAAGCCCATTCCAAGGCCCATATAAATGCATTCGGGCTCAGCCCAGATGCTTGTTAATTTTTTCTTTCATGTTTACATGTATTCTTTACGAGTGACAATTTTGTTCCAGCTGAGAACATTCGGAGTAACTCTTTTAGCGGGGTTTTTTTTTTTCCATTCATAAAATTCGAACCGGATACCTTACTTAAAGGTAATCAAGCATATATCACTTGAACCAACCATCCGGAAGGATTGTCTTTTAGACCCCATTATTTATTATTTACTAATTACAATTACAAATAACTATAACAAAAAAAAACTTTATGCTTTTAGATTTTAATTTCAAAGGGAATAAGTGTGTGAATATAGTAAAAATGGGGGTCAAAGAATAATTATTTTACCAAAATTGAATTCCACAATTAATCAAGTGTTGGTTCCAGCGCCCGTACCTAGCGCATGGGCGCCCAAGACAAGTCTAATGCTTGAAATTTGAAAATTTCATCACTCATGTGTTTGTTCACCATCATAACTCATTTAAGTCATGTGTTTGCTTTATTCCTCTATTGTTTCCCTTCCTCAGCTAGGGCAGACATATGGGAGACACCTGGGAGGTGGAATGGAGGTTGAGGGGCTTTGTTAGAGCTTGATGAATCTTCCTCATTTCATGATCATGTCTTCCGTAGTTTCTTCTCATGCGTCTTCTTACATGTATTTATGTGTAGCTAAACCTTATGTACTAGGAAGTGATTTTTATGATTCTATGACTATGTAGAGATTATGAGAGTATGATTCAGTTTATCAAGACTTGGAATTGAATTGGTACTTTTTCCTTTTCTAAAAAGTTTATAGAAACACTCACATGGAAAAAATTCAATTCTTTAACGGTATATTTTCAATTCAAATAAGCACATAACTTCGGGCGCTTAATTGTCCAAATCAGCATATACTTGGGCGTAACATAATTCCTTTTTGCACCAACCAAATATGTCATTATTGCAAATTTGACATCTTAAAGTGACAGAAAAAATTAAATCATTTGTTTCGTTGCTCTTTCATGTTGCATTTCTAAGAATAATCTCAAACATGTTTGTTCCTAGCTTGGGCAATCACGAAACATGTATCCACTGTCTACATGATTGCTCACATGCTCGCGAAATCTAGTTCAAGTGCAGTGTTCCTCCATTTGCAATGTTCTTGCACAATTACATGTGAACTTGAATGACTTTTCTTATTCATTATTACGAGCACGAAAGGTATTATTTGCCGGATTCAGTGCCAGTGAAATAATTACACTTTTTATGATTCTTCATGGACGACGATGTTGTTTTTGCACCACATTTTTTCCTAAGTGAAGGAATGCGACACTCACTGGATAACAGTCTTGTTACTCCTCATAATGTTTTTGAACGTTGATGGTTGCTTTCACTCAAATATCAGCTTGATGGTTTTTTGTGGCATTATTCACAATACCCTATTTGAGTGGTGGCAAGTTTTTTAGTTTCATTTCATGGTAATTGTCCACTTCAAGCCGAGCCTTTGGTATTGAAGCATGACTTGTAGTTAGCTTGAGACTTAGGACACAACGGGGTGATCCGTGAAAGTGATTCATTGGATATCATTTGCTTACCTGAGACTCTTGTCATATTTTTGCCCTTGTTTGATATCTTAAAAGAGGTTATTTCTATTATTATTCACCATTGAAATATCTCCCTTAAACACATTCGTTATGAGATAAACTCTTGTACTGATTATTTAACTGCTTTGAAATTGTGCAAACGATGCAGTTTTCTTCAATGATTTCTCTTGCTTTGGATAGAAAGTTTAAGTTAGTTGTAGTTTTAATTACTTCATTTTGGTTATTAAAAAAATAACAACACTTAGCATTTAAAAACAAAAATCAACATGCATTCCTTGGTCCTATCACTATTCACTGAACCCGAAACACATGGCAATATGTTTTCTCTTTTAGATGCATGCTTCTTTGCAAAGGCAAGGGGCCAGCCACTCTTATTTCAACCTCAGGGGGTCCAATTATTCTTGTCATGAAACCCATTCTTGTCATTGACTCTTTCTTTCTTAACAACTTTCAAAAAAAAAATTCCTGAAAATTCACCACAAAGAACAATGCATCGCTTTCAGTGTTCCCCACACTTCATTCTAAATTTACAATAAACTATTTCCCTCTCAAATTTCATTTGATTAATATTAAACACCAAAGAAAGTAAAACAAGAAGAGAGAAGAAGAAGAAAACAAGAGTCACTGACACCAAGACCCTTCTACCCCCACTTTAAAAACCTCTAAAATAACAAGACAAGGTCAAGGGAATTTGAATTCAAATTTATTTACATTATTACCCTTATTCATGTCTTAATAAATTACCAATCATATGATCAAATATTTATTTATAACCAACATGTGGCTAGTTAAAGTTGTATGATTAATTCTCTTAAGTAACGTATCGAGTTAGAGTTTTATGTATAAAAAAATTCTCGTTGGGAGAGTTAGAGCTATCATGATGTAGATATTTTTGTTTCGCAAACTATCTCACGGCCGGCCGTCATGAGACTAATCTCCTGAGACTTTGAGATCACATTAAGTGAGTTAGTCTCTTTCCAACAAATATTTCTCCATACGCATCAACCAAGAATCGAACCCTAAATTCGACGTTTAAAGAATCTAAATATCTATCATTTGTATTGGACTTTGTTAGTCCATGATGTGAATGTTCCCGGTTTAAATAGGATTTGCGCGAACCAGTGGTAAGGAAAAAAATTGTCAAAAAAAATATTTATTTATTTATTTATGATGAAAACAAACACGAACCTAATGCTTGTGTTGTGTAGTATGGTACAGTTCAGAGGATCACTATCTATCACAGCGCAAAAGTAACGCACGCATGAACTCAAAAAAGTGAAAGCATGAAAAAAACACAACAAAATGAAAAAAACACACTATTTTTTCCTTATTTTCTCAGAATTCTAGTTGTTGTGAGGAACAGAGCTTGTTGGATCAGGAAGAACAAGCAAGGTTGATCTGCTTCTTGTTGCTCTGGTAATCCAAAAAAGGAAAAAAAAAGAGAGAAGAAGATCTGAAAGCTTTCTTGTACCAAACTCAAAATGCAAGGTATCAACAACACTATCCCTTTTCTTCTGAACCCTAAATTCTCTCTCCTTTGACTGTTGTTTGACTCAATTTTGGCCCAGATTGACTCGCGTTGTTTTCTACTCCTTGTTGTCTTCAAGTTTTCATCTTTTTGAATTTTCGCATGTGGGTTTGTTTTGAAATTGTTCTTTGCTTAGAAACTTTAGTGGGTGTGGTGTGGAATTCGTTTTGGGGAGTGTTTGGTTTGGGAAATTGATGATGAAATTTGAGTCTTTGTTGACATGTTAAAGGGAAGTTTAGGAAAATTTCTTTTTGGGTAATTTTAAATTCTGAATGATGTTTGTAACTTTATGCCCATTTATGTTTCAGCTTTTTTGTTTTTTTTTTTATCTACTCTTCTTCATGTGGAGTTGTTGTGGTTCTGGTTTAAGTGTTGTTATGTTGATGAAGCTCTGTGGAGCTGTTTAGTGTGGATGGAGTTGGGTACTTCTGTTATTTTCTGCTTTAGTGGCAAATATGATATGCTTTGTTTGAGATGGACTTGTGGGATTCATGCATAATATTGATGCATTGTCTTCTCGCGAAAGACCGTCAGTGACGATGGATAGTTCAATTTTTCTGTATTTTTATTCCTGATGAGTTGCATTGATTGGCGGAGAGTTTATCAGTTAGCCTGAGGTTTACGGTCGTACCCATAGTTAGATGGCCTGCTGCTTGTGTGTCCGAGTGAATCACACCACATGATGGCCCTGAAAGAAAGAACTGTCGGTGATTGGGATCCATTATACAAAAAATAATGAGGAAATTGACAAAGACGTTAAACGCAAAATTCAAGTTAGATGGTTAAAGAGGAAAAAAGTGAGTTATTGGTTACCGTAAAGTACCGACCAAACTCAAAAGGAAATTTTTACCGAACAACATTGAGACCGGCTATGCTCTATGGTAGCGGATGTTGGGCTTTAACAGGATAACTGTAGAAAAAAGTTCGAGTAGCATAGATGAGAATGTTAAGATAGATGTGTGGCCACACTAGAAAGGATGGGATATGCAATGACCGTATAAGAGAGATATTGGGGTGGCGCCGATCAAGTAGAAGCTGGCGGAAAATTAGTTAAGCTGGTACAGACATGTACAAAGAAAACCTTTGGAGGCACTAGTGAGAAGAGCTAATAGCATGATCTTTAGTTCTGTGAATAGGGATAGAGAGAGACCAAAATGAATATCGGAAGATATTAATATATTATAGATGACCTCATTGAAAATAATATTCCACAAATATTGGTTTTTGATCGAGCTCAATGGTGTAATGCGATCCATATTGCCGACCTCACTTAGTGTATAAGGCTTTTGTTTTTGTTGATTTTCTGATATGCTATTTAGTTTTGATATCTGAGTTATAATGTAAATACTGATGTACTTGTCTAACAATATGTGGTGACAAGGATTACCTCTTAGGTTTGTCCAAAAATAAAAGATAATTTTTTAATTAACATAATAAAGATGTTACATTTGCACAATGTTAGGCGGACAAGGAGGGCAACATTGAAATATAACTTAGTTCTGGTTGTAAAACACTCAATATTTCCTTGAGGACAAATTTATAAATGTTATTCAAGTTGTGTTACTCTATAAATCTTATCCTTTCATATCATCAAATCCAATTCTATTTAGGAGAATAGCAGCTGATGCTAAAACATCCGTCTTTTTAGGTTGAAATATTGACAATTGAAAAGTACTAAAGTTTCATTCAGATTGATTTTTGAAGCTGAAATGCATTTTACAAATGTTTGTAATTTAATGTCTTTTTTAATAGAATTTTATAGCGAAAAATGCTAAACGTTACGAAATGAATAGCAAGAAATAAGAAGTTAAGCCAATGATCCTGCTGATTTCCATGAAAGTGTTATATCGTGGACTCGTAACTAAGTATTCTTGCGTTTCTTGCGACTTCCAATTCGTATTGTATAGGAGAGCTGTTTTGTAACTGTGTTCTGACAATTCAAAGGTCACTAACCATAGAGGCTGATTGGTTATTGAAGACTGAATTTAATGTTGTGCCTGCCTCCATTAATTGCTATTAATTGACATAGAGGGAATGAATGCTTTTGACATTAATATTTATAGCAACTATCAGGACTACACTGCAATAAGTTTACAATATCTTGGTTAAAAGGTCAAGAATACAGGGAGTCAAATATTGGATTACATGTCCAGTGATATAATAGACCAAGACAATTCTTTTTTTTTCACCTTTTCACTTCTAAGACATCTTGTTGGCATACAACTTGAATTTTCTTATCAATGGCTTTTGGCTGCGACAAGCATCTAATGGTAACAGATGGTGAGATCTGTTCACATATTTCTCAACCCCTATCCTCTTCTTTTCAAATTATGATCTGCGCACAATTACTGTTTTTTAAAAGTTTGATTCATTTGTGATTTGTTTTATGACATATACTGGTTGTGTTGAATTTAATGATTGAGATAGCTGCATTCCAGTGGCTTCTATATTTTCATGCACATGCCTACTACTATTGACATTTAGGGTTTAGGGTTGCAGTAAAAGTGGCAGTGAAATGGGTAAATGGGGGGTAATTTGATTTTCTAGAAACAAAGAATTAGATAAATAGGGAACTTAACTGGTGAAAGCAGCGGTTGTTGCTGAGTTCTCAATTCTCATTGTTATGAATCAGGACAGACTTAAGCTGCCTTGCCTCATTCATACTACTACAATTTAATCTTTGAATAATATTTCACTTTTTTTGTTTCCATTACTTTATATGAGTTGTTAAATGGTTTTTTCTTCACTTACTGTAAATATTTTGGTCAACTTAACTAATCAATACTTCTTTTGATGAAATTTTGCTTGAGAAGTTTATTCTTATTTTTCACGGTAAATGGGGTTATTTCTTCTGATGTTCCTATATCTAGTCAGTATTAGTCTTGCAACGGAAGTATACTGAAGCATTTTTGCTTAAGCTTGGATGCAGTAAAGAAACTTACTCTTCTTGATTTATGTATGTAATGTTGGCTGTTTATCCTATTAGACTGTCTCATTTGAAATTCTTGTTTCGTAATTTATCTTCAAATTGATCATGTATGTGAATATAAAAGTTATTTGGTGAGACTGAGGATAAATATTTGGTATACTTGGGCGAAATATGGTTGTCACTTTCTATGATTGAAATTGAATGGTGATCCCATGCAGTAAGTTATCAAGTTGCTGTGTAGGGCCGAGGAAATTGCTTTGGTAGATAGTCTCAGGTTTTTATGGATGTTATTAATAAACTTCCTCTAAAATGAGATTGTTATTTTTACAATGATTCTAAATACATTGGTTCATTTGTTCCTTTAAGCCAAGGGAAGGGAAGGTAGTGTTACTAACTTCAGTGCATCTTGAGCTTTTAATGTTTAGCATATGATTACTTGATAATTGGGTTCTAATGTTCTATTTCGAAAAATCATATCTGACTCATTAATTTGAGTTTGAAAGGAGTCTTAAGGGACTGTGATCATTCACTTTTGTGTGGTAGTAGTAGAAGCTGTGGGTAACTAAATTAATACAACTAGACCTTGATTTCGGATATATACTTCACTCCGACCAAATGCTACATTTCTTTTTTATAAAAAAGAAAAATATTTTCTAGTTGAGGTCCTACCCGGCTCAAACAGGATTTTGCCTCAGTAGAGGATACCTGTGGTTAAACCAAAAAAAAAGAGTGAAGGGGTGTTGTCTTCCACCCCCACCTACTTTTCTTCATTCATTTGGGAGGATTGGTTAGCATGGAAATGTGGTTATTGTATGAGCTTGAACAGAATCCTCCTGAAGGAGTCTCTGAAGGACGCCTCATGTTTGATCACTTGATCTCAGTTCCACAAAAGATATAGTTGTGGGCTTCCACATCTAGTTAGTAGTTACTTATAAGTGAATACACCATTTTTTTTTTCGTATGCTGAATTACTACTGTTAGTTATGCATTACTGTTTTTTTTATCTCTGTCTTTGGCTCATGTGAGAATTATGGATGTCTTTGTAACTTAAAACTAATGAAATCATGATTTTAATGTCCTCATAAAAATTGTAGTGATATTAATGAACTGAAATACCTGTTTACAGGTAGATCCCCGGACCAGGAATCAATAGGGTCTGGGACAAAGAGGTCCAGTGCATCATCTGGTAGTAGGTCTCGGAATCAGAAGGAGTTCTTCTATAAATTTGTTGATAGTGACAACTTAACTGCAAAACTTGTAGACTGGTTTGAATCAGTGACAGAAAAAAGTGAACTGAAACAGCCTGCATTTGATGTTCCATTTGAGTTAATTGAACTTCAAAAATTCGATTATGCATTGGAAGGGATTTCATTTCAGCAGCTGACCCGCATGCCTAATGCTGTTCATGCTTCTTCATCTGATGCAGTGGAAGCAACAGCTTGTCTTGCTATTGAAGATTTCCTGCATGCTAGTATAAAGGGTTTGTGGGAGGCATTTTGGAATCAAGATGAGCCCATGCCTTTTTCTGTCGCTTGTCTGTATAATGCTAACATGAAATTTTATCAGGCTGAAACGGCTATTGCTAATGGAAGGCTCGGAGGTCTGTGTGCAACTGGTTTATTGCTCAATAATCCTAGACATCCTCATGGAAAATGGGATCATGTCCTTGAATTGGCACTTCTAAGGCCTGATATTAGAGGTCTTGCTTTTGGCAGTGACCGCCAGCCTTCTCCGTCCGTTCTAGGAGAAGCTCTATTTTATGCCATTCGAGTGCTATTGGCAAGGAGTTTGAGTAGACTTTCTTTCTTTCTGGATCCAAGCACAGTCTTTATTCTTATAGTTGATTCTCAATATGGGGGAGTTGTAAAAGTTGAAGGAGATGTAAATATGCTCAATTTTGATGTGAATAATGTTTATGAATGTGCTGCTGAATGGGTAAAAAATCATTCTAGAATTTCTGTTTCTCCAATGTATAGGATCTGGAACAAACTTGGAAATGCAAACTGGGGAGATATTGGTTCTCTACAGATATTATTTGCAACCTTCCATTGTATTATGCAATATGCAGGAATGCCCAAGAACTCTATTGAGGATTTAGCTGCTGATCATAGTTCACGCCTCCAAGCAAGAAGAATAGAGAGACACTTAGGAGATGCCACAGTGAACGAAAATGGCCTATTTAGATACCAGCAACGCAGTGTTTCCCCTGAAATCGTTGAAGTTCAGGATGACCCTGTCAAAATTGATTCCAAGGAGTCAATGAAATTAGAAGAAGGATCCATGCTATGGCTGGAGGATTCAGATTGGCAAAAGGGTTATCAGATAAAAGAAGTAATCAATACTGGTGAATTCACATACTATATTGCATCTAATGTTGAAGACCCTGGAAAAAATCTATTTCTATATGTTGGCTCTCATCCCTCCCAGCTGGAGCCAGCATGGGAAGATATGAATTTATGGTATCAGGTTCAGAGGCAGACCAAAGTATTGACAATAATGAAGCAGAAAGGTCTCTCATGTAAATATCTGCCTCAATTGAGTGCATCTGGTAGGATCATACACCCTGGTCATTGTCGAAGACCGAGCTCAGGTGGAAATTGTGACCACCCTTGGTGTGGGACCCCTGTTCTTGTGACCAGTCCTGTTGGTGAAACAGTAGCTGAAATGGTACGCACGGGCCAATTTGGTCCAGACGAGGCTATCAAATGTTGCCATGATTGCTTATCAGCACTTTCAGCTGCATCCTCTGCTGGAATTCGACATGGAGACATCAGGCCGGAGAATGTGATCTGCGTTAAGTCTGGTGTGAGGCACCCTTATTTTGTTCTAATCGGGTGGGGCCATGCTATTCTTGAAGATAGAGACCGCCCTGCCATGAATCTTCATTTCTCATCTACTTACGCGCTTCAGGAAGGAAAGCTATGCTCTGCCTCAGATGCAGAAAGCCTAGTTTATATGCTTTATTTTTCATGTGGTGGAGGTTTTCCTGACCTAGATTCAGTAGAGGGAGCGCTACAATGGAGAGAGACATCTTGGTCAAGGAGATCAATTCAGCAGAAGCTTGGTGATATCTCCACTGTGCTGAAAGCTTTCGCAGATTATGTTGACAGTCTATGCGGGACACCATATCCCATGGACTACGAAATATGGTTGAGAAGGTTAAGGCGAAATATTCATGAAGAAGATCATGGAAAGGAAATTGTTGCAGCAAGCTAGGCTTTCCTGAAATGATTACTCAATCATCCTGATGAGTTTCTCATAGCAATGCTTGGAGTTTTGGGGGGTGAATAAAACATTGAAGTCAGTGGCTTACTCTGATGCTTATGATTTTTGTATTCCTTGAACAATTGGTTTGGGGAATAGTTAGTGTAATCCATGAAATGAGCATATCATGAATGCTCTCATTGGTGTAGGTTGTTGGGCTATTCTCTCTTCTACAAATGTTGAGACTTGATTGGTGGCATCTTTGGGTATAAGAAGAATAGTCACAATTTCTTCATTTTGAGGAGCCAAAACATTAACATTTTTCTTCCTTTTCATTGTTCTTATGATGAGTTTATTATCAAAGTAAAATGTATTGATAACATCATTCGTTTGTAAAGATAATAGGTCTTTTAGAATACCCTGGTGTTTATACAGTTGATTGGTTCAAAGATCATTCTGAATGGTACAACACACTGCACAGGGCAATATTATCATATTCTGTAAATGCCATTTTTTTTGTGTGTTCATTGGGGGTTTTCTCTTTCATTGTTGAAAATTTGACCTGCATCAAATTCGTTCCCACTTCCCATAGATGTTCTTCAAGCCTTCAATTTGGAGTTATACAGACAAATGATGCACATTTCTTACTTTTTGGGCTTATTCTTCTACTTTGCTCCTTGCATGCGTTGGAATTTAACTCCGAGTAAAATCATTAAAAATTACTATAGAATGTTGTAATCAAAATATTTCAATCTTACATTAAATATTACACAAAATAATGTTTCAAAATCACTAGCAAAATGATCTTCAATAAATAAACAATTTAATATTTTTTTAGAATTATAATTTTAAATATCTAAATACTAACACTTGTATCTGTATAAAAAAAAATACTAACACGTGTATGGTTAATGATTTCTTGTTTTTTTAGTTTTCAAGCCATTTCATAACGACAGTCATGAGATTAATCACCTCGAGACTTAGAGAGTATTAATTTAGTAGGTCTCTCCCAACAAATCATTTTCCATACATAGACTCGAAGATCACATTAAGTGGGTAGGCATATCCCAACAAATTATTCTCTATACACATCTTAAGGAGAACACCTCGAGACTCGAAAATCACATTAAGTGGGTAAGTCTCTCAACAAATCTTTTTCCATAAGACTCAGAGATCACATTAAGTAGGTAGGTTTCTCCCGACAAATCCTTATTCATACAAACCGCTCAGAAATCGAACCGTAGACTAAATGTTTAAGGAGTTCAGCTATCTACGTGTAAATTAAAAATTAGAAATAATCATATGTTTATGAAAGAGGGAGCATTGAAGATTAGCACGCCTTAATCTTATCTAATTAAAATTTGATTTGATCTTAAATCATTCTTGATCAACAATCTATATCAGAATATTTGGGATATTCCACTGGTCATGTCTCATTTCCTCTTACTTCTCTGCGATAGCCACGTGCCCTTCTTCATCTCCGCTACTTGTTCATGATCCTCATTCTTCTCATATTTTCCCCGCTTCTTTTTCATTTTGTCTCTTTTGGTAAGTTTTTCTCTTCTCTCCTCCTTGTTCATCTCTTCATCATTGCAATCACTGTTCATTCTGGTTAGCTTCCTCTTTTTCTTCATTATTGCATTCTCTGTTCATTTGAATGAGATGTGAAATTTCCTGAGTTTCAGTTGGTAGTTTTTTTTGGCAATCACGGTAGAGCAAAGCAATAGAATGGTGATCAATCTTGTTTTTCTTTCTAGCAATTTTCATGCAAGGTTTCTGATGAATATTACAAGTGAAAAAACAAGGTCTATTACAAAATCAATGAAAAAAATATTGAATTTTGTCCCTTCATTGATCGTAATATTCTTAGAATTTATCATGTTTGGAATTTCAAGTGCTTCATTTTGTTGCTTTCTAGTGTCAGTTGATCATGGTTCTTGAGTGCAGTGCCTGTTTTAGAATATGAAATGAAATCATGATTCATATCTTATTCTTGATTGTAAATTAGTGGCAGGGAACGAAAAAGATTACTACTTACACTTGGTTATACATCTTGATGTTTGATTAATTGCCTAAATGAGTATCCATTCATTTTCCACTACCCTTTAACCTCTTCTCTACTTTTTAGGATCCAAATTAGAACTGTAATTGTCTCAGGAATTCAATTAATTATTTTTCATGAATAGTCATGTATTTTGTTATAATTTAGGCAAATGTAATGTGTCCTCTTTTTTTTTGTAATGTTGGGCAGATCATTTTTAGGCATCATAAAAGACAAAAAGAACATCCTGGAAACTGAGATTACCGAAAGATAGTGCATAGAGCTAACATTTATCTTCATGGTGTTCATAAGGTGAATCTTTTTGAGGTCTTGTTGATTCCTTCCAACTCTTTTTTAGGGAATTGGGGTTTGGGCCGGGGAAGAGAAAATCTTATTCTCCTTTTCGCGCTTGTCCTTCCAGTAATGATCACAGGAAAAAAAACCATTTATCTTTATATAATGCTTGGCAGATAAGTGCATCTCTGATCTTCTACCTTGTAAATCATGTCTACATGATACAATGATAGTGGGACAGTCATTAAATAAGAGAACTTATCAACACATGCTTAGTGAATTGATAATACTTTGTCAATTTCATGATGTAGAAATGAAGTAACGATAAGGCGAATGTGGCAATTTTAGGTTCAAACTTAGCAGTTAGCACCAATGCTCCTTTGAAGTTGAAGCTGTCTATGTAACAGCAATTGACTAGAGTATAAATACATTTTTTTTGAAGTACTTGTAGTTCAAATCATGTACTCACCCCAAAAATCTGGACGTAAGGCTTTATTTTGTTGATCTTCTATGTTTCAGGATATTTTAGCTTGGTCAAGATTTGATAAGAAAGATGTCCTTTAAGAAATTGAGAGAAAGTGTGATTGAAAGAACTTTTTCTCCTGAAGAGCAGCAGGACAAGGTACTTCACATTAGCCTGGCCCTATTTTATGAACCTTTAGTAGTGTTAAATTTTATGTTTATTGTTCTTGTATATTGTGCAGTCTATATGTTATTCTTCTATCCAAAAGGCTTCAAGTATTCATATTATTTGTTAGGCAATGAATTAATTTCTTTTAAAAATAATCCCCAATCTGCTGAAAGTCAGTATTGATCGAATAAGGCTAATAGGTTCTCTTCCTGGTTTTTATTTGAATTAGGCTGAGCAGGGAAACTACCATTATATCTAAGAGTTTGTTTTAGAGTAGTGATAGCATTTTATGGATTTTTTTTGAAGTGGCAGAATGTTTGATTTCCTTTGTTTTATTCAGATCGGAGAAGTCAGAAAGATAATAGGTCCGGTTGCCGATAAGTTCCCCACTATGTGTTCAGATTCATCAGTGCTAAGGTTCCTCATAGCGCGGAGCTATAATACTAAGAAGGCTGCAAAGATGTTGAAAGGAAGCATAAAATGGAGGCTGGAGTTCAAGCCTGAGAATATTAGATGGGTGTGCATCAAATGTTGTTTTTTTATCTCTGTTTATCAAAAAATATAAATGAAATAAAATATATTAGATTCAGTTGGGGAAAATATGAAGCATGGAAATTGGTAAAAGAATCCTAATTTTCTAAGTGTTTAGTAGTTAATATGAAAAAACTTACGAACTTAGATGAATATAACTCAAAGGCGATGAAAAACAACTAAAACAAAGAAGGAAAAGTTTTACAGATGTACTCTCTAGGACAGATATATCATTTTGTATTGCAAAGAAAAGGTTAGCTTTATTTTTTATGTAATCAGGATGATATTGCTCAAGAAGCTTCGTTAGGAAGGCTGTATAGAGCTGATTACTTGGACAAGCAAGGAAGGATTGTTTTTGTGATTAGAGCTGGTGTTCAGGTATTGTAAATAGCTTTGATGAGAACTCGCACACATTTCATTTTTCTTATGGCTGTGCTTAAGAGTTAAGTCTTTGTGTTTTAAGTTTTAACTTCATTTTATTAATGTAATTGACTTTGACTAAGATCTTATTTATGCAAATTTTAGAGTTCAAGCTCAGGAATGATGCAGATCAAGTACCTCGTTTACTGTTTGGAGAATGCCATACTGAACCTAAGTTCCCAAGAAGAACAGATGGTTTGGATTATTGATTTTCAAGGGTGGAACTCTTCATGCATATCATTAAAGGTCACCCGGGATACTGCTCAAATCCTGCAGGGCCATTACCCTGAAAGGCTGGGCCTCGCAATCTTATATAATCCACCTAAAATGTTTGAGTCATTTTGGACGGTACGATATCATAATATCTCATATCTTTATCATCAACTCTTTATGGGGTCACTTTTCTGAGATAGGGCTTGTGTGATGAAATTGGGTTACTGGTGCTGTGTGACATTGATTTTGAAATGGAAAGGGATAATGTTCTTGTCAAACTGTTAATTGCTTGGCTATTTTCTGAAGCTTGCATTGTTGCTGCTGTAATGCTGTAAAAATTGAAAAACTTACATGGTTACATGGAAATTGTATTTCTACGGGAAGACAAAAATGTGTGCTTGATGGGTATTTCATATATGTGTATGCATCTGCTTTAAATATAATGCATCTCTCAGTTAAGTGATATTTTTGGTTTAATTTTTCTTTGACTTCCCTGAACCATAAAATAAGAGAGGTTGTTATTCCAAGTTCACTGAAGCAAATACTAGTTTCTAGTGAGTAGTGATAGGTCAGATAAGAGTCCTGTGATTTATAAGAAGAAACAGGAGCCAGATTTTTGTTTGTTTGTTGCTTTAATTTTGTGTATTTGTGTTCCTTAAGTGTGCATTTTCTTGGAACAGATGGTGAGACCATTTATAGAACCCAAAACTTACAAAAAGGTGACATTTGCTTACCCTGACAACCCAAGGAGCTGCAAGATGATGGAAGAACTCTTTGACATGGACAAGCTAGAATCCTATTTTGGTGGGAAGAATACAGTTGGATTTAACTATGAAGCTTATGCTCAAAAAATGAGAGAAGATGACAGAAAGATGTCTGATCTTATTGATTCCGGCTGTTCGTCACCCGGTTATATTACCTCAGAAGTTAGTGAATCACTGCATTCAAGAGACTCTCAGGATGAAATATTTAGTGATGAAGCAGTTTGTTCATACTTGGAGGAAGATGATGAGATTAAACAAGCGCAAACGCCTTGCTCCCAATTTGAACCCAAGAATGAGGTTCTTGAACCAAAAAATGAGTGAAGATCTTAATCAGAAGAGCACTGGGCACAAGCCCTGAACTTCAACCAATAGGTGCTGTTGGTTTGAAAATGGTACATATACCCTTACTCTCTACCAATGTCCCATATAATATAAGGGTCCATCCACCTATTCACTGAAAGAGGGAAAGAAGTTTGAGTTGGCTCTTCTGGCATGAAAATTCCATCCAGCACTTGGGAATAAGAAGTTCAGATTTCTCTCATGTTACTTTTTTCCTTCCTCTCTTAACACAAAAAACCATGTTCCTTGTTAAACATAAAAAATCAGAAGATAGAACATTTTCCTCTTTGAAAATTTGTGATGAGGAAAAATTACATCATCAAATCAGCATTTTAGACTATGCCTGTAGTTGCGCCTTCACAGTCTTGTGTGTTATGCTGGGAAGGGTCTTACTTTTAATATAATCATTAATTAGTATGATAAGATTCTAATACAAACCACCCTTAACTTTTCTCATGAACCAAAAAAAAAGAGAAAAAGAAAAAGGTTACTAAGGGATTGGTGCTTTTCTGAGTCTAACAGATAAGCATCATTTATATGCTATTAGTGAGTTCATTAGCTCCATAAGGTCATATTTATTAAAGTGGTAGGTTGGCTTATGACATCTTACTATGTTCGCCAAGAAAAAGAAGGAAATCGTTGCTATCAATTGTATTACAAATATGGGTGAATTCTAAAAATAACCTTTCAATTTCTTTTTCAAATGCAATTAACTTGACAGAAATTTTTTATTGACCTCATTCAAGGACTTCATTGTCCAATGGTCAAGCAATGCATATATCCGAATCCAGAATGCAACATCAATATTAATTTGTTAGGTTCCTTTCATTTCCATGCTCTTATTTAGACTTGATTCCTCTAAAACAAATAAAAAGGAATAGGTTGTTTTAGATAATAAAGTATGTCGCACTGGTTAAAAATAATTGTTTGAACCATCACGACACTCAGATAAAAATTGTGATGGAAAATTAATAAAAAAATAGATAAATTAATGATTAAATTTAAAGAATATAAAAAATTATTGATATATGTAAATATATGATTATAATCTTAACTATGATTACTAACTTCAATTTATAAGGTGATCCTCACTGGAAGAGTCAAATCCCATTATTTTAGTCTAACTTTCATTCATGAACTACAGGTTTAATGCCAGTACAAGAAGACTTTACTTGCCGGCCAAAATAAGGAATTGAATTGAAACATTTAATAGATATATAGAACGAGTGAGGGTGGCGATCCAACACCACAGCCTGGAAGAACAAAACGCTGACAAATTGGCATGTTTTGTGGAATAAATAATAGAACACTACGGAAGAAACTCGAGGAAGCAATGATCATGACCAACATTCATTTTGTGCATTATTGTCTTTTTAATATTTTATTTTTAACATATACAAAGAGAGTTAGTGATCAGTATTTTGCCACGCCATTCATACAGAATACATAAGAAAAATACTTATGCAATGCGCTAATTAATTGCATTAAGTTTATCTATTTATACCAACAACAAAAAATGCTTGAGCTCTACAAATGTCACGCATAATTTTGTAATTAGTTTGATCATTTCATCGACTCTTAATTTCAATTAATCTAGTGGTAAGCAAGTTAGACCTCATAAGAATGAGATTATAAGTTTGAATCCCCAAAAAACATTTGTTGGAGGAACATGCAACCGTTTCCCAAACAAGTAATCACATTTGTGAAAGATAAAAAAAATTACATAATTATTTATAAACTCTTAAAAAATAGTAACTTTTTTTTATCTCTCCCATGAATTAATGCTTGAAAATTTAATCTTGTATCCAAATCAACTTATATTCATGTGATACATAAAGTAGAAAGACTTCAAGTATAGAAATAAAACTGCCATCTATGCAATGTATGTGATTCAAAACAATTTTGCTTTGGTTTATGTGGTACATGTATTATTATTTTTTAGGTATAGTCAAATTTAAGTATAGTTAATGAAAAAATACGTCATTAGTAAATGTACTTTTTTCTTGAACTAAATTCTTAAGATTAAATCGTGGCTTTATCGTTTTTTAAGAGTTATAATACTTATGTCGTTCAATAGTTAACAAACTTAAGTGAGGGTTTCACATAAGGGTTTAGGGATGAAAGGTGACACGACATGGTTCAAACCTTGGTGATAAAACTAATTTACTAACAACTAACATTTATTATAAAAAAAATAATGATGGTTTCAAAATAAGATTGATTGTTTGTATAAGAATATGAAAGTAAATGAAAATAAGTAGACTTGATTAAATGTGCTTTGTGCATTCTAGTGATTCACTCACATAACATGTCCTAACATATACCATTACATTTCAACCCTCGTCATTGATCTCTCACATGAGTTAATAACAATAACTCTATAATCTTAAACATTGACCCCTCACATGATTAATAAAGAAAGTTATCATAAAGTTAGATTGTTTAGTGACTAACAAACATAACTATAAGTCAAGAAATTTGGATTATTCGGTGATTAACTAGTTCGGACTCAAAATATGTAATTTTCACTCACAAGTCAAATCAAGCAAAATACCGTTGGAGATCAATTTAAGATATAACATGAAGATCAAGAGAAAATCACTAAATCATCACAAAGGATATGTTTTATATTGAAGAGAATCATATAGAAAACATAAGTATCAAATCAATTACATATAACCCCAACAAAAGAGAGATAAGCTATCCATTTTCATTGATAGCTTTACAATCATGAAGAATATCCGAAGACTCTGCAATGTCTCGTCGTCGAATCCGGTCTCCAAGCCACCTCTCCAAGTTCTCCTAGCTTTCTTCTATATTTTATTCTTGTTTCATGTGCAAAGAACTCAACAACCTCAAAAGGATTGAAAGAATTCCAAGTTGTCTTTGTTCTGCCGTGTTTTAAATGACCCCCCACCCAGTATGACGCGTTGGCCGCTCAGCGGCCCCTGATTTCCGCCCAGCGCCACTTTTCCTTTAAGAGGAGGTTTTGTTGACCACCTTGGCCGCTCAACAACCTCTAATTTCCGCTCCACACCTTTTCAACATGATCCCCATGTGGGATGACCTTCAACTTTAAATTTTCTTAAACTTTTTTAAACTTTCATCCCATATCAAAATTAAGGGATTAAACATGATTTCTACACAATATCTATACTAAAAATAAGTATTTAACAAACTAACTATTTGAGGGATAAAATGATCAATAATTTAAGCATACAAATCAAATAAGTACCGAAAATGATATTTAAATATACATAAAAATAACGCTTGTCATACGAAATACGTGTAGCAAAGAAAAAAAAGTTCTTTTTTAAAGTAAAACAATATTGGTCCATGCACTTATATTGTAAATCATTAGAGACTTTTTATTCATGTTATTAACCATCAAATTGTATTTCCACTCCCAATTGTACAAAGCAATGAAAATATGAAACTCCATAATTCTCCTTACCTCAAATGAATACTACCAAAAGGTATTAGGTAACTCAAGAACACCATAGCCATGCATTAAATTGAACCTGAGAATGATATGAAACTACCATTGATCTACCCCAATTACCATGACATGTCTGTCCTACAGTTTTTTCTTACACATCCAAAGAAAGCAACAATGACAGAGTAAAAGGTTTCTTTGCAGAAAGCAACAATGAAAAAAGGAAATTAAAAAAAAATAGTTGTCATGATGTAATGATAGTATTCTTCTATCTCCTCTTTCTTTTTTCTCCTTCTCCTTCAATCTTTCCCTTTCTCTTTCTCTTCTTTTCGTGCCGCCCCACACTCTCTCTTTGTCAAACCATCAAACATCACATACCCAACAATACCACAACACACACATTCAGCTCCCTATTGTGATTGTCTTTGTCCCATAAAGCAACCAAAGGAAAAAAAAAACAGAGGATTCCCAATTACCCTTTGCATTCTTTTGTTCCCACAATCCTATCTGGTGAGCCATTGATCTTCAATTCCCGCTCACAAATCGCTTTTTCCTCTAATTGATTATTCTGTGATTACCCATCATTATTTTCCCTTAAATTTCTCATCTTTTTTCAGGGATTGGATTGATTCATTGTTCTGATAGTGGTTGATTCATTGTTGAGGTAAGTTTAAGCTTAATTTGTGATAAATTTACAAACTTTCTTATTCTAGCTTGGTATCTTCTGTTTTCTGGATCTTATTTGGGTACCCATTTGTTTGTTTTTGCTTGATCAATCAAAAAGGTTTTAACTTTGGGAGAGTTGTCATAGAAGACAGAGGAAGAGAGGGAGATGGGATCAGAGTTGGAAATTGGAATCAAAATCAGGAAAGTTGTTATCTTTTCAATCAGAAGGGGTTACAGATCAGCTTCCCAGCATCCATTTCTTGTGGGTTTTTTGGGTTTCTTGCTTTTGTTGTACAGATATCTTCCTTTTCTGTTTTCTGTTTTGGTCTCTGTTTCCCCTGTTTTGTTCTGCACTGCTGTTCTGCTTGGGACACTTTTGAGTTTTGGTCAGCCAAATATTCCTGAGGTTGAACAAGAAGAGAATGTTACTCATGGCATTGCTTCCTTCCAAAGAGGGTTCTCTGAGGGGGAGACTGTTGTTGCTCACAGAGATGAGAGCTATTTTGTGAAAGGATATTCAGAACATAGGAGTGATGTAGAAGAGAGTGGCATTGAAGAAGCAAGTTTGGTTGGTGAGAAAGATAATAGGTCTGAGGAAGATCGCGGCTTGCTTTCTGACTCGCAGCTGGATGATGAAAACTTGCAGGATATTCAGCCTGAGAAGAAGCAGGTAGAAAGGGAAGTGAAAAGGGAGTTTCATGGTATTGAGTTGGGAAAGAACAAGGAAGTCAATGAGGAGAACCTGAGGTCTGAAGTTGTTTCGAGTGACGAGGAAGCTATTGAGAAACATTATGTCTTGGTTCAAAAAGTAGATGATGAGATTCTTGAATTTGAGAATGAGAAAATTTCAGGAGACGCGCGTGGTTCTTTTATGGGAGATCACATGGATTGTTCAGCCAGTTCATCTTGGAAAAAGGTGGAGAACAGTGATTATGAGGATGACTCTGTGGAGTCAGGGTCTGATGACGCAGAGAGCTCTTCACCAGATGCTTCCATGGCTGACATCATGCCAATGCTTGATGAGCTTCACCCACTATTAGATCAGGATGCCCCACAACCTGCGCATTTATCCCGTGATGATTCTGACTCTGCATCTGAGAAGTCTCAGCAAAGTGATGATGACAGTGTCGAATCAGATGAAGACAACGAAAACCATGGTGAAGTGGAAGAACACGGTGGTGATGAACGTGATTATGAAGAGGAAGAAGAAATGGAAAGAGGCAAAGAGGATGAAAGTAAATCTGCTATTAAGTGGACTGAGGATGACCAAAAGAATCTCCTGGATCTGGGAACTTTAGAGCTAGAAAGGAATCAAAGATTGGAGAATCTTATAGCTAGGAGAAGAGCAAGGAGACTGATGGCTGAAAAGAATCTAATAGACTTTGATTCTGCTGATATTCCCTGTAACGTTGCACCTATTGCTGTAAGACGTAACCCATTTGATTTCCCTGATGATTCCTATGCTGGCATGGGATTACCACCCATCCCTGGATCCGCTCCATCTATTCTACAGCCTAGACGAAACCCTTTTGATATTCCGTACGACTCAAATGAAGAAAAGCCTGACCTTAAGGGGGACAGTTTTCAACAAGAGTTCACACAGTTTGTTCAAAAAGATACATTTTTTCGGAGGCATGAAAGTTTCAGCATGGGTCCATCAGTATTGGGGATATCCAAGCAAGAGAGGCATGATATTAGTTGGAAACCTGTCTTTATATCTGAAAGGATGGCTTCTGAGGGAACAAGCTATCCCTCATTCCAGAGGCAATCTAGTGAAGCAAGTGATTCAAAGTTGAGTTCTGTTCCAGATACTGAATCAGTGAGTTCAGGTGATCAGGATGAGAGGAAATTTAGTGAACAAGAGTTGTCTCAAGAAACTGAATTAACATCTAACATGGATCATCTTTCTGATGTTGTTGAACATGGAAGCCAATCATCTGGCGAAAATGACTCTGTGGAATTGATAAATGTAGATGAGAGTAGTGTTCACCATGATGAAGGTGAAATCGTGCTGGGTGGGGTGGAAGATCCTTCTGAGATGGAATTATATACTGAGACAGGAGAGGTTGGAACCCATGAGCATTTTAACGCTGGGGAAACACATTTGAGAAGAGAACCCAGTGATGAGGTGAGCAGTAGCAGCAGCAGCAGATCAAGCCGGTCTTTACAATCAGAAGTGATTGACGGCATACCAGATGAGAATATGGAACAAACGTCAAATTCGCAGCAAGAAGATAGCCACCTTCCTGAATCTAGGATTTCCAGACAAGCTTCATTGGAGGGATCAAACTTCCAGAACAAGAGTGGTGATGTGGAAGACATTCTACATGTAGAACCTGTTTACGATTCTAGTCCATCTGCTGCTGAAAACCTCCATTCGTTTCCTTCGGTGTCTTCGGATTTTGCAACAGAGTTCTCCGAGAGGGCATTGCCTCCTGTTTTAGAAGTTACTTCTGATGTGGTAGATAAAGAGCATTATCACCGACTGGAGGATAATACTTCTAGTCATGAAGAAACTGAAGCAGCCTCTTCTGAACTGCGTTTAGAAGTAAAAAATGAAACTGAAGCAGCCTCTTCTGAACAGATAAATCAGCACATGGTTACTGCAGATGAGTTATCTGCAGCTGTCCCAAATTTCGGCAGTCATAATGGATCTACAATGGCTGAGATTCTAGTTGCCCCTGTCTCTGTGGATTCGAATTTGTCTTCAGATATTGAATCAGTAAAGGGTGTGAGCAATTCAGGTTTGGTTCATGGACATGATCTAGCAGACCACATGTCTGCTGATTCTGAAGTGCTTCATCAAGACAATGTAGATTCTCCAGATTCAAACTATCAAATGGCTTCTGAAAAGTCATATGAACATCTATCAGATTATGAATCTGTGGATGAAGGTGCACAGTCCAATGTGGTATCAAGATTTGATAATGCAAATACGTCTGAGTCAGTCCAAGATGCAGATGAAATGCCCAACTTGGAAGCTTATGATGGCTATCATACACCTTCTAATGGTTTGTCTATGCCTTCAGAACATGATTTACAACATTCACTTGTAGCTGGGCAAGCACCAGTGATTCATCCTAACTTTCCTTCTGAAGAAACTGAACACGTGGAGCAAATTTCATCAAATAACGAAGGCATATCTCCTATTCAACAGGATGAAGTCCTCTTGTCACGTTCCATGGAGCAAGGTAACACTGAGATCCATCAAGGTTTGGATAAGGATATTGTTTCTTTCGCTCCCGATAGTCAACATGAAACTGATGTGAAGTCCCCCTCCAACTTGGAGAATCATCTATCAAGCTCCGATAAGTCAGTGGGTGCACAATCTTCTAGTGATCATGATGAAATTCAGGTAATTTCTTTTGCTGTAAGGGTCTCTTTTTTCGAAAACGAAAAAACATGATGAGGGAGGAAAATATTGAGCTAAAAATGTTCCCCTAAAAATAATTAATTTGCTGCTGTTTTGATAATATTCCCAATACTGATTTAAATCCATGCCATTAAAATTATAGGATTGGTTCACTGTCAGTAACTGTTGTACTTCCAATAATTGTTGCATAGTTCCATATAGGTCTGTTTCCTATCCATCCCAGAAACGTATTTTCTCGATTCACATGTTTTTAGCTAGGTCAAAGATTTGTTTTTGATGATCCACATGTTTTTAGCTTCTGCTCCACTAAACAGAAGAAGAGGAAACACTCCTCTTCAAGAATTTTGTAGAAAGATGAGTAATGCAAATAGATGTCAAACAAATAGGATTCTTAGTAGGTACATATATGTGAATTTCAGTTTTATTGCACAAATGTATATAGTTTTTTTTTCTTCTTTTGAGGTAGTAATGATTCAAACTATGTTCTTTATTATTTATGATTGATGTGCATGAATAATTTGTTCTGTCCTCTTTACCTCTTTTTGTCTTATGACAGCTCTGCTGGCACTGCATTGTTTGGTTAATAATGAGGTTATCAGTCTAAGACTCTAACTAAACTAGCTGAGAAAAGTAATGATAAACTCTCTGAAATTTTGCAGAATTCTGATGCTATCCGGGTAGAACTTGCACAGGATGTTGACACTTCCAGTGGCGGAGTTGGGGAGTCACGTAATGCCATTGACAATACCCCTCTAAATATTTCCTCTGTGAATTCTGAGAAGTTTGGGACACCTGAATTCAGTTCACCCACTAGCGAAGTGGATTCGGAAGTTGATAGGCATGAGGAAGTTGAAAATGATGACCAAAACAAAGCACAAGAAAACTTGGTTCCTTCAGCTGAGGGCTACATGTCTCAGGAAACTGAAGAAACTATTAGTGAATTTGATGATATGAAGGAAATTGATGAAGAATTCTTGTCAGAATTGGACACTGTTGGAGATTTTAATGTCACTGATGCGGGTGTGTCTCTTCATACTGACATTGTGCATGAAAAAACTGGAGATGCTCAACTTAGCTCGCTGCCTGAGGACGTAACGATAGCAGAGGTTGAGCAAGACATTCCAGTTCTTGAGGCTAGATCACTTGAAGACATTAACTTGGCTTTTAAGCAACTTCAAGAAGGAGTGGATGTTAAGGAGGCCATCCTTCCAAGTTCAACTGAGGATCAGCTTGTGAGTGAAGAATCTAAAGATCATCGGGATGTTAATTCAGACCTTCGAGTTATTGAAGCCCGATCGCTTGAAGATGCTAATGTTGCTTTAGAGAAAATCTCTGAAGATAATCAAGAGGAGCTGCCAAAACCTTTGGATTTGAAAGACACATCAGTCAAAATAGAAGCAAAAGAAGTGGACTCTGAAAAGATGGTTGAATCCTTTGATGTAGCAACCAATGTTGAGGAAATTAGCAGAACTCCAGAAGAGAACTTGGAAAATGTACCCACAAGCAGCTCGAGTAATAAGGAAAAATCTCACAGTAGGAAATCGAGTTCCAGTTCCAGTTCCAGCTCGAGCTCGAGCTCTAGCGATTCTGATTGATTCTGAGATGTCGCATGGAGCAAAACGAACGAGTTTTCTCGTTTATGTTCTTTTATTTTTTTTCTTCAGTGATGGGAGTTTGGGATTTCTAGCCTTGGCATCCCTCATGTCTTGGCTAATGGTAGAGGTCAGATTTCAATAGTTTTGATGGATTGGTTTCTTCAAGAATGAGTTTTGGTTTTATTTCTTGAAGCGTGCAGTTTTTTTTTTGTTCAATTTTACACCCTAGTGTGAGCAATTTGGCATATACAGGGCGAGAGTTTATTTCCAGCAGGTGCATATTGTGTAGTCCAAAAAAGAAAAAGAAAGAAATTGGATTTTTGTACATTATACTTTGATTGTAGAAGTGGTGATTGAACTGTGTTTCTATGTATAGAGCCAGTGGTTGTTTTCTGGGTTCTTTCTCTACTTGTCTTTTTTACCTTCACATAATAAGCTGTTTAGTTTATTGACTGCTGTTTTCATCCCAATTGTTTTGGCATTGCTAGTTTTGTTTCATCAGCACTCATTACATAGGTTTTTTTGGGACATTCTTGAGTGAATATATCCCAATTTTTTGGGATATATTCTTACGTTGCATACTCCATGGAGTGATTTTATCTCCCCCTTAGTGTGGCGTCTGGATAAGAATAAATAATGTTTCCCATATTATTTGTTACACTAAACACTTGGCCAATGATGAATTTCCTTCCCTCTCGAATTTTATGAGGACAGTTTATCCTTCAATGTGAGAAAAAACCGGAAAAATCTTGGTAACATGGTAGAAGTAACTTAAGAGGTTCTTGGAGGGGGAGAAGTGATTCTTTAAGGTTCAAACATGAATCTAAACATGTTATCTGCAATCTATTTTTCACTTTATTGCAGTGTCAGAAAACAAAAGTTTAAAGAGAAAACATATCATAAAACACAACTTTCACTTGTAAGAATCTTCTTAAGAAACTGATTACAGCAACCAGGAAGTTGACTTAATGGCACTCATCAAAGAATCACAAATACTTTGAGTAAAATCAGTTCTAACATGTAATGTATATTCCTAAAGCAAATGTCATTACAGCGTACACCTGAGTTCTCTTTCTTGTTAGTTGTTACTAGCTCTAATTCTCAGTTTCATTGTACAAAAGGATGAAATATTATCTTCATATGACCAAGTATCAAAACTTATGAACTACAGCATTAATTACAGGAAAACAAACTACTGCTTTTGTTTCTTGTTGGCTGGCCCAGAAGAAGTCCCAACCTGCAAACACATTCGTGAATAACACAATAAATTCAGTAATTGAGACTTTTGTCTGGAAAGCATAAGAAGTAATTAACTTTTAAATAACTCCATCTAATTCCCCGATTGTTTTCTCTCCTGTCATATAATATGCTGAAAAAGAAAACCATGAGTAAACATATTAAAAGTTCTGAGAGGACCTAAATTTCTGCAAACTTTGAAGTTATGGCCAGTGTGGTGTTACCAAGTTTTTAACCTACCATCAAGTAAAATCCATCCATTGCACTGGATAGCATTACTCACTTCATACATATTTAACAAACCGATTTCACAATGTTACTTTACATTTGGGAGGCAAACATATATAGCAGCAAAAGATTACCCAGCATCTTCATTTGTTAATAGCAAATTGCCATGCATAATTTAATGGAGTCCTCTGCTTTTCCTTTCTCTTATCCGATATCATCATAAGCTTTTCAATTCAAAACAAACAAGTTTCATATAACAATTATTTTCAAGAATATACTCTAGAATCTTGGTAAACTCTGATAATTCAGGGTTAATTCTCCAATAGATCATCACCATTAAGCATAAAATAATTTCTTACAGCACTTAGTTGTTCACTGATGTATGTCATGGATGTCAGCATGGCCTCAAGAGTATCCCTTGTAATCTGAAACTTAACCTCTGTTTCGCCTAATGAAGACTTGCTACGATCATGCAGCTATGAAAGGAAACCGATATTACAAGGATATTCTTCATAGTATAACAATATTTATATCACATCACAACCAATATTTATATCACATCTGACACTGCTAACAAAATTTTATTATATGCTTCACAGTTCAGAAGGCAGCTTTTTATTCGTAATAGCCATATACCGTCTATAATTGCCATAGCAGCTTATAATAGCAACCATGCCATGGTTTTAGAAACTGCACCAGCGCTACACAAGACACCTCTAGCACCCAGCATGAAACATTTACGAGGTATTGAAGGTTATAAATTTTATACATGAGAAACTGATACATCTATTTATTGTCAAAATGTGGAGATAGAAAAAATAATTTGCTCATTATAGTTGTAACTTAATTAATATTTTAAGGAAGAAAAAAAAAGACTTTTCCTCATTACCTTAAGAGTGATAATAGCCACTCTATCTGCAGGGGATGAGCCGCGATTCTCCATGGTCCAAGTCATTGATTTGAGAAAAGGAAGGTTTTCCTATGATTTCATTTTACAACAAAGAAAAAAATATAAATAGCCAGAAGATAAAATACTTTTGAAATATCAAATATGTCACAGGCGCACATGTTGTCCACATTACACCTTAATTCTGCACTGGAAAAAGTACCAGGCATATATCATAAGATCTTATAACCAATCCCCAAATCTAGCCAACCAAAGCCCATTTTCAACTACATATTCCATTCTAAGGTTCCTTATTAAACTATTTTTTCAATTTCCCTTTATTCATGCGCACATTGCTGTCATGTCATTTCTACTTATTTCTTACCACCTGCCAAGCACCAGAGCTTTTAAAACATCATAGTGCCAGGAACCACAACAATTTATGCTGTGGAATGAAACTCATGATGCAGAACATTAAACCATTTTCATATAGTCCACTAAGCATACCTCAGTGAAACTCAAGTCACTTCTCTTTGAGAAAAGAATGGACTGTGCAGTTTGGAATTGTTGTTCTAGCAAAAATTAATAGTTGAAAGAGAAGATATGCATCTAATGAAAAATTAGATCCGATAGTTGACAAAAGAAATAAGAAGACACCACAAAACCAATGCTCCTCAAGTACCGAGTTCTCAAAAGGAGCAACATCACACTGGAAGCATGCAGGCAGCCCTGACACATTACAATCAGCAACAAGCGGTGTTGATATTCCAAAATCACTTTGATTCATCTGGGCAAGAGAATCAGGGTCTTGGCGTGGCCAGAGAGGTGTTGACATCACTGGAGATGGCAGTGAAGGTAAAGATGGCGCAATATCTGTTCTGACCTCACTGGAAACCCCTGTCGCTGGTAACAAATCCTGCACATATAAAAGCAAATGATAAGATGAGTGACTTCTAATTTGTATTTGCTCCTAGTTTATAAGATCTTTTCAATAGAGAGTTAAGCATTCCATTCCTAACTCATGAAAAAAGCCTTCATGAAGAAGTTACATCATGGAACTTGTAAGAAAGTTGAAGTGCATAATGATAAACTAATTTCAGGTAATGTGAAGAGTTTGATTCATTCTATGATTCTACCGTTCCTCGCCTGTAATTGCTTGTTGAGAAGTTTATCCAAACCAACTCTACCTACCTCCAATTGCTAAGACAATATTGAGGACCTGTTTGGTTTGTCTCTAAACTTACATTAGGAGCAACTCAAACGTAAGTTTGCTGACTATATGGGAATCAATAACCAAACTGAACCTAACCGAGGTAAGCTAAATGCATGTTTGGACAAGTGTTGTCAGATTTGATTATTGGTTACAAAAAATTGAGTTGAAAGTGATGTGATGTGATCTATATTTAAATAGATCAATGAAAAAAGTCATTTTTTAAGATAATGTTGCGAAATCGAGTTGTGATATCCTTCCATTGATTATGTCCACAGCAGAAGTTGTTTTATCCCAAAATTGAAAGCTAGAATAGAATCAACTGTTAAATTGAACATGCAACAAACACCCAAAAATTGATGTTGACACTGGAAAATCAATTCTTGTGTTTAGAAACAATCATCCAAAAACACCCTATAAGGCATTGAATAAAGCTGAGAAATTCAACTTAGTACTTTTTCTTTTGTTCCCAAGGATCCCCACAGGCAGCTATGAGACTAATCTCTCTCGAGGCTCTGGGGTCATGTTAAGTGGGTAGGCCTCTCCCAACAAATGTTTCTCCATACGCACCGCCCAGGAATTAAACCCTAGACTAGACGCTTAAGGAGCTCGACTATCTACTAGCTGTGCTACACCTCGTTGGTACTTAGTTTAATTAGTACTAAAAGTGTGTTTAGAATACCTGTTGTGCAGAGACATCATCCCTCCAGCACTGTCCATTTTTCTGGAAGCAAAGCAAGAGAATGGTTTGCAGGTGAAGTGGAAGATCAGGAGGAAACAGCTTCACAAGTTCATCACCAGTCAAGTTTTGATAAACGAATTTTCTGATAAGCCACCGAAGGCACACCAGCACCTGCAACATGGTTTGATTCATTCAAAAAATACGAAATTTAGAAGAAAGAAAAGAAAATGGGTTGCATTGCAATTGCATTGCTGTACTGGGTCGAGTTCGGAGAGAGAAGCAAGGTGGAGGAGGGATTGGAAACGTGACTTCTCCGGTGGGCGGAGACCGGTTTTTCTGGTGGTCCAGAGGGTGTTGAGGATGTGGTCCAGTGTTTGTTCAGATTCAATGCATGAGAGTTTGTGTAGTTGCAGGTGTAGCTGCAATCCTTCACTTTCCTCCATTATCAATCAATGTGATGGTGATGGTGATTGTGATTTGTGATGATATGAAGGAACTGCTGAACTCTGTTTTCCTCCTTCCCTCGGTTTCAGGTTTCTGTATGTGTAGCAAAGCGTCTCTCTTTATGAGAAAGGGTTTAAAGGGTTTGTTGAATACTTGCTGGCCATTAATTATGTGCTCATTTGGTAAGACTTACAAAAATGTATTATTTAATCGAGTATAGATGATGTTGATGATGAATTTAAGACTTGATAAGATTGTGACTATAAGTTAACTGAACTTATTTAATCTACTATCACAACCACCACCACCCTCCACCATGGCCATTGTCACCACCATCGCTGTCGTCATTGTCACCACCACCACCAACCCCACCACTACCATCGCCATTGTCATTGCCAACACATCACTACCACTACTGTCGTTGTCGCCAACACTACTACCACCCTACAACACTACCATCGCCACCACCCACCATCATCGTTGTCGTCACCACCACTACCGCGACAACTATCACCATTGCAACTGTCATTGTTGTTGCATACATCTTACTATTGCTTGTTGCTGATAAAAAAAATCTTACTCTAATTTGTTGGTGCATTGCTCACTAGCAGCTCTGGTTCTCACGTACCGTTGAGATTTCTTCCATTGTTAAAGAATTTAGTCGCAGTTGGAACTTACAATTAAGGATTTGCAGTACTTGTACATTTGTAGCAAGCAATGTGCAAGGTGACATTCTACGCTCGCAAAGAGATTGTTGGTTGTTCTTTGCAAGTTGTTGACAATGTGGCAAATGCAGTACACATGATAATAATTGGATGACTGCCACCCTAGAGGCGTATTGACCACAACTTACTTTATACTTACATGTTTGTTTGATATGAGACATATACCATGCTTTCAGGTCACTTGTAGAGAGATATTAAATGCAGAAACCATCACCAAGCATTCAACGTTTATCCTTCAATGATTGCAAAAGCAATGGACAAGATATGTTTGTTCTCATCTTGAGTTGTGGACTTGTGGCGATTACCAAAATTCCTCGATACTCTTCATAAATGAAAGTTTCATATATTTGTATGATTTGCGTGCAATAGTTGAAAGCGTCACAACATTGCTTGAACATCTAAAACGCCCAACGAAATTCCCGGAACTGATGACCAACATGACCAACATGACCATTATTTAAGTAGTCTTTCGTGACCACTGTGTAAAAGGATACTGGTGAAAACAAGAGCATGTACTCCAACCGAATCACCTATTCTACAAAAGTACCATTCGGCAAATGGTTTTCTCCCTATCATTAGATTACTTTGGTTATGCAATGTGTGACCTCTAGATGGCTCTTCATTCTCATGAATGCTCAACAATGTTCTAAATTTTTTCTGCATAGAGGGCTAAGGCAGGGTGGACACTCTATCTCCCTACTTGTTTATTTTGTGTGGAGAAGTCTTGCCTCCAATGTTGAGAAGCTATGAAATTTTCTTTTCTCTCCAAGTGGCTCACTATGCACCTATTATTTCTAATTTGTTTTTCTTTTTATTTTGTCAAATACACAACTCAAGAGTCTCAATTCATTAAGGATATTTTATTGCAATACGAGCAAGCCTCTCATGAGAAGATCAATCTTGATATATTTGTCGATGTTCAAAATTGTAATCTTATCTTATACTATAAAATATTTTCGAAACAAAAAAGTAACAACTCTTTTAGGTGGCAGCCTCCAAGCCTTTGATTAATTTCACTTTACTCATTTTTCATACTATTTTAGTAACCTGATGATATCATATATTATATTATGCATGTGTTCATGAATTTTAAAATTAAAATGTGTCTTATAAATATTTTGAATTGCAAAATTAATGTATCTCATAAATATTTTAAATTTCAAAAATAATGAATTCCCAACAAATTGATATAGGTACAAAATCATTAATCTCAATATTTTTAATATAAAAATGTAATAAATTTTGTACCAAACTTTGGTAATTATAGTTACATTCAATCTCATGTATGAATAAAAACAAAGTCAAATTTAAATTTGTGAACAATTATTGTATATTTATGAGTCTAATAATGATGCAAAATAATAGTGAAAATTCAATTCAATTTTTTCTTCAACACTAATGTAATGTTTTTAACACTTATGTAATTCATTATTTCTTATAATTAACTAGTATTGATCCCGCGCCATGCATGAATGTAATAAAAGTACTTTGTCAACATACATTAGAAATTTCAATATTTTATCTCTCGTTGTTGTTTTTTAAATACGTATATCACATATTTAAGTTTTTTTTTTTCTAATCCTAGTTACATTCTAATTCTCTTTTTTATATTTTGTTATGATTTTAATCAATATTACAAAACCATTTTAATCTCCAGATGTATATATGAAAACATAAAATACAAATCTTTTTAGTTAATTTCCAAATCAATCCTTTAAAACTATTTGATATTAGTTTTTTTTATAACATATTTATATCATTTTGAATGTAAAATATTACATTCAATATTTTTTATATATAAAAGATAACCATAATGTTTTTAAGAAACACTTTGTCACCATACATCTTAATGGTAGAAAAGTCACAATTGATTGCCATTTAAAATTATTAAATATCAAATGAATACAGTAGTTATTTTCAAAAAAAGTCTCAATTGACCTTTATTAATTATTCTAATTTCATAAATTATTATTAAATGCAATATTAATATATTAATTATTTTAAGAAATATGAATTTATTTAATATTTAAATTACTAAAAAATTAGAAAATATAAATATGATATCATTCACCTACTAATTATAGTATGAGAAATAAAACTTACGAAGAAACACATAAAATGAGGGAGTGACACTTGTCGGAGTTGTCACTTTTTAGTTTCGAAAATAATATATAGTATAAGATAAGATAGGATATGATTGGACTATTTTGATTCCTTATAATTAGAATATTTCAAAGATTTAAAGTCTATAGTTTGATAATATAAATACCCATGTAACTAGTTATACATCTAACAATTTTTCGTGTATGTGATTATTTTTTTTATTATATTTTTTTTTATTTTCTGAAAAACCTAACCTTATGGAGGATATAAACTAGAGGACTTGTCGCATATTGATTTTAAAAATAAATTATAGTATAAAATTCATACTTTTCATATTCTGACCTGTGCATGACACGAGTTCAATACTAATAATTTTATAAGAATAAAAATTCTACGCCCCACCTCCTACCTCCTCTACTTACTAATAATAATATTAATAATAATAAGAGTTTTGTTTTGAACTCATAACTTAACAAGAGTTTAATTATTATGTAATGGTAGTATATCAAATATCATTTTCCTTATCAAAAACTTTTGAAAAATAAATAAATAAAGTATTCATAATAACAATAATAATTGAAAAAAAAGTGGAAGAAAGGAACAACCTGAAACCAAACACGATATTCACATCCTCTTCCGCCCTCAATTTGCTTCCAAAAACAAACACAAAAAAAAAAAATCAACTTTCCGAAGCTCCTCCCCCTCTCTCTCTCTCTCTGCGACGGCGACGGCGGCCCTGCACGGCGGTGGTTCACCTTTGCCTCTCTCTTAACCTCGTAAGTCTTTCTTTCGCATCCAACAACCTCTCCTCCTCTCTATAATGTTAGGTTTTCACCAAATGCAAATTCAATTCGCATTAGGTTTTTCTTGTGTTTTTCGTTTTCCCAATCCATTTAGGTTCCATGGAATTTAGATTTTGACCTGAACGAATTTCATTGCTTTCACTTTTTCAATTCGGAGAAGCGTGGGTTCTAGTTGATGTTTGTAGTGTGCAAGTTGTAGCAGCGACCCACTAGTTCATAGTTGCTTCATTGAATTCAGAGATGGTGTTATTTTACCAAATTTTTAATCTTTCTGTGCCTTTAGTTATGCTTTGTTGGATGATTTGCTATGTTATAGGTGTAGGTGATAGGGCTTTACTAGGGGCGTGACTGCGCGAGAGTAAGATTGGAGGAATTTGTGGCGTTATCTTACTTGCAGTTTGTTGTTGATGGAAGAAATCTTATTTGTAGAGGAGTTAGCAATGTCATGATAATTTTTTGCATTTTTTCCCCTTGTATTTGAGACTTTTTACATTTTGATAATCAGATTTGGACGGCGCTCCTATGTTTTCTCTTGCATTGCATCTTTGGCTGTTTGCCAGATTTTGTAGTGGCCTCTTATGTATTTTGAAGTTCCTGGAGGTTGTAATCCTTAACCTTGAGTTCTTAACTTTAGTGATCCTGGTCTCAACTCCAAATGATTTTAAAGCACTTGGATAGTTGGATATATATTAATCTGGGTTAATTGTGCTTTGTTTTCAAATTCCCTGTGATTGTTGGTATCTTTTCTGGATCCTTGTTGTGGTTGCTTAGAAGTTATGAGGGATTATTTTGGTTTAAAGTGGGGCATAAGAAAAGCCAAGAGGTCATCTGTTTGTTGAATGAGTTGTTTTGTCTCGGTACTTTCTGTTACAACTTCCTTATGAGCATCCCAATGTCTAGTGGAACTCTTTTTTATTCTCATATGGTTAAAACAACTTCTTTCCTGGTTAAAAGTTTTGTAAAATAATAAAATCTTCGAGTCTTATTGGAGATAACCAGACGGCCTTGCACATTCTCTTTTTCCTTGAGTGGATTAAAGTATAAACACGGTTGACTGCTATTTTATCCATGAGAAAGTTTTTTTTTGGAGAGAAATCAGTACATGTTTTGTGAATTTCGATGGTCAACTAGAAGATATATTTACTTAGTCCCCCTGAGATCCAAGAACATCATATGTTTGTGACAAGCTTGATGCATATAACATATATGTACCACCTTGAGGGGGGGGGGGTGTTGACAGTTCTCTCTTTTGTTGGACATATATATGTTTGATTATTGTTGATTAGGTATTTATGTAGATTAGGAATCAGTCAATCTGTTGTAATTGCCATATTAATCATAAAAGTGAGGGATTCAATTCTATATTGAAATAAATTTAAATTCAATGTCCAGGAATTAATCTCTTAAGCAATTCAGTTCACTCTTAGTCTATTTCTCAACTATTATTGTTATCCTCGTCACCATTTTTTATTTTCATATTTTCTTTCTGACCAAAATTCTTATCTTCCTTGTAGCTATACTTCTTGTGTCCTTTTATCTAGTAAAATTCCTTCATTTTGATGAGATTTTCTGCATGATTGATTTACATGATTTTAACTATGTTTTTCTATTTCAATCTATGCATCAAACCCTTATTCAATTGACGTCCCTTTCTTCTGAATGTAGGAAATCTGCAAGGTATGTGAAAGCTGTCAAAAAGCAGTATGAGCAACGACATATTTGATGGACAAGTATTAGCAGAGAAGTTGTTGAAACTCAACAATTCACAACAAAGCATTGAATGTATCCAGCACTAATCCCTCTTTCTTTCTTCAATTGTTTTGGCTTTTAGTGACAATTTTCCTTTTGGTTATTTCTGCACTATCACTCTATCAGGTTACCAATAGTTCCAATAGATCATTTATAACAAAAAAAATTCTATGGCATTATCCAATTACTGCACTGCTGAACCGTCTTCTTTGGATATAGAAAAACATAACCAAGGAACCACGACCTATATTTTCATGTTGTAATATATGTTTTCTTGATTTATTGCATGATGGTGAAATGATGCCCATTTACCAAATTTACATATCTTATAAAACTAGGCAGACAATTTGCAGTTTTCATGCTGCTGCCTAATCTGTGTTAGTTTTTACACTGTTATGGCTACGGATGGCACTCGTGGAGGGCGGGGGTGGGCATCCCTCCCCTGTGATCGTCCTCATTTTCGATCATTTCTATGGGGTATATTTTTCTCTTGTCCCTATTTCCTGCCTCCCCTCAGAGGCTCAGACCCTTACGGGGACCACAAACTTGTCATAAAAAATATACAATTAAAGTTCAAATAACATAAAAAGAAATTCAACATCAAACAACATGTGAAGTCTTTAAAATAAGAAATCCAAAATGTGATGTCTAATATTCAAAATTCAAAAGTAGGCTGTAATAGAGGGACTAAGGGTGTTTACTTTTTATCTTTGAATTATTCTGAGATTTTTTTTTACTGAAATGATTTTTTGTTTGTTTTCATACACAGGGTTTAGAGCTTTTACTATCTATTGATTACTTTTGTTTTTTGTGCTAAGGGTATTATTGTATTTTCATTGATAGAGTAGGAAGTATAGTTTTTGTCCCCTGTTCCAAGTGTTGGGGAGATTTTTACCCCTGTCCCCATCCCCATAGGGGAAAATCCCGAAGGTAAGGGCCCCACATGGGACAATCCCTCTGGGGATCCTCATCTTCAGGTGAAAATTGCGATCCATAGTCATGGATTTAGTATATCAGAAATGCCCAAGTACCCTGGTTGTTACTTCTTGTCTATAGAAGTAGTGTGAGAGATTTAACCTAAAAGTTCAGTTTTGAATTTATCATTATTGCGAAGCGTGTTTTGTGTGACGATGGGGTGTCAAGTTCACTTTGTGATTTACTTTTTTGGCCTATTGATGCAAGCCTGTGTTGGGGAGATTTTTACCCCTGTCCCCATCCCCATAGGGGAAAATCCCGAAGGTAAGGGCCCCACATGGGACAATCCCTCTGGGGATCCTCATCTTCAGGTGAAAATTGCGATCCATTGTCATGGATTTAGTATATCAGAAATGCCCAAGTACCCTGGTTGTTACTTCTTGTCTATAGAAGTAGTGTGAAAGATTTTACCTAAAAGTTCAGTTTTGAATTTATCATTATTGCGAAGCGTGTTTTGTGTGACGATGGGGTGTCAAGTTCACTTTGTGATTTACTTTTTTGGCCTATTGATGCAAGCCTGTGTTTTATGGTGCTATCTGCCTGTACTAGAATTATCAATAAGATGGTTGCATTTTATACTTTTGGCGAATGATAAGTGTTGCTTGATTTCCTTCACTAGCTGAATAAATTTCAGGAAGTAATATTGTTTTAAATATTGATTTCTGCTTTAAAACATTGTTTACTAAGTTCACCTGGTTTAATGCATTGTTATTTAAATCTTATTTCCTTCTCATTATTGCGCCACCCCTCTGTTTATTTCTCTATTAATGAAGTTGTTGTATTGCAATCTGCATTTCTTAAACATTCCTTCAGCACTGTCTCGTTGGTGTATTTCTCACCGGAAGAGAGCAAAAGAAATAATCGAAACATGGGATAAATTGTTCAACGCATCCCAGAAAGATCTGCGTGTCTCTTTTCTATACTTGGCTAATGACATCTTGCAAAATAGTAGGCGAAAGGGTAGTGAGTTCGTCAATGAATTCTGGAAAGTTCTTCCAGTGGCTCTCAAGTGTGTTTATGAAGGTGGTGATGAACAGGGGAAGAAAGCTGTGACCAGACTTGTAAGTCTTATTTTCATTTGTTATAAGTTTCGTGAGTCAATTGTATTAAAATCACATTATAGTCAATGTAATGCTTATATTGAAATGCCAGAGAATTATGGGTCCTGGCTTGGGTGCTGTCTTATTTTCCTCTTCTCTTTTTGTGGACTTTCTCCCCTTTTATTTCAATGAGTACACTGCGTTGAATCAATATGACAGAAGGAATTATAAATTTCCAGATTAAAGTATCTAGTTTTCTATATTTTGTTTTTTTTAATGAATTTTTTATTAGTGATGATGACCTGTGCTTCCTATTTCAGTTGAAAGTTTTATCCTTCTAGGTCAGAAATCTTTTACTAGAATTTCATTCTAGAAGTTGGCCGTCATCATTTTTAATTTTCATATTAAGGAGAGGAAGCACTGTTATGAATGTGGCGTGAGTCACCCCTTAGTCTGTGTGAAGGTGGCATGTAGTGTAACCCTCTGTCTTATTCTATGTAACATTTAAGAATTTAGTCCATGGGATGTTTTGAAAACCAGACTAGCCCTTTATCTGGCAATTGGATGGTTCAAGGTTTTGTGGTAAAACTAAAAACTGTTGACACATTCTATAAATTAATGACAATGTGTATGGGGAATACTCAGTAACCACTATGGCTATCCCGTTGGAATAGCTCCCCTCTCCCTATAGCTCTTCATCACCCTCATTCTCTGATTCTTCATGGGCTGGCTATGTTCGGCTGTTCATATGCAGCATTTATATGAAACTTCAATTTTTTATTTTGAATAAAAGTTGTGTCTTTTCTGATTTAGAGAGATATTATCTGCAGGTATTTATTATTACTTTTCCTATATATTATTTCTTGTATACTCAACAACTATTAATTAAGAAGAAATCTGCCATCTCAATTGTCTGCTGTACAGCGCGTGTTTATGTGCTGTGTGTGTGTAAGCAGCTGCAGTCTAATGAATATAACATAATATTCTGTTCAGAAGTCTGAACCTTACTTGTTCAAGTTGTATTAGAAAAAACAGTAGGAAAAAATGGAGGATAAGGTCAAACCAGAAAAAGAAAAAATAGAAACAGAAGTTGGTCAAAGGAAAAAGTTTTGTTCGCATTCCCTTTTAAGTGGAAATGGAATGGAGAGAAGAGAGAGATAGGAAGCAAAGAGAGAGAAAGTAAGAGATGTGATGGGTGATATGATTGAAAGAGAAGAGAGAGATAGATAGAAGTGAAGGTGGAAATGAAGTGCAAAATAATAGGAGTGTGAATGAACCATAGCTCGTCCTTCAAACTTAGTCAAGTGTTTCAGAGCTGTCCAATCTTTGCATATCTGAAATACTGATCCCCTGATATAAACCATGTGCTGAACACCAAAGGTAGGCTATATAAATAATTATTATCTCCCATTGTATATTGAAAGGAGAAGATGCACCCTTGAAGATAAGGGCATTCTTTTCCAACCACACAAACCCTTGTTTTTCTTGTCACAAGGTTTTGTTCCTTATTACCAAACCCTTGAAAGTGAATACGAAGACACTGATCCAATGTACTAGGACAAACCCAATTCTCAACAAAAATACCAAAAAGGCTGTCACAAATGTGTGTCATCACTGAACAATTGATACACTACCTAGGTAAAACCTCTTATCAGAACTGCACCTAACACACATTAGAAGAGATCTTTATGGAGCCTTCAAATTGTAACATCTCATTAGTGTTAATTACTTAATCCTGTTCCATATTACTGTCTAAACAAAAGATCTGACCTTAGGAGCTTTGGATTTCCAAATCGGCTAATGAAGAAAAAATTCTTCCCTTATGTGGGAAATGATGAGGAGTTGAAAATAAGATTTGCATGAAAATAGAGTCTCATGTTTTGATTGAAAGGAGAGCAGAAGCTGAACTAAATAAAATTCAAGAGGAATTGAGTTTCACTAGTTTCTCTAACATACAAATTTCTGAGAAAAAAGGAAATTAGAGTGATTAGAATTATGAACTACAAAGAAATTTTGGATGGGAGAATTATACGCTAGAAAGCTGGAATAGACAAGGAAAAGCTTCAGAAACAGCAATGTTCCTGTCTCATTATCTTCCCAAAATCTATTTTTGAGCCATCCACCAGTTTCAAAGAACAAATGGTGTAAAATAAGACTATCCCTGCAAAATAGATTTCCAAGGATTAACTTGGCATCCCAACTATTTGAATGAAAACCATATTTAAAATCAGTTTAGACCAGCAAGCATTTATCTCAACCGGTTTGGAAAATCCAATTAGACATATATATCCAGAACCCTTTGTCCTTTCTGTAATTTTTAACAGTCTCCTGTAAAAAAATCCCTGCTTTATTTAAAAACAGAACTAACATTGTAGTCATACTTAATAATCCGGAGTTCAATACAAAAGAAGTGTCTTGTTCTGTCATGTCAGGGTCTAAGTCATTATTTTTCTGTTGCTTCTACTTTTTGTATGTGAATTCTCACTTTATCCAGTTGACTAGTACATAGCATCTTTTTATGCTACTGCCATAGAAAAATAATGCATTAGAGAGTCCATTTTTATCAGCTATATGTTACTATCTATTTTGCTTTCTGAGCTTTTTCATCTTAAGCCATTGGTCTTATTTACTTTCTAACCAGACCTTTCATTATTTTTCTTTCCTTCTGGGTAGAGTTTTTCAGTGTTTGGGTGTTGGATGGAATTGGTAATGTGGTCTTCTGACATGTTTAGGTTGACATATGGGAGGAGAGGAAGGTTTTTGGTTCCCGAGCTCAGGGTCTTAAGGATGAAATATTGGGTAAGAATCCCCTCCTTCCATCCTCTGCAAGCAATGGAAAGAGTTCAAATTCTATAAAGATAGTGAAGAGGGATGCCCACTCAGTGAGAATAGTAAGCAAATTGCAGCAGCAGCACTGTCTTATGTTAGTTTTTTAGCCTATTAGGTGTTGTTTTGGTATGTCTGATTTTGAGTGTGTCAATTCTTGGTCATCTTCACTGCAGAAACTGGCTGTTGGGTGTTTGCCAGAAAAAATACTAACTGCATTTCAGTCGGTTTTTGATGGACATCTCGATGAGGAAGCTGCCTTAAACAAGTGTAATGATGCTGTACATGGTGTGGGTAAACTTGTGGAAGATGTTGAAAATACATTGGCTCAAGGTAAGAGGATAGCTCGAGGGCTTGATCCATTCTGCCTGTTACTTTCTTTTGAAAGAAGCAAATATTTTTGTTTCGAGGATGGAAATTAATTAAATCAGTTACTGTCATAATACAATGAAGAATCTTTCTTGTTTTTTAGGTTTAACTTCTGCAGGGCCATTTGTAGATGTTTGTAGTTCTGGTACTTTGGAGAGATGGTTATCATATTCATAACTGAAACATTACTTTTTGAAATATAATAAATATTATGCAATTTTTTTTTATAAATGCTGGGTGTGTTAGTTTTAAACTTTAAAGTATGTAGAATGACATTCTCTTGCTTTGTACAAACTTGGAACCTGGACATTATTGATTTACAGGAAACTAGGAAAAGAACATGTCCATGTTTTGCTTGTTTCCAATTTCCATGATGAGGGGTGGGTGTCTTCCTTTCCTGTGGGAATAGAAGTTGTTTTTGGAACCGACTAGACCATAACTTCCATCCTCACTTCCTTCTACCATATTCTTTGTTCCATCTTTTGAGGTGTTTTTCTATTTTTGTATTTGAACTAAACGAGTTTGGAAACATGTTTATGGAAATATTAAATGTGATACAAAACATGTTTTTAGAATTTACTCGGGAATAACATTCCTGGTTAGGTATTCCTCTATGTATCATTTCGAGGAATGTAATTGTATACCTTGAAACAAACACCCACTTAGGTCATGCTTGGTGGTGATTAGAATTTAGAAGTGGGATTAACAGAGTAAAATAAGACGGACCAGCCTGTGGAGGCAAGGATTTGGAAGGTGTACACCTGTAGGAAAAGGAAGCAAAGTTACGTAGGCTTTTACTACTAGTTAGGTTAGCAGCTGCTATCAGTTAGGCTTTGGGTTTTAGATATTTATTATTCATTGTATGCTTAAATAGGGGAGCTGACTGTTTAATATGGTGGTTTCATTCGTTTAAGTTGAATAACTGAACCAGTATTGGCTGCAAGGGAAACCTTTGAGGGGAGTTTCTCCCATTCTTCTGAAATCTCTTCTTCTCTGTCAGCTCTTTTTTTTCTTTCCATTGTTTTTCATCTTTGGGACCCTAACAATTTGGTCCGACCTATTGGATCCCAATGATTGAGGCTATGGAGTCCAGGATTGCAGACACAATGTTGGAATGGATGTTAGAATTTCCACATTCGGTAGGATATGCCATAGGTAGCCTTCATAAAGGGTAGAGTAACTGTCAAATAACCACTTTATCCCAAAAGCTTAAGCTCTTGGGTAAGGGTCACATTAATGGTTTTATATTATATTCTAACACGCCCCCTCACGCAAGAGCCCTTTGGGCTTGAAGCGTGGATAAATGCACAGGCCCACCTACCATGTGCTTAATTAAATTCCACTTTTAATTAGAAAGTGAGGGGAGCAAGGATCGAACTCTAGACCTCTCAGTCATAGAGGCTCTGATACCATGTCAAATAACCACTTTATCCCAAAAGCTTAAGCTCTTGGGTAAGGGTCACATTAATGGTTTTATATTATATTCTAACAGTAACCCTCAACTCTTGAGCTAGCTTTTGGGTTGAGTTACGCCTCCTAAATTCTGGTATGGTAAAAGAGCCTATCCTAGAACCGTTTGTTGGTGTAGACCTCCCATATTTGGGTCACCCTGCAGTTGACCAATACTGCAAATTCCACGCTCTAGATGTCCAGCCCTGGGTGTGTTAGAAGTCCCAGATTGGCTAGAGATATGGTATAGACAGCCTTTATAAAGGGTAGAGCAACCCTCAACTCTTGAGCTAGCTTTTGGGTTGAGTTAGGCCTCCCAAATTCTAATAGATGTTATTCTTCTGCTACACATCTATGATCACATATGTTACCTTCTTTGAGGATACATCATTCTTTGCATCATAAGCTGCAGCAGACATGACCTCTGAGGTATTACTGCACCTGACATAACTTCTCAGGTATTACCTGCGCCTTATCTTGACTTCTCATGTGGATCTGGTATTACATATGAGCTACTGAGCCTCCTCCTTCAGTCAATACTCGTGATTCAGCTCCAACTATGACCTCTTCTTCTGCTGTGGTCCTACCTGATTCTTCTGATGACTAGCCTATTGTGCTCCTCACTTAATCCTCATCCCATTTATAATTTTCTATGTTATCACCGATTATCTCCTTCCCACTGTGCCTTTGGCTACTTCATCATCTATTGCCATTCCTATTTCCTAAGACTGTTCAGGAAACATCATCCCATCCTGGGTCGAGACAGGCTAGGATTGATGAAATGATTGCTTTAGAGTCCAATAACACATGGACACTTCTGAACCCTAGGCGTTCTTCAAGGAATTAGGGTTTGTCTTCATCTTTTCATGGATAGACTACTCTTCTGAACCCTAATGGGTTGATGCAGAAGCATTAGTCTCATATGGGCTGCGTCCGGTATTTACTATTCTTATTTAAAGTAGTTGTCTTCCCCTGATAACCTGGCCCTTTAGAGTATTATTCAGTGGTGTGAAACAGGTGTTCTTGAGCAATTAATGAAAGGAACCGACGGATTATGATTATTTATTTACTCCTGCGCATGTCATTATTCCCATTAGAAAACTACAGTTTTTGTTGGTGTGATGCCCTCCCTGATATCTTTAGGGCATTTGAATACATGAATGGCGAACTAGACTCTGCCACAAGCAGAGCAGTTTAGATTTATCCGTTTCTATTGCAATCAGAGAAGTGATTAATTGATTTGTTTATTGACATTACCTCTTACATGTTTGGATTGACATCAGGAAACCAGCTCGGATCCACTTTGGTCAATGACTTGCAAGAGCAGGAAAAAGAGCTTAAGAATTATATGGAGCAACTTGAAAATGCTGGGGCTGCAAGGGCCTCTTTGCTTTCTCAGCTTAAAGACGCACTGCAGGAACAAGTACAGTCGATTCTACATCTATGCTTGTTAATAATTCAAATTCGATGACTGCTTACTAATCTAAAGCTTTTCAGGAATCAAGGCAAGAGCATGTTCACGCCCAGTTACAGGTAAGAACCTCTCTTTAATGTCTGTCTGTGGCCTCTTTCTGTGGGTGCAGAACTTTCCTTTTTACTAATTATAATATAATTGAAGTGTTTGTTGCCTCTTACCATTGTGTCTACTACTACGAGTATCCTTGAAAAGTGCCATATTGATTGACTAGAATAGACCATACTTGTTTCTGATTATCTCAGAAGAGTTTTTTTCTTCTGAAATCATCCTCAGAAAGCTGTAAAAAAGAAAGCTTATTTATTTTCTCAAAATAAACAGGTGAACTTTTGTTCACTTTTCAACGTAAGATAGAATTTGTATCCGATCCATCTGTTTCTCTCACCATCTCTCTCTATTCGAGATATGGGCCGTTGATTTTTTATCCAATGGTCTGAAAAAGCTCATGGTTCAAGCTTCACCTCGAAATGGTCTGCAAAATTAAAAATTTCTTTTGTAACTAAACTTTTCTCAGTTTCTGCAGAAATTACTAATTGCTTTTTGTAGCAAGTAACATTAGCCTTAAATGTTTCTCAAGTTTATCTCAGAAATCAATTTATTCTTGTGTTATATATTGATAGAGCTAGGACCCAGCCTCATATCACTGAAGTATCAAAGAAGGAATAGGAGGTGAAGAATTTAGTTTCAGCTTGTTAGTTTACGGTTAGAAGTGGGTCCTTGGAGTTAGTTAGTCGATACAGCTAACTAGCAATTAGTTAGTTAGTTATCTCTTTATAAGAGATTGTATATCAGTTAGATGATTCATTCTTGAGTAGAATCATTGTTAGGAGAGCACTGACCTCTCGAAAGTCAGTAACTCAGTTGTATCTTGTTCTACATATCAATAGCAGTTTTCTTTCCCTCTTCTCTCCCTGTGCTTCTGTGCCAAGTTCTATCAACTTGGTAACAAAGCACCGATCTTGGTTCTGTGGCTATAATTGTAGAAGAATTCAATGGCCAACAATCAAAGCTATGGGGAGAAATTGGGCCTCTGAAAGAGAAATTCAAGGGGAGCGTTTGTGAAGACTGGAGGAGAACCAGGAAAACCGCATGAACAAGTTAGAAGAGATTGTCTTGGGATTATCCCAAGATGTTCAAATAGTTATGGCGACGAAGAGTGGTGGAGGTCTGACGCGTAGAACAGTGGATGCGGGCGGAGCTGGGCCAAAAGCGGAGGCAAAGCGCGATGTGTTTTCTGCGACTGAAAAATGGACAAATGTCGAGATTCCCGTTTCTGAAGGTGGAGGAGATGCGTATGGGGGGATTCAGAAGCTGGAACAATTTTTCCGAATCAGAGGGGCTATGGAAGAGGAAGGCGATGATGGTGGCTTTGTATTGCCGAACCTTCTTGGGAATTATTCAAGGTGCATTTCTGGCTCTCTCGGGGCTGAAACAGCAGGATTCCGTGCAGGATTTCATGGAAGAATTGAGAAACATGCCTCTGCAGTAAAGGGGTTGAATACTTGAATGAGGAGTATTAGAACAACATTTTTCTCAACGGCTTGAAAGAGGAAGTGGAGACAGAACTGAGGCTTCATGAACCTGTGACTTTACCAGCCATGATGAAGAAGGCCAGGTTGATTGAAGAGAAAAACAAGGTTAGTAGAAAGGGTGAGGGTAATACTTTTGGTAAATCCAGCTATTTTTCCAAATCTTTTTCGACTTCAAGATTCCAATTTTCTGCTCCTAGTAATGGGGCTAGTAATAAGGAGGGTGGAGCAGGGCATATACCCTGCAAAACCACGGGTTTTGTGAGTGCTGGTAGGGGAAGAAATGATGGAATCAAGAGGTTCTCAGATGCAGAGGTGCAGTAGAAGTCAAGGAAAGGAGAATGTGAGTTGTGAAGAGAAATTCAATTGTTCTCATGTTTGCAAAAACAAACAGTTTCCGGTGATGCTTTTGGGAGAGGATGATATAGGGGATGACACAATGAGGGAGGATTTGGAGGGAAGAATTGTGGAGGGATCTTTGGATGCTCAAGTATCATTTCATGTATAGTTCCGTTGACTTCTAAAAGATATTTGAAGGTTTGGGGTACCATCAATGATAGGAAGGTTGTAGTTTTGGTGGATTGTGGTGCTTCACACAACTTTGTTTCTTTGGTTTTGGCTCAGCGACTTCAGTTGGCTTTAAATCAAACTCCTTATTTTGTGGAGTTAGGAGATGGGCACAAGATTTAGGTGTCAAGGGGTGCGTAAAGAGGTGATATTGATGGTTCAAGGGTTGAAGGTTGTTCAGGATTCTTTTTTGGAGGCTGGTATTGTTTTGTGGCTGGATTGGCTAGCCTCTTTAGGAGAAATAAGTGCAAAAGGATCTAACCTTGAAAATAGAGGTGGCTGGGCAGAAATGGTGGTTGAAAGGTGAGCCAGAATTCACCAGATCTGGTGCTTCAATGACTACAGAGGTCTTACTTGATGATGGTATTGGCTTTGTAGTTTCTTTCAAAGAGATGGAGATTTCTGCTCATCCTGACATGTTGGTGCCTAAGGAACTTGAGCAGTTGTTGCTGGATTTTGATGATCTATTTCAGAAACCTGTTGATCTTCCTCCTCCAAGAAGGCATGATCGTGCCATTGTCCTCAAAGAGGGAAGTGATATCCTAATCTTCGTCCATATTGGTATCCTCATAACAAAAAAACTGAGAGAGAAAAGTTAATAAAAGAAAGGCTTAAAAGCACATTTGGTCCCCCACGAATAGACTTTGTGCAAGAATGGTCCCCAAACTTTAAAAATAGCACTCTGGGTCCCCCACGTTACCTTCCGTCAACAAAATTATTCCTTCCGTCCAAAAACTGTTATGGGGACAAATATGTAATTTAACAAAAAAAATTGAAAAATAAAAAAATGAAGAAACCCAGAAAATTCTTCATCTTCATCTTCTTCCACCATATTCATCATTTTAAACCCAAACCCAGAAAACTCCCAAATCACATAGCTAATCTCTATCTCTCTCTCTCTCTCTCTCTCTCTCTCTCTCTAAGCTAATTGCTGCTTCTTCTTCCCAAAGCAATGAAAGGAAACATTAAACCCAGCACTCCAGCAGCAAGGTATATGAAGATGATTATGAACCCTAACCCCCAAATCGAACAAATACCCATAAATTGCTGAGAAATTTGATCGAACTTGGAGAAGAAATCGCCTAGAAATGTGGTTAAATCATCGAACCCTAACCCTAACGCTGATTTGAATTTAGGTTGCTATGGTGTTTATGGGTTTGGGGTTAGGGATGTTGCTAATTCAATTAATGTTCGTAACCTAATTTCCATACACAATTATCATGTTTCTTTAATGCAAATGATACCAATTCCAATCATATCAATGGAGCTAGAGGACAAGTTTGCAAACGGCTTAAATCTTCTTCATACGCCAATTGACAGAGGTGGCTATGGTGTTTATGGGTTTGGGGTTTTTGGGTTAGAGAAGATGATTTGAATTTAGATGCTTACCAGAACAATGAGATTTCTAGATCTGATGAAGATGAAGAAGAAAGATGGAGATGATGATGAAGATGAAGAACAATGAAGATGATGATGGAGAAGGAGGATGATGATGCATATGAAGAAGATGAAACTGATGCAAATTTGTTTTTTTTTTTCAATTTGCCACACAGGATAATCTATCTCCTAATAAGCATACACATCAATTAAAATGTGCCACATATGATAAAAACGTTAGAAATTTGACGGAGGGACTACTTTTGTTAACGGAGGGTAACGTGGGGGACTCAAAGTGCTATTTTTAAAGTTTGGGGACCAATCTTGCACAAAGTGTATTTGTGGGGACCAAAAGTGGTTTTAAGCCTAAAAGAAATGCTAGAGGCTGGAATTTTTCAGCCTTGGGTTAGTCCCTATGTAAGTCCAATCATCTTAGTTAAGAATAGAGATGGTAGTGGGAGATTTTGTGTTGATTATTATAGGGTTCTTAATATGATTACTATTCCAAATAAATTCCCTGTCCTGTAATTAAGGAACTGTTGGATGAATTAGGACATGCTACCATGTTTTCAAAATTAGATTTAAGATCCAGGTATCCCAAATTCGTATGAAGGAGGGTGACATTGAAAAAACTGCTTTTAGAACTCATGAGGCCCATTATGAGTTTTTGGTTCTTCCTTTTGGACTTACAAATGCCCCCTCTAGCATTGATGAATGAGGTCCTCAAGCCATTTTTTAGGAAGTTTGTATTGGTTTTTCTTTCTTTCATGATATCCTGGTGTTTAGTTTGGGGTTACAAGAGCATCTTCATCACCTTAGGTTGGTTTTGGAGGTTTTAAGACAACATAGTTTGAAGGTTAACCAGAAAAAGTGCACCTTTGGTAAAGTTCAACACTTGCCTTCTGGTTTGGCTGAGGATCTTACTTTGCTTACAGGACCAGAGTTTCTGGTAGATTCTAGAGGAGCAGGGGCAGATCTGGAGGTTCTGATCAAATGAAAGGGTTTACCCGAGTAAGAGAATAGTTGGGAATTAGCTTTGAAGATTTTCCAGGTTTTTCCTTCTTTCCACCTTGTCACAAGGTGGATCTTTAAGGGCGGGTATTAATAGAGCTAGGATCCAGCCTCCTATCACTGAAGTGTATCAAAGAAGGAATAGGAGCTGAAGAAGTTAGTTTCTTCCTGTTAGTTTACAGTTAGAAGTGGGTCCTTGGAGTTAGTTGGTACATCCACAGCTAACTGGTAATTAGTTAGTTCATTAGTTATTTCTTTATAAGATATTTTATAGCAATTAGGTGATTCATTCTTGAGTAGAATTATTGTTAGGAGAGCACTGACCTCTCAAATGTCAGTAACTCAGTTGTATCTTGTTCTACAGATCAGTAACAGTTTTCTTTCTCTCTTTTCTCCTTGTGCTTCTGTGCCAAATTAAATCATATATATAAATTGATGCTTTTATTATTGTGAAGGTTGTACGAGACCAGATTGAGAAAGCAGCTGGTATCAAGAAGCGGCTTAATCAAGCAGCTGAAGCCACATTTCCTTCAGTTCAACAAAACAGCACCACTTCTCAGCCTACTTTTACCCAACCTTCTATGTCATTTGCTCCTTCTAGGGCTTCTGATGATGATAACAAGAAGGCAGCAGCAGCTGCTATGGCTGCTAAGCTTGCTGCCTCTGCATCCTCTGCCCAGATGCTTACATCAGTTCTTTCTTCTCTAGTAGCTGAAGAAGCTGCCTCAATGAAGGGTAGCTTAAACTCTACTGGATTCACATCAGGGTTACCTGCTTTCAACCAAGATAAAAGACAAAAACTTGAAAAGCCAGCGCCTGTTTCTGATGTTAACAACAGTTCTGACATGGCTAACTCGTCCTTCTATGCCAACTTACAACAACCATCAACCAACATGCAGAACATGTCTCAAGCCAATCACTTGCAAGCTGCATTTACTTCAGCACCCCCTCCCATGCCTCATTCTTCCGCAAATCAACCATATGGCCAATCAACTGGTATGATGGCTGGGGGAATTCCTTATGGATACGGATCGAATAGCTTACCACCTCCGCCTCCTCTGCCTCCACATGTGGCAATGGGGATGTCTATGCCGAGTCCTCAGCCAGCACAGCCGCAACAGCAGTCACCGCCAGGATTTTACAGGCCATCTGGCATGGGGTTTTATGGGCAAAGTCACCCATCAACACCACCCCCAGTATCTAGACAGTGAGCATTGTCATAAGACATGATCTTTTGTAGCAAGTTCCTCTGGGGAATTGCTGTAGGTTAAGGATTTTCCCAGAGGCTGTGTAATTCTGTAAGATATTAGAAATTTAGATGTGGTCAGAATTTATCTGTAGGCTTAATATACCCCTGCCATTTTTTGTCTTTTGCCTACTGCCTAATGGGAGGCTTTTTCCTATCTTAATTGTACTTTTGTTAATCTCTGTATTATTGGTAATGTTTGACTTTGACTTTTCGTTATTTTTTTATTAGGTTTGGTCCTTAATTTTTCAATTATGACAACTTAATTTCTTCAACTATTTAAAAATTATCGTTTTCTATTAAAAAAAAAATTCACTTGAATTGATTAAATGATTTTAAATATTTTTCTACTCAAAGCCTACCAATTGTAACATCAGATTCCACAGTAATTTTATGTTTTAATTATTTTCTCTCAACCCTACATCCCAAACCAAACTAATTAAGGTGTTTGCTGTGGTACCTTGAGTCAATTCAAGGTGTGGTATCCAAAATGACTTAAATTAGTTGTAAAAACTTATATATCAGTTAAAAAGTTTGATTTTGTTATATCATAGTAATGTAGTATTCCATTGCCAAAGATGTGAAATTTGTTTGTTGTGTTTTTTAACCTTTGTTCTTCCGTCAAATATGGTAATTTGACGCGCATCGCCACCATCATCGTTCGTCTTCACTACTCATCCATTTTTCACTAAAAAAATGAATTATATGGAATAGAGTTAATTGAAAAGTAAAATAAAATTTGAAAATGTAAAATTTAGGTTGAGCAACATCGTAATAATCTATTAAATAATTAAATGTGGGTATCACACCAAAAAAATATTATGGGTACCACAAAATTTGCCACTAATTAAATATGATCATTTCTTGTTCATGAAGTGTGATCATATAAGTCCAAGAAATAGTCAATGTGATTCAAACTTAGCCTAGAATAACAAAGTGAGCATATCTTAACCTACTTGCTCATTCGCTTTTGTACATAAAAGGTCTATCTCCGCTCGTAAATGATAGATTCACAATCTTTCAAGTTCACTCTAATCTCATTATTATAGATATAACAAATTCTCGGTATCTTAAGAAATATCATTCTAATTAAGTAACTCTCGTCCAAGGACATTGGATGTTAACTTTGTAATCTTAGTCAGCCTATATCCTACTAGCTCCCCAAAGATAGAAGTCGGCTAAATGTACGATCTCCTTCCCCAATGCATTCCTAATGTCAAGATTTGATGTATCCTCGATTTTATTAGATTGGTAGGTTGTACAAGTGAATCCAATTATTTTGCGAACTTAAATTCTCTTAACCCAAACTCATGCCCATGACCTTACTTGGTCATACAGATCCATAAACCCCAAGGCACTGAGCCTTAAGTGAGGTGAAATGTGTTTTTAAGTTTCGACGAATGTATGCTTTTCGATTATCGCCATACCCGTTCAGTTTTAAATGTTCATTACACAAAAAACGAATCAATTCAACCTCCCTACATTTTTATCTCTATAAAAAAGTTCATTTCTAATGATTAAAAAAATATAAAAGTCGTGTGAAACAAAGACATATTTTATCCTAAATTACAATAAATATATAAATAAATATGACATGTATGTTGATAAAAGTTTAAAAAATAATTTTTTTTAGGACCATTATGTGCGGCAAAGTTCTCTCTACTAAGTATTTAATGCAATTGCATTCACAGAGACTCAAACTCAAAACCTCTGCAAGCTAAAACAAGTACCAGTTGGTCTTTTCATTCATGTTTTTGAAGGTAAGATTCATTCATGTTTACTTCTTAAAAAATAGGAAAATCATGTATAAAACAATTTGATCCAAATAAATTTACAGTTAGACACTAATTGGTAAATTAGTTATTTTAGAAAGTGACACATAAGATAATAAATGACCCACTAAATTAGAGTATAGAATGCCCAATTTGACAATGCTATAATTTCCTTTACATGGAAGCAACCAAGATTTAGATTTAGAAGGAGCTTCATTTCAAATTCATTCTCAACGCTTGAGAGTCAAATCAACCGAATCGTTATTTGGGGGTTAGGTCAAGTCAAGAGTTTGCACACCCAGCACGTCTCTTCAGAGCGAGCTGGATCACGCTACTGTTGATTTGGTATTCAATACATTTCATCTCCTTTTTCTTATCAAGCACGAAATGCAATACCGAAAGTTTCATTTTTTTATAAAACCCCCAATTTTTTACCCTTTTGCATATCTATGCTAAAAAGCATTCATGGTTGGGTATCAATTGATCCTAACCCACCGATTCTGTTGATTGGCATTTCAAATTCTTTCAATTCATTCTGTTGGGTATCAATTGATCGGGAAAAGGAGCAGTTTTTCCCCATTTTTATTGGTATTTTCGGTAAATTGGTCATAATTAGGGTTTATGTAATTTCTATGTTGATCAATTTATGTGGGTTATTTTCGCTGTTATGGTTGTGCCCTTTTTGAAATTCACTTGTATTAGTTCATGTGTTAATTTACTGTTCTATGAGTTGAGTAATTTGATGCCCCTTTTATCTGTTGTTAGCAAATTGGACTGGGTAATCTCATTGTCGTGTTTATCGACATCCGGAACGGATTAAAATGATGCTTGTGACATGCATTATGGGAGAAATAAATTGGAGTGTTAGCTGGAGTGATGCATGGAAATAATGGTCCCTTTTTTGATTTGTAGGCCGACCTATATTAGAGAATCATATAAATGTCTTCAAGAACATTGAGGAGAAGGCTCCATCATGGAGATGTTGATGGCAAAAGGCAGGAGCATTTGGAGGCTTCGGGGTTAGATGCTTTGAGTGAGCCCTTGCTGGGGGGTGATGATTATATCGAGAATAAGAAGGTGAGAAACTTTGGTAATCTTCATTTTTTTTAACTGTTTTTCATTTTGTGATGTTAATTTTTCTCTGTCATAGATATGTACACTTGAAGATATTTGGGATGACGAGAGGAAGAAGGCGCAGTTTCACTGGACATTTTTATTTTCAAACCTCATAGCGCAATGGGCACAGTGGTTAGGTATATGTATGGTTGTTTTGGATGGTCAAGCAAATGCAATTAAGCTTGGTAGTGAAGTAGTAGGATGTTTCGCTTTTGTTAGCACATACATAGCAATACTTTTACCAGACTGTTATTCCATCATGGTTTTTTTTTTATTAATTATATCTAGTTTGATGTTTTACATATCTCTACCTAGTTTCTAATAGGATATATCTCCTTCTCTCTAGCGTATGCTGATTGGAACATTTTTCACACAATTTCTTTCATTTTCAATTTCTCAGATGAAGCCCTGTATTTGCTTTAAAACATGATTCTTGTGATCTCAGTTCATGTAGGACATATTTACCATCACTGGTAGTTATGTAAATTCCAATGCTTTTGTCACTCTTGTAAACGAAAGAAGTCCATGATCTTTCTTCCCCTCTTAAGTCTGAAGTCTTACATTTAATATAGCAGCTAAACACATCAGTCTTAGGGTTGTGTACTTTGCATAATTAAGCATTTCTATTGGAGCTTGTGTATTTGTTCACTGAACTGATGTAAGAAGGTGATTGATAATGGCCGTGAATTGAATTTGGTGGCACAATCACATGGTGTTTGGTGTAGTATTACGTACTAGGTTTGAAATCTTACATTACAGATAGAGAGAACTGAGAAGACAGAAGAGATGCATTGGAATGTGTAGTATTTTGTAGATAGATGAACTTACTATCAGAGGGATCATTTATACATTTCTAAGAGCCTCATTTACGGTGCTTGGAAAAAATACGAACCTGTTCTATAAAATAGTAAATGTCAGGGTTTTATGTATGTTTTACCTGCATCTTTTCCTCATTGCTTAATGGCGTACAAATAAGTAGATGACACATGCAGTATGTCTTGATTTTAGTGGTGATTATCTGACCTGTGACCAATCATTTCATATTGTCCTTGCAGCAAACATTGTACTAGGGTCTGGATCTCTTATTGGGCGTCTTTTATCTGTTTCTTCTACTGCTCTATATTTGCAAAATAATAGGATGCTTCCCCAACCTCTTACCCCTCTGCAGGTATGTCTAGTGAAGTAGTGATATCTTATTTTAATTCTCACGTGCTTGGTGTAGCCAAAATCAAGTAACCAACTTCCAATTTAATCTTTTGGAAAGTAATTCATATGATTTTGATTTTGCATATTCTATATAAAGGCCATACATTTATACCCTTTCTGAAAATACAATTGATCTAGATAATGGATTTAGCAGACCTTTCTGAGTATACCTTTTGAATCAATGTCTACCAAACCCCTTAACTCAACTACCCGTCGTCATTTGAAAATGAAATGGTGCCAAGGAACTTCTGATAATAGAAAAACACTTATATGATATTATCCCTGGACTTTGTTTGATACAGCCTTAAAGTGTCTCGAATATCTGCTGGTGTTTTGTTTGTAAGGCATAGGTGGGCAGTGGATCGTTGTTTGGAATGTGATGATATGTATTTGGTTAAACTAGAAATGGAAAATTTTCACTTTGAAAGAGAAATCCTTGAGATTTGAAAAATGATATGTTACCGAATGCCTTCTTATTAATAATAGCTTTAGCTTCTAGCTGTATGCTTTTCCTTTTTTTACTCTGGATTATCTGCTACCTGTGGCTATTTCACATTTATTTCATTCTTAGGAAGAAAGACTAAGAAACTTACGGCAGCGGCTTGAAGTCCCCTTTGATGGTTCTAAAACAGAGCACCAAGTACGTATTTAATGTTTCCTTCTCAATCACATTACTGATATTTGCCCTTTTTATCGTGCATTCTGATTTTCTATTTTGCTCTGCAATCTGCCTGCGTGCTTGATAAACAATCTGAATGTTTTTGGTCTGGAATGTGGGCATGGAAACTACATGCAAATGCTTGTTTATGATAGATTGCAAGTTTTAAATTGAGTTCCTTTCATGAATGAATTAAAAGTTGGCCAAGGATGATGATTATCCATTCCTTTGTTGCATGTCTATAGATTGCATAGCTATTTAATCTAGCCAGAGGATGCTTTTCAGAATATTTAGTATAAATTGTAAAAAATAAAATGTGTTATGGACAGTTTCTTCTATTACATTTTGAAATCTCCCGTTTATGGGTTACTTGCAGGATGCACTCAAACAATTGTGGAAATTAGCTTTTCCTGACAGGGAGATTCCCCCACTTAAATCAGACCTTTGGAAGGAAATGGGATGGCAAGGTTCAGACCCATCAACAGATTTTAGGTTTGTGATTAAAAGCATTATATTGTTGATATGAGTATGCAAAGGGTTTTATAGAGCAACAGGTCAAAGATTCAAAACATTATAATTCCATTAAGGCCTTGTTGGCTTACTGATGGGATGTGACTGAAAATATTCTGACCCTCTTATCTTTCATATGTTGATTTCCAAAATCATGGACAAACACTTTGTCCTCGTAGGTTAGACTTACTTCTAGATGATAAGAACCAACCATTCCACAAACCTAGCCGTTGTATTTGGAGAGCCCAAGGCTTTTATAAACCCCACTCTAGAATCCCATACTTCCAATGTGGGACTATGTCTCATGCCTTGCAATTGCAATTGGATCCTAATTCCCCACCACACTCCGCAACCCCGATGCTCATGCGGGCTGGCTGTGCACTAGCCCTTGGCTAGTCTCTGGCGAACTCGGCAATATCAGTGTCACCATCCACGGCACTAGTTAGCTGAGAGACACGATGGAAGGCTTTGATACCAATTCATAAGAACCTTCAAGGAATCATACCACGATGTAGTTGGTGAGCCCAAGGCCTGATAAACCCCACACTAGAATTCCATATTTCCCATGTGGGACTCAAGTCCCATACCTTGCCATTGGATCCTAACACTAGATTTTTGATAGTTTGATTTTGGATTTTAAGGGGCTGTTTCTGGTGTGCTTTTGGAATTAGTGGGTTACACTCCTTTGGCTTGTTCTTAATTAAACAAGACTACCTCAAAAAGAACTCTGAGGAACATTTGCCTAGTCTTTCTGTCTTAGTGCTACAACTTTTATGTAATGTATGAGTTCTTTCCTAGAATAAGATAAAGGAACAGAGTACAAATAAGTCATTTTGTAAGAAAATATTTTGTTCAGAAAATATCTCCCGAAACAACATAAATTTCTCTGACAAGATGTTTCTTAAGCATAATCTTGATCTTCAAACACCAGTTTCCTTAATTTCGGTAATTTTTATGCGGTCAACTGTATCTTTTTTCTCATGGAGTCATGGATGAGCTAATATGAACTATATATCCATGGACTGCAGGGGTGGAGGATATATATCATTAGAGAACCTCATTTTTTTTGCACAGAAGTATCCGGTAAGTTTCTTCTATTGCTTTTGCATTTGCATTCACAGTTTCCCTTAAGCAGATTTAATATTTCTTATCAAAATATTATTACATTGATAATCCCTAAAATACGCCCTAAAAAAATGTTCTAGCGGTAACTTCCCTACCACCGGATGCTAGATAGCACTGCGATGATCACTATTCTGTCGCTTTAGTGGCTGCAAGCTCACAACAACCGCCGCTCTAAACTGCAATGCAATATGCAACACAGCAAACAGGAGCAGTCCGGGGCTGCTACTTGCTGCGTATAGCGCGATATTGACAACCTTATGTGGTCCTAGAGCCCCCAAGAAAAGGGAAAAAATGGCTAGATTCATTACCTTAACTCAAAGAAACTGGAGGTCTAAAATATACATATCCTATTATCCATACTTGAAAAAATCAAGGGACTCAAGTGATTTGCAACTGCAAATGATTGTTAGATTGGGTCCCCTGACATAACATCACTGTCCTACATGTTCCCCTCGATTCTATGATCAAAGCCCCTGAAAATTTTCAAAAGAAATTGCTAAGATTTTTCAAAAATAATAACTTATAATCCTAGCTTGAATGTTTGCCTGAAATTCACTTGAAGTATCCAAAAAGCTATTCCAAATTTCAAATTGTATATGGTAGCTGGATAATGTACAAGTAAATATGTTGAAGTTGCTGAACTAGTGCAACATATCACACATTTGATAATAGAGTCATGTTTGATTTAAGAAGACTTCTTTTGAAAATTCATCAGAAATGGTTTTGATGAAGATAGATTCGTACTGGTGATATTCTTGTAAGCAGCCCTCATATACATCTCAGTCTACAAATTTACAGTGTTACTGAAAGCCATTTTAACACCTTTTTTTTCTTTGGATTTCTGTTTACATGACTTTAAATGTCGTAAATATAGATTTTAGGTTCATTGTGCATGTTCAAAATATTTTTTCGCATTATATACTTGTTTATGTGAACATCTACATAATGCTGTTACATGCTTTTATTTAAGTAGTGTGATTTTGGTTAGTAAAGCACATTTCTACTTTGCACTATTTTAGGGTTCATTCCAGCGGTTATTGCATAAACAAGATGGAGCCAGAGCAGAGTGGGAATATCCATTTGCAGTAGCTGGAATCAATATTTCTTTTATGTTGGCGCAGATGCTGGATCTTCAAGCAGGTAAAAAGATCACTCTTAAGAAGAAATTCCGTGGTTAAAATGATGGTTGTTCGATGCGCTAGGCTGGTATCAATTTAGGTTGTTTGTTAGTGTGTTTGGAAATCCTTCTACCATTGATTCCAAGCAAAAATCAATTCTAGGGAGAAGCTTCCATAAGTAGCTTATGGGTTTCTGAGGAAGAAGCTGATCCGAGCGTGTTGTTTCATCATGCCACCTACTCAATGTTGTTGCGGGGTTTCCTTATCTGCACTCAGTGTTGGTGGTGGTTCTTGAAAATCATCTGATGAACTATTTTCCTTGCAGGGTATCCATCTTCTTTGTCAGGATTCCGTTTCCTGCAGCTGCTTGAGGAGGATGAAATGGCATTCGACATCCTTTATTGTGTTGCCTATCAAATGATGGATGCTCAGTGGCTAGCAAAGCGTGCTACATATATGGAATTTAACGTAATATATCGTTTAATTGTATTTGTTCTTGGTTAATTTTGTTATTATTATTATTCTGTGATATATTTTTTCATTCATTTATATTTTCTTTTTTCATTAGGATGTTTTGAAGTCCACAAGAACGCAGTTAGAGCGTGAGCTTGCTCTTGAAGACATCTCCAGGGTGAAAGATTTACCTTCTTACAACATGTTGAGAGATGATTAGGATGTTCATCTAGTTTAACATTTCTCTCTTCTTTTTTTGTTTGCGGAGAATGTTAGATAAAATGTATCTAAGGCATTTGTCATTTGATCTATGAATAGAAACATGAAAATCAAATGAAAATGGGACCCTAAATATTAGATCTTTGTATTGTCCATTATCTCTTGTATATAATCCAACCAAATTGGAGGTATAGTTTGCTATTTGCTCCTTTCTATAACAATGAACTTAAGTACGACACATTGCGTGAGTAATGACTCATTTGAGAGATGAAAATGATAGATTTTTACCACGATTTATACCCCACTTGTATGTCAATAATCAAGGGGGTGAATAGTTGGTGAGTAATGTAAACAGTAATGATATACCACTAAACAGTACATACACTTTGAGATACCGTTTTCTCCCTCCTTATCACTACTCTCTTTCGATTACATGACATTTATCTGTTATCTGCCATTTCTTCTTATCTCTCTTTAATAGTCTTTTTTGATTGCACTAAGGTATCTTCATAGTCGACAATCGTGAGATTAATCTTTTTGAGGCTTTGAGATTATATTAAGTGGATAAGTCTCTCAGAACAAATTATTCTTCGTAAACACTCAAGGGTTGTATACGAAAGACTTTGAGATTAAATTAAGTGGGTAAGTCTCTCAGAACAAATCATTCTTCATAGACACTCAAGGGTTGTATACGAAACATTATTGTAATGCAAAACAATAATGATATGTGTAAGACGAGTTTCACCGACATGAGATGTTAATTTGGTGGAGGCCTACGTACGGCTGTGTGAAAGTTGCCCCAACTTGCTATGTTATCTAGGGCGGGTATAGACATTTTGGGGCTTAAGGCGAAAATGTTAAAAGTGATTTTGTTTTGACAAGAATCTTAAAGAGACTTAATATATCATATAAATTATCAAATTTTTTATATTAACCTTTTAGATTTTTGAGCTGCGAAATCATTTATCAAAGTTTTATAATATTTTTTATGAATAGTTTTTGCGCATTGAGATTCAATTAGTTTTTGCACTTTTTTCTTCAATTTTTCAAAACCAGTTTCATACTTTCTATTTGACATTTTATCTTGCGCAGAATAAGAATAAAAAAAATAAAAAATAATGCTGCAAAATAATAAAAATGATGATTGATAAAGGCAGATTTTGTTTCTTTGATAATTCACTTCAAGTCTTCAAGGTAGAAACAATGAAAGTAGGAGATGAGAGGATATATAGGGTGGTTGTAAACAACGAGAAGATGTTCGTTGCGGCTCCAAGGGTTTCTATGAAGATTTATTTCTAGATTCTAGAGCTTGCTGTTTTATATCACGAGGACAAATGGCGATGGAGAGATAATTGCAAGTGAATGTTAATGAGAATTTAATGCCTTCCGAGATAAATAGAAATATTTTAAATAATAAGAATGAATAGTAATTCTTTTTATAAGCATATTAATCAATAACTAGTGTTTTTTACCCGCGCGTTGCACGGGAAATTTTTCTATTGTATTTGATACATCGATTAATATTTTAAATTATAAAATATTTAAAATGCTAAAAATGTAAGAACAATCATAATAAAGATATAGATATTTAAATAGCACAAATTTAGACAGTCAATTCTAGTATTTTGTAAGCATACACTGAATAGACTAATATAAAGATTTTGAAAAACACAAAAGTTATTAGGCCAAAATATTTAAGTTTTGCATATACGAGGTATAACTGAATTTTGTTTGCCTTTTGAGTGACAAATGTGGTGTCCAATCCACTTTGGTGTGGTCTGTGCTCATGTAAGCCATGATCCCCATTTTGTCCGCAAGGAAGTGATGCCAACAACCTTTGATGCTTTGTTTGACATGATTTACAATAAATAAAAAATTGAATTTTGGTTGCGAAGATGTATACTTGTGTTGCATAAAGGGTATTGCTTTTGTGTTTTAGATATGTAACAATACATAAATATATAATTATTGTTTACATTATTAAAAATACACTTAAGTTATATAAAATGTTTTTTTTAACTATGTGTACACATTTTTCATTTATCATGTAAAATGTTCCTTCCCGTGAGATCTCATAACTCGAATATGTTAACACTAATAAATTTAGGTCATAAATCTATAGTACATATGTATTCATATTTTTTATTCCTCATACTATTTTAACTATCAAACTATTATAGTTATATACATATATAAATATACCCTCTTAAAATTTTTTAAAAATACTAAAATTAATTATATTAATTTTTTTTCTATTAATTTTAACACAATCATTTTCATATAAAATATCCCTTCGTGGAAGACGTTTACTCCTTCCAACACCATGTCCAAGAACTACGAAATTCAACAACATAGAGTATGCTCTTTGTATCTAGCATTTTACTCTGTATGCTTACCTGACATTCTTTTTTCTATGCTTTACTTCGAGTGAAACCCAACGCAAGTCAAACCTTCTAATGTGATTTCAGGTAACAATATAATAAAATATAGAACCTTCAAACATCTCATCCTACAAATCTCAAATTGTAATATTCATATATGCTTGCTCAATCCTAAGTTCTTGGCCATATCTAAAAGAAATGAGTCATGTTTATCTCAACTACTCTTATGGTAAGAGCCCTTTTAAGCCAACATATGCATGTCGCGCTCAGTAGTACCTGCAGGTACTTGATCTTCAAGTTCTTGTTTGAATTGTTAAGAGCCTCTCTTGGTGGCTCAAGGAGGAGACCTTCAAGACCGTTTAAAGAAGCTCCCTTGGTCAATCTTGAAAACTGGCAAAGCTTCCTCTTGGGTGAAAAATCCACCAAACACTTATTGTCAGACCAATTTTCCCCAATGCTACAAAGATTGAGCCATACCTCCTAGAGTTTGAAATAAGGTGGTTAGTTAAGCTTAAATATCACCCAAAAGCAAACCTAGAGTTTGATATTTGAAAAAAGTAAAATATCACATTTCACAGGGCATGACCTCAATTAAATCATTTCTCAAAAGCTGTTATAAAACAAAGCCTTAAATCTCAATCAAAGCTTGAATCAAATATTCACACCAGATTAGTAATTACTATTTTTATAACCTTAGTTTTATCAGTGCAAGAAAAACAAAAAACATATAGCATAAAAAGATGTAGCACAAACAAAAGGTTTTAAAGACATAAAAATATAATTCGATAGAATTTCTAGTTTGACATCTTTTGGCACCAGATTTGGATCAAGCAACCCATCATTTACACAAAAACTTAAAAGGGTACAACACAAAGCATATAAAATACTGCATTTATCGGGATTTATAAATAAATTTGAAATCTGTAATAAGTGACAAATCCAACAATATTCACAAATCCAATTTTGAAAATATGAAGTGTGGGCAAATTTACCAAAACTTAAAAGCAAGAGTTACCAAAGTTACCAATAGAAAAGTCTCAGCGATGAGCTCTATACTATTTTCAAATATTCATGCTCTGAAATCTCTTTATTCAATAAGAGGAAGACATTCCCAGAATCATATGAGCCGCTTACATATTTGATCTAAAATGAAGAGAAAGGGAAACATAAAATGATTATTTAAAACCAATCAGAATATACTTTTGCTGAAAAATCACCATAGAATATCAACGAATAGTGTAAAGAAGCCAAAACTTAGGCATATGTAAAAAATTCAGATATTTTGAAGAAAACAGAAAATATAGGATCTCTAAATCCTGATTAAATTGGTAACCTGCTGCTAGCACATTCTAATCCTGATTTCTTGCAATAAAGAAACTAACTCAGCATCCACCTCTGTGGACAGTTTTTGAAATAAATCAATAGATTGGCATGTCACTATATAAATACATATTCAACATAGCAAGGGAACACGTCTACATACTCCATGGATTGAACAAAAAAAGTTATTAAACAAATTAAGAATTGAAAGAGGACGCGCTGTTAACATTATATATCAGGTAAGATAATGAGTGATTAATATATAGTAAAAGATGCCAGACAGAAAGAGCTAGAGCATGGTACCTTTCTCTTTTAGTAATAGTCCGAGAGAGCAATTATTCCAATCAATTACCATAAGCTGTCAAATCCCCTGAAACAAAAAGAGCAAATGAAAGGCAGTCTAAAATTGATGAATTTCACTCACTTTTATTGTGACTTGAGAGGGACTTTTCTTAGCAAAAATGAAGAGGAAGGGAAACATAAAATGATTATTTTAGGCCAATCATATTTTAAGCAAGCTCCAAAGCAGTAATTGTTGTGAACATGAAACACATGAGCAACACCCCTGTAGCATCCATTGACATTAATTTACACGATATCTAGCTGAACTTTATGTTATTTGTCCTATATAAAAATATGTACCACCCTAAAGGGCCATCCTGCACAAAACCAAAAGGGCTATAAAATGAAAAGCTGCATAGAATACTCAAATAACCTATAAAAAACTATTGCTAAATGTTGTTCCATTCCATCCAACATGAGCAGCACCCCTGTAGCATCCATTGACATTAATTTACACGATATCTAGTTGAAGTTTATGTACCACCCTAAAGGGTCATCCTGCCCAAAACCAAAAGGGCTATAAAATGAAAAGCTGCATAGAATAGTCAAATACCTATAAAAAACTATTGCTAAATGTTGTTCCATTCCATCCAGTCTATGGATAACCTGTTTGTAGTACCATCCTGCTTTAACAATGTCAGAGACATTATTCACAATTATGAGATTTGTTCTCTTTAAAGTACTAATCCCACATGCACCAAGGACTGATTCTACAATGTTCAATGAAGAACTTGGTAGGGTTGGCAAAGCTTTGCCGCAACTTCAATAGTCAAATTCTTGAACCCTACTTATATAGTTGGAGCTTTGCTCCCAAGTCCAAAGGGAATAGAAATAATCAATCAGTTTAAATCATCTGTGTATTTTATTGGCATAAAATATATGCTTCAATGATTTGATTTTATTCTTCTAAAAGTTATTACAGGACATAAACAGCAGCTAAAAGGTTAGCCTCAAAGTGAAATGCTTCACTGTTGCAGTTAAAAGGTTGGCCTCAAAGTGAAAATCTTGACACATAGCTACATAAACAAAGGACATAAAAGAAGTAAAAAATGAAGTTCTGCTGCCTTAAACCACATTGTTAGAGAAAGAGAAAAGCAAATTAAAAAATAAACAAAAAACAACAGCAAAAAATAAACAAAAATGCAGTCTAAATGGCAAAACAAAGAGAAACTAAACTCCAGTGTACATAATTAGCATTATTTAGAAGAAAAAATCATACCACAACATGTAGATGTTACCTTTAACCTTATAATTATCAATCAATAAATTAAGTAAAAAGGCATAGTATCAATAACAGAGGAGCATAAGTTTAAGAAATTAAATAACCTTATAATTTCTTTAACCTATTTTATTATATAGCTCCTTTAACTATATAAACTAATCAAGCAATAAGGCATATGGAGTTAACATTCTAAAAGAGAAAATTTAACTAATATAGTCATTGATATGATGTATAGTAGTTTCATGAAAGACAAACTAAAGAAATTAAAAATTCTTACTTCTTTTCAATGACCAAACACAACAAATTAGAGATCAAAATAAATGAGAATGAAACAGAAGGAATGGTGGAGTATCTGCAAGCATCTATGACTGAGATCATTCAGGTTAGTAAAAAGAGGAAAGCCTGCCTTGCATTAACAGCAGTCTGCAGACAAATAAATACAAAAAAAAGTGGGAATTTGCAGGGACCATGTTCTCAATGGCTTGCTTCTCATACCTCTTTTATGTTCAAGCTCTCTCAAGGAATACCATAAACATCCTTCTCCTCTCATGTTTGTTCAGTATAAGTCACCTTAGTAAGCTCCTCCAACCATAAAAAGTTGCTCCGACAGCTTTGGGTTTTCGGAACAGAAATGGTAATCTCTACATGACTTTCACCAACCATTATGCACTTGCCCTAATAAAAAAAAACAAACCATGCTGCAATTTTACACACTCTGCATTGTTCAATGACTTGACCAAATACATGTAGATAAGTATTTATAAAAAACAGAAGCAAGATTATCACAGTTCCTTGAAACCATCATCTTGTGGCATAGAAGTTCACCAAGAGAAACCTATCTGGACATCTACCTTGCCATTTTTAAATTGTATTAAGAAGTTAACTTAGGTTATGTGCAATTATGAGAAGGAGAAATCAGGGGGATAGATCATGAGAAGGACCAAAAGGAGAAATCAGGGGGTGGTGTAAGTATGGAGTAATGTAGGTCATAAAACATTTATAGTAATTTGACTTTTCAATTACTATCAGAGACATAATCAGGGAATAAAATCAATGATGGCTAATAACCAATAGCTAATTTAATCTACAGTGACCACTGCCATCCCCTAAGCTTATGGAAGTCAGAATCATAAAACTTTTTCTCAATGCCGTTCCCTAAGCACATTAACAGTATCACTGCCATACCATTTCGGTGTTTCACTCTTCAAAACAATAAGATTAAAAAATGAAAGAAAACCAAAACACAAGTTCTCAATTGCTGAAATGCTACAGGTTTTTATAATACTAACTACCTCATAAATGAATCAGATAGATAGTGAGCATAAATGATAACTAACCTAATCACTTAATTACAGAGGGACTAAAGTTAAACTAACTAAGCCACTTATCTATCTAAGTCACTGATTTTCGTTTGTGTAATATTGTTTCTGCATCATCCTCTCTATCTGGTTAACTTGTGAAGAAGACAAAAAGAAGATAAAAAGGTTATACAAATAGAGCTTTCTTTAGATACCAATTGTCAAAATTGTTCGGATGTTAAAAATCTCTCCTAACAATCAAAGTAGCAAATAGATATGTAAAGAGTTGTATGAAAGAGGTAAGATAAGTAGGTCAATGTTCAAATTTGCAACAATTAAATACTCATACATCCACCAAAGGTATCTTAATACTGAGGCTTGGCTACGGCAGCCATGGGCATTAGACCAAGATGGAGTAAATGGATTTCTAAATAGGATTAACAACAAAACTTAGGATTCTGAAAAGAGAGAAACATTAGAATGCTCTTCATTTTCACACTTGAAACCAAAAATTTAGGTGCAAAGTATATCAGAAAGTATGAAAGGGGCAGAAAACCTTACATGTTCTCCAATCTTTTTACCAACAATAAAATGGGAAGAATGTTTCACCATCTCAAACAGTTTGCCACCTCTTCTCTGACTCCAGCAATAGCTTCAATAGCTTTTAACATTACATTGTGTTTTCTATCTTTGCTAGCACCATCCTCCAAAAGAAAAAGTTTTGACTTATCCTTGATTCGTTCAAGGTGCAAATGCTCTTCATTTTCCTTTGCTCTAAAGAAGAGAGTTCTTCTGAGCATCATGATTAAAAAAAATGCAGTCATAAACATTATGATTGCAGAAAATTGGGGAATCCAGACGTTTCAAAACATTTTTTTGGAAAAAGAAAATACAACTTCTTGCAAATGTTCATTAATCATCACATTAAAGAGATAAAAGCTAAATACTCTAGGCCAAAAGAATAATCCAAATTGCATCTGGATACAGAACTGATCTCTTCAGGTATGAAAGTTCAGCCATGTGAGATGCCATAAAATGAGTGAAATTAAACTTATTCCAGAGGAGAGAGTAAGCAGTGTAAAGTCACTTGTCAGACCGAAGTTATTTGATTCTATACACATTTGAGAAACCCAGTTATTTTATTTAATTTAAAAATCCCGTGAGTGCATCAAAATTAAACTCATATTTTTCCACTAATGCAATCAAACATGATAGGGGTGTGTGAATGAGCGTGTTTCACCTGAGCATTAGGACTCGGCTAACATCTTTCTTGGCAGATGAATCTCCACCCTTGGCTCCTGAATCCTTGGTATGACCCTGAAACACCACAAAATGAAAAAACCATAACATAATATGCTTAGAAGCACATCAGCGAACCGTAGCCAAACAGAAACAACTCCAAAACAGAGTACAATTAGCTATTCAAGCAATGGAAGAAAATAATTTGAAATTACCTCCATCTGCAACATTCACAATCAGTCCAAGGCAGCAAGACAAAAGCCAACCAAAAAACAAAAGCACAAAAAATCGCCCTTAATCGTCTTCGATTACCTCCTCCTTATGATGTTATTGCACTCATGTATCCAATGGGTGGCTTGAGTGGCGACGCGACAGCGAATCGGATGGATGAGGATTGCAAGTCGATAGCAAAGATGTGGCAGAGAAATACTAATGAACGGAGTCAAGAGACATTGTGTGTGTGGAATGGAATGTGTTAAAGAAAGATTGTGAACCGGAAGTGGTGGAGCTGGGCGAGGTAGGAGAGGTTGTGGGATGAGAATTCCAGGGAGGAGATGGTGGAGGTAGACAGAGTTTTAAGAGGGTTTTTGCTAATGGGATGTATTATTGATTTAAATCACTTATAAGATTTTATTTTTGTTTAAAATGATAGTTTTTTAGGAATTTTTAAGGTTAAAATAAAAGAAGATATAAAATATTTACCCATTGAATATCTTTTTGTTTTTTCCTTCACATGAATCTCTTATAAATGGAACATGATCATGTTGGATTTTATTTATTTTAATATTTAACATAATCACTTGTTTTTTTTAAATTAAATATGTAATAAAATCCTGAGTTAATTAAAAATCCAAAAAATCAACAAAAATACCATAAAAATTAATTAATACTCTAAAAATAAATAATAAGATAAATTAAGATAAAATCAAGAAATAAACAACCTAAATCCTAATCAAATCTAAATTTTAAAAAGGTACTAAATAAATATAGATAAAAACTATCAAAATCTAGTAAATCACAATAAAAACTCATAAAATCCTGAATTAATTAAAAATTCGAAAATTAATAGGTGGAAAAGCTGACGTGTAAATAATTAAATAGGTGGAAAAGCTGACGTGTAAATAATTAAGTGAGAATTAATCTCGGAGCGACACGTCACTAACTTGGCCTGTGAGAGCGACACGTCATGCTAGAAGTTGTTCTTTTCTAATATAAAAGAAGATATAAAATATTTACCCATTGAATATCTTTTTGTTTTTTCCTTCACATGAATCTCTTATAAATGGAACATGATCATGTTGGATTTTATTTATTTTAATATTTAACATAATCACTTGTTTTTTTTTAAATTAAATATGTAATAAAATCCTGAGTTAATAAAAAATCCAAAAATTCAACAAAAATACCATAAAAATTAATTAATACTCTAAAAATAAATAATAAGATAAATTAAGATAAAATCAAGAAATAAACAACCTAAATCCTAATCAAATCTAAATTTTAAAAAGGTACTAAATAAATATAGATAAAAACTATCAAAATCTAGCAAATCACAATAAAAACTCATAAAATCCTGAATTAATTAAAAATCCAAAAATTAATAGGTGGAAAAGCTGACGTGTAAATAATTAAATAGGTGGAAAAGCTGACGTGTAAATAATTAAGTGGGAATTAATCTCGGAGCGACACGTCACTAACTTGGCCTGTGAGAGCGACACGTCATGCTAGAAGTTGTTCTTTTCTAATATATATAGATAGATGATGATATTGGTATAACTTTTCTTTTTGGTGGGCAGATTTTTAGAGAAGAGAAAGGATTCTCAGTTATCATACAAATATAATATTTATTTGGCATGATTTTTTATTGTCTCAGTATTCATATACTATTTTTTTTTCTGCCTAAGGCAATTGCCTTAAACGGCCCTCGTCTTCATCCACATATGCTACAAATTCCACCACATCTGATAATGATACACCCCGAGTCAACAAGCTCTGTTTGGATTATTAGTTAAAAAAAAACATTTTAATATTATAATTTTTCAATTATTTTTTTAAAGATACATCATCATCATTATTATAATTCTTTTTCAATTTTTTCCTTAAAAAAATAATTTAGTTTTTTTTTTGGTTGAATTTTTCCTTCAAATTAATTAGCAGTGTTTTTTAGGTCAAATTGCCACTTTCATATATTATTGCAGTGGGCCTAACCCTTTTCTTGTCCATTAGTTGATTCAAGATGAAATAGACTTGTGTCGAGGGCTTCAAAGACTGGGCAAGTATATCCAAAGTGTGCTAGGTGACATCTATGGCTGTGAGAAGAGAATGAAAAAATGTACTCAAATAATTCAATTTTTACATTCAAGAGCAATAATTTACCAAGCTATATATCAATGTCTCTTATCTACATAACATCTAGAAAACAAATCAAGCCCACAAATTCATAAAACATTTTTTATACATTTTGATATATTTCAGATGCAAATTTTCCAAAATATTCACTAGGAATAAGGAGCTTGAAACTAGTTATCTGATTTATTATGATCAGGTTCCACCTTAGACCACCTGTTAACACGATTACGAGCTTTAAGTACCTGCACACATTAACAATGATTTCATCAAGTCACATATATAAAACATAAATAATATAATTTTATTTAAAAGGGATAATGAAATTAAGAAGGACAAATAGTAGTAATAATTGATTCAGAAAAATACCTGCTCATCCCAATCAGTTTTGTAGCAGATTATAAGCAGCACTATAGTTTGAATAGCTACTCCAAACAACATTCCAACCCAGATACCCTAAAGAAGAAGTAAGAAGATTAATTGTGTAATGGAAGAAACAAGAATCTAAGTAGAATTTGAAAATGAGAAATTATGAGTACTAGTAATTAAAGCCTACCTTGACTTGCCAATGGAAAACATTACCAAGTACAATTCCTACAGGAAGACCTATGATGTAATAACACCCTAAATTCACAAGTGCTACAGTGCTTTGCCACCCTGCTCCCACAGCAACTCCTGTTCAATTCATATAAATAACATGTTGGAATCGGCTTCTATTTCCTCAAAATCAATTTTGGCACCTGGCACATAAACTTCTCGCCAGAATTCATTTTGACTCTAAAAATAATTATAGAAGTTGCAACTATTTGTTGTAAAGAATACCTGAGAGCACTGGTTGGACACTGTTAAGAAGTATAGAGACTGCCAACAAAGGTGACAAATCCCCAACAGCATTGACCACATCTTTATTTTTGGTGAATATATAAGCAAGTCTTTCTCTAAAGAACAAGAAGAATAAGAAGAGAATGAAGCCAATGGTTAAGGATGTTAGCACTGATACAGCCACAGAGAACTTTGCAGATTTGGAGCTTCCTTTTCCAAGCTCATTTGCCACTCTAACACTGCAAATTAATGAACGATAGAGTTAACATTCCATGGTAACAAAATATGTTCTCTAACGTACCTCGGAGATAAATAACCCAATACTAGGTGAACCAATAATGTTTTAGATAAGTGAATTGAGAAATAAACCCCCTTAGTTTACTTAATTTTTTTTTATAAATAACACTACTAGTCCACCTAAGATAAGTTAGACAACACACGACAAAAACAATTACTACAAGTAAAGAAAGGGAATGAATGGCATTACCTTGCTGCAGCCAGGAAACCAAATGATATCATCAGTTCCCATCCATTGATGTTCAAGCTGCAAATAAACAAATTTGAACTTAGGTGACACAAGGGAGAAGTTTACTACACATTAGACCAATATAGAACCAAAAACATAAAGTTGAGACTTATAAATTATACAATTCTAATAAATGTGGTGGCAATGCAGAAAGATTACCATATGGAAAGAGCATCAATTTGAACTTCTGCATTTTCCATGTTGCCTGTTAATAGAACCAATATTGTGTTGTACCAAAGCTCAAGACTGTAAAAATATTTCATAGCTACCAGTTAGGAAGACATAAATTTGTTCATGAACATTAGTGTCTGCAATGAATAGCAAAATAGACATCTAGATAATCAAAACACCATGTTTTAACTAATCCATTAGTTAATAGAGAAGAAAACTCACGCTAACATAGCGCCGGCTGAAATAGAGAGCTTGAAGACAGGCCAAAGATCTTTGAATGCTAAACATGAGAAACCTTTCCATGTATCAGGACACCAACCACAAGTGATAAAAATAAGGTTACCAATGTTGGGAATCCAGAATGCCAAACTTGTTGAGGTCAAAGCACCAACAATCCCAAACTTGTATTGAATTGTCAAAAGCCAAGAGAGGATCACATGAATAGTTAATGAGAAAGCTGCAAGGAATGCAATGATGATGTTCTTGCTTTGAGATTGCAGGAATTGCTGGCAAGTGAATGAGACAAATAAAGAAAACATGACAGGAATTGACCAAAGAGAAATGATTCCTGCCTCTTGGGCTATGCTTTCGTCTTGGCCTAAGATCCTCAGAATTGGGGTTGTGAAGATGAACAGTGGAAGAATAAAGAGTGCAGTTAAGAATGAAACTATCCATGATCTTTGAAGATACACCCCCATCATGCTGAGTTCTTTGGCACCATATGCTTGTCCACAAAGTGTTGCCAATGCACTGGCCATTCCTAACTAAAGTACAAATAACTTTGGTTACGGTGATTGCATTTTATAATTGCAGCTGGACACATATTATTGAATAAATTGCATTGTTGACCATGATGCACACAATAGTAGCACATGTATATTTTGAAAGGTTATGATAATTAGACACCTAAATAGCACAAACACCCCAAACACATCTCATTTTTTTTTCCTCTAACATCTCTTCATCACATCACATCATATATAACATTCATTACTTTCGTCACTTTTCTTTAATTCTTAATCTAAACGTCTACACCCGTTAGATGTCTACCAATGTTTTTCTATTATAAAAGTCCTGATTGTAGATGTTTCACAACCTTCTGCCTACTTTAATCCATTAAACTATTTGAAGTAGATTCCTTTCTTTAGAATCTCTGTTTCAAAAGTTATTAAAATACTCCAGCAGGCCCCATAAACTGGTAGATTCTAATTAAAAACATAAACCATCTCTCCCTTTTCCATCACACTTTATAAAGAATGTAAAAGGAGTATAAAAGTATGAGTTATAAAATTATCTTTATTCTGACCAGAACATATCATATAGCTACATAATAAAATGAAGAATAACAATCATATTCTATGTATTGCTGTTCTGTTTGTCTTCCTAGAAAGAAAATACTAGGGAAAATGAGGAAAAATATATGAGAGAACTACTCGTTTAAGAAAAACTAAAAAACAACAAGCAGGGGGAAAATGTGAATATATGTCACCTTTTCTTCTGAAATGAAAAGAATTTGAAAAAAATAATTTTTCTTTCAAACTGTATCTGCCTGCTTTTCTTCTTTCTAAGCCTAATTTCATAAAGATTAAAAAATATAACAGAAAATATTCATTTTCCTTCCAAGTGTTTTTTCCTCTTCATCTTCAAGAGTATCAAAATATCTATCACATAACCTCATCTTCTTTTACTTTAATTCATTGTCACAAGATTTAAAACATGTTTGAACAAGTTTCGCTTTTATCAAAATCAATTTTAAACTGAGAAGTCAGTCATAGAAGTTTCTCCCTAATATTAATCCTGATTTCACAATCAAAACTAATATTTTAAGTTAATTGATCATGCATAGTTCAGAACTTTCATATTTTTTGTAGGCCCATCACACAAATATCAAAGGAAAAAGTAACAAGCAAATGAAAAGTTTGTAAGAAACGTACCAGAATACCATTAGCAAACCTTATGAAAACAGTGTAAACAATAGCAAAACCAGCCAATTCCTTTGATCCAATATGACCTACAAATGCCTGACTGATAATATAGATCCCAAAAGTGGAGATTCTATTGAAGATGGCTGGACCTGCCACAATCCACATCTTCTTGCTCTCTTTCCACACCCTCTTCCATAGTGACAACTTTTCTTCTTCTCCTTCTTCTTCCTCTACTGTTTTCAGCAGCTTCTCCTTTCGATCCCCCTCCATTTTTTGAGCTCTTGGTTGGTCTGTGGAGCTGGTAACAGACTTTCCTATATATTGAAATAAAAAGCAAATGAGGTAAGGGAGTTATAGCTTTCTTTATTTCTTTCTATTTTAAATTTTCAACCATGTGACCCTGATCATGGTAATAATAAAACTTGGTGGATTCCTACTAATATAACTGCAGGATGTTAAGGCAATGATGATATTGAGGAGAATGGGACTGAATAGTATAACATCCAAGAGGTGTGTGTTTTTGTCTGGCATGAAGCAATGATATTCACACACTTGTTAGTTGTTATAGGATACAGTTGTGTTGTGTGGCATTTAAAGTAAGCAGAAAAATTGGTTTTCTACCGGGATGGGAACCAGAATAATTGGTAATGGATGTGAAAATTTAACACGACCACTACAACATTTTTTACTTCTGGATTTTTAGTAAACTCGTCTATGAAACGGGTAAAAAGTTTTGTCTAAAGTTGCATTAGAATGATTCGTATCGATCATCATAAATGGTTCGTTTTATGTAATACAACTTTTCAAAACACTAAATAAGTGTTCCATATTTTATAATATGGATAAGTTATTATGTAATAGTTTTTGTTTATTCCGCATACTAAATTACATTTTCTTACTGTTGCTATAAAGAACGAAAAATATGATAAGTGCATAATGTGATAGGAAAAGAATTGAACTATAAAGAAAAATTGGATTAAAATGAGATGGTGATGAGAATGTTAAAAAATTGGATTTAAATGATTGGTTTTATTAATGAAAAAAGATTTTTATGTTTTTAATTCCTGAAAATATACAGTATTGTCCATTTTAATCATTAGCATTAAGTTATCATTAAGTATTGTTGACTTGTAAAATGATGACTCATATTTCTAACTCGGTATTTATCTTAGTTGGTATTGATAGGCCCCAAAGTCAAGTGTGGGCTGACATCAATAATCCTAGGCCCAAGGTGTGGAACGTGTATGTTAGAAAGGGGAAGAAAAGAAGCACCTAGAAGGAGTATGCGCTGGCAGGAAGAGAAAAAGATGCTCAGGAGAGTTAGTTACGGGAATCCAGGGAAAAGGTGGATAAAGGGAAATTCTGTTAGTCATTGAGGGGTACCGGAGAATTAGTTATCTGTAATAGAATGAAGAATTATGCTTTCTTCATAGGAGCCTAGCTCTGGAGTAGTCATCTACTGTATTTTCCTTTTGTTTCCATTAATCAAAATCAATCTATTGCCATTCATCTTTCATTCTCACAGCTACTGTTTTATTGGTCTCTATCAAATTGGTCCGACCTACCGGATCAATCGAAGCGGGTACCAGTGAGAGGAGAGTGATACAAAGCACCACCGTATGCCACCAAGGAAAATGGAGACGAAAGTTGCAGCCCTGGAACAGGAAGTAGCGAACCTGCGAATCACCCTGGCTACTATGCAGGAACGAGCAGAGAATCATCAGGCTCAATTGCTTGATCTGCTGACTCTGAACATGTCCAAGCAGCAGCAGGAGCAAGACAAATCGAGAAATGGTCATAACATCAAAACTCCGATCAAAATAGGATCTGAGGAGGGAAGTCCTTCCGGAGTCTCCGGTTGGACTAAGTTGGACGGAGGATTGCTGGATGAATTCAGGAAATCTGCAAAGAAAGTAGAGCTTCCACTCTTCAATGGCGAGGACCCAGCGGTTGGATTGCCCGAGCTGAAGTCTATTTTCACGTCATGGGAACAAGCCCTGAGGTCAAGGTTAACCTCGCACATCTGTGCATGGAGGGTTCAACCATCCATTACTTCAACTCACTCTTGCATCTGGATCCAGGCCTCACTTGGGAAAAACTCACGAATGAGTTGCTCGAAAGGTACGGATCTGCAAGCAAAGGAGATGTGTTCGAACAACTCTCCGATCTCCAGCAGAAAGGCACCGTCGATGAATACGTGTTGGAATTCGAGCGCTTGCTGTCCCAAACCCCCAATCTTCCAGATGAACAATTCTTTGGATACTTCATCCATGGCTTGCGAGAAGACATACGAGCCAGAGTACGAAGCTTGCGGACCCTGGTAGCGTTACCCCGTTCTCGACTGATTCCTTTGGCCAGGGCGGTGGAAACGGAGCTCCATGGGCCAGGACGTTCGTGGGCCGGGTCGAAAGGAGGAATCGCTCGTTTGGGTTCCGGGTCGGGTTCGTACAACCGCCCGGCCCATCAATCAGCTGCGGGTCTCGGGTCAACGGGTCAAACAAATCAAGGTTGGGTAATGATTAAGAATCGTGAAGAAAAGGGGGAGCGGCGCGAGGACAAGGTGAATCTGCGAACGCCACCGCGCGACAGAGGCATTCGCCATCTTCCGTACCAGGAGCTACTAGATCGAAGGCAAAAGGGGTTGTGTTTTAAGTGTGGAGGGAAGTATCACCCTCTACACCAATGCCCTGACCAGCAGCTCAGGATTATGGTGATCGACGAATCAGAAGAGGGTGGAGAGGAATCGGAAGCCGAGGCGGAAGTAGAAGAACCAGGAGACGACGGAGCTTGCAGCATCATGGTGATGGGTACTGAGCCTATACCAACCCACACCATGAAACTCCGAGGATCAATTTACGGAGTGCCCGTCGTGATTTTGGTCGACAGTGGGGCAACCCACAATTTTGTGTCCAGAAGCGTGGTTGAGGCTATGGGATGGCAGGTTCAATCAACTCCAGATCTGCGAATTCGCCTGGGAGATGGCCACCGAGCAATTGCGACGGGTACGTGCAAGGATTTGGAGGTACGAATTGATGAATACACCACCTCAGTAGACACTTACCTTTTCGATCTGGGGGAACTCGACCTGGTGTTGGGAATAGTGTGGTTGGCTACTTTGGGCGAAACGAAAGTCCACTGGGGAAAGCAAACGATGAAGTTCCAGGTGAATGGGAAGGAGATTTTGTTACAGGGTAGAGATTACTCTCAGGATCAACAAGGAGCTTTGCAAAGTGTGTTTGGCCAAGACCATTGGGGCCAAGCAGAGTGTTCTCTGGCTTCTCTGATTAGTTCCAAGACCACCATGGCTAATTTGGAAAAGCCAACCAAATTGAACGAGCAACAAGAACACCAATTGGCTGCACTGTTAAGCGAATATGGAGATGTCTTTGCAGCCCCAGCTGGTTTACCTCCGAAACGACAAAAAGAACACCAGATCACTTTGAAGGCAGGACAAGGCCCAGTGAATGTAAGGCCTTATCGCTATTCACATCACCACAAGGATGAGATCGAGAAGCAGGTCAGAGAGATGCTTCAATCTGGGATCATTAGGCACAGTCAGAGTGCTTTCTCCAGTCCAGTAATCCTTGTCAAAAAGAAGGATGGGACGTGGAGGATGTGCGTCGATTACCGGGAGTTGAACAAGGCCACTGTTCCAGATAAATTTCCAATCCCTGTGATTGAGGAATTGTTAGATGAACTGCATGGGGCTCTCTATTTTTCGAAGCTGGATTTGAAATCCGGGTATCATCAGGTCTTGGTGAAAGAAGATGACATACACAAAACGGCTTTCCGCACTCACGAGGGTCATTATGAATACTTGGTAATGCCCTTTGGGTTGATGAATGCACCCTCAACCTTCCAGGCACTGATGAACGAAGTCTTCCGAAGCATGCTCCGCAAATTTGTCTTAGTTTTTTTCGATGATATACTGGTTTACAGCATGGATTGGGTGTCACATTTGAGTCATTTAGCCAAGGTGTTGGAGGTTCTAAGGAAGCAACAACTGGTAGCAAATCGGAAAAAGTGTTCATTCGCTCAACTTTCAGTGGAATATCTTGGGCATGTGGTTTCTCAGGAGGGAGTCGCTATGGACCCTGCAAAAATTCAAAGCATTACCAATTGGCCAACACCCAAAAATGTCAAGGGGGTTCGTGGTTTCCTGGGGATCACAGGTTATTATCGCAAGTTTGTTCGCGATTACAGCAAAATAGCACGTCCCCTCACTGAACTTACAAAGAAAGATGGTTTTGTTTGGAATGCTCGCGCCCAAGAAGCCTTTGAAGTCTTAAAAGAGCACATGACAACCGCGCCAGTACTCGTCCTACCAGATTTCTCTCAGCCTTTCATGATCGAGTGTGATGCTTCTGGCCGTGGCGTGGGAGCGATTCTTCTCCAGAACAAGCGACCTGTTGCTTTTTTCAGCAAAGCTCTCAGCGAACGCAACCTCACAAAATCCGCTTATGAGAAGGAGTTGATGGCAATTGTTCTAGCCATCCAGCACTGGCGACCATACCTTCTGGGACGACATTTCACTGTTTGTACTGACCAACGGAGCCTCCGGCAATTGCTCCACCAGCGTATCACTACGGTGGATCAACAAAACTGGGCAGCCAAGCTTTTGGGTTACCGTTTTGACATAGTCTATAAGCCGGGTAGCACCAATAAGGGAGCAGATGCCTTGTCCCGTGTGTTTGAGGAAGGAGAATTGCAAGTGATAACATCATATCCCAACTGGGAAGAAGGACAAGTGTTAGTGCAAGAGGTTCATCAGGACACGGAACTTGCCAGTATAATTACTCGACTGCAGGAAGACCCCAGCAGCAAACCTGGATTTTCTTACACTCAAGGTATTCTCTATTACCATGGGCGTTTGGTCATTTCTGCTTCTTCTTCCCTAATTCCAAAGTTGCTTCTTGAGTTCCATGCCACTCCGCAAGGAGGGCACTCTGGTTTCTATCGCACTTATCGCCGGATAGCAGCAAATCTATATTGGATTGGTATGAAGAATTCTGTCCAACAATTTGTGCAAGGATGTGATGTTTGCCAGCGGCAAAAATATGTAGTTGCGTCCCTAGGAGGGCTACTGCAACCGTTGCCCATCCCTGAGAAGATTTGGGATGACGTGTCCATGGACTTTGTCAATGGGCTGCCCAAAGTCAAAGGCATCGATACAGTGTTTGTTGTGGTGGATAGGCTTTCGAAGTATGCCCATTTTATTCCTCTCAAGCACCCTTACACTGCACGCACGGTGGCAGAAGTCTTTGCAAAGGAAGTGGTGCGACTCCATGGAATTCCTCGCTCAATTGTCAGTGATCGGGACCCTGTCTTTGTCAGCAACTTCTGGAAAGAGTTATTCAAGTTGCAGGGTACGCAATTGGCCATGAGTACGGCGTACCATCCCGAATCAGATGGCCAAACGGAAGTCATAAACCGTTGCCTGGAAACTTATCTACGGTGTTTCATAGCGGATCAACCACGTACTTGGATTCTTTGGCTTCCATGGGCTGAGTACTGGTACAATACTACTTTCCATGCGTCTACTGGAGTTACCCCTTTTGCAGCAGTCTATCGGCGTGAGCCTCCTACTATTTTGCGTTTCTCCAGTGGGGAAACTAAGGTGGAGGCAGTAGCACAAGAACTATTGGACAGAGATGAAGCTCTCCGCCAACTCAAGGCTCATTTGCTTCGCGCCCAAGGAAGGATGAAATCGCAGGCTGACAAAAGGAGACAAGACAAACAGATTGCGGTGGGAGAATGGGTTTTTGTCAAACTACGTCCTCACCGGCAACTTTTAGTGGCACGACGGATCAATCCTAAATTGGCAGCTCGATATTTTGGTCCTTTTGCAGTCAAGGAACGCATCGGGGCAGTGGCTTATAAACTTGATCTGCCCGCAACCTCTCGCATTCATCCTGTATTTCATATTTCATTGCTCAAGAAAGCTATAGGCAATTACCATGTTGAGCAGGATTTACCTAGTGGTTTAGATGGTGAGTTTGTGGAACCTGTGGAACCTGAAAAGGTATTAGCTACTCGTGCTATCAGTCAGCAGGGAGAGACCATACATCAATACCTGATTCAATGGCAGGGAAGGTCTGCAGATGAGGCTACTTGGGAGGATAAACAGACCCTTTTGAACCAATTTCCCGTTTTCAACCTTGAGGACAAGGTTGTGTTTGAAGAGGGTGGCATTGATAGGCCCCAAAGTCAAGTGTGGGCTGACATCAATAATCCTAGGCCCAAGGTGTGGAACGTGTATGTTAGAAAGGGGAAGAAAAGAAGCACCTAGAAGGAGTATGCGCTAGCAGGAAGAGAAAAAGATGCTCAGGAGAGTTAGTTACGGGAATCCAGGGAAAAGGTGGATAAAGGGAAATTCTGTTAGTCATTGAGGGGTACCGGAGAATTAGTTATCTGTAATAGAATGAAGAATTATGCTTTCTTCATAGGAGCCTAGCTCTGAAGTAGTCATCTACTGTATTTTCCTTTTGTTTCCATTAATCAAAATCAATCTATTGCCATTCATCTTTCATTCTCACAGCTACTGTTTTATTGGTCTCTATCAGGTATCTTGAAACCTATCAATTTACACAACTCAGTGTCACCTAGACTTTGCACCTAAAAAACACATATGAGCTACATGAGCAAAACTTAATAGCAATGACAGAATTGTGTACATGAGTGGGTCTCACATCGTTAAATCAGATAAAAATTATAAAATAGAAAAAGTGAGTCATCATTATCTAAGTCAAGTAAGTAAAACTTAATGAAAATGATTCAAACAAGTAACAGTATATATTTTCAAGATTAAAAACTAAAAAATATGTTTACAAGGACAAAAATTAACATTTTTTATATTTTTAGGAGGCCAAAAACATATTTAATCTATTAATTAAATTATTTTATAATCTAATATAGGTCTGGTGACAAGTATGAGATGAATCGTTGTTATTAGTCCTCCCCCAGGTGACTTAATTAAAGTAGATGAACTTTACCAACCATGGGTTAGGCTCAATTGAAGTGTTTGGGTATTTTAAGCATATAGTTTTGGGTTCAATTTCTTCCATGTGTATGAAAAATACGATTGACTAGGATGAGTCTCCACTTTGATGCCTAACGGTATCCTATGTTGAGAAATTAGTTTTTCACTAAAGATGGGCAGATAATCTGGAAAAAAATAGAGTAGGAACTTTATCCTCTTGTCTTAACTCATGGAAAAGAAATCATGAAGGAGAAAGTAATAGGAGTGTAATATTCAATTTCAAAATAATCATATTAATTTTTGTCATTATTATTACGGTGGAGTTATCTGCACACAGAGACGTAATGCATTATACTTTGCTCCTAAACAGGAAAAGACAGGAGCTAGAGAAACCATATGAGGTGCAGGTACGTGGAGATATCAAAATGTATCACACATTGGAAAATTACTGGAAAAGCATTATTATTTTTTTCTTTGTGCATTAACCATTGGCTTTCAAGAATATTCAAACTCGTAAATTCTTGATTAATATTGACTAGGAAAATATGAAAATAAAACAACAAATAATACCTTGCACAATATCATATTCACTTCCGTTAACATTGCACATGTTGGGCCGTAAAATGATAAAACTTCAGGGATCTCCACATTAGCCTAACAAGAGCACATGAAGAAACAAATGATTTCCAGAAAATTTAGTATTTTGCAGACGAGAGAGCAAAATAGGCAAATATATACCAAAATCAGAGTTGGAAAACAAAACACCTAACTGACACGTATTTTTTCTTGTCGAAATTGAAAATGCAAAGTCCTATTTTTGTGCCTAAAAAACCTTCTAACTTTAGCTAGGAAGAATATCAATAGATTTCTAAAAATCCCGTAGATGGTGGCGTTACTAATTAGACCTAAAAGAAAACGGTTATGTAGAAGATATGTTCAAACTTCAAAGTTCAAACTAGTGAGTTTTTTTTAGGTAAGCCAAAGAATTGTATTGAACTAGCACAAGGGGTGCTAAACCCGAACACAAAGAGATACAAGAAGAGAAAAGAAGAGAAAAAGGTTAAGATACAAACTGGTAAAATTTGAAACCAGCAAAACCCCCCAACAAACTAAACAAAGCTATATCCCTCCCTGGTAAATGCTACTAAAGCCATTAGACCCACACAGTACCAAAACAATACCAATAATGGCCAGCAAACTCGACAATAATCCACATGCCATAGCTCCTCATATGCACAGTAGGCCAATATAGCAGCAAAAATCCTAAACCTTTCCTTCCAATCAACTAGCAGATATGTACCACACCGGCAATAAGAACCCCTTGCAGTATCATCACGTTGGAATGGAGTTGAAATGGAAGCGAACCTACAGAGAAAAAATGCACTCCAAAGGACAAGATTTCCACTCAAAAAGAGAGTATGTAAAGTTGCAAAACTTCGCTTTAAGCCAGTGCCAAGAACGAGATTGGATCAGATCAAGGAGATAGCTATGATCCAATTCACTGTTCCTGAAAATAATAGAATTCCGCTGAAGCCAAAGCGACCAAACAGTAGCCATCCAGATAGCTAATTCCCCGAGACGCTGATTTTTATTCCTTGCTATATTTGAGAACTGTGCAAAATTGGCCACAGATGAAGCCGGTAAGGCCACAGAGATCCCCAACCAGTGATGTAGTGATTGCCATACGCCCGTGGAGAAGGTGCAAGTGAAGAATAAATGAGCGCTACATTCCTCCACCGTATTACAGAATGGACAACTCAGATCCTCCGGATTGAAGAGCACCCGCCGTCGTCTTAGATTGTCCCGTGTTTGAATCCGGTCCAGCACCAACCGCCACACGAAGGCCCTCACGTTAGAAGGAGTAGGAGCTGACCAGAGTGTTGTAAAGTCACACGCCAGATCCGGCCAAAGATGTACCTGCAAAAAAGTGTAAGCTGTGTTAACAGAATAAGTCCCTCCATCTCCCGGCTCCCACACCCACTTGTCACCCCTCCCTTCTATCACCCTCCCGCAATTTATGGCTACCTCCAGATCCTGCAACCAAGATAATTCTCGTCCTCTCAAGCATCGACGCCACTCAAACCTCCACTTCCAAACACCACTCTCCCAAAACCCAAGCTCCTTTATGCTGCTGTATTTATTTTTTGACAAAATATACAGTCGACGAAACCTTGCTGATAATATACCTGAGCCAAGCCAATCCTCAGACCAGAACTTTGTCTGATCCCCTTCCCCAACCTGCTTTTTCAGACCCGCAGAAAACCAACCATCAACATCTTCCGGACATAAGGACATAATGTCATTCCACCAAGATGAAGCACATGAATAGTGATCAGATTGTGCCTCAATTACCCTCCTCCAAAGGCTATCAGGTTCTGTCAAATACCGCCATCTCCATTTCCCAAGCAAGGCTTTGTTAAATGCAAAAAGATCCTTGATCCCTAAACCTCCAAGCTCTTTGGGCTTACATACGTCCGCCCATTTCACCCAAGCAATTTTATTTTCATTCTCAGAGCCTCCCCATAAGAAATTGCGCATTAGACGCACACAGTTATTGCCAACCCCTATCGGCAGTTTGAAAAACGAAAGGAAAAACAGAGGTAAGGCAGATAACACACTCTGAATCAGGCAAATCCTTCCCCCAAAAGACACTGTTCTTTGCTTCCATTTAGACAACTTTTTCCTGATTTTAGCAATTACTGGTTCCCACAGCTGTGCTCCTCTTGTTTTCCCCCCAACTGGGATACCCAAGTAAACAAAAGGAATTGTCATCAGTTTACAGTTTAGCACTGCAGCAAACCGGGCTAAATTATTTCCATCTACAGCTATCCCTGCTAATCTGCTTTTGTGGAAATTTACTTTCAGGCCTGATGCCAATTCGAAGCACCTCAGCACACATTTTACTGTAGCAATATTCCTCATGGATGCTTCACCCAAGAACACAGTGTCGTCAGCAAACTGCAGCATTGAAACTTCCAACGCATTAGACTTTCCAAACTTAAAACCTGCATAGCTCCCATTACTGACTGCTTGGAAAAATAATCTGTTACTCTGTGTAATAATTTTTTAATTTTTTTTTACCGAAAATTTAGGGTGAGGTGATGATGCCTATTCAGAAAAGCAGGTTTAAATTAAAGAGCATTGTCATAAAATTTACATTTACCTAATTCATATATTGACTTTTTCATTCTTTCTTTGTCTCTTTTTTATTGTGTCACATCACTTATCACATTTATTATTATTTTTATTTTGTCCTTCATATTTTAGTGTCTCCTTCCCCCTCTTCATTCCCTCATCTCTTCTTTGTCCCAACCTCCATCTCCATTACATGTGGTGGGGTGTGAATCTTCACTACAACCACGCTTCATCTCCTCACGGGTCCTCATGCGATCCCAACATGTAAATTTAAATTAAATATATAACTTATTTCAACCTAACTAATAAATTTAAAAATGAGTGATAATGCAACTTCATCAAATTCAATATAAATATATAATAAAGTTTAAATAACATAAATCAAATTTATTGCATAATATGTGAACTCTACCAAATAAACAATTTAAAATGTAAAAAGTACAACATTCAACTCATTCTAAATGTGAAGTCTATCACCCAAATTATTCTCTCGAACATTTAATTTATCCAAAATGTAAATTCTTCATCGCAAGTAATTCAATATTTGGAAGTTTGTCATTGTATTTTTACTTATATTCGGGATGGGGACCCTCGCAAGGTAGAGGAAGTGATCCCCATATCTTTGTTGTAACACCCCATTTTCTGTTATTAGGTTATTTATTATTTTATTTTAATTAGTATTATGGTATATGGTAATTAAGTGATTTTGTTAGATAATTAAGTGATTATGTGATATAGATAAATAAGGTTTTAGGGTTTAGTGTGAGTAATTGAGAGTGGGGCCCATTGTATGGCTATTTAAGGGTTAGGAGTGAAATAGAAAGAAAAAAAAGAAAAAAAATAAGGATTAGAAGAGAAGCAGAACAAGAAACACGTGAAAGCAGAGAAGGAGAGGAGAAAAGAGGAGAAAACTTAGAACTGATCTACAAGAGGTAAGGGTTTGAAATCATGTTTTATGGATTGGTATGATAGTGGATAATGATAGAAAGCATGATTTAGGAACCCTAGGTTGCAAAAATTCCCAAATTGAAATAGTTAGGGTTTGGTTTTTAGATGATTTTGGGGGTAGATGATAGGCTTGCATGATGCGCAGAAATTTACGTTCTCTTGTACCCTTTTTCGTGCTATGTTAATGGCCGAATTTGAAGAAGTAGTCTTCATAAAAGTTGTAGGTTTTTCTGTTACGAAACTTTTGCCACTGGTTTCACGTCATTCCGACGTCTGTAGCTCGAGTTATGTGTATTTTAGTGAGTATAGGTTAAGCTGTCCAGTTTCTTACGAACTGCGGTTAGTGTATGATTTTTCCTGATTTTTGTACTTCGAATTGTGACTTGAAAATTTATAGAGGTTTACAAAACGTGTATACGGAACCATGATAAAAATATTAGATTTTTCTGAGTATATTTGATAATTTACATCTGTTTAATAGTTCATTAGATGTGTGGTGCGCGCACATGGCGAGTTGCACAGGAAGATGTCGCAAGATGTCGCGACATGGCGAGTTGCGTAGGGAGATGTCGTGAGATGTCGCGACATGGCGAGTTATTCAGCGACATGGCGAGTTGCGTAGGGAGATGTCGTGAGATGTCGCGACATGGTGAGTTGTGCAGTGAGATGTCGCGAGATGGCGAGCATGAGCATGTTGCGAGTTTTTGGGAAAATTTAGAGAGGAATCCAGTCTTTAGGAAATAGTTGCAGAACCTGTTATATATGAATTATATTTAATTTACATCTATTTTTAATAATCATTATATGATGTTGTTTCTGAATTGATGTTATGTTTGAGATGCTAAGTTGTTGTGATTGCAAGTTGTATAATTGATAACATGTAATATGTGTTTTGTGCAACTGGTGATGAATATGCTAAAATAATTAGGACTTGGAGATGGTCTGAATATGCATATATTAGTTGAGTTTTGCACAATACACTGCATAGTTGTCAAGAGGCAATGTTTGCTAGTTCTCGTGGAGGCTAGTGACTTGTCCCAAAACTGAAGTGGTTTTGAAGCCTAGAGCGAGGGCTTTGTTGGTGGTTATCTGTCTGGGGTGGACGCGGTGATACCGCTAAGGATAACAACTTTGGTACCAAAGGCATTTGCACGGGTCTCACTTGAGTCATATGTGTTATGGTGATATTTTTGGAGAGATTTGATGTGGTGGTAATTAGAGACTATTATATATGTTCTAATTGAGCTATAATTTATGGAGTATTTGCCATAACTGTGAACTTGATTAATTATGTTAAAATTACATAATTTATTATTTGTTAGTGAATGTGAGTAATTTATGTGGAGCATAGATAAGCTTTTACATTATTTATTATTATGCTTATCCATATGATATGAGTTCTCACCCTTCTGTTGGAATGATGTTCTATGCGACATCGCTCAGGTACCGAAGATAGTGGAGCTTCTCGCGAGGGTTAGTTGGAGGAGCTAGTCTTTCATTTACGGTTTAGTTAGGGGAGTCATGCTCTGTTATGTAACACCGGGAAACGTTTAGTTTTGTACCTTGATGTTAAGAGTTACCTATGAACTCTCTTTATGTTAAATTTTGGAGTTGAAATAAATCCGCTGTGCTATGCATATGATGTTGCGACATTAAAGTTGGAAAATTTATATATTTATTATGAGCATGACAGGTGTTTTGATTTATGTTTCTGGAGAATAAGTGTGACACCCTCTGTGTTATGCATTTTACTCTGATTTATGATATATTATTATGCGGGGTTTAGAGGGTGTTACATTAGTGGTATCAGAGCATGGTTGGTCAGTAGTCTAGGGTTATTAGCATGTCTAATTCTTTTTGTATTCGATATGTGTTTATGACACAATCGATACTGTTTTGGAATTCCTATCCCGAGTTGTTCGTTTAAGGCAATTTTTGAGGGCGAAAATTCTTAAGTGGGGGAGAGTTGTAACACCCCATTTTCTGTTATTAGGTTATTTATTATTTTATTTTAATTAGTATTATGGTATATGGTAATTAAGTGATTTTGTTAGATAATTAAGTTATTATGTGATATAGATAAATAAGGTTTTAGGGTTTAGTGTGAGTAATTGAGAGTGGGCCCATTGTATGGCTATTTAAGGGTTAGGAGTGAAATAGAAAGAAAGAAAAGAAAAAAAATAAGGATTAGAAGAGAAGCAGAACAAGAAACACGTGAAAGCAGAGAAGGAGAGGAGAAAATAGGAGAAAACTTAGAACTGATCTACAAGAGGTAAGGGTTTGAAATCATGTTTTATGGATTGGTATGATAGTGGATAATGATAGAAAGCATGATTTAGGAACCCTAGGTTGCAAAAATTCCCAAATTGAAATAGTTAGGGTTTGGTTTTTAGATGATTTTGGGGGTAGATGATAGGCTTGCATGATGCGCAGAAATTTACGTTCTCTTGTACCCTTTTTCGTGCTATGTTAATGGCCGAATTTGAAGAAGTAGTCTTCATAAAAGTTGTAGGTTTTTCTGTTACGAAACTTTTGCCACTGGTTTCACGTCATTCCGACGTCTGTAGCTCGAGTTATGTGTATTTTAGTGAGTATAGGTTAAGCTGTCCAGTTTCTTACGAACTGCGGTTAGTGTATGATTTTTCCTGATTTTTGTACTTCGAATTGTGACTTGAAAATTTATAGAGGTTTACAAAACGTGTATACGGAACCATGATAAAAATATTAGATTTTTCTGAGTATATTTGATAATTTACATCTGTTTAATAGTTCATTAGATGTGTGGTGCGCGCACATGGCGAGTTGCACAGGAAGATGTCGCAAGATGTCGCGACATGGCGAGTTGCGTAGGGAGATGTCGTGAGATGTCGCGACATGGCGAGTTATTCAGCGACATGGCGAGTTGCGTAGGGAGATGTCGTGAGATGTCGCGACATGGTGAGTTGTGCAGTGAGATGTCGCGAGATGGCGAGCATGAGCATGTTGCGAGTTTTTGGGAAAATTTAGAGAGGAATCCAGTCTTTAGGAAACAGTTGCAGAACCTGTTATATATGAATTATATTTAATTTACATCTATTTTTAATAATCATTATATGATGTTGTTTCTGAATTGATGTTATGTTTGAGATGCTAAGTTGTTGTGATTGCAAGTTGTATAATTGATAACATGTAATATGTGTTTTGTGCAACTGGTGATGAATATGCTAAAATAATTAGGACTTGGAGATGGTCTGAATATGCATATATTAGTTGAGTTTTGCACAATACACTGCATAGTTGTCAAGAGGCAATGTTTGCTAGTTCTCGTGGAGGCTAGTGACTTGTCCCAAAACTGGAGTGGTTTTGAAGCCTAGAGCGAGGGCTTTGTTGGTGGTTATCTGTCTGGAGTGGACGCGGTGATACCGCTAAGGATAACAACTTTGGTACCAAAGGCATTTGCACGGGTCTCACTTGAGTCATATGTGTTATGGTGATATTTTTGGAGAGATTTGATGTGGTGGTAATTAGAGTCTATTATATATGTTCTAATTGAGCTATAATTTATGGAGTATTTGTCATAACTGTGAACTTGATTAATTATGTTAAAATTACATAATTTATTATTTGTTAGTGAATGTGAGTAATTTATGTGGAGCATAGATAAGCTTTTACATTATTTATTATTATGCTTATCCATATGATATGAGTTCTCACCCTTCTGTTGGAATGATGTTCTATGCGACATCGCTCAGGTACCGAAGATAGTGGAGCTTCTCGCGAGGGTTAGTTGGAGGAGCTAGTCTTTCATTTACGGTTTAGTTAGGGGAGTCATGCTCTGTTATGTAACACCGAGAAACGTTTAGTTTTGTACCTTGATGTTAAGAGTTACCTATGAACTCTCTTTATGTTAAATTTTGGAGTTGAAATAAATCCGCTGTGCTATGCATATGATGTTGCGACATTAAAGTTGGAAAATTTATATATTTATTATGAGCATGACAGGTGTTTTGATTTATGTTTCTGGAGAATAAGTGTGACACCCTCTGTGTTATGCATTTTACTCTGATTTATGATATATTATTATGCGGGGTTTAGAGGGTGTTACATTTGTCCCCATATTCTTCTTGTCAGGTTATATTTATGTTCCGTCCACCCCCGAAAAAAAAGTTCCCCAAGATCAAAGCGAGACAATCCCCATAAAAGATTTCTATGTTGAGATGAAAATTGTCATTCCTAACTAAGGAGATCGAGTGTGACAACATGGACTCATCTGGTGTTATTGTGAGCCTATGTAATTGTACCCATATAGAGGGTTTGTTCTCATACCTTTTATCCTTTTTTCAAAAATGCTCATATATAATTTCAGTTTAATTTGTTTTTGGCTCGAGATGTGTTATTCATATATAACAGATCGAATACAAGTCATAGCATCTTTTTTTCAAAAGTGGAAGGAGACTAATTATTCCAGAATTACATGACTATGGTGGATTTGGAAGTTAGCAATAGCAAGTAGTTTGGTCCTCAAATTCCAGATTCTAGTGGCTAATGGCTTTATATCTCACATGCTCTAGCACGTGGTCTTAGTATGCTGATTATTTTTCTTTAATAATAAATAAACCATGTTTTGAATAGTTTGTGGAAATTAAGCACATTAATTAATTAAGTGGATGGTATGGTATCACCGAATCCACAGCCATCCAAAGCAGAAATCCAAGAGATCGAATGACGGCTCCGATCTGGAATATTCAATTTAGAAAACGACAAGAGTCACTTTAAAAATAAACCTCAGATGTTCAGTTCATATTTTAACCATCAAAATTAATCATATTTAATTTTAAAATATAAATATCGTTTTATATAATATAAGTTGATGGTGGAGATTGGTGCAGTTTTTTTTTTTTTTTTAAACTGCACTAGATCCTAATAGGATTCGGGGTTACTAAGTAGAACAACTTACACTTCTACCTGAAAGCTGTTTCACCTGTGTGGAATTTTAAAACAATTTGATTTGAGTGTATGTATATGTCTGCATTAACAGAATGAGCACATGTTGTTATTCCCCCCACAACTTGTAAGTGCACATGTTTGCTTCTTCAATGTGAATCTCATAATCAATTATGCATAGAACTATAGAGAGCCATCTTAATTTACGAATTAATTTCAGTCTCGATTAATTTTGGTTTTTAGAATTATAGCTTATTTGTTGATCATTATTAATAATGAAATTTTAAGACTGTATTTCACAATATTATCATATATACACAAATCATTGTTTTGATAAATATATCCAACGTTAATTGCTTTTTTAACTCACTTTAAATCTTTTTTATAATAATTAATTTTACTAAAATTAATTATGATAATGCTAATTCGGACACACATTGAGTTTGAATTTTGTATTATTGTCATATCCAGGTCAATTTTTTTACATAACATTAATAATAAACCTCCACGACCTTTAACTTTACTCATAAAGTACATACTTCTTTAAAATAAACTCCACATCTTTTAACTTTTACGATGGAATATCTGAATCTATCACAAAATCCCTAGATGATAAATAATAGAGAGAAAAATAGTGATGAATTTTGTAGAGATATGTTTTCCAACGCAAATATCGTCACTAAAATTTACGAATTTTTCATCCCTACAATTTGTCACTAATACATGCAAATTGTAACAAATATTTTAAAATTAGCTACGACTTTTAGATATTGACTAAATTTGTGACGAAACTTGCAATGAAAATAATCTCTATAAAAACCGTTGTTGGCCATGAGCTCTTCTTATCATGTTTCAGAGCATTGTGTTGCGGCTAGAGCTTTGGAGGGTTTACTTTTTTGCCTTCAGAGGTGGCTTCTCATGTTGGTGGATGCACTTACACTTTGTTTGTTTGTGCAGAGTTAGGCAAGAGAGAGTTGCAATAGATGGAGTTAGGCAAGAGAGAGGTATGTCACCCTCGTTTGGTTTGCTTGGGGAGAGGAAGAACTTTGTGAAAAATGTGGGCCCTACACACTTTTTCAGGTCTCCTTCTTTTGTGAAGAGAGTGAGAGAAGTGTGCATTCATTTTATCATCTACCATTTATGCCCTTTAGCTTTTATTTCTTCCAATATTATAGCTCGAGCCACCGCCTCAATTTTGCAATTCATTCACTCCTGTGCTGTACAATCATCCATTGCATTATTTCATTTCTTTGCCTCCATTTTATTAAATTATTAAATGGTGTAGTGAAAAAATATATAAAAACTGTATTGATTAGTTTACTTTGAAATTGTTTTTTTTTTCTTCATATAATCAATTTATATAAACTATTTTCATATAATCAATTTATAATAAATATTTTCATATAAAGTATATATACAGTTTTAGATTTATATAAAATGTATATTTTGTATATTTATAAACGATATGTATTTACATATTTATTTAATATAACTTTATAATTAATGTGTAATATTATATATTTTGGGTAAAAATGTCATTGTGCACAAAAAGTAACATTCTCTCTTCTCTATCTCTCTTCTCTTTTTATCATACCAAACAATCTTTAAATCTACTCTATCTCTCACCTATTTCTCTCTACTCAACTTCTCTCTTCTCTACTCTCTCTTCTTTATCTCTCTCTACTCTACCAAACATAGTGTTAGAGAGAGAGGACTTCGTCCGAGGCCCCATTTGCTTCTTATCTTCGTGGGAGAGTGCGTCCCAAAAAGGTCAAGAGGGGTTAAGAGGCACTACAATATTTTCTACTTTCGGTTCGTGATTGTTACCATAAATGACTCATTTTAAGAAATATATTTTTTTTCAACACTAAATTAGAGTTCTGTTTATGATAATAAGGAACAATTATTGGTTTTTTCGGGGCCCTGGCCCAGGATCCCTCCGTTTGGTTCGTGGTGTCCGTCCCGCCGTGATGGTGTGGTGCTTAACGTGGATGAGAGTGTTCTTGACACATCGAGGTGAGGAGGCTTTGGTGGTTGTATCTGACAACCTTCTGGTGAGTGGATTATGGGATTTTATGGCTCTCTTGCTGTGCCGGAGATTCTTCAGCTTGAGCTGCTAGCTATTTTTAATGGTTTGAGCTTGGCTTGGGATAAGGGCTTCCGCATTGTTGAGTGCTTTTCGGACACCCAGGATGCGTTATCCTTGGTTTTTCCGGGGCCTTCTCCCCGACATAGTATTGCGCCGCTTATGTGGGATATTAATGACTTATTGGAGTGTCCGTGGATGGTGGATCTTAAGCATACCCTGCGTGATGAAAATGCTTGTGCAGACTTTTTGACTAAGCTAGGAGCTCATCAGGAAGGCCCTTTGATTTCGGTGATGGCTCCTCCTAAGGGCTTGGGTACTTTGCTGTTAGCTGATTCCATGGGGGTCTCATTTGTGAGGCCGTAGGTCAGGGCTAGCCCGTTTTCTTTCTTTTTATATTTTTCTTTGCCCGCTTTGTTTTCATACCAAAAGAAAAAATTACATGATAATTGTTTCATTTCCACACAATATGCTACATTTTCTCACAGTGTTACCATAAAGTGCGAGAAACTGTTGCTAGAAAGAACAAGTGACGCCGGAACATGAGACCATTGAAAACTGTCGTATAAATTTTAGAAAATATTTTCCGTAACTATGGCTACACTTTTAAACTGCTGTGTAAAAAATTGTGTAGTGAGATGTCGCAAGCTCTGCCAAGTGCCCCTGACCACATGTGTGGATTTGGTTGTGGTTGATGGTGGCGGCTTTGTCTTTGGTGCGATCATGCCCTCGGTTCCTCATGCTCTTTTTGGTTAGAATGAGTGATCTGAGTGGTGGTTACTAGATGTGAAAAAAAAAACATAGTTTATTGGCAAGTTTGTGTGGCCTTGGCGCTTGAGCCTTTAATCCAAGTAAAAAAAATGTCACATATGCTTGTAATTTGACATGCCAGCCTACGTGGAATCTCGAGAGGCAACTGACGTGACATGTTTAATCAGATCAATATAGAAATATTAAATAATGTAATATAGTAATAAAAGAATTATAAAGACCTTTGAATAGACCAACTTGTTAGACTTTAATGCTCTATTTAAATGCAAGAGAGTGAAAACGAGAGGAAGAAATATAAGTGGAAATAATATAAAAGGAAAGAATTAATATCAATATCAATATCAATATCAATATATATTAGAAAAGAATAACTTCTAGCATGACATGTCGCTCTCACAGGCCAAGTTAGTGACGTGTCGCTCCCAGATTAATTCTCACCTAATATTTTACATGTAGGCTCTTTCTCCTTGGCCCCACTTGCCATATGTGTCCTGATTTTTCCTTACCTTATTTCTCCTTAATAAAAAAAATACATTTTTAAATTTTAGATTTGATTAGGATTTAGGTTTTTTATTTCTTGATTTTATCTTAATTTATTTTTTATTTATTTTTAGAGTATTAATTAATTTTTATGGTGTTTTTATTGAATTTTTGGATTTTTAATTAATTCCAGATTTTATGAGTTTTTATTGTGATTTGCTAGATTTTGATAGTTTTTATCTATTTTTATTTAGTACATTTTTAAATTTTATATTTGATTAGGATTTATGTTGTTTATTTCTGTATTTTATCTTAATTTATATTATTATTTATTTTTAGAGTATTAATTATTTTTTATGGTATTTTTATTGAATTTTCGGATTTTTAATTAATTCCGGATTTTATGAGTTTTTATTGTGATTTGCTAGATTTTGATAGTTTTTATCTATATTTATTTAGTACATTTTTAAATTTTAGATTTGATTAGGATTTATGTTGTTTATTTCATGATTTTACCTTAATATAAAATCTGTGATAAGTGATTTAAATCAATAATACATCCCATCAGCAAAAACCCTCTTAAAAATGAGAGAAAGGAGAAGTTGTAGATTTTTTTCCTTGCAACTTTTTTATTTGGTAATTTTTTTCTTTTTGCCTGCTTCTTGCACTTATTATTGTTGGTGCTTGCCGTTACAACTACAGAACTACATATCATGGATGAGATTTTACTGCTTATCTTTGTTCGCTCAAGCTATACTATTGAGTTAGACTTTTAAAACTGGTGTTATCCTTTCTAATATGCTAAACGCCTAAACCAATGTTCTAACAATAAATTGATTTCCTTGGCTTCCCTGAAAACATTTGACATGAATTTATCCGTAGGTACAGAACGACAATGAGGTGCATACCCCTTTCTGACTACACTCTCTGATTCTCAGCTAGCTGAAGATGAAACATGATTGATGACTCAAGATCTTATCTCGCTCTCATTTCAAGTAAGCCACGAAACATGTGAGACCAGTATTCATGGGGGTTTTTCTCAGTCCATTATATGTATATATTCACCAGATAAGAGATAGAGATGTGTGTTTGGTGTTGCACTACTGTGATGCTTATGTATATATTCACCAGATAAGAGATAGAGATGTGTGTTTGGTGTTGCACTACTGTGATGCATATATAGTTTTACTAACTTAGTTCATCAATTCTACACCTATCTATCATCATTACATATATTAAAAGTCACTTTTCGAAGGCAATATTAGATTTTATAATTAATCATTGTTCTACTATGGTTCAATTAATCAAACTTTAGTGTGATTGAAAGTCTTGCTTGCATGAGTGTGTAATTATCACATTACGATTTAGTATCAGCATATGTTTTTGATTTGGTTATTGTACTTTCAACAACAGTGCTACATAAAGCAAAGAGTTGTTTTAGCCGTTCAACAAATATAATGGGTCTAAAATTTCTAGAGAGGTTTTCTTCCATTCATCTTCTTTAGTAGCATGTGATTAGTTTCCCCTTACAAATAGATCTGATTGGTTATGAAAACCACTGGAAGGCCATAGCCAAAAATTGGCTTCAATTCATTCTTTGCTTTCATATCTGTCTGCAAATTTGATTGCTATCTTTGCACTATCATAGCTAGATTGATGTTGCACATATTGCTACTATGTTTGGTGGTCTTTAGTCTATCCTACTCTAACATGTCTATCAATCTCACTTCATGAGTTCTTGATTTTCTGTTACTTAGAATGCAGATACGGCTGAAAGCTGCTGATTTGGAAGCAAGTTTCATTTGAATTAGCATGAGTTCATATTAATTCATGTTAAAGTTGGACAACAATCAGGAATAGCACCTAGGATTGCTGCTAATTTAGAAGCAAGTTTCATTTGATTTTTTAATTAGAAATAAATATTTTAATGATTTAAATTCAAAATGTGATACCTTCTTACTTTATGAAGTATTTTTTTATGCCAGAGAACAGACTCTGGTTGCAGTGAAAACAAAATTTGCATATGATGTTAGGTACTGTGTGGAATTTGTGAGTGAGTTTGTGGATAATTTATAAGAAAAACGGTGGTGATAGTGAGGTAGAGAAATCTGAGAGAGATTTTGATGTAAATGAAGATTTTTCTTTCTTATGAGATTGGACTTTTAACCCTTATCCACACCATTCGAAATTTTCATTACTATTATTTTCGACACTTATGTCACTGACAAATAATAATTAGGTTTGTTGTAATGTATATTCTTTGTAATGGAGAATTAAGTAGTTGTTTTTAAGAGTCTTTTATATATAATTCAGATGCAAACAGTATGCACTTAGCTATCACTTGAGCACTAGAGCAAGTAAAGGGAGCATACTACGACTGCTTTACTATTCTGAATTTTTTTATCGCAGAAATGCTCCGGTAAGTACAACAAGCTCAAAAGCAGAACAACATGATGAAACTACTAGATATTATTAATGAACCAAACCTTTCAGTTCCAAACTGTCAAGACCTTCGCTAGAAATTTGTTCTAAAGTACGCCTATTAGTACTACTATAAGAGCAAAGCAACATGCTTCTTATATTGGGAGATAGACAAAAGCAGAGGTTGCCTTAGTAAGCTTTATCACCTGGATCAACAGAAAAAGCAACTGAAACTTGATCGATGAAAGTTGGAATGGCAAGGTTTACTCTTAAAGTCTTCGGCAGGAGGAGGATACAAGAGATCGACCTTGAAGCAAGCAAGGTATGGTGGGTGTCATCATCTTCATCGATATTACTCACCAGATAGACTTGAGAAAAGACTTTCAGGCATCCTAAGAGTATGGAGAAGCTGGATCTAAATGTATTAGAAAGAGCCTAAAAACTTTTATATATAGAAAGAATATTTTACATGAAAATACTTCTACATAAAAATAAATGTTAATAAGATTTCACCGGAATTTTTTTTTGTTACAAAAAAAACATAATATAATATAGTTTGATGTTAATTTTTTACTACATAATAATATAGTCCACTTTAATTTTTTTGTACAAATTATTATAGGAGTTAAATTCTCCTACGGGAAGAAATATATTTTAACAAGAAAGTACCTTCATTAAGTATTAATTAATGTATCAAATACAATAACAAATTTTGCGGTACATTCTTTTTTTTCTAAGATTAAAATGTGTTATGAATGCTTTATTGGTGATTCTTCATATCTATAATTTGTGTTATTGTCTTTAGGCTCATGAAGAATGTGAAACGACTTCATGTTGATATGGGTCAAACTTGGTTTATTTTATTGTGTAAAAAATGAACTCGCATAATCACGTACATAAAAAATATTTTCTATTTTTTCATTGTAGATTAAATCAGCTATTGTTTATTAGTCATCATTAAACCACATCCCATAATATGTTTTGCATAATTTGAGATTTGGTTAACCAATTTTTTTATTAGTTACGAAGTTCAATCTATGCAACAGGGTTTTAATTTAAGACTTTTTGTCCACTTTACTCATCATTTCATACTCTTCTATTTCATCAGTTGTTTATTATATTTTTAATGATCAAGGTATTAATTGACCTATCAAATATAATAGATGTATTCTCCGTGCAACGCGCGGGTAAAAAACACTAGTATAAAGGAAAAATGAAGTGATTTTGAAGTTGTTTAGATTGTGTAAAAAGGAAGGGAAAATAGATGGAAAAGTAAGTATATAAAAATGAGTATACTAGGTAATGACCTTTCTATCCTCTTGCTTATATAAGTATTAACTTTTTAGTCCATTAAAAGTTATTAATATTATTCATCTAATATTGTTTATTATACAAACGTTAATATTTTAATATATATATATATATATTTTGTAAAGTCATATTTACGATAATAATTAAAAAAGATATTTATCCATTACACGGTGTAATACAGTAATACGACATTTATAAAATTATAATAACTTGCAATCTTCAAAAAAATAATTTAGAATCTTTAGGAACTGAATTACTTAAAAACAAATAGTAGAATAAGTAGTAAAATGAAACAATATTACTAGTACACAAGAGAGAGAGAGAAATGGTAGTAGTGTATAATATTAGAAAGTTATTATTGTCTAATATGAAAGTCACGTTCCCCAGCCTGTTTTCCTCTCATTGGTGTGCGGAAAAAGAATTTAACACTATTCACCCTCCTACTTCCCTCCCCCTCCATTTTCTTGTCTTTTCCAAACAGAAAAAGATTTCTTTTCCGTTCCTTTTCCTTTCCAGCCTTATTCCTTCCTGCACTTTTCCATAGAAACAAACAGAGTGTAAGTGCTTTATAAGAATGTGTTTGTAAAAAAACTTGCAAATGTGAAGCATAACATAAGGGCCTGTTGATTTTCTTTTACTTATAACTTCAATATAAAAATCCAAATTTTAATGCAGTAAATGTAAAAGTTCCTCCTTACTTATGTTGGTTGAATGCACTTTCAAGTTAGCCTCAGCTTGAATCCTAACGTACAGTTAGGCAATTTCTTTCACTCACATAAAGCACATTGGAAGTGAGATTTTCAATTCCCAAACACAGAACAGCACAAAACCAAAGTACGAATGAAAAGTAAACATGCTATGAATGGCTTAATTAGGACTTGTTCTATTTAGCTAAACATGCTTTAAAAAAGTATTTTATTAAATTTTTTAGTGCTCGTTTGGATACACATCTGAATCCACGTTTTCTCACGCTGTGCCTTGGAAACGACGCTCACATGCATACCCCAATAACCAAAATGGGGCAAAATGTGAAAGTGAGTCTTTGAATATTTCATTAAGAAAACCAAAACCTACCTTGAGGGCAACGTTTAACTAAACATGTCCTAAGTAAATAGACCCAGCCTAGCATATGCCTCGCCAGTGGCCACATATTTCCATCCTAGTGTTTTTTTTCCGTGAAACAATAATTAAGAAATGAAGTTTAAGATTCAAGAACCATAACTAACCACAAAATCTATCAATCAACCAATATAACATTAGTAATACGAATCAAAAAAAATTCAGAGTTGTGCTGTTTCCAAATTTTGCACTAGGACGAGGCTTGAAACTAATTATCTGATATATGATCAGGTTCCACCTTAGACCACCTGTTAACTCGATTACGAGCTATAGTTACCTGCACATTAACATAATGATTTCATCAAATTACTTATATAAAGATGTATAATTTTCTTCTTAATTAAGTAATAATAAGTTAAAAACTAAGAATAGAAGCACTTAGAGGTAAACACCTGCTCCTCCCAATCAGTTCTGTAAGTGATTATGACTAACACTATGGTTTGAACAAGTGTTCCAAACAACATTCCAATCCAGATACCCTACAGAACAAGAAAGAACATGAAAATTGTCCAGTAGAAGAAACAAGAATCTAAGCACAATTTGAAAAAGAGAAATTATGAGTACTTGCAATTAAAGCCTACCTTGACTTGCCAATGGAAAACATTACCAAGAACAATTCCTACAGGAAGACCTATGATGTAGTAACACCCTAAGTTCACATATGCTACAGTGCTTTGCCACCCTGCTCCCAGAGCAACACCTGTTCAATTCATATCATAAGTTCAGCTCTTTCTTACTCTTTGTTACTGATTACTAATAACATATTTTGATATTTGGAATAGATTAGCTTCTATTTCCTCAAAATCAATTTTGGCACCCAGCATATAGGTTTCTCTCCAAGAATGATTCAATTTTAGATTTAACTATTGAAGAAATTCCAAAAATGCAGTAAATAAGTTACAACAATTTGTTGTAGAGAATACCTGAGAGCACTGGTTGGACACTGTTAAGAAGTATAGAAACTGCCAACAAAGGTGACAAGTCCCCAACAGCATTGACCACATCTTGATTTTTGGTGAATATATAAGCAAGTTTTTCTCTAAAAAACAAGAAGAATAAGAAGAGAACGAAGCCAATGGTGAAGGATGTTAGCACTGATACAGCTACAGAGAACTTTGCAGATTTGGAGCTTCCTTTTCCAAGCTCATTTGCCACTCTAACACTGCAAATTATGGAAAGATAAGGTTAACATTCCATGTTAAACAAACAAGTAAATGAAAAACTGATAGGTTGAGGGAAAGAATGCCATTGCCTTGCTGCAGCCAGGAAACCAAGAGATATCATCATTTCCCATCCATTGATGTTGAGACTGTGAATATTGAAATTTGATCTTAGGTAACACAGAGAGAAGTACTCTAGTATACATCAGGCCAATACAAACAAAAACATAAGGTGGAGACTGGAGGCACATTGTATAAGAAGACAAGTTTTTTTGTCTCCCATGGTTTGATTTTGGAACAACCACCAAATTTGTATGGTTTTGGTATCTACTTTCACATATAACTTTGGTTTCAATCACTTTATAATAATTTGTGTTAACTGGTGATGTGGCTAGCAAAAGACTACATCACCTTTACCGCGTTTCTAGAGTAATCATATGTGGCATATTTCGCTTCCAAATTGCATCTAATGACTAGCTCTTTTCATAAATAAAGAATTTATGAGAGCATATTGCTACCATATCTGATTTAGCAACAAAATAGGTCATATAAGATTACCTTGGACACGTGACAATGGTGACATGGTCCTCTGTTTAACACATCACCAGTTAACAAAGAAATATTGTAAACCGGAAGCTTAAACTAAGTTATATGAAAATATAGGAACCAAACTCATAAAAACTTAGATGGTAGAAACCAAAATCAAACTTAAGTGTAAAATTAGGAACCACCCAAAAACTTAATTAAGCCTTGTGTAAATTGTAATAATAGAGTGACAATGCAGAAGGGATACCATATGGATAGAGCATCAATTTCAACCTCTGCATTTTCCATGTTGCCTGTTAATAGAACCAAAATTGTGTTGTACCATAGCTCAAGCCTGTCAAATATTTCATAGATACCAGTTAGAGAGACATAAATATGTTCATGAACATTCTGTCAAATATTTCATAGATACCCATTAGTTCATACTTAATAGAGAAGAAAACTCACGCTAACATGGCACCGGATGAAAGAGAGAGCTTGAAAATAGGCCAAAGATCTTTGAATGCTAAAAATGAGAAACCTTTCCATGTTTCAGGGCACCAACCACAAGTGACAAAAATAAGTTGACCAATGTTGGGAATCCAGAATGCTAAACTTGTTGAGGATAAAGCACCAACAATCCCAAACTTATATTTTATTGTCAAAAGCCAAGAGAGGATCACATGAATAGTTAATGAGAAAGCTGCCATGAACGCGATGATGTTGTTCTTGCTTTGAGATTGCAGGAATTGCTGGCAAGTGAAAGAGACAATGAAAGAAAACATGACAGGAATCATCAAGAGGGAAATGGTTCCAGCCACTTGCGCTATGCTTTCTTCTTGGCCTAGGAGGGTCAGAATTGGGGTCGTGAAGATGAAGACCGGAAGAAGAACGAGTGCAACTAAAAATGAAACTATCCATGATCTTTGAAGATACACTCCCATCATGCCATACTCTTTTGCACCATATGCTTGTCCACAGAGTGTTGCCAATGCACCGGCCATTCCTAACTACAGTTGTCAATTTACAAACACAGAATTTTGATTATTAAGATAACATTTTAGTATAATTGCAACTGCAATACTAGGCCAATACATATTATTGAATAAACTGCATTTGTGGTCCTATACAGAAGAACATGTATATTTCAAAGTAGAATCTCTATAAGAATCTGTTTAAAAAATCATTGATACTCTTGCAACAATGATAAATTTATTAATAATGAGGAAATAATATTTCATTAGTTGATAAAACAGAGGAGAGACCCCTGTTTCTCAGGACAAGATATCACATTCCATTTTTCAACGTGATTTTACAATTCCTTTTTATTCACCACATTAACTTGTGTGCATAGATATAAGTTAAGTGCGATGTGACAAAATTTCATTTTATCACTGCTCTGTTTATCTTCATAGAAAGAAAATAAAGGCCAGAATGAAAACAAAAAATGATTGAGAAAATGACTCTTTTTTTCTTTTAAATTAAATATTCGTTGTACATAATACTCTAATTTAACACCTTACCTAAGAGAAATCAAACATCTACCACTTGAACAATGAATCATTTGAGATCAACTAAAAAACAAGAAGCAGTAAAAATATGTGAATATAGGCCCCTTGCTTTATCCTGGAATGAAGAAAAATAATTTGATTCATTCAAACATTCTGCTCTTTTCTTTCTTAGTATATCTTGGTTTTTTCACTTCCCTTCACACTTTTCAGCTAAAGGGACAAATTTTTACTCTCTTCATCTTGTCTACAACAAAAAAAAAAAAACATCAGATCAACATCTTCTTTCCATTTATTTTCTGTGCTTGTCTTATCTCTCCAGGAAAAAACAGCAAGCAAGTTAAGAAAGTTTCATCTTTTTTCAGACCCATTACATGAATATCAAAGGAAATACTAAAAAACAAAAGAGAAGTTTCTAACTTCTAAGAAACATACCAGAACACCATTAGCAAATCTGATGAGAACAGTGAAAACAAGAGCAAAAGCAGCAAGTTCCCTTGATCCAATATGACCAACAAATGCTTGACTAATAACATTGATACCAAAAGTGGAGAATCTTGTGAAAATAGCTGGACCTGCCACAATCCACATCACTTTGCTCTCATTCCACACCCTCTTCACCAATGATAACTCCTCTTCTTCAGCATCCTTTGCTGTTTTCACTCCAGTCAGCAGCTTCTGCAGCTTAGAATCTCCTTCCATTTTTTTCACCCTCTTCACCAATGAGTGTTAACCTTACTATTTGTTTTTTCAGAATTTAGTGTTAGCCAGATAGTAATGAAACTTGTTGGATTTCTACTAACAAATGTGTGCCTTATCCCACATATGGGGTAAGGAATGAGGAGACAGGAACTAAATTTAACAGTCCGGCGAAGAAGAAATTGTTGGTGTGTGGCTCGAAGCGATGATGGGTCACGGTTGTCAGAAATTTTGAGACTTATCATATGGGGGCAGTTGCAACATTTAATGCATTATGTTCATATTGTAAATGTTGCTTTCCATTCATTGTTGGCTTAGATGAACTTGACACAGGTCACACGGGTATTGTGAGTTGATATATAGAAGGAGAGCAACTAAAGTAGATGTTTCTTTCACATAAGTGAAAAATACACCCAGGGCCGGCCCAACACTAAAGGAGGCTTAAAGCGAACTTAAAAGTGATACTTTATTACCTAAATGAATGCTAAAGTAAACTTTATTTTTGGAGACCTTTTTTGCTTAGTAAAAAAAATTTAGGGGCCTTTTTTACTTAGTAAAAAGAAAAGAAAAAATTGAGGCCTAAAGCCCTTGCTTGGGTGACTTTACCCTTGGGCCGGCCCTGAATACACCTGACATTCACACTTCTGGCAAGTTTTAGGCCCTACAAAAGCCATGTTATATGTTTTTCCACAATTGACGTGGTACATGTATCACCACTGTAAAATAAAATGCATTTTAAAATTTCAATACTTATATTTTGTGTGTCTCACAATTTATTAATAGCACTCTTTCAGAATCAAATGTAAATCCGATAGATGCATAATTGAAAGAATCATTTATGTGAAATAATATATGTAGGACATAATTCTACCAAACGATGAGTTAGAAAGGTTTTGATTTGTGATTGGGTGGGCTAGCATGCTGATACGTGTATCCTTAAAACGTTTTCCAGATCTTGACTTAATAAAATGGTTGTGAAGTTTGATTGAGTGGGTGGGTTAATTTGCAGGTACGTGGATGATTTAAGAACCTGCAACTTTTGTCACGTTGTTTGATTAAAGAAGAGTTGAAATATTTGGCGTCTCTGATTAAAGAAGGGGAAGTTAAAAGAATTAAAAGAGAGAAATGAAATATTAATGTGATGTGATAGGAAAAGTAGAAAAAGATAATAAAAAAATGTAGAAATGAAAAAAAAAGAAATGAAATGTGAATGAAAAATAACTTTAAAAATGCATTTTATTAATTAAATGGCAGCCTGCCTCTACCATCAACCACTTCATAGGTCCCCTGGCCTTTTCTTTAAACTCGAGTTTCTCATTGTGAATTGCTCTCTGAATCAAATTCCTGAAACAAACATAAACAATTGTCAAATGACCACAAATATTATGATATTTACAATACTTTCTTACCTTTCTTTTCTCATGAGATGGTAACTCAATTTGATCATCTCCAACTAAATAATAAAAGCCACAACCCTTTTTCAATTAGTTATTTGGCCTTATTTTCATAAGGCATTAGAAGCACATACAAATGGAGGTCCAGACTTTAATTTAGCCACATGTACCTCCGGTGAGGAATTCGAAAAAATAGGTAGGAAGCGAAAATTTAACACATAGTACTAAATGAAATTTTCAATGACTTTTACTTTTAGCAATGATACAAAATTTAGTTCGTACAAAATTATAGCTGTCCAGTGAAATTAAAAAAAAGAAGGAACTAAAAATTACAAATCCCATGGGAGAAATAATTAACAAATTAAAATTTCACTTTACAATTTTCAATATTTTTTCCTATCACATTACATGTTATAGTATTGAGAAGTCACATAATGACTAAAAATGTGACCAAAATCATCTTTATAATGGTAGAACAACCCCCATCCCTAAGTCAGCTTTTAAGGTAAAGTTGAGTCTAACCCTAAGACATACTCTCATGTTTTTTTTTTTTATATTTAATTTTCTCACAAGGTTTAGGTGGACTTGAGCTGTGAGTGAATTAATTTTTGCCTAACAAGTGGTATTAGGGCCGATGGTTGATGTAGCTATCGTGACGACTCATTGTATGGAAAGTCTTTCTGACGGTATGGTCAGGCAGCGTGTCCCTTTAATGCGGTGAAGCGAACAATGATGCAAGTATGAATAACTTCTGCAGAGGGGAAGCATAGTAATGTGATGGTGACTCGCACTTGAGGAGAAGAATATTGAGAATTCAAGTGTGAGTTGGAGTCTCACATTGGTTAAGAATGAGTGAGGTGAATACTTTATAAGAGATATGACCCATAAACTTAATATCTTAAGGTTTTAGGTTAAAATGTGGTGTCGAGTTCTATTGGTGTCTTATTTCCTTAGCCCATTAGGGCATGATTTCTTGCTTTGGGCTCCCCTGTGAATCATATCACTGTCTCCCCAACAGAAAGCAAATAAGCCAAATTATTAACCACACTCAGAATTTGGCCAGGTGTGTTATGTTGAAAGCATGACTTTTTTTTTGGCCAAGTTTATTAACCACACTCAGAATTTGGAAAGATTCACTCAGAATGGGTACCCACCAAGATTGATTATGGTCACAAAAACAAAAAGGGGAAATTGTTAGGACTAAAAATCTAAAATTCACTCAAATGGGTCAATTTCAGTTTCACCTATGAGAAAATTTCAGTTTCAAAAAAAAAACAAAACATGTAACAAGAATGCAGAATGACTTGCACGTAAGCATCATAAAGTCTATCATCTATGAGAAAATTCAGCTACTATATTGCAAAAAAAATCCACTAGTTTTGATTTAAGAAGCCATACAATTGCTATCTATCAACACCTTGCATGTAACAACATAGACTGCCAATGATGACCCTGAAACTAGTCATCTGATAACTTTAGTTTCTGTTTCTTGATCAGTACTATCCACTTTGGACCACTTGCTAATACGTGCGCGAGCTATGTTGACCTGCACATAATGTGATATGATCATGGTTGAGTGGAATGTAATAATTAGAACAAAACTTGAAGAAAGCAAATAAGCCAAATTATTACCTGCTCATCCCAATCAGTTTTATAAGTGATTATAGTTAGCACTATAGTTTGAATCAATGTTCCAATCAACATTCCAATCCAAATCCCCTACAAGAGTGGAACAAAAAGTTTGAACAAAAGATAAAGCAGCATAGAAATTTAAGAACAAGAAGAGGGTCAGTACGAGGAGCCTACCTTGACTTGCCAGTGGATAACCTTACCAAGTACAATACCTACAGGAATACCTATAATGTAATAACACCCTATGTTTACATAAGCTACAGTGCTTTGCCAACCAGCTCCAACTGCTACTCCTGTTGAAATCACATACATTTCTTTCAGAAGTGTTTACACATCTATATGGAAATGACAAATTCAATGCATGACTGTTGTGAGGATGCAAAAGTCTTGATTAATTCCCATGTGAAACAAAAATTAAGATTCAATTCTTAAACCAACTCATCTGCTACCAATTGTAGTAATTTAGTACCTGAAAGTACAGGTTGAACACTGTTTAGTAGTATAGAAACTGATAACAAAGGTGACAAATCCCCAACAGCTGCGGCGACATCTTCGTTTGAGGAAAATATATAAGCAAGTCTTTCTCTGAAAAATAGGAAAAATAAAAACAGGAGGAACCCGATCGTGAACGATGTAAGCACTGTCACATAAATAGAGAATTTTGCAGCTTTGGCGCTTCCTTTTCCAAGCTCATTCGCTACTCGAACACTGCATATTAATAGCATGTTTAGATCAGTTTACTTTTTCTTAGAACCAATTTTGGCAAACAAAAGCTTAAAATCTTTTCTCCATAATTGACTTCGCCTTTAGAAGAATTTCCAAGCATTTTTTAAGTAAAAGTCATTACCTTGCTGCAGCCATGAAACCAAGTGATATCATCATTTCCCATCCATTTATGTTGAGACTGTCAAATATAAAAGTTTGATCTTTAGCAGGCCAAAAAGTATACTACACATCAAGCCAAAACCAATGAAATATAATAGAAACATGACACACTAATTTCATTAAAGAAACATTTAAAGTGCAGAAGCATTACCATATAGATAGAGCATCAATTTCAACCTCAGCATTTTTCATATTACCTGTCAAAAGAACCAATATTGTATTGTACCAGAGTTCAAGACTGTAAAATACAATAGTTTCAAGTTAGTAAGACACACATCATGCTTGTATTCACCAACATTTCTGTTACAATTAATACATCATAACAGATTAAATAATAACAATCATTACATTTTCAAATAACACAGACTCAGCTAGTAGTTGATAGAGATGAAAGCTCACCACATCATGATACCAGATGAAAGGGAAAGTTTGACTACCGGCCAGAGGTCTTTGAATGCTAAAAATGAGAAACCATTCCAAGTTACAGGGCAACAATATGCAACAAATAAAAGTTGACCAATGTTGGGAATCCAGTATGCCAAGCTTGTTGAGGTCATTGCTCCAGCAATCCCAAACTCATATTTTATTGTCAAAAGCCAAGAGAGGACTAAATGAATAGACAATGACAAAACTGCCAAGAATGCAATAATGGTGTTCTTGCTTTGAGATTGCAAGAATGTTTGGCAAGTGAACGAGACAATGAAAGCAAACATGACTGGAATTGACCAAAGAGAAATGGTTCCTGCCACTTGTGCTATGCTTTCTTCTTGGCCTAGGAGGATCAAAATTGGGCTTGTGAAGAAGAAAACGGGAAGAAGAAGGAGTGAAGTTAAGAATAGAACTATCCATGACCTTTGTAGATACACTCCCATCATGCCATACTCTTTTGCACCATAGGCTTGTCCACAAAGTGTTGATAATGCACTTGCCATTCCCAACTACAATTGTCATTTTACAAACAATTACTTTTGGTTATTATGATAGTACTGCATTGTAATTGCACAATCCAACACCAAGGTATTTTCATTGAATAAATTATCCTTCTAGCCCTATAAGGTTGAATCAAAATCAAAATATACAAATGAAAGCTTTCACACACCCACAAAGTAACAGAATTTTGTTGTGACTTGTGATAGAGTATGGTCAAAAGCTGTGACCTTTACTTTATTATCATTATCACCATCACCTTTTGAGTATGTTTCTCTCAGAAGCTACAACCCCAGATAAACTAATTAACCATAATAACCACTACTATAAGACCCATGAATTCTATAACCATAAGAAAGTATGAAAATCTTTCATTTTAATCAATTAAACAGAGTAGTGGTCTCTGTTCTGTTCCTTTAATGCAGAATACATAACATCTTTTACAAATTTTGAAATAGAAAAACAGAATCATATACTGTCCCAGTCCCAGCAAATTGGGAGGACCCTGCAGATTTTCTCCACTAAAGAATAAAATAAAATATGAAATCATAATGATTAAAAAGCTAATCTTTAACATCTTAATAATTTTATAATTTATAACATGTTCATCTATTTAGTTTAATCAAACATCAAACATGAACACAAAAGAAAGTGCATAAAAAGAGGAAAATTTCTGAAGACACTTACCAGAATACCATTAGCGAATCTTATGAGAACAGTGAAAACAAGAGCAAAAGCAGCTAATTCCTTTGAGCCAATATGACCAACAAATGCTTGACTAATAACATTGATCCCAAAAGTGGAGAATCTAGTGAATATGGCTGGTGCCGCCACAATCCACATTAGCTTGCTTTCATTCCACAACCTCTTCCCCAATGATAACTCTTCTTCTTCTTCTACCTCTTCTGATGCTTTCTTTGTGCCTAGAAGCTTCTTCTTTAGATCACCCTCCATTTTCAATTGTTTGCCTTGTTGTGCAGCTCCAAAGAGAGGCTTTGTATGTGTTTATATGGTAGAACCGTAGAAGTAAGTTACTAACAGCAATGCATAAAAAAAGGGGGAAAGTTGCTGTCGTCATAAAGTGACTTTGGTGACTTACACCTAATGGGGTTCACGGACAGAACTGAATCATTAGCTAAAAAACAGTATTCTTACTGGGTGGGGGGGCATTGCAGTTCAAGTTGTACACTTGTACCAATAATTTAGCATGATAATGTTACAGCTGAAATGAATTTTAAATTTAACATAAGATAAAATAAGTTATTGGTTTATATTAAATTAAAAATTCAATATTTGGCTTGATTTTTTTTTTTTGAAAACCCACCATAAGTTTAAATTTTTTAGAGTATATTTATTGTTTTATGTCATATTAAATTACATGGAAAGAAACAATTAAGTGCATTTTTTTTTGTTTTATAAAATTAAGAATTTACTTTATAAATTTGCAAAAATATTATGAAAAGTTATAAATAAGTTTTATATACTTTATTTACTTCTAAAATGTTTCATTTTTTAATTTTCCCATTTATTCTCATGTTTCTTAAAAGAGATTAATTTCTATGCACCGACGGTGTAAATAAGTTTTACACCATCAATCAATCACATCCCTTCATTTTGTTAGCTCACAATTAATTTTGAATTTAATAATATCTAAAATAGAAAATGGAAGGGTGTGATTGAATGATTGTGTAAAAATTTTCATGAATGTATTCTTAGTCTAAATGGAAATTCATAAATATACCATTAAATGTCTGTAATTAATTAATGTGATATCAAAATTTTATTTATTATTCTAACATTTTTTATAAGTTAATTCATTTTTTTGGTAAGTATAAGTAATTAATTCATTAACATTAAGAATTAAAATGAAATTATTTTAAAAATAGGATGAAATTGAGTGTTTTTTTTACTTCGGAAAGATAAATGCACCTTCAAGGATCTTGAAATTTCTCTTTTCAACCCAAATGTCACCAACTCTTACCACTTAAGTTAACATTTAAAATAAACCCTTAATGATATTAGTGAAATAAAAACATATTTTATCTTATTAGCATGTGTGGTTATTACGCTGTACAACTGTAAGAGCATGGGTCATTGTGCTGTAATTGACAATTTGACATGTATTGGCGTTTACGTGCCGAAGCCGAAGCCCAAGGAGATTTTTTTTTTTTAAATATTGTAAAAAAAATAAATATTTACCAAAATATTGTATTTTGATAAATATTTACCGATCTATGTTAGTTTTGGCCATGAAGGATGCCTACGTGGTCACCTTTTACAAAAACTCCTCATGTGGGACAATTTTTTTTATGATAAAAACGCCTAGAAAAAAGAGTTTTCACAATCAATAATTATATCATCATTATGTCGACTAAAGACTCTTCAAATGAGGTGTCCTCCTGTCACGCCAGACACTATTATGAGAAAAACTCCTCATATGAGGAGTTTTTCCCTGTCAAATCAATCTCCTCATACAAGGAGTCTCTTTTTCAAATGTCTAAAACCAGGTCACCTAATTTTAATTTGGGATAGTACTTAAAATCTGATTTTAATTTTTTAATGTTGATATTAAAATCTGTTTCATTAACAAGCGCAAAAAGTATGAAAAGAATGTCACCATATTCTTTTAGTAATATCCCAAATTTTAATTTACTCATATTTTTTCTGTCAAAAAAATGATTCATATTTTCGCACGTATTAATAAAATCACTTATTTATAATTTATAATAAAAAAAGTAAAATGGGATAAGAAGAAAAAGAAGCTATTGTGTTTGATTTAGGTCGTTAACCATGGTCGTTGGAATATGCTTGACGTAATTTCTCTTCAGTTGGTCATCTTTGTTGGATCCATTCGTCAAATTTAATTCAAATGGTAGTTTCGATCCATAAAAACATTACAACGGATTTACAATTGATTTTATGTTGTAATGACTAATGATGTTATGTTTTAATGATTTTATGTTGTACTTGTAATTTTGAACTGCTTTTAATTGAAAAACAACTACAATTATATGTTTTCAACTGGATTTATGTGTGGATTTATTTTTAGTTTTGTGGTTGTGAAAAGTAGTTGACCTCGTTTCACGCGTTTAAAAAAGAGACTCCTTGTATGAGGAGACTGATTTGATAGGAGAACTCCTCACATGAGGAGTTTTTCTTATAATAGTGGTGTTTTGTTTCAGGAGTCAGACGTGACAGGAGAACTCCTCACTTGAGAAGCTTTTAGTCGACAAAATTATGATATAATTATTGACTGTGAAAACTCTTGCTTCTAGACGCCTCTATCATAAAGAAAACGCCTTACATGAGGAGTTTTTGTAAAATGTGGCATATAAACTTCCTAAACAGTCAAAAGTACTATACTTTGGTAAATACTTATCAAAAGACAATATTTTGGTAAATATTTATTTTTTTACAATATTTAAAAAAAAATCGCCCAAGGAACTCCTCCCTAGTCCCTACAAAGGGAATGCATTTTAACTTATACACTCTTTCCTTCCGTTCCTAACTATAAGACTTAATACAAAAAATTGCGCTTATTAAGGAAGCATTAAATGTGTCTAATTAGTGTATTAGTTTTAAAAAATGCATACATTCTTCCATATTTACCTTTCGTCATTTTCTCTCACTAGTATCATTGCATTAATGATAGGTGGTAAATAAAATTTTAGAAATAAAAAACACACATTTAATGTAAGGGGTATATATGAAAGAGTACAATACTTTTTACTAGATTATTGTAAAAGGTCTTATATTTAGGAACATAAAAAACTAGTATTCGTACCCGTGCCCTGCACGGGTGGTGAATAATGAAGAAAAATAAAACATAGTGTGTGTACTTGTGCAATGTTGTGCAATGGATGAAGAACCATTTTCATGCCTATGAAAAAAATGAAAATCTTTTTTCATATGATTGAGAAAGTTAATAATTCAATTAAGAAAATATAGGTAATAACACTTTTGAATCACTTTTCACTTATAACTACAATTGAAATAAACCATGGTTACGGTTATGATACTAAAATAAATAAATTTTATATTCTTCAGTAAACATGTTCAATGTGTCGACCCTAAATGATAGTTCAAGTTGTAAGAGTTAGGAGATATATAAGTTGGATGTGGGAGGTCTAGGGATGAATAAAAGGGTGCAATTATACAAAGATAATTATACTTTCTGAAGTAAAAAATAACATGTTTCATGTGAGGTAATTATACAAAGATATCTTTTTGAAACTAAATTCATTTAAAATATTCATTTTCTCATATGATATGTTTTTTTTTTATACAATCTCATATGATATGTTTTCAATACCATTAGATTATCAGTTTTCCAATGTATAAAAAAAAATACCATTAGATTATCATACTTGAGAAAAAAAAAAGGAATGTTACTTTTTAGATTAATCAGGTGGTCACAAAAAAAACCACCATAATTAAACAAAATGTTGTTGACCAAAAAAAAAGAAAATGTTTTATAAATAACTCTTTTGAGGCACTTCTTTGATCAGGAAATCTTCAACATGATTATACAATTCCCAAGAAACATATAAATGCATATTATATTATCATACTTAATATATAATACTCTCTCTGTTCCTATTTATAAGAACCAAACTAACATTTCACGCCCCTTAAGAAAGTGGTTGGTAGTATTAAATTTGTTCAAATTCATCTCAACTTTCAAAACTACCCCAACTTATTTTTTTTTTAATTTCTACTTATCATTAATGAGTTGCATAGTGGAAAGAAAGAGAAACCTCTATTAAATGAGGGTATTGTTGCCCAAAAATAATTAATGCATCTTGAAATTTGAATTGGTTCTTATAAAAAAGACCAAGCTACACTCTTCATTTGGTTCTTATAAATAGGAACGGAGGGAGTATATATTCACACACATATATATATACTCCTAATTTTTTTTAAATAATATATAAAAAATTTATGAAATTATATTACATTTTATCTATTTATTAGTTCTAAATTTTTTATTTAAAATGTTCCTTCCTGTGTGTTTTTTACTTTGAAATTTGAAAATTTAATAAATAATGAAAATGTCAAGTGAAACATTGTGTTTAGTTATCTTCTTTTTTATTAATATGGATGCGTCCCTCCTATTTGATAAATATAAAGAGATAAATAGACATAAAATTTTAACTTAAGAAAGTTTGAGAGAAAGTTTACATGCATTTGAGAAGATCTACATCCTTTGATAAAATAGACTATATATATAATGTATCAAAAGAAACAGAGATATTAAAATGCAATGCAATAAACCAAAGCTTGTCTATCCAGCTAGGTCTCTTGTGGTATGTGCATGAGAGTTCCTTTGTCGACCTTCAAGTCTTCAAAGTATAAACTAACTCATGAATGCTATGAGTCTATGACTCTTTCTTGCTTATAAGTGTAGGTGTAATTGAAACAACGCCTATAATGCACAAAGTAATAATTGAGTTGAGATTATAGAGATACCTGTAGATTATAACTCTACCAGAGTTAATCCACCCAGCAAGTAAAATCAATGAACTCATAAGCACGAATATAAATTTAATAGCAGAAATTTTACGTGACTATATCCTTGATGGAAAACATGTCATTAATCTTATGCACATTATTCTATTAGTTTTAATATGAAATATTTCTCTTCATGGTAGTTTTATAAACATTAAAGTAATTTCATGTAAAATGTTCCTTCCGTTGTAGCTTCTTACACTTTAATTTGTAGGAAAATTAAAGTAGATAATATTGTTATATAGTATACATCATGAAATTATATTTAAAATGATTTTAAATAATAAATAATTATATGATTATATTAATGGAAATTAATTTCATGTCTATATTTTTTGAACATGAATGTGTTATCCCGTAAAATATTTCTCCTTGTGAGAGCATTTTAATTAAATTATATATTGTATCCAAATTTAAGATGCTAAAAGTAAAAAAAATTGTCAAATAAATATTAAAAGAATATATGAAAAACTTGCTTGATAAATGATTCTATCTAATTTTTTAATGAATATGTGATATTTAAACAAATAAAATAAAATAATCATTTAGAGAACAATTTAAAAATTAATATGATTAAGATTCATTTTAAATTTTCGTACATACTTAATTATTTATCTATTATACTTTATATATTACTAAACTTCAATGGTGTCCCCGTAGGCTAGCTCAAGTGGTAGGAGCTGGAGGACATATGAGTTGGATATGGGGAGGTCCAGAGATCGATTCTTGTCGAGTGCAATTTATCTTTCCGATGTACTAAAAAAAACTTTCAATGATGTTTCCTATTCGAAATCAAGGTGATTTAAAAAAAAAAATCGTATAGGCATTGTGCAAATCATGTAGACGGTAGAGTAGCATCCATTGTTGGTTTTTCTAAATGTGAAGATGAAAGATGGGAGAAAAGACTAATGTAGGGTGAAAATAGTTCTGATGGAAGCCTTCATTTTTATTCATCTTACTTTTTTAAATACAATAATTGACTAACAACTTAATCTAAAAATTAAACCTGCATAAAATCTATAATCTACAGAATTTGAAAGCTAACTGAACGGTAGCTCTAAACAGATTTAAACATAATCGACTAACATCATAACAAACTTCATAAATATCCTATCTTCAGACTTATTCAAAGTTTTTTTCAAAAAAAACTAACAAATTGAGTTTGAAATTCAAAAGATATGTTATTGTTCACACCATAAATTCTGGAAATTTAAATATCTTAATAAAAAATTCAAAAAAATTAGCAACGTGTGAATTTGATTAGAGGATGCTCCATTTTTTTAGTTTAATGGATGTGCATTGTTAGTGTAAAGAAGAGACATTAGGCAATATATATAAAAAAAAATGAAGGCAGAAAACTATCATTAAGAGGAAACAATGGGTTATCATTTATACAAATAAAACCTCAACACCAAGTGAAGGCATTTTCAAACTGAGTAGTAAGAAAATGAAAATGCAAAGATAGAAATACAAATTGGAAGTATTAGAATTTGCTTGATCCTCCTGCCATTGACAGCAAAAGTCTCAAAATTTGCTCCAACCTCTGCTGAAGCAGAATAAAGTCAATTTGCTATGTATTTCCCCATCTTGGATTTTCACATCTGTTTCATTTCTTATCCAAGACCTTGCCTTTGTAATCACTACCAGCAGTGACCACGAAACCTGCTCCAACTTGACAATTAAAATAAAAAAACACATTACAGTGGATAAAAGCCTGTATTGTTAAAATAAGAATTGGTATCAAAAAAAAAATCACGAATGCTCTCTTCACTGCTTTCAAAAATCTTCAATACAACACAGACCGAAAGGATTCAATAGGAATAAATAAAGATTACCTAATATCTTCATTATAAATTTATGATAAAAGGAAAACCAACCTTCAAATAAGCTCTTGCCTTCGTATATATACCTATAAAAGAAACACAGATAAATGTTGAAATCACATACATAACAATGGAAAAAAATAAATGTGATGTTCATCTATCAATATTAATTTTTTTATTATCAACAAACACATCAATAGATGCTTAGATGAACATTACAACACAATAATGAAACAAATAATGAAACATAGAATGAGTTAAAATATGCTTTAAGAATCATTAAAATTGAAGAAGAAGAAGGACTACCGGGGATATTAGGAAACGATATGCCTTTGGGTTATAAAGGTCCTTAGTCTATAAAGCCACAAAACATTGTTTTTTAAATACCTGGAACAAAGAGGTTGAAGCAAGAAGTGAGAAACTCGTTTTTGAGTTTGAAGAACGTGCACTCTCAAATCTCAATTGTGATGGGGATAAGTTTATAATGAAAAATTTAACTGAAGTGAATTCTGATATGAGGTCAGTCATGGTTGAGAGGAAGAACACCGTTGGGAGGAAGAAGAGAGAAGTAGAGAAAGTTGTGTGAGAATTTTTGAGATGGAAAACGTGAATTCTGAAGTGTGTGATAGTAGTTTTTTTATAATGAAGTTTTTTTTTTTTAAAAAATTTTAAATTTTGTATTTTGAATTTGCCTCTTTTTGTGAGTTGAAGATGGATGAATATAAGACCAGGTGCATTCTCAAATACTTCTATTTGACTAAATCTAAACTAATCCACAAATTCAGAGTTAGTTAAAAAATTTAAATTCAAAATTTTTGACCACTGAAGTATAGGTTTGTTACGTTTGTTTTTTCTTTCCTTCTATATTTTGAATTTCAAATAGTATATAGGTTGGTGAATATTGTGAAGCTTGACTATATATTATGTCATGAGTTTTATTAGCTTGACACATGTCCCTACAATTGTGGAAGCGGTAGATTATTGACACCTAAGCTTTCAATGAGTCTCAAACTATATATTATTAGATTAGATTAGATTAGATTAGATTAGTTTTAAAAAATGCATACATTCTTCCATATTTACCTTTTGTCATTTTCTCTCACTAGTATCATTGCATTAATGATAAGTGGTAAATAAAATTTTAGAAATAAAAAACACACATTTAATGTAAGGGGTATATATGGAAGAGTACAATACTTTTTACTAGATTATTGTAAAAGGTCTTATATTTAGGAACATAAAAAATGTAAAACTAGATCTTATAATTAGGAACGGAGGGAGTAAATTATAGAAATAATTATTAATTAAAAATAAAATAATTAACTATTTAAAAATAAGAGAGATATAATAGAATATAAATATGAAATAATTTATAAATTCACACTCACTAGTGAGAGAAATAACTGAGTAGGTACTTATAAAAAATAAAAAATAATACTGAGTAGGTGTTTGGATAATTTTGAAATAATTTATTTAATAAAGGTATATATGAAAAAATAAATAAAAACTGTAAAATAAAAAACAAATTTGAATAAACTAAAACAACAGAAGTTCAGGAGCTAAAGGTGATATCACAGTTACTTTCAACTTAAATATACTTTCAATCTCAGTAATTCATCTATTTTAATTTAATGTTCTGGAAAGAACTAAATGTTAGTTTGAGAATAAACAACTGAGATCTAAACACATTATAAGTTTGAATTATTTTAAATTAAAACATCTGGTTGACTGGTTCCAATGAAAATAGGCACGTGAAGCATTTTGCTTCTTTGAATAATTTAATCTTTACTTAGTTTAAATAGATCTGAGTTTTAGGATTATCTTATTTACCAAAATCTGATTATGTCTCCCCACCTAACCTTGCGTTTTTTTTAATAAAAAAATGGCACGTAACCTTGCGTTAAATATATATTTTTTATATTTTATGCATATATAGTTTTACTACACTCATACATATTTTTCTTCAATGTCATTTTCAGATAGTTTCTCTTTCTATCATACTTTTTTCATATATCACTCATTATATTTTATATGTATCTCTTCTATTTATGTAGTGTGGAGAAGTGTGGAGAAATTGTTTTCCTGTTTTGCAAGTTGAAAAATAAAGTGAGATCATGGATGACGATGTAGTATATCTTAAACAAAACACACCGGGACAAGGTATGGCGACTTAATTTGGTACCATGTTAGTTTATGGTTCTTAGTTACGTAGTGGATGATCCTTCATTAAGATTTAAGAACCATTATACGAAAGCCACCATACGACACTACGAAAGTGATTTCTGTTTTGTCACTTCCAATGATCTCTTAAGACCCCATCTTTACCCCACACTTATATAAAGAATAAAAAAGAAAAGAGTCAAAGATATGATAAGAGAGATAGAATCATTGTCGTAGTACTATTCAAGTTAATTATAGATACAATCCTCGTGTGAGTATTAAAATTTTAAATCTTCATCAAGAAAAATTGGCTTAGCTACATGTTTGATTGCATGTAACTATGCACGAAAAGCCTCCTTTAGTGCACATAGACGTGATGTGCGTGTATCTATGACTATGAGCGGAAGCATCCAATGCTACAAGAAAATCAATGATTATAGTGCCCAAATTTAATTTAGTGTTGGTATTGAGGTGGACGCTAAAGTGTCTGAAGCTAATTCTTAGTGATTTAAAGCTCACTATTCACTTCGAAAGAAGCCTAACGTTTTTTGCCGGTGGTCGTATAGGCCTACGCTAATTATATTTATCAACTTTAGTATCAACCTGGCTCACCTCTATTTATCGGAGGTGTTAATTAATTTGTGGTGGCTAAAACTGCCACAAACTGCTTGCAAAAGAAATATAAGTCACAAGAAAAACATTCAGCACGGTACTAAAATTTCAAAATTAAACAGCTGATTATAACTTGTGGCCCTGTGCCCATGCGATAAAAATAAATAAATAAATAAAACCCAAAATTATAAAATACATCTATTTATATCTCATAGAAGACCTTTTTTTTTTGAACTTATCATAGAAGACCTCAACTTTGAAACAATGGGTTAAAATTTCATCATAAATCTGAGGTTTAAAAGGACAATAATCCCTTGTCAAACAGAAGCACAGAACTATAGACGCCAAGGTTCATTTATTTCTTAACCAGGGAATGGAACAACAAGTTTTAGACTTAACATGACAACAAAGTAGCAATTCAGGGTTAGTGGGTTACCTTTCAAGTAGAAACCCTTCTCCTCAAATCTACTAATAAGTATACCTACATTCAACATATGTCCAGCTATTCACTTATTAATTAAAACAGTGATATATAATATAGAAATTATATACAGACAACATACATACATGTAAGGACAAGATGTTAGAATATAATATTTAATCATTCATGTGGTCTTTATCCAATAGTTTAAGTTTTTAGAATAAATAATTAATAATTAATTGGTTGTTTGATATGGTATCAAAGTCTTTATGATATGGGCGGACCCACGTGTAGGCTGGGTGTGGCTATAGCCACACCAGATTTTTTTAATTTTTTGTTGTTAATATCGTATATAGCGGCGGTTCTAGATCCGCCGCTAAAAGTTTTGTGTAAATGTATGGCGACGGTAGAAAGCACCGCCATTGCTTAATAAGTATAAAATCAAAATTCACGCTTAGCATCAAATTAGAACGCGGTTTTTCTTTCTTTCTTTCTTCCATTGCTGCTTTTCGGCAACTTAAAACCCTTTTTCCCAAAAATTGAAAACCCACCAATCTTCACCTTCCTAAATTTCTCAACTTCGTAATTCACCTTACTATGCTACACACAGTTCATGTTGGATGATCTTTTCCTGTTTCTATTTTTTTTTTTCAATTTTCAATGATTTTTTTTGGTTTATGAGCTTGTTGCACGTGTTGAGTTAGATCGATTTTTTGGATAAGAATTTTTGCTTGTGAACTCAGCAGATCTGAGTTTTTTGATGGAACCATGTTGGGTTTGGAGCTACCTCCGTTTATTTTTGCTAATGAGTTTTCCTGTTTTGATTGTTGGTTCGTGCCTGCAAATTTTAGAATGTTAAATTAACAACATTGTAATGTTTTCTCCCAAAAAAGCAAAATTTGTCATTTTTACTGCACAAATTAGTCTTAACTTTACATAGTTGAATAAACTTTTGTGCTTTTCATGTGAGATTATAGCTACTTCTTTCTTGCTACCTAATATAATTTCTACTTTGTATTTTAGTCTATAATTTATTTTATGTTTAGCCACACCAATATATAATGTCTGGATCCGCCCCTACTAAGTGGTCTAGAGTTCTTAAGCTGTTGGTAAGGACTACATGAATGGTTTTATATTATATTTTAACATATCCAAAAGCTTAAGCTTTTGGATGATTTGTTGTTTGACATTGTCATGTATTATGGGCAGCTGGATTGTTGGTTTTGCTGGGCAAGAACAGGGTGGGAATGCTCTCATGGCTGAAGCCTCGGTGTTACGGGATGGTTTGCGTCTGGCTTGGGATCGAGGTTGGAGGCATGTGGTGTGTGAAGTGGATTTGGCGGAGCTTCTGCAAGTGTTGCATCAGCGTGAGAATGGAAGCGTCTTTCCTCTTGCAGTGGAGATTTGGAGCGTCTTGGACATGAACTAGGAGGTTTCCTTAAATAGTATCCCCCGTGACTGTAACTAGGTGGCAGATCATATTGCAAGGATCATCGCTCGTACCTTGGATCAAGAGTTTGCGGTTATGGAGGTTCCTTCCTTTGAGTTGGAAGTTCATCTCCTTAGGGATGTTAGTTTAGTTTCCTTGTTTTGTTAGCTTTCCGATGGAGAAAAAAAAAAAATTAATAAACTCAAGTAATTGTACGAATATTATATCTAGTTATCGTCTATGAAAATAAAATATGATTGGAGAAATTATCATCCAAATCAAGTTAGAAATAATATTGTTTCTAGCCTGTACTATACAAATAATTCATATGCAAGGTGTACTCTTTAGCTTGAAATGTCTGATCTGCTATTTGGCTCTATATTCTCCATGACAGCCCATTTGTTAACACGATTTCGAGTTATCACTACCTGAAACATCATATGTAACTTTTGTTACTTTTCCTAAACGCATACTCAATTTCATAATAATAGATCCAACAGAACAGTATTTATTACCTGATTTTCCCAATCAGTTTTCAGTGTGATTGTAGTTACTATTACGGTTTGAACAAATGTTCCAAACAACATTCCAATCCAAACACCCTGCATCAAAAGTGGCACATATATGACACTTGTCCCCCTTTTAATAAAGACATGATATGGGAAGGAACATGTATTCAATTGTGAAGTTATACAAATTATGTTGTACAAATAAAATAATATAAATACTAGCCATCTAATTAATATATGATATACGGTATGTTATTAGTTTGATGTATTCACATTCACTCTATTCATCATATATATATATATTTTATTTTACCACATCACTCATTATATCCCAAATCTCTTAATTTTTTTTTTCTGTTTCTATCTCACTCTAGTGATGGAGAGGAACTGAGAGATGAAAGTATTATTTTCCATATAATATTGATTACCATTCTTCACAAATGTATAACAAAATGTGATTGGTTCACACTCGAAATTTACCCTCCATTGATATATTCACATTCACTCTCTATTCATCATATTTTCACTTTTTTTACCACATCTCTCATTATATATTCCAAATCTCTCAATTTTTCTTTTCTATTTCTATCTCACTTTGGCGGTGAAGAGAAACTGAGAGATGAAAGTATTACTTTCCATATAATATTGATTACTATTCTTCACAAATGCATAATAAAAATAATTTATTCACACTTACCCTCCATTGACAAAGATAATAGAGAAAAGAGATATGAAATATATAATATGTGATGTTATAAAAAAAGAATTTAATGTGTGTGCATCGTCAGTGTAAATTTTATTTACACAGTTACCAAATTGAATTCCGCCACATCAAATATATTCTTGTTTTGCTCCAACATATCTAAGGTGAAAGTTATAATTCCACCTACGTGGTATGCTGTGATTGGTTGTTAGTGTAAAACTGTTTTACACTGACAGGGCATATCCATTAAACACATAAAAAAAAGAGAAATACAAAGACTAGAAAAATTAAATGGAAATTGTATAAAATAAAAGTGAGTGAGAAAATATAATGTGTAAAGTAAGTTTTGCACAAGCGTCTATATATGTAATTACAAATGATAAATGAGCTACCTTTACTTGCAAATGTATAAGGTTGCCAAGAACCAGTCCAACAGGAATACCGATGAAGTAATAACAGCCTATGTTTACACATGCTACAACACTTTGCCAGCCAGCTCCAACAGAAACTCCTATAATTAACAACAGTTCTAGTCTGTAAGGAGAACTTAGGCAGTTAAGTTTGTTGAGTCTGTTAGTGAATCAGTTATGGTTCAGTTAGAAAGAGAATGAATTGTATTGAATGAATTGAATGGTAGTTACATCAATTACATGACTAACTTATATAGTGTGAATAGCTCAACTGAATGAATAACAAACCCTAACTAATTCTAACTGAACCATAACTGATTCACTAACAGACTCAACAAACTTAACTGCCTAAGTTCTCCTTACATAGTCAGTAGTCCATGCATAGTTCAAGAACTAACCATAGTTTTGATCTTAATATATGAATAATAATCTTAGAAAAAATTATATGATCATTTTATGCATATATATATGCTTGGCAAGGAAAGAAATGAATCTTGAAGACCTATTAAAATCATTGTTCAACTTCAATATTGACCTATAGTAATCATCTAGTAGTATTGCACTTTTATCCTTTGTTTGTTTTCATTTGTATTTTGGTGTTGCCGTGTTGGGCTTGTACATGAGCCTATATGTGTTATCATGTCCAAGATTTTTAGGGCTTGTGTATTTACCCAAATAAGAATTGTGCTTTACACTTCAAGCCTAATAGGCTAACATATAAGTGTAGGAGATAACGAATATGATCATTGAGTTGAGGATCGGATATGAGCCAGACTTGACCCATTTAGTTCTCTAGGTCGTCGCTTCTAGCAACAGTCTTTGTGTTTTAGAATTTTTGTTCATTTTGAATGTATAAAGTATTTTTTGTGAGATTAGAGACTCTTCACATTTTCTCTCTAAATAAACACTTGAGAATTATAAAAAAGATGTAAGGCCTTTGTGCCTTCTCTTCTCCTCTTGAAGACTTGTGACGTCTCGTCTATCTTCTATCTCATCTATTTGTGATTCTTGCATGCCTTTGGTAATTTTTCCTAGAGATTCAAGGTGTTAAATCCATCACTTACTTGAAAATTCATGGATATGAGCATGTATCCACATCACATTTGCACTTCATGTGATCGAGTTTTAATTAGTTCTACAACTTTTCATTTAAAAATCAAAATTCATTTGGGTATGCAGTTTCAGACCAAATGTTTCACTCTAGTTTTGATCAAATGAATAAAAAGAAAAATTAGATGATAATAATAATAGTAATAATTACCAGAGAGAACAGGTTGAACACTGTTCAACAACATGGATATTGACAATAAAGGAGATAAGTCCCCAACTGCTTCAGCTACCTTTGGGTCTGAAGTGAAAATATAAGAAAGTCTTTCCCTCAAAAATAGAAACACAAAGAATAACACCAAACCAATGGAAAATGATGTGAGAACTGTTATTAGAATGGAAAATTTTGCAGCTTTTGAATCGCCTCTTCCAAGCTCATTTGAAACTCGGACACTGCATGAAAATCATTAAATCAATAACACCCAATCATTCAACTACTTTGTGATTGTTATAATAGTTGTTGTACATAAAGTATTAGAGATAAAACTTGTAGAAAATGTGTGCCGATTATAATTTAAAATAAATCATAAAGTCTCATTACACTCATTAATATTATTAGGCCACCTAAGCAGGTGATTTTATCCAAAGTAAATCTTAGGTGATTTAGACAAGCATTTTGAAAAATGTCATAATATACCGATAAATATTAGTTATAAAAAATGTGGGTTGTTTGATTTTTGTTTAATTTTCTGTATTTAAAAAGAGTTTTCCTAAACTATTTGAATGAGGTTTTTTAAGTTAAAAATTTGTAATTTGAAAATAAAAAACAAAAACAGAAAACATCGCTAAGCTATTTGCAGATTTTAGTTTAAAAAATTGAAAATAAGAATTATTTTTGAAAAAAGCTTTGGATACAAGTTTTTTAATTTTTCTATTTAAAAAAAAAACTGCAAAAAAATATGATCTGGTGCTTTTCCTTTGTACACAAAATCACAACATCTATCCCCCTACCCCTTCCCTCCAAAAAGAAGACATGTTTTGATGAAAAATGATATTGTGGTCGTTAAGAACGATTACCTAGCAGCAACAAAGAAACCCAGGGCTATCATCATCTCCCACCCATGGATACTGAGGCTGCAAAAATAATACTTTTAATCAAATCAATTTTAATATGAAGAATCAGGTGGATCATGTCCCTTCATATAAAATTTTGAAGTAAAAATAAATGTAAGAATGAGAAATATAGTAATAGTCCAAATTAATAAAAAAAGGAATGAGATTTAATTACCATATGGCCAGAGCATCAATGGAAACCTCTGCATTTTTCATGTTCCCTGTTATAATAATTAAAATTGAGTTGTACCAGATCTCAACACTGTAAAAGGAACCATAGCTTTATGTTAGTCCTACATCTCTTCCATTACATAAATATTGTGTCTCTTTTTCTAATCACTAATTGGTATATATATTGTTTGTTTCACCATATTTACTTAAGAGGAAGGAGAAGTTAGATATAGCAAAGATGGGATCCTGGTTTGGCAATAGTCAATTACAAGTTATATAACATGTTTGAAATAGTTTTCTTTTTTCTCAAAATCAATTCTGAAATCCAGAAGCTACTCACGTAACAGAATTGATTCGGACCTCAGAACTAATTGTACAAAGATTTCCAAACATGCTCTAGTACTTGATCTTAAAAATTGAGGATAAAAATCCTAAAATCACTTGAGTTCTTACCATGTCATAGCTCCAGAGTACAAGGAAAGCTTGATAACAGGCCAGAGATCTTTGAAGGCCAAAAATGAGAAACCCATCCATGTGTCAGGGCACTGAGTCATGATAAACACAAGCTGCCCAAAATTTGGTATCCAATATGCTAAAATTGTTGATGTCATTGCCCCATTGAGCCCAAACTTGAACTTAACAGTTAGAAGCCATGACAGAAACACATGAATTGAAATAGAAACTGCTCCTAAATATGCAATAATCTTGTTCTTGCTCTGTGCTTGAAGGAACGTTTGGCAAGTGAATGACACAGAGAAAGCAAAGATGATACCTATTGCCCATAGAGAAATGCTTCTTGCAACTTGAGCAATTTTTTTGTCTTGGCCTAAAGCCTCTAAAATTGGGGTTGTGAAGATGTAAATAGGAAGAAGCAAGATTGAGGTTAAGAACAAGATTATCCATGATCTTTGAAGATACACTCCAAGCATTTCATATCTTTTGGCACCATATGCTTGCCCACATAGAGTTTCCAGTGCACTTGCCATCCCCAGCTATAATTTTAAATTTAGTATGTTTGGATCAGATTCTCTTTTCTCAAAATCAAATAGACATCCAGAAGCTTCTCGCTAGAATTGATTTTAACCCTAAAATCAATCTCAGAAGAATTTTCCAACATGCACCTAGGTTTAAGGAAAGAGAGCAATTAAGGTAGAGGAACACTTACCAGTACACCATTTGCAAACCTGACAAGCACTGTTTGGACAACAGCATAGGCAGCTAGTTCTGTGGAACCAATATGTCCAATGAAGAATTGACAAACTACTATTATTCCAAAGTATGAAAACCTTGTAAATATGGCAGGGCCTGCTACCATCCACATCTTCTTGCTTTCTTTCCATGCCCTTTTCCTTAGTGACTCTTCCTCTTGATCAACACTCTCCTCTGTATAGTTTTGGTCCTGCAAAATGTTCTCCTCTTGTTCCTTTCCCATTTCCACCACTAGAATGGAGCTGCTAAATATAAAAGCATGTATTGATCTAACACTTACAAAAGCCAGCACCACCTCAGTGATGCCACTAGAAATACCATCACTGGTGATTTAAATTCTTTTTATCCTTTTTAATTTGCAGATATCCAGTAAAAGAAGTGATACAGTTTGTTGGTATTACTTTTCAGCAAGTCTAGAGCCATTTTTATATGAAAAGAAATTAATAAAAGTTATGGACAATTCGAATAACATATGTTAGAATTTATTTTCTATTTGGAATTGATTGGTGTACTTTTGTTTTATTAGAAATGAGTTGAATGGAGGGTAGTGTTTGAAATTGCATTTGAAGGTTTGTGTTCTAAAGGCATAGTCGAATCCATCATAATGTCCTGAATTTGGCCATGATTGGCATGCCTCATGTTCCAAGGAACTTTTCCCATGGTAGGTATGACCATTGTGGTCATAATCAGGTTCTAATAGATCGCTTGAGGCATTCCCCTACTTGGGACATTAAAAAACAAAGAATTCGAGTAGAAAGCCGTAGGGGTACCTCTGAGGGCATGTATCTAGGCATTTCTAGAGTCTCAAATCTTTGGCTCGAATTAACCTACATGTTCTAAGGTGTGTTGCACACGATCTGACTAACAATTGGAGACGTGGGTCGTGGGAGAGTCTCGGGTGGCATCACGTCCACATTAAGAGGAGGTAACTGTTTTGAGGCAGTTGTCCCTCGAGGATGTTCAAGGCTATGCTCAATACTACCTACATTTTCAGAACTTGATGAGCTTCTGATTCTTTTTACATTGGTTATTGAAGTGTAATTTCCACTTCTCGAATGCATTAACTGAGATTACTTTGAAAAATATCTCACAGTCACTAGGCATGCCAATTTGTTTATTCGTGAAAATAACACGGGAAAATAAAAGTATCCAAAGAGCAATTTGGGGACTTGGATAAGGTCCTCCACATATGAAACTTTTCATTTGTGTGATTTCAAAATGTGTTGTAGTACTCAAATTACAAAAAAAAACATAATCCAAGCTATCCGGTGATAACTTGAAGAATCAATATTCCGATGAACAAAGATCAAAACGTGACAAGTTAAAATTCAATACTTCAAGGAGTGTTGATGTTAAAGAAATAAAAAGTGAACAAAAGTTAAGAAAAACTTGCAAAGTGAAGAAATAAACTGAAATTTAATTGAAAGAAAGCTGGAGAAAAGGGAACAAGATCTTATTTACTTGTGACACATAGTGGTCGTGTGTTGTAACATTAAGACATAGGCATTTTAGAGTGTCGAGTCGTAAGATGTGCAACCCTTGTCAAGAATTACAAACTCCTATTTATAGATGTACAAGATAACTGCTATTCTCATCCTACAAATGGAAATAAAGCAAGGAAAATTTGTCTAATCTATAATTCATTTGGCCTGACCATGAAGCTCCGGAATGGGTATGATGCTTCGAAGTCATCACAAGTGTCTCGAATATGCTAGATGTATCCTCGAGCCCCATAACTGCTCTAGATGTAGGCTAATGGCTCCAATCTATGAAAGTGACTCTAGTCTTGGGTGAGTTCTTAATTTTAAACATGGCATCGTGTCCTTGACCATGACTCACCTCGAACTGTACATACCTTGAAACAACTCTAATTATGGTTGGCTTGGCTTGATTTGAGCAACTTGGACGTTGATTTTTGAAAATATTTCCGTATTTGGGCTAGAGTCCTTAGAATCTTAACTTGTGAGCTCCATAAGTTTGGCTTCGCATTGATCTAAAATCTAGACTAGTTCCGTTTTTTTTATAGGCAATGATATAAATATAAGCATATCTTTCACCGTGGCGTTTCAATCTCATCTTGTGACGTGACTTTCGGAACAACTTTGCAAAGCTCTCTTCCCTTTACCTTAATAAGGATTTTCTCTTTACCCAATTGGATTCGAAATTTCAATATTAACAACATATTGCTGTTGAAATTCTTAACATAGATCCATAGAATTGTCTTCCTGCATTTAGTATCAGCGCAGGTTCTACTAAGATTAGGATCCAAGAAACATAATTTGTAAATTTTGTAGATGAATTTTTTTTTATATATTTAGGTTTTATGGAATTTAAAATTCTAGACCTGTTTCCAAATACTGTATTTTCTTATTGCATTGAATTTTGTCATTGCGATTTGCGTCGATTCGGATCTGATTGCGTTGTAGTCTTTTTTATAGTCGTGTGTCCTTTGCTCTTCGAAAGCTTCAACAGAAAGAAAAAAATGTAATATCGTTTGACCTTTATGAAAAGGTATTATATCTTGTATATGTGATATTATATCGTTTGATGCTGAAATAAAAAAGTTCCCGTTTGACCAATATGTAACGTGATGATGCATTTTAAAAAAAAAGTATACGTGATGATGTGATGCATTTAAGTAAAACTTATTATTATTATTATTATTATTATTATTATTATTATTATTATTATTCTTATTTGATATGAGAATTCGATGAGATCCTCTCTCAGTGCAGATGATAGCGTCATTAGCGTGCAATGGTGAGTGCCTCGAAGTTGACGGTGGCGCTATTAGACAACAGCGAGGGGGGTACCGGTAGAAAACTTTGAGGCTCAAGTTAGTATCAGTGTGAGGGAAAGATCCATGAGTATCAATGCTTGAATGAAAAACATGTTTCGTAAATGAACGAGAAAACTTGTATTTATAAGATTGAAATCCATACTGGTTGTCTCTACAAGTGTGAAAGAAGTCCTTTAAGTGAGACTTTCGAGAAAGAGATAGTCTTTGGTTGTCTCGCATTGAGTTCTCTATGCCTCAGTCCTTTGCTGACTGATTGGTCATGGCGAGTCGTTCAGCCTGTCATTCGAGTGCTTAGGTGCACGTCTTTTGGTCAGTTGAGAGGTTGAAGGCTCGACGACTTCGTAGCTGGCCGGAAAGGAGCTCCCAACATAGCCTGTCAAACTTTGGTATGTCAAACTTAGGGCGTAAGTTGCTTGACCCTTTTGTTATGGTCTTCAATCTATTTTCTTACCATAACTCCTCATTCCGTTCGGCCTCTTTACGGAAACAAAATGATATCTATTTTCACTATTTGCTTTTCTTCTTTGAATAATCAATCATTGCCTCTTTAGGGGAGAAACCGTAAAGCCCAGTATATAACTTTCAGAGAGTAAACCGTAAACTCATTCTTCCCCTTCCGCATCTGATCTTCTAATCCTTTGGCCTTCATATTTTGTGACACCTAAAGAGATGCAAACTAAGTTTATTAGTATGTCACTTGACTAGAAATTGAAATTTTTTCTTTATTAATCAAAACGTCAAGACTTAATATTTCTCTAAATTACAACTTTAATTGGGAATTTGCTTAAAACATATTTGGTACAGTCAAATACCAATTCCAAGTGGATAAAAAAATGCATGATCTTGAGTCCTAAGCTCACTCACTGGTAGATACCATGACTTGATAGTTTCTGTGCACAACACATAATACTCGATCTACGCTCAAAGTCTTGCCTCACATCTCTCAGCAGCACAATCTCCATCTTAAGTGCATGTCACTAATAAAAGAGGAGAACAACAACAAAGCAAACAACAAAGGCATGAGAATCATTTTCACTCAATCTCATAAGCGAATAACATAACATAAATGATCAAAACATACACAGAAATATCATAATCAGTCCATCAAGACAACCATAGCCATCAAACATGAGATTCTTATGGCTTTGCTCACATAGCTAAATCGAATCTTGTCCACGGGACCAAGACAACTCATTACAATCATCCTTGCTCACAGAGCCAAGGAAATCAGTTGTACACATCCTTGATCACAAAGCCAAGGCTCACGCCTCTGCTCACGGAGCCAAAGAGACAAAACATATAAGCTTGCCCACAGAGATAAGGCTTATTCATAAGCATTCCCTTGCTCACGAAGCCAAGGCAAATCTATAAAAATAACCAAGATCAGAATTATATCCAACAAATATCAGAATCCACATAAATCACCTATACTAGGATAGAACCCGTTTGTCCGTGCGATGCACGGATAATTTTTTACGAACTTCACTGTTAATTACAATTATTGAGTATTTAATATACATGAAATAATACAATGATGTATTTACTAAGACATACAATTTTAATTAGTCAAATACTTATATATCGTTATTATCTTATGTTTATGTTTAACTGTTTTCTTTCTTATATATATGAATTAGATGAGTGTCAAATGTTAATTGAGTTTGACCCCTGCACTTTGGCGCAATTTTTACTGTAAAAGATGAAAAGTTGGTTGAAATGTAATAACATATTAGACTGTGAGGGAGATATTTGAAACGAAAAGAAAATATTAATACACATATCCATGAATAATGATTTATTCGTATCTCACTTTCTTACCTTTCTCATTTCCACACATTTTTCTATTTTCTCTTCTTATATATCTAAGGTGGATGTGGATAAGTGTCAACAAAACATTATTCCATGAGCTTGCAAATGAGCCTACATGCATTAAAATGAAAAAGACAAGTGATCTTAGTTCTTTAAAAGTGAAGTTACATGTACTTAAATCCTTAAAGTTCTGGATCCAATTAGCTTAATTGGTTTCTTAAATTCTCTAGGTATTGCCCAATGATTTTAGCAGCAATTTATTGTTATTCTGTTAACTTGTACTGGTCGTGGTCTGATATGGGCTTATTGATTAGTTGGGCTTATCAGCCTAATGTAAATATGGGTCACGCAACCCATGGTCCGGGCGGACCGAAACTCAATCTATAAATATCAGACACCACCCAAGCGGTGGGGGATCTAATTTTTCAGGCATTTTTCTAGTTTCGTTCATTCTTTATCGCTCTCAAACTGGTTAGCCCTTGCTCGATAGTTCCATACCGGAACATTGGCGCCCACCGTGGGGCTTCTGTAAAACAAATCCCCACTACCACGAACAAGAGGCTATGTGATTTCTACTTCTGAGAGAGGAGGGCGAACGAAATTGAAGGGAAAGCGATGCAATCAATTTATGTCAAAATGTCAGTTTCAAAAGGATGGTTACATCAAACCAAAAATTTGCTCAACGCACTATGAGAATGGGAGTTCATGGTAGACACAAATCATTCATGTTTGATGGATCTGCTTCGCCACTCAAACAACATTAGGAAACAGATAGAGGAAACGTGAAGGAGAGCAGAGAAGAGAAAACGGCGGAACTCCTTGGTGCTCGCGGGCGTCGACGACGAAGAGGACGTGAACGGAGGCGGCGAAACTCCTTGGTGCTCGCGGGCGATGCGTTTTGTGGGCGGTGGAAGGGTTGAACAAAGTGGTTCGCCTTTACCATCGTCCATGCTCCTTCTCTTTCAATCCTTTTTCAATTTTGCAGTTCCTAAACTTCACAAATGACAGAGGTCAAGTAGATTGAAGGTTGGAGGAACACAATTTGGGTTTGGAAATCAAGATGGAGAACCACCTCTGTAGCCGGACCTGGTTCAAAACCATCAACAGATCCCAATTCATTCATTTTGGAACTGCACAACCGCCACTTTTGAGTTGCAACCGCCCACTCAATTTCAACCGCCACGACCAGAATTTAAACGACCATTTTGTCTCAACTGCTATTTTCGGAGTTTGCAACCGCTCATGCTTTCTCAACCGCCACTCTGGGTCGAAATCGTCCATGTTCGCCCATGAGTTCAATAAAACCAAATTGATTCAGGACCATTCAAACAGATCCTTGTTCCTCCAAATATTTCTTCTACTTTTTGTTTCAGTTTTGTTTCCATTAGATTTGTGCTCCGATTATCAATGGTTTGAAATTAATTCCATCATTCTTTTCTTTGTGTTTGATACGAGAAAGAGAGGGGCATGGCGGATTAAGAGGAAGGAGCTTATGAGTTGGAGCACACCAACTGTTCGACGAAATGCTTCAGCCAAACTTTGCATCTTCAAATGCCATAATGCTTGTCAATTCTGTCATCATGTACCAGGGCAGTGTTATTTCCTTTCCACTAGATTGATTTGCTAATTTTGCATATGTGAATTCTTATCTATCATTTAAATTGGGGTATCATGACTGAAATTGTGATATGAATTGGTGTAATTTTACTTTCTTTATTGTTCAACTTTCCATTTTTGAAAATGGTAGAAGAAATGCTAGCAGGCTTGATAATGTTGGATTATGTTTGCTGTACTTTTTATCATAAGATGATGGTCCTATTCATGAGCTTTTCTTGCCTGAGGCAATGCTTCCAGAACTTTTTAGAGTTATCTGCATAGGAGAATTATGCAGCATTTTGTGCTTCATGAATATCTGGCTGGAAATTGGTTTTCTAAAGTTCGTTTTGGCTTCAGCACCAAGTGTTTTGCTTTAATACAAAGTTTGATTTTATCTTGAGTGGTTATTTCCTCGCGTGACTTGCCCTCACGATGTTGGATTTCTTGAATTCATAAATAGTCAATCTCCAATCATGCTATGTGTATACTTGAATAGTACTTTTGAGGTCTATAAACCTTCGTTTGTTCTAAATATGACTGTTGACGTGTCATGTTTTCTTTTACAAATCCTTTTGATCAACTTGCTATCAAGAAATTATAACTTCAATGCTGACTTTGCTATATATGTCTTTAGGACTTCAAATAGAACTGACAAAAAACCAAAGAGAAGGATGCTGAGTTTTCAAAACATAATAACTTTTGTTTGTGATTTTTGTAACTCCTTAGCAGTGGCTTTTGAATAGTACTTTCGAGGTCTCTGAATTGTTGAGCAAATGTGACTCAGGAATCTTCTTCCATTCATCCTCATCATAACTTGTGTTTATACAGTTTTCTGTTGTCTTTGTTCTGTCTGAATTGATTTGCTTCGGACTTCTGATCAGCATTCTCATTCTTTTCTGCATTGATCTTGTCTGTGATATCCGGTTGTAGAATTGCCTGCTTTAACATATGCAGTGCCAAAATTGAATTCATGTTACAAATGAAGAAAATAATTGATCGGTTATTTGTTTGCTTGTGAGGATGCATATGCATGAGCTGTTATGTGTATGAGTCAGCATGAACTGATCTGAGAATGCAATAGTCAGGAAGGGAGTAGTTTGTTTAAGTCTGAACATTCTGGTTTGATGATAGACATCTTCAATCATGTATCAGGGGGGGCTTGTATGTGCACTGCCTATTTGATGGACTAGCTCAAAAGAGGAGATGAGAATGACAAAGACACTTCCTAGGAGGAGGTATGTGAACAAGAAGTGGGTTGGTATCAAAGAACATGAAGTCTGGAATCGTGAAAAGCGAGTAGGGCGACGCAAATTGGACCGCCCTGCCCAAGTCCCAAAGGCGCAAAGATATGACATCTGTGCCGGTGACTTTCGAAAGTGGTGATGAGTTGACTAAAACCAGTCAAAGCACACAACATTATGTACAGAAAAAGAGAAAAAAACAAGCGTGAACTCTTTTCTCTACCCCAGGCGGGAGAGTTTTTAACGAGGCATAACCTTTTATAAAATGTTCAAGGGCGTAACATTTTATTTGTATGCACTCTTTTCTCTACCCCAGGCGGGAGAGTTTTTAATGAGGCATCAACTATAAATGAATAACAGGTATGCACTCTTTTCTCTACCCCAGGCGGGAGAGTTTTAACGAGGCATAACCTTTTTAAAGTGATCAAGGGCGTATCATTTTACTTATTTCTTTTACCCATAGCGGAAACTTATCAACTAAGGTCTATCAATTGGGCGACGTCAGACAATTGAGAAAAGAGTAAGTCTCTTAAAACAAGAGCATTCGACCACGAATTCATAAGCACAGTCTTAAATTGGATTTAAGCTTGTCCAAACTAAGCACAAGTCTCCACGCGAGCATACTAATGAAATCAAATATCGTGACTTTGATTTCCATGAATAACTATGTCAAAAATGAAAATTTGACTAAGTTATATACACGAAGGCCTTATGATTCCAAAGTAGTTGATTAAGTTTAAACTTTATAAAATTTTGAGATTCACTCAAGAGTATTTTACTATATACAGTAAAATAAGAAAGCGATGTGCTTGAATAATGATGAAGGCGGATCAATTCCGATGAAAAGTAAAGAAACACATAATGATTCTGATGGAAAGTTCATCTTACAAAGAATACACTACACTGAGCATAGATGAATGTGCAAGCGATATGAAGTAAGTGTGTTCCATGTTATTGATTTACATTTAAGTCTTCAACTTTTATTTTGTTCAAGTTTCAAATTATTGTGCATTATTACTTGTGGTATTATGAGAGCAGGTTGTAATCATGGTTTAGGGGAAGAGAAAATTATTCATGATAATGACAGTGAGGCTGTGATTGATGCGAAGAGGTGATTTTGGTCAACTTGCACACGCTACACAAAGATCAAGAAGTAACAGCAAAAGTTGAAATGACAAAGGAATGACTACTTAGCTTTTATGCCTTTTAAATTTTGATTTTGGAGCCTGTGTGCCCATTATTTCCTTTGCACATTTTGGGCGTGTCAATTACTTGTTAGTCTTTGTGTAGTGTTGGGTGAGTTGATTACTTGTGGGCTCGAAAAAAGACACACTTCGTCTTAAAGCTTTTAAGACTCGGTGTCTTGTGGGCTTGTGGTCTGATATGGGCTTATTGATTAGTTGGGCTTATCAGCCTAATGTAAATATGGGTCACGCAACCCATGGTCCGGGCGGACCGAAACTCAATCTATAAATATCAGACACCACCCAAGCGGTGGGGGATCTAATTTTTCAGGCATTTTTCTAGTTTCGTTCATTCTCTATCGCTCTCAAACTGGTTAGCCCTTACTCGATAGTTCCATACCGGAACAGGTCTAACTATAATCACTCCCGTTTGTATAGGTGTGTTATGTGTGCTTTTGTGGTTTTTAATTACGATGGTAGTTAAAAAAACAACTCACCCCGGAGAAAACTTTCTTTTAGAGACCAAAATTGTTCAATTTGACTCATCTTCTAGCTCGAAGATTTTAAAGATGTCACTGAAAGAAAATATTAAATTTTATGATTGACAAACCACATTAAATATATATTTTGTTTTGGGTTAATCGTCTACTTGGTCCCTGTCTTTCTCTCGCCGTCTGAAATTAGTCCCTCCCCGGAAAATTTGCAAATCTGAGTCCTCTCGTTTGCAATAAGTCTGTAGCAGGTCATCGCCGGAGCTCGGAGCTCCGGCGAGTAATGAATAAGCATGCTGACTAGATAAATGAGGCTCACGTGGCAAGAGAAAAAAATTTAAAAAATTAAATGTCAAATTAATTACCCAAATAAACCCTAAATTAATTAACAAAATCAATTCCCCAAATTAATTCTAAACAAAATCAATTCCCCCAAATTAATTCAAATTCCCCAAATTAGGCTTCATATTCTGCAATTCCAGTTCCAATTCCTAACCCTAAATCAATCACAATTCCTAATATTGTTCTTCCATCTTCACTACAGGCAAGAAGAATTCACTAAATCCCATATTCACTCCCTTCACATCACTACTCTTTCATCCATCAACAGTCTTGACCCAGGTCCGTTCTTTCTTCAATCCACGTCCCTTTTCATCTTCACCTACGAACCCAGCCACCACCACCCAGAAACCCACCTCCAGCAAGCTCAACAACCCACCAACCCCACCCATACCCAGCCACTGAGAAACCACCACCCAAACCCAGCCAGACTCGCTGGTCGCCACCACCACCCTGAAACACACCCCCACCTCCTGCAACCTCAACAACCCAGCAACCATTTTCTTCCCTTTCATACCACGACCACACCAACACCAAAGAGATATTGACACAGAAAGAAGAAGAAGAAGAAGCAAAACAAGAGCAAAGGGCAGATCGAGAGAACAAGAGGATCGTGTTCGCTCCGGCGAAGTGTCAACGCGGTTGTGTGCTGCTCCGGTTATTCTTTAGGCGGTCGCGGTTGAAGAGCGGGAAAACGACGTCGTTGCAGAAGACGTCGTCGCCGTCCGTGGCCTCAAGCCCCTCTTCCTTTCTTTCCAGCTAGTGAGCCCTTCTTCCTTGTCCGTCTCTTCAACATTGCGGTGGAGGGGTGGAGAAGAAAGGTGAAGAAGCGGCTGTGGTGGGGTGAAGAAGTGGTTCATGAGAGATGAAGAGGAAGGTTCCAGAAGAAGAAGAAGAAGCGTTCATGGCGGTGGGTGATGATGTTGTTCATGAAAGATGAAGAGGAAGGTTCCAGAAGAATTAGGATTTGGAATTGGTGTGTTTTTGAATAGGTGATTTAGGATTTGGGGGAATTGGGGTTAATTTGGGGATGGGGAATTAATTTTGTTAATTAGGTTTGGATTAGATTTGTTAAAAGGTTTTATTTTGGTTAATTAGGTTAAATTATTTAACATGTAATTTTTTTTATTTTTTTAAAAATCCATGTCAGCTCACTTAATTGAGTCAGCATGCCTATTCATCACTCGCAGGAGCTCCGGGCTCCGGCGAGGACCTGCTCCAGACTTATTGCAAACGAGAGGACTCAGATTTGCAAATTTTCCGGGGAGGGACTAATTTCAAACTGCGAGATAAAGACAGGGACCAAGTAGACGATTAACCCTTTTGTTTTTTAAGAGATAGGATACAGACAGTAAAAGACTAAAAAACTGTAACACAAAACTGATAAGATTAAAAAACATTGTTGTTCACATAGCTCTTTGAAAGTTTGTCAGTTGTTAGCTAATTAAACAAAAAAAAGAGCATACCAGTATAGACAATGATTTAGCAATCACACAATCAAAAAGTTTATTAACCTTAGCCAAAGAGATTAATGTTAAAATTTTGAAATTAGAGTTTATGTGATATTAACACTTATAGTATCTCTTTACTAAAGTAGATTCTTTTTTTAAGGTGAAATATAGTTTAACAATATTATTCATAGTATGAATATTAAGTCAAAATCTTTGTTTTTCAGCACAATATCAAATGAGAAGATGTAGCCTTTTTTTCATGATCACCTTCAATATCCCTTTATCAAATTCCCTCACATATGATCATCTAACACCATCATAATAAAGCTATTACTCATTATCCCTATCTACCAATAGTTGTATGAGACAACCAACCATCTATTTTATATCTATATAAATATTTTCATCACGTTTAACAGCTACGGTTTGTCATGAGCAATTTTCAACAGGTTTAGCAGCTCATGGAATAATGTTTTGTTGACACTTATCCACATCCACCTTAGATATATAGGAATAGAAAATAGAAAAATGTGTGGAAATGAGAAAGGAAAGAAAGTGAGATACGAATAAATCATTGTTCATGCATTAGAGCTTCTTTCAACTTCTATAGTCCTCTTTGCTAATTCATCCATTTGCATCTCTTCCTCATCAAGTTCATGCATTAGAGCTTCAATTTCTGCAATACACCATTAAGTTTCAGAAACATTGCCAATTCTCATTTATAAAAATATAATGCATATTTACTTCTCTAAAGATACAAAATCACACACTACACACATTGGTCAATGGCAGACATCAAATCATTTTAAGATCTCACTTTATCCTCTAACCGAAGTGCAGTTACTTGCCTATTTTGTAGCTCAGTCACTTTTTGATCAATTTTCTTCTCAATATTTGATATAACATTGTGCATAAGGAGATATAGAAATCCCCAATTATAGAAAAACATAAATTCAAAAGTGCAATACATTATGGAACCCAAGAAGTTAAAATGAGAACCTACCACGAAGGGTCAATTTGGGGTGGGGGGTCAAAGATATAAATGTAGGAACTTTACGGCATGAAAATATATTGCTAACATCAAACACGATATGGAATCAAGTAAAATATTTAAGATGGTTACAAAAGTCAGTATATCATTTACCAATGGATAAATGCCAAAAATAAATAAAGTACAAAATTAACATATGATATCCAATCTACAGTTAAAAAAAACTAACAACACCCGTGACTTTTTTATTAAAGCAGACTGGATAGAAATCAATATTGTCCAAATTGAAAGGATTTCAACCAAAGATGCATTGGATAGCCCTTTTAGTCAATTTCTTGTTTAATCATGTACAAAAGAGTATAACATTTTTTTATGGTTAACATCAAATTGAAAAATTAGTGCCTCCTATAGATCCTATCACTGAACCCTTTACCATTCATGTAACCCCAACCGTAGTGTCGAATAACTGTTAACACTACATCTAACCCTCGCGAAAAAAAATATATTTTAAGTCATAAGTGCAATGAAATATAAAAGCTTGTGAGGATAGTCTAGAAAACAATTTCTTTTTTTCAAAAGTGACGTTCAACTTAAAATTTTGAATAAATATTAATTCATGATTTTCAAGAAAAATGAAGAATAACATTTTTTTATGGTTAACATAAAAGTGGAAAATTAGTGCCTCATATAGATCCTAACACTGAACCCTTCACCATTCATGTAACCCCAACCGTAGTGTCGAATAACTGTTAACACTACATCTAACCCTCGCAAAAAAAAATTATTTTAAGTCATAAGTGCAATGAAATATAAAAGCTTGTGAGGATAGTCTAGAAAACAATTTCTTTTTTTCAAAAGTGACGTTCAACTTAAAATTTTGAATAAATATTAATTTTTGATTTTCAAGAAAAATAAAAGAATAACATTTTTTTTATGGTTAACATCAAAGTGGAAATTTAGTGCCTCCTATAGATCCTAACACTGAATCCTTCATCATTCATGTAACCCCAACCGCAGTGTCGAATAACTGTTAACACTACATCTAACCCCCGCAAAAAAAAAAATATTTCAAGTAATAAGTGTAATAAAATATAAGAGCTTCTGAGGATAGTCTAGAAAACAATTTGCACGGTCTAAAGTTTATTAAGATAGTCAAGTAATTAGTTTTAACAATGTCAGTAAATCCATAAATTTATTTATCAAATTGATTAATATGGCACATTCACAAAATCAAATTCGTTGAAAGTGATTAATATGGAAGAATAAAGAATAGTATCATTTTAGTTAGGTACCATTTATAGAGCAAAAGATGGCTTTAGTAAATTGGGTCTAAAGAGTGAACACATACTATTTAAAAAAAAATACTATTGTAGGAGTTATTTTAGCAAACAATAACTCTTTCCAACATGGAAGACTCTGAATTTCCTTTGACAAATAGTGTGTTAAATAATATGGTTTGATATATGAACTCTTATCAATTGGTGGTCAACACATGTGCAAGTGCAGAACTTGTGGTCCAAAAAATGAAGCTTTGACTGTTGAACCCATTACTTGGTGTAGTTGAACATGTCTAATGAATAAATGTGTGAATAAAATAACATCCATAACAAATTTGGTAGTGAAAAAACCTAAGTAACATAAAAATTAACAATGGTAGTGGAAAAAAATAAATCACATATATTATACCATAATACCTTAAAACCAAAATATGGTAGGGGAATTACATATTAAAACGTCTAATATCCTAATAGAGGGACATCTCATCTATCCTATATCATATTCTTATAATATATAATAACCAAACACAGCAATGCTTGGTAGAATATGATGGATATTAAGACCACATTGTCTGAGAAATGAATAGTAAGATACAAATACAAATCCATTTGCACCAAAACACAACAACAAAATTACACTGAAGATGTCCATAATAGATAGATAAGCATCTTTACTTCTCACTTCTCAATTTTTAGATTGAGCAACCTCTTCTTTCTTAGAGGCCTGGAAAGAGAAAGACAATCACCCTCAGATTTGCCAGCACCTGAACATCCTACAAAATCTTTGAAAGGGGAAAGCTCATCAAGAGACACAACACTGTCAGGAACTGCATAGAAATCGCTAGAACAGCCAACAGATTTATCACTAATTTCAGATTCCTAGTCATCAGATGCAGATTTTGATGCAAATATATCAGCAATAATAAGGGGATAAACGGTTAGTTTACTTAAATGGGGAAATAAGATAATGCAAATAAGCAGTATAACAAAAAAAATTATTAAATAAGATCAAAATAGAAAATACAATAGTTGGAGTTTCAATCTTTGTCTTGTCCTTGAAAAGCTCAATTATTGACATATCATCACAGATCTTCTTCACTTTGTATGAATCATCATACTTCATCCCATGGTCACTTGATTTTTCAACTTTAAAAAGGGCTTCCTTCCCAATCAGTTTGTTTAATCATGTACAAAAGAGTATTTCCTTCATAGGCTAACTAATCTTAGAAAGTCATTCTCTCCACTACAGACTGAACCTCTAGACCAATGCTCTTGCTCTTGTATACTAACGTCTGCATACATCATGCAAAAAAGAATCCAATAAACAACTTTAATGGTTACATTACAAAACCCAACTTGGTTAAAATTACAAAACAAAAAGTTAAAAGAGACAAGTAATGTGAGGAGGAAGTAAAAACAAACATTGTCACCATAACTGTGACTATACATTCCAGTCAAATGTTAATATATGTTATGTGTTCTTTAAAACAAAGCCTTTTTCACTGATAAATATGAGGTTTAATAGGAGCTGTTTGTTTAGTCTTCTTTTAGGTTAGACATCGTTACAGTTTGAGATTGTTTAAGTTTGAAGGCACTTCCCTGCATAATCAATTTCCAATCGAAGAACCTATAGTCCAGTATACTCACATTACTAAGGGTTCTTAGATGCTCTCTAGTTGATTGTTCTGACAAAGATGGGTAAAAGGAAACAAAATATGTCACCCATATAAGTAAACTTACAATCAAAGACTTCAATTCCAATTGATAAGGACCTTGTATTGGAAATCACACCAAAAAAATACATCATGTAAACATAACCTTTGAATAGCTTATACATAAACTTCTTGATTAGTGGCTTTTTTATTGACTCTTAAATTCTCCCAAAAAATAAAAAATGCTCCCATGAACACTGCCATGTAGTAAAGATGAGATAAAACTAAAATTGAAACTAAATGCAAATTGACTCAAACTTGAAAGAGAAAAACCGCCATGACGGATATTTAATAACACTGCCTACAATTGAACATTGAACATTCCAAATTTCAAAACTTGAAGAATAAAACTAAGTTACCTGATTTAGAACAATCAGTACCACAAGAATGATCCCAATTGCCATTGCACTGCTATAATAAAATACAAAAGTGGAAGAATAAAAAGTAGTAGATGCATGGTTGAGGCAGTGAGGCATATCAACATACTTGCCCTCAAGAGGAAGCAAAACCCACAACAGCCAAGGACCCCCAAAAGATCTGTCACCTGAACATTTGTATTATTGTATAAGATAAGAATGATCAACAATTGAAGCTAGGTCAGTATTACTATATTTAAACTTCTATGCGTCTCTTTAGCCCTCTTCATTCTATCTAGCTTCTTATATGTAAATTGAAGTAACTTAAATAGAGATCTAAAATTGCATTGGATGACATTCATCTCTAAGCATAGTTATAATCTTCTTTAAAAGAAACATATGTCCAAGACCAAACTTAACATATTCTATGCTTATGTAGTTAAATTCCACGTTACCAGAAAGATTATGCCATAACCTAAATTCCAATATCAAAATGAAGAAAATGAAAGTTGTAAATCAACACACAATGTGTAGCCTGAGGGTCCGATATAGGGGAGCACTTAAAGAGAAACTTAGGTGTCGGGGAACAACCCTATCAGCTTTGAACTAAAAGGTTTGAATATGACCCACAACAATTGGAGACCGCAAAGCTGGGACTATTAGTTTGTGCCCAGATTATTTAGCAGGCCTCGTAGGGATGCATTCAAAAGTAGAGTAAGAGGCATTCTTCAAAATATAATATGTAAGATGACATGTTAAATAGATGCAACTATAATGCAATACATAGAAATATAAGTACAGATCTCTTAGAATTAGCTGAATTTTCTCCTGAAAAGTTTCAGGAGAGGTTTTAGCTGAAAAGTTTTAAGCAAACAATTAAAACCAAAGTGGGCTGTCTATTAAGCAAATAGCAACTTCTGAAATAGAGGAAAAAAAAAGGAGAAAAAGAAGTCAGTGAAGCTGAAATAATTGGATAACCTCAAGGAACACACAATTAGCGAACTCACTGAAACTAAAATAATACGATAATAAGTCGATAAAACTATATATGTATCACAGCAATGCAAAACCAAACACACAATCTCTAACTTATTCTCTAACTTATCTGCTAATTGCCAAAGAACTTATTAATCATGAACAAAATTTCCAAGTTCAGTAGCTTACAAACAGAACACAAAAAGGTACAAAGATTTCTAATGGAACATTATTGGCCCAAGTTCCTTTCTTATATTTTGAAAACATTTATTATCTCTTGATTTTGAATTCATTCCAGCTCAAATAGGAATATAAAAATCAGCAGCAAATAAAAAAGAAAACAATTTAATCTTGGTTTGATTACCATCATGTTAGGCGACAGTCTTTCTCCACAACACACCTCAAATAGCATAGCAACACTCTCTTATACTTTTATTTCTTTGGTACACTTTCCACTCTCTATACCCTTCTTTTCTCAGTCCCACTCGTCATGGTAAGTCTTAGGTCCTATGAGCCTATTCTAATGAGCAGCCTTAAACATCTGATTTCTCCATTCTTCAATAGCAGGAACCCCACATTGAACAAATCCAATAACCTGGAACCACAAAAAAATAACATAAACCACAAATAGAAGAGTTTATCACTCACCCTTCCACATTCTGTATGCAACTTTCAAAATAAATACACGAATTAAATTTGTCAGAACTGAGAAAGTTTGTATATGACTATTGATCAAATAAAATTTCATTCTCCATAGATCTCTTCCAGGAATAAGACTTTTGATCGAATTAATACCACCAGCCATCTCAGAGGTCGCAATGGTTGTGTAAATGGTGATGGAGTGAGGGTCGTGTGAGCATTTATAGGCAAATGGATATGAGGAAAATTTCAGAGGTGGAGAGGTTGTGTAAAAGCATCCCACCTATAACCCTAGATCTAACAACCTAATCCCAACTTCAAATCAGAATGGAATGACAGATGCATAAATTATGGATGAACCGAACCTAACAATGGGGATTGGCTGCAAAGCAAGCACCAAATCCCAAAAAAATGCACATCTAATCAGATAAAAAATTCAAATAAAGGACGAAATCCTTCACATCTAACCATTTGATTAGAGATTCAATTCAACCATTGCTGATGCATTCAAACCTAGAATTTCGGTTTTGTAGGAGAAGATGACGAATGAACAGTAGATGATTTGAGAGGTAGAGATGTGAATGGTTCAAACATACACGACGGCAAGCAAATCGTACAAACCTCAAACGGCGGCCGAAAGTAAAGCCTCATTAGATCAATCAGAAAGGACGCAATTGATGGATTGGTGAGATGTGGGTGGAAAACACGCTAAGCAGCTAGGGTAGATTGGAGGTGGAAGAGGATACACGCGAAAGGGATTCATGAGAGATGAGGAGAAACTGAGAAACGACGTCGTATTGGGTCTGGCTATTTGAAAAAAAAAAAGGTCAACAAAGCATGCCACGTGACGCAACGCAATTGGGGGTCTTTTAGCTACAGTAAAAAGGGAGGTAGTAGATAGATTACAGATCACCACTCTCAGATATCACATATATAATCAATCTCAAGTATCATCTTCAGCATCACATGCATGCTTTTAACCAATTTCAGATATCATCAACATGATGTTTAAACACACAACCAGTCACATAACTCAGATAGCAAACCTGTTAACAAGACATTAATTTCCATTCAGTCAACAACATGATACATATAAGCTCAAATAAACATCATCATGACATAAAATCAAATAGCAAGCAAGGGACCTAAGGAGGGTCAAATACTCGTGTATTTGTATTATTCCCCCATCATGGTTGGTGACCTCTCCCTTTTTATCTTGAGTCCTTGATATCAACTTGCCTTGATCAACCTTCGTAGTTTTCACTGCACAAATTTATAATCACAATAATTCTATCAATACATTATGCATCTTCCTAAATTAATTTCATTTACTCAATCCAGTTAATAAACTTAGTCCATTTAATTAAATCTTCTTTACAAGTTTTAAGTCCTCATCATGTTCTGGTCAACATCTCAAAGTTTCGTAAGGTCATCACTCATCAATAGTCCAGTCTCAAGTCATAAGTTCTATGAGAACGTCCACAGTCAAGGCCTCAAACTTCAAATTCAAGCTTGTTGTCAAAGGTCCATAATTTAGTCATCATTCTCAAGCTCTCATGTCTCAATCTGTCCAGAATCCCAAAGTTCCAACATCCTTAAGTTCATGTCTTAATTTCTCATTAAAACAACTAGAATTTCCTTTACTTGTACTCCCTCCGTTCCTAATATTTTGTTGTTTTAACTTTTGGCCTAAATTCCAAAACTTTTGTTGTTTTACAAATCCAATGCATTTTTTCTCAATTTATTCCATATATACCCTCATTTAATACTATACCTCTCACCTACCACCTCTTATTTTCACCAATCAAAATCATAACAAATTTCTTAACCAATAACTATAATTCTCTCTCTTCACTATAAGAGAACATTAAATAGGGGTGCTTATGTCAACAAATATATCAATGATTGCACTCTTAAACAATGTGCATAACCTTAAACAACAAAAGATCAGGAACGGAGGGAGTAATGTTCATGGTAAAAATCACCACATAACTTGTGCCTTCATGTTTTCTAGATTAAAAGACTTTTAATTAAATTATACAACATAGTTCCAGCAAACTCAAGGCCAGAACTCATGTTCTTTCTTCATTTTCATGATTAAAAGAGACAAATTTGAGTTTCTCTTTTCCTTAGCTTTGCATCCAGTTATGGGTTCTTAAAGCTTTCTACAGAGGTTAAACCCACGACGGTGCTCAAGAACACAATGAAGATGATGAAGGTGAAACCCAGAAATGGCCTAAAACTACCCAGGATCTCACCAAACTTTCCAGAATCACTCCTCTCACACCCCGAAACACGTTTGGACAAAAATTAGTGAGGATTGAATAGAAAATTTCAAAGATGAGAGAAGGAAAGAAGGTGAAAGTGAAGAGCTTCTCTAGAGAGAAATTGGAGCTCCTAACTCTTGAAACTGAACAGAAGAGGTTTGGAATGGCAAGAGGGAAATATACTCCACCTCCAAGCTGCTGAGGGTGTTTATTTATACAGAGGATGGAGAGAAAGAGAGGAGACAAGTCACAAGTGTGCAGGGTGGTGTCTTCATCACCATTATCTTTCATTCCTCCACATTAATCGTTAATATTTAATACTCCTCTGTTTATTTTCTAAATTTTGGTTTTGGGGTTGCGTTTCTTCTTCCTTTGTGGGTGTTTTTCTGGATTGGTTGATTTTTGAAAAGGTTGTGCATGAATATTATATCTAGTTGTCTATGTAAAGAAAATTTAAATAATTGGAGAAATCGATCAATATCCAAATCAAATTAGAAATTTGTATTATACAAATTATTCATATATATGCTAGATGTACTATTTAACTAGAAATGGGTGATCCACTATTTGGCTCTGTGTTCTCCTTGACAGCCCATTTGTTAACACGATTTCGAGCTATCACTACCTGAAACATCATATGTAACTTTTTGTTACTTTTCCTAAACTCATAATCAATTTCATAATAAAAAATCCAACAGAATAGTATGAATTACCTGATTTTCCCAATCTGTTTTAAGTGTGATTGTAATTAGCATTACGGTTTGAACAAATGTTCCAAACAACATTCCAATCCAAACACCCTGCATCAAAAGTGGCACATATATGACACTTGTCTCCTTTTAATAAAGACATAATATGGGAAGGAACATGTATGCAATTGTGAAGTTATACAAATTATGTTTCACCAACTTCATTAAATAAAATGAAAAATAATATAAAGCTTACGCATGTAAATCAATAATGTTTTGTTCACCAATTAATTCCACCTTGGAAGGTAGTGAAGAAATGAGAGAGAAATAAGTGATGTGATATGTGATGTGACAGAAAATGCAGAGAGATATGAGGAAAAAAAATGTGTAGAAATGAGATGTAAGAGAAATACGGTGTGTATAAATCATTATTCAGTAAATATATCATTAATGATAAATGTTTAGTTTTAATATATTCATATTCACTCTCTATTCATCTATTTTCACTTTTTCTTATCTCTTTATTTCTATCCCATCCATTGTTCATTATATCTCATTTTTCTCAGTTCTTTCTTTTCTAATTCTATCTCACTCTTAGCTTGTGAGGAATTAAGGAATGAAAGGATTATTTTTCATATACCTAAATTATTCTTCACAATTGTATAACAAAAAATAATTGATAAATAAAATTCTAACCATCCACATCTTCATAGAAATAGAAATAAAAGTGTGATATATATAATATGTGATATTATAAAATAAAAAAATACAAAGAAAGAGTGAGTATACAACTTTAATTGTGATTTATTATTAGTGTAAAATAATTTTACACCGATAATCAATCACAATATAATATGTCATATAAGAAAAAAAAAGTTACATTCATTTAAAATTTTATAATAAAAATATATTTTATGATTTTGTGAAATTCAATTGAATGTGTCTGACAATACACACCTTTAATCCAAATAAAAATCTTATATAAAAGAAAGCTAGGGTGAAAATATAAAAGTCTATGGTGTAAAGTAAGGTTGGAACAAGCATCTATGTAATTACAAATGAATTACCTTTTCTTGCAAATGGATAAGGTTACCCAGCACCACTCCAACCGGAATACCAATGAGGTAATAACAGCCTATGTTTACATATGCTACAACGCTTTGCCATCCAGCTCCAACAGAAACCCCTATAATATTTAACAACATTCTTGGTCAGTAGTCCATGCATAAATTAAGAACTAGCCATAGGTTTGATCTTAATATATGAATAATAATCTTAGAACAAAAATAATTGTAAGATCATTTGCACTTCATGTTCGAGTTTTAGTTCTACAACCTTTCATATAAAAATCAAATTCACTTGAGTTTACAGTTTCAGACCAAATGTTTCACTTTTTTTGATCAAATGAATAAAAGAAATTATTAAAAAATAAATAAATAATAATAATAATTACCAGAGAGAACAGGTTGGACACTGTTCAACAATATGGAGATTGACAATAAAGGTGATAAATCCCCAACTGCTTCAGCTACCTCTGAGTCTAGAGTGAAAACATAAGCAAGTCTTTCCCTCAAAAACAGAAACACAAAGAATAACACCAAACCAATGGAAAATGATGTGAGAACTGTTATTAGAATGGAAAATTTTGCAGCCTTTGAATCCCCTCTTCCAAGCTCATTTGAAACTCGGACACTGCATAAAATTAGTAACACCCAATCAATATTTTACTACTTTGTGATTGTTATAATAGGTGTACACAAAGTATTAGGGATAAAGTTTGAAGAATGTGTCGATTAAAAAAGCATCCAAAGAATATTTGAGGATCATAGCAATCATACTCCTTGTCTTGAGGTGGGGTCCAATATAGTTAAAACGATAAAATTATTTTTAATTATCCACACACCTATGTGTCTATAAATGAATTTGTTTTTTCAATAATTTAATATTTTAAAATATAAAACTTAGATAGATAATAATTTTGATTCCATTCCTATATATAGTTTTTATGCATAAAGTTTCATCCACTCTATTCATTTCCAAACTAAGAAAAAAAGTACCTACCCACACTATTCATTTAATTTGAGTTTTGAGCTTTAGAGGATTAATTTCATAGCTATCGACTTTAAAAATATACCTTGACAAATAAACAACAAAAGTTTCATTCACTCTTAATTTGCGATTCATCTTGATTTTCATAAAATCTTGTAGACACTTAAGAATTGGGGTAAAAGAAAAAAAAAAGTTATCTTAAAAAGAATTAATGAAAGGGACGAAAAGACATTAAGGAAGTGGGGCCCTTAAATGTCGTCCTTATTTGAGAATTAAAGAATGAGAATTAGAAATGATAATTATACGTTTCTTTGTTATTAGAATCTTTTCGATGTCCCTTTGCAGGATGGAATGGCATCCTGAGTCTGGCCCTCGCTTAGGCCTAGGGTAATTTCCTTTTTGTCTTCCTCGGGTTCTCTTTTCCCCTCATTTGTAACAAAAAAAAAAGAAGAATGTGATTAAAAACAATGAGGAGATCGTTAGATAATTATAAATGATTTAATATTAAAAAATAATTAATGGTTACATGTCCACTATGTTAAGTGATTTTTTTTTTAAAATTGCATCTCTTAAGATTTTAATTTTAATTATTAATTATTAGACTTAACTATCATAAACAATTCTCATATAAGAACAACTTTCCCCTAAGATTCATCCCCTCTTATTTGTATTATTTAATATATCTTATTTTTTAAAACATGCTCTTTGAATATTGTTTTTTAATTTGGAAAATGTCATAACTACAAATACATAACGGTTATAAGAAATGTTAATGTTTTTTCACGGTATTGTTTTTTTTTTTTTGTGCGCACAAAATCACAACATTTATTCTCCCTCACCCCACCCCTAAAGAAGACATATTCTGAAGAAAAGTGATATTGTGATAACAACAAATTACCCGGCAGCTGCAAAGAAACCAAGGGCTATCATCATCTCCCACCCATTAATGTTGAGGCTGCAAAAGTAATACCTTCTATTAAATCCATTTTATTATGAAGAAGCTGGTGGATCATACCCCTTAATTCATACAAAATATATATAGAAGCGAAAATAAATGTAAGAATGAGAAATATAGTAAATAGTCCAAATTAATAAAACAAAACAGAATGAAATATAATTACCATATGGCCAGAGCATCAATGGAAACCTCAGCATTTTTCATGTTCCCTGTTAGAAGAATTAAAACTGTGTTGTACCAGATCTCAAGACTGTAAAAGGAACCATTGCTTTATGTTAGTCTTACATCTCTTCCATTACATAAATATTGTCCATTTCCTAATCACTAATTGGCATATTGTTTCTTTCACATTATTGCAAAGATGAGATCCTAGTTTGGAAATAGTCAATCACGAGTTATATAACATGTTTGGATCAACTTTTTTCCTCCTCAATTAATTATGAAGCACTTGAACTTCACAGTTAGAAGCCATGACAGAAAAAGGTGAATTGAAATTGAAATTGCTGCTAGGTAGGCAATGATCTTGTTCTGGCTCTGTGCTTGTAGGAACATTTGGCAAGTGAATGACACAGAGAAAGCAAAGATGATACCTATTGCCCAGAGAGAAATGCTTCCAGCAACTTGAGCAATTTTTTTGTCCTGGCCTAGAGCCTCTAAAATTGGGGTTGTGAAAATATAAATAGGAAGAAGAAAGATTGAGGTTAAGAACAAGACTATCCATGATCTTTGAAGATACACTCTAAGCATGTCATATCTTTTGGCCCCATATGCTTGCCCACATAGAGTTTCCAGTGCACTTGCCATGCCCAGCTACTATTTTCAATTTGCAATTATGTTAACAGCATGTAAATTGTAATCCTTCTACAATTGGATTCTGAAGGTGACACAGCGGAACGCACAAGAGTTTGCAAACACAAAACCCTAAGTAACAGAAAACCGGAATCCACCCGGATTTGAGAAAATTCTCGTTTTTTTGATTGTCAATAATAATCTCCAATAGGCTCTGCCTTACAAGTCCTTAAATAGGAAAAGAAAATATCCTAACAGAAAAATAAATAATATCCTAAAAGATCCTAATTAAAAATAAAAGATCCTAATTGAAAATAAATAAGTTCATAACCAAAAATAAGTAAGATCATAAAGATTCTAACTTAATTAAAAAAACATAATAAATCCTAAATTTATTTAAAAATACTAAAAATAATAACTTCCTAATTAATTGCTCCTGCATTAGACGGAAACACGCGCAACATCTTCATCAAAACGCAAAGCAAGCCTATCTGCGTCAGTCTCCTCTTCCTGTAAATAACTCGACCCCGAGTTCTCTTCTTGATAAAGAGCCTTGTCTGCCTGGTACTCGTGAATATCAGCCACATTGAAAGTTTTAGAGATATTCATATGATCCGGGAGATCCACCACATAAGCATTATCATTGATCTTCCGAGTCACCTTGAATGGCCCGTACTTGCGCGCCTGCAGCTTGTTGTAAGTACCTACTGGGAACCGCTCCTTGCGCAAAAACACCATAACATCATCTCCCTCATTGAAGACCTTAGCCCTCCGGTGTTTATCAGCAGCAGCCTTGTTCCTCTTCCCAGCAGCCTCTATGCTAGCCTTCACAGATTCCTTAATAGCAACAACCTACTTGGCCATGGTCTCAGCTGATGCACTAACGCCTGGTGCCTTAGGAAGCTTTAGTAAATCCACCACATGCCTTGGAACAGCAGTATAAACTACAGAAAAATGGGACCTTCCGATAGCTGAGTGTACAACACTGTTATAAGCGAACTCCACCTGAGAAAGTGCCACATCCCATTGTTTTGGCTTATCACCACATATGCTCCGAATCATATTCCCCAAGATCCTGTTGGTGACTTCAGTTTTGCCATCAGTCTACGGATGAGCAGTAGAACTGCGATTTAACTGCGTGTCAAACATCCTCCAAAGAGTGATCCAAAAGTGGCTGAGAAATTTGGTATCCCTGTCTGAGGTAATCGTCATGGGAACACCATGAAGGCTCACCACCTCCTTGAAAAACAATTTGGCTATGTTGCTTGCATCAGCAGTCTTCTTGCAGGCAATGAAATGTGTCATCTTGGAGAATCTCCTGTAGAAGGTAGCCAATCCATGAAAGCTGCGGACTTCAGTCACTGAATTGGGTGTGGGTCAATCTCTGATTGCACGAATTTTCTCTTCATCAACATGGATCCCCTCAGCTCCAACAATGAAGCCTAGAAAAAGCAATTTGTCGCTGCTGAACGTACATTTTTTTTTAGATTAATGTACAGCTGGTTCTCCTGTAAGACTTGCAAAACCTGCTTCACATGCTCTAAATGCTCTTTCTTTGTTTTACTGTAAATCAGAATATCATCAAAATAAACTACAACGAAAGAACCAATGAAGGGACGAAGAACCTGGTTCATCAGCCGCATAAAAGTGCTAGGGGCGTTTGACAACCCGAAAGGCATCACCAGCCATTCATAAAGACCCTCTTTGCTCATGAAAGTTGTCTTCCACTCATCTCCAGGTCTGATTCTGATCTGATGGTAGCCACTGCGCGGATCTATTTTGGTAAACACCTTAGAACCAGCCAGCTCATCAAGCATGTCTTCCAAGCGGGGGATGGGAAGCGATACTTGATGGTGATCTTGTTGATGACTCTACTATCCACACACATTTGCCACTGACCTCCTTTCTTAGGGACAAGGAGCACAGGTATAGCACAAGGGCTCATGCTGGCACGAATAAAGCCTTTCTTCAACAAATCTTCAATCTGCTCCCTCAAGATCTCATTCTCCTTGGGACTCATGCGGTAATGGGGAAGGTTTGGCAGGACAACACCTGGAATCAGGTCTATTTGGTGCTGGATGTCGAGCATGGGAGGCAGCTCATTAGGCAGCTCCTCTGCAGTTAGCTCCTTGAAATCCTCCAACACTTCTAGTACCTCTGCTGGGATTGTCTCCTCCTCCTTCACAGCATTCAACACGCCTTTTATCACAACTGCGCAGAAATATTTAATTTCTTTCACCGCGCCATCAAAATCCTTCCCATTCAGCATTAGGAAGTTAGTCTTTTTCTCTTCTGAACTCTGATTGAAATGCAGAACAGAAGCTATGGCAATCTTGTGATCACCCCAATTGAACAGCGTCACATTAGCCTTTCCTCTGTAGGTAATGTCTTTGTCATACTGTCAGGGACGTCCTAGTAACACGTGACAAACATCCATGCTCAAGATATCACACAGCACCTCCTCTTGGTAATGCTTTCCCATGGAGATTGGTACCTTGCACATCCTGGAAACCTTCACTTATGTGCCTTTGTTCACCCATCCCAGGGTGTATGGTTTGTCATGAGGTTCAGTTGACAGATTCAAGTAATCCACCAGGTTTTGAGAAACCAGATTTTCAGTGCTGCCATTATCCAGGATCAGGTTACATACTTTGTTCTTGATAGAACAGTGAGCACGGAATAAATTCTTCCTTTGGCTGTCGTCCTTGGATGACTGTAAAATTCGTTGGAGCACAAAGTTGACTCTATCTCCGGACTCCTCTTCAGCAAAGTCAGCCCCTGCAAGCTCATTATCTTCCTCTTCCCCGTCAATGTCATCATACATAATGGCGGCAGTAGTCCTCCTCGAAGGACAAATATTGGAGCGATGACCCTGTCCACCACATCGGTAACACTTGTCCCCGGTTGGCTTCGTATAGGGGTTGGCTGATTTCTGGTTCGGCGCTTTGTTGGGCTACACGCCGCTTGAGTTGCCAGAATCTTTCGCGGCTGGACTCTTCTCTTTATCACCTGCACCTGCTGTATCAAAATTTCTCAGAGGGGAAAATCTGTTGTGAAAAAAGGAGAAATCCCTCCAGCAACTCAGCCTTCTGTGCCAAATTAGAGGCTTCGGCCACAGTCCACACTTTCTGCAGACCCATCTTGGCCTGCAAGGAACCTTTCAACCCGCTCATGAAACGTGCCACCTTCTAGGGTTCAGACTCGGTCAATTCGTTACGCTCAGAGAGGCGTACGAAATCAGTGGTGTATTCTGCTACACTTTGCTTGCCCTGCTCGCAATCAATGTATTTTTTGTACAGAATTTGCTCATAATTTTTTGGCAAAAAACTTTCTGTCATTAATTGCTTCATCCTGCGCCATGATCTAACTGCTGATTTCCCCTGTCGCTGCCTCTGAGCAACCAATCTATCCCACCATACAGCAGCAGTGCTCTTCAACTTGATGGCCACCATCTTCACCTGTTTGTTCTCAGGGATATCCATGATGTCGAAGAAACGATCGACGCTAATCTGCCAATCCATGAACTCCTCTACGGTCATGTTTCCATAAAAGAATGGAATATCTGCTTTAATACGATAATCATGGTTGTTTCTGCCTCCCTGTTCGCTGGCTTCTTCCTCTGCGAATACCTCTTCGTCAGAACTAGAATCCTCCGTGGCGGAAGTATGGTTATTGTTGCCTGGACGTGGGATTCTCCTCTGAGGTTCGTCCTGTACTCGTGTCGTCATAAGGTTCACCAAGGTATTCATTGAATTACCCAGCGCCCCCATCTGTTGCGTGAGTGCTTCTATGGAGGTGGCGACCCTCTCCATATCGCCCTTACTTGCTGGTTGTTCGTCTGCCATTGATCAGGTTGCAAAAAGACAGGATATTGCCTGCTCTAGTTACCACTTGACACAGCGGAACGCACAAGGGTTTGCAAACACAAAACCCTAAGTAACAGAAAACCGGAATCCACCAGGATTTGAGAAAATTCTCATTTTTTTGATTGTCAATAATAATCTCCAATAGGCTATGCCTTACAAGTCCTTAAATATGAAAAGAAAATATCCTAACAGAAAAATAAATAATATCCTAAAAGATTTTAATTAAAAATGAAAGATCCAAATAGAAAATAAATAAGTTCCTAACCAAAAATAAGTAAGATCATAAAGATTCTAACTTAATTAAAAAAACATAATAAATCCTAAATTGATTTAAAAATACTAAAAATAATAACTTCCTAATTAATTGCTCCTGCATTAGACGCAAACACGCGCAACATCTTCATCAAAACGCGCAGCAAGCCTGTCTGCTTTAGAAGGCAAAATCAATTCTAAGAAGAAGCATATGTGCGTAACTTCTGTGTGTCACAATTGATACGAAGGAAAAATTAACTGATCCAAAACTTACCAATACACCATTTGCAAACCGGACTAGGACTGTTTGGACAAGGGCATAGGCAGCTAGTTCAGTAGAGCCAATATGTCCAATGAAGGATTGACTAACTACAAGTATTCCAAAGGTTGAAAACCTTGTGAATATGGCCGGGCCTGCTACCATCCACATCTTCTTGCTTTCTTTCCATGTCCTTTTCCTTAGTGACTCTTCCTCTTGATCAACACTCTCCTCTGAATAGTTTTGGTCCTGCAAAATGTTCTCCTTTTGTTCCTTTCCCATTTCCACCACTACAATGGAGCTGCTAAATATAAAAGCATGTATTGATCTAACTGGTGATTTAAATTATTTTTATCCTTTTTAATTTGCAGACATCCAGAAAAAGAAGTGATACAGTTTGTTGGTATTACTTTTCAGCAAGTCTAGAGCCATTTTTATATGAAAAGAAATTAATAAAAGTTATGGACAATTCGGATAACATATATATGTTAGAATTTATTTTCTATTTGGAATTGATTGGTGTACTTTTGTTTTATTAGAAATGAGTTGAATGGAGGGTAGTGTTTGAAATTGCATTTGAAGGTTTGTGTTCTAAAGGCATAGTCGAATCCATCATAATGTCCTGAATTTGGCCATGATTGGCATGCCTCATGTTCCAAGGAACTTTTCCCACGGTAGGTATGACCATTGTGGTCATAATAAGGTTCTAATAGATCGCTTGAGGCATTCTCCTACTTGGGACATTAAAAAACAAAGAATTCGAGTAGAAAGCCGTAGGGGTACCTCTGAGGGCATGTATATAGGCATTTCTCGAGTCTCGAGTCTTTGGCTCGAATTAACCTACATGTTCTAAGGTGTGTTGCACACGATCTGACTAACAATTGGAGACGTGGGTCGTGGTAGTGTCTCGGGGGCCGGGGGCATCACGTCCACATTTAGAGGAGGTAACTGTTTTGAGGCAGTTGTCCCTCGAGGATGTTCAAGGCTATGCTCAATACTACCTACATTTTCAGAGCTTGAAGAGCTTCTGGTTCTTTTTACATTGGTTATTGAAGTGTAATTTCTACTTCTCGAATGCATTAACTGAGATTACTTTGAAAAATATCTCTCTGGGCATGTCAATTTGTTTATTCGTGAAAATAACACAGGAAAATAAAAGTATCCAAAAAGCAATTTGGGGACTTGGATAAGGTCCTCCACATATGAAACTTTTCATCATATGAAACTTTTCATCTGTGTGATTTCAAAATGTGTTGTAGTACTCAAATTACAAAAAAAGAACATAATTCAAGCTATCCGGTGATAACTTGAAGAATCAATATTCCGATGAATAAAGATCAAAACGTGACAAGTTAAAATTCAACACTTCAAGGAGTGTTGATGTTAAAGAAATAAAAAGTGAACAAAAGTTAAGAAAAACTTGCAAAGTGAAGAAATAAACTGAAATTTAATTGAAAGAAAGCTGAAGAAAAGGGAACAAGATCTTATTTACTTGTGGCCGTGTGTTGTAACATTAGACATAGGCGTTTTAGAGTGTCGAGTTGTAAGATGTGCAACCCTTGTCAAGAATTACAAACTCCTATTTATAGATGTACAAGATAACTGCTATTCTCATCCTACAAATGGAAATAAAGCAAGGAAAATTTGTCTAATCTATCATTCATTTGGCCTGACCATGAAGCTCCGACATGGGTATGATGCTTCGAAGTCCTCACAAGTGTCTCGAATTTGCTAGATGTATCCTCGAGCCCCATAACTGCTCTAGATGTAGGCTAATGGCTCCAATCTATGAAAGTGACTCTAGTCTTGGGTGAGTTCTTAATTTTAAACATGGCATCGTGTCCTTGACCATGACTCACCTCGAACTGTACATACCTTGAAACAACTCTAATTATGGTTGGCTTGGCTTGATTTGAGCAACTTGGACGTTGATTTTTGAAAATATTTCCGTATTTGGGCTAGAGTCCTTAGAATCTTAACTTGTGAGCTCCATAAGTTTGGCTTCGCATTGATCTAAAATGTAGACTAGTTCCGTATTTCTAACTCCTTTTTGAACTACCCTTATATAGGCTCCGTTTGGAAACACAACTTAATTAAACGTTTATAATCATAAGCGTTTATGACATAAGCGCTTATACATAAGCTATTTTAATTTTTTTATTAAAATAAATTAAAAATAAGCTATATAAAAGCATAATCTCTTTTTCATAAGCTATTCATAGCATAATCTCTTTTTCATAAGCTATCCTGAATAACTTATGAAAATAAGCTCAAAACAGCTTATGACAGACCATAAGTTGTTTGCATAAGCTCTCTCAAACACTGACATAAGAGCTTATGCTATCAAATAAGCTCTTCCAAACGGGATCATAAGCATATCTTTGACCGTGGCGTTTCAATCTCATCTTGTGACGTGACTTTCGGAACAACTTTGCAAAGCTCTCTTCCCTTTACCTTAATAAGGATTTTCTCTTTACCCAATTAGATTCAAAATTTCAACATTAACAACATATTACTGTTGAAATTCTTAACATAGATCCATAGAATTGTTTTCCTGCATTTATTATCAGCGCAGGTTCTACTGAGATAGGATCCAAGAAACATAATTTGTAAATTTTGTAGATGAAAAAAATTTATATATTTAGGTTTTATGGAATTAAAAATGCTAGACCTGTTTCCAAATATTTTCTTATTGCATTGAATTTTGTCATTGCGATTTGCGTCGATTCGGATCTGATTGCGTTGTAGTCTTTTTTATAGTCGTGTGTCCTTTGCTCTTCGAAAGCTTCAACAGAAAGAAAAAAATGAAATATCGTTTGACCTTTATGAAAAGGTATTATATCTTGTATATGTGATATTATATCGTTTGATGCTGTAATAGAAAAGTTCTCGTTTGACCAATATGTAACGTGATGATGCATTTAAAAAAAAAAGTATACGTGATGATGTGATGCATTTAAGTAAAACTTATTATTATTATTATTATTATTATTATTATTATTATTATTATTATTAATTGACGTGAGAATTCGATGAGATCCTCTCTCAGTGCGAAAGATAACGTGCAATGGTGATCACTGCCCTGAAGTTGACGGTGCCTCAAAGTTGACGGTGGTGCTATTAGACAACAGTGAGGGGGTACCTGTAGAAAACTTTGAGGCTCAAGTTAGTATCAGTGTGAGGGAAAGATCCATGAGTATCAATGCTTGAATGAAAACATGTTTCGTAAATGAACGAGAAAACTTATATTTATAAGATTGGAGTCCATAACAGTTGTCTCTACAAGTGTGAAAGAAGTCCTTTAAGTGAGACTTTCGAGAAAGAGATAGTCTTTGGTTGTCTCGCATTAAGTTCTCTATGCTTCAGTCCTTTGCTGACTGATCGGTCAAGGCGAGTCGTTCAGCCCGTCATTTGAGTGCTTAATTAGGTGCACGTCTTTTGGTCAGTTGAGAGGTTGAAGGCTCGACGACTTCGTAGCCGGCCGGAAAGGAGCCCCCAACATAGCCTGTCAAACTTTGGCATGTCAAGCTTAGGGCATAAGTTGCTTGACCCTTTTGTTATGGTCTTCAATCTATTTTCTTACCATAACTCCTCATTTCGTTCGGCCTCTTTAAGGATTAAAATGATATCTATTTTCAACTCCATGACTATTTGCTTTTCTTCTTTGAATAATCAATCATTGCCTCTTTTGGGGAGAAACTGTGAAGTAAAGTATATAACTTTCAAAGAGTAACCGTAAATTCATTCTTCCCCTTCTGCATTTGATCTTCTAATCTTTGGTTTTCATATTTTGTGACACCTAAACTTGAGATGCAAACTAAGTTTATTCGTGTGTCACTTGACTAGAAATTGATTTTTTTTTATTAATCAAAACGTCAAGACTTAATATTTCTCTAAATTACAACTTTAATTAGGAATTTGCTTAAAACATATTTGGTGCACAACACACAAATACTCGATCTACGCTCAAAGTCTCGCCTCACGTCTCTCAGCATCACAATCTTCATCTTAAGTGTGTGTCACTAATAAAAGAGGAGGAAAACAACAAAGCAAACAACAGAGGCGTGAGAATCATTTTCACTGAATCTCATCAGGTAATAACATAACATAAATGAGCAAAACATACACATAAATATCATAATCAGTCCATCAAGACAACCATAGCCATCATAATTAGTGAGCATTGAATAGAAAATTTCAAAGATGAGAGAAGGAAAGAAGGTGAAAGTGAAGAGCTTCTCTAGAGAGATATTGGAGCTCCTCCCTCTTGAAACTGAACAGAAGAGGTTTGGAATGGCTAGAGGGAAGTATAGTACTCCACCTCCAAGCTGCTGAGGTTGTTTATTTATACAGAGGATGGAGAGAAAGAGAGGAGACAAGTCACAAGTGTGCAGGGGTGGTGTCTTCACCACCACTGTCTTTCATTCCTCCACATTAATCATTAATATTTAATACTCCTCTGTTTATTTTCTAAATTTTGGTTTTCAGATTTGGTTCTGGGGGTGTGTTTCTTCTTCCTTTGTGGCTTCTGGTCCTGTTTGAAAAGGTTGTGCATGAACTTTTTTTTTTTTTGAAATAAAGATGTGCATGAATATTATATCTAGTTGTCTATGAAAAGAAAATTTAATAATTGGAGAAATCAATATCCAAATCAAAATAAAAATAACACTGTTTTTAGCTTTAATCATACAAATTATTCACATGCTAGATGTACTATTTAACTAGAAATGGGTGATCCACTATTTGGCTCTGTGTTCTCCTTGACAGCCCATTTGTTAACACGATTTCGAGCTATCACTACCTGAAACATCATATGTAACTTTTTGTTACTTTTCCTAAACTCATAATCAATTTCATAATAAAAAATCCAACAGAATAGTATGAATTACCTGATTTTCCCAATCTGTTTTAAGTGTGATTGTAATTAGCATTACGGTTTGAACAAATGTTCCAAACAACATTCCAATCCAAACACCCTGCATCAAAAGTGGCACATATATGACACTTGTCTCCTTTTAATAAAGACATAATATGGGAAGGAACATGTATGCAATTGTGAAGTTATACAAATTATGTTTCACCAACTTCATTAAATAAAATGAAAAATAATATAAAGCTTACGCATGTAAATCAATAATGTTTTGTTCACCAATTAATTCCACCTTGGAAGGTAGTGAAGAAATGAGAGAGAAATAAGTGATGTGATATGTGATGTGACAGAAAATGCAGAGAGATATGAGGAAAAAAAATGTGTAGAAATGAGATGTAAGAGAAATACGGTGTGTATAAATCATTATTCAGTAAATATATCATTAATGATAAATGTTTAGTTTTAATATATTCATATTCACTCTCTATTCATCTATTTTCACTTTTTCTTATCTCTTTATTTCTATCCCATCCATTGTTCATTATATCTCATTTTTCTCAGTTCTTTCTTTTCTAATTCTATCTCACTCTTAGCTTGTGAGGAATTAAGGAATGAAAGGATTATTTTTCATATACCTAAATTATTCTTCACAATTGTATAACAAAAAATAATTGATAAATAAAATTCTAACCATCCACATCTTCATAGAAATAGAAATAAAAGTGTGATATATATAATATGTGATATTATAAAATAAAAAAATACAAAGAAAGAGTGAGTATACAACTTTAATTGTGATTTATTATTAGTGTAAAATAATTTTACACCGATAATCAATCACAATATAATATGTCATATAAGAAAAAAAAAGTTACATTCATTTAAAATTTTATAATAAAAATATATTTTATGATTTTGTGAAATTCAATTGAATGTGTCTGACAATACACACCTTTAATCCAAATAAAAATCTTATATAAAAGAAAGCTAGGGTGAAAATATAAAAGTTTATGGTGTAAAGTAAGGTTGGAACAAGCATCTATGTAATTACAAATGAATTACCTTTTCTTGCAAATGGATAAGGTTACCCAGCACCACTCCAACCGGAATACCAATGAGGTAATAACAGCCTATGTTTACATATGCTACAACGCTTTGCCATCCAGCTCCAACAGAAACCCCTATAATATTTAACAACATTCTTGGTCAGTAGTCCATGCATAAATTAAGAACTAGCCATAGGTTTGATCTTAATATATGAATAATAATCTTAGAACAAAAATAATTGTAAGATCATTTGCACTTCATGTTCGAGTTTTAGTTCTACAACCTTTCATATAAAAATCAAATTCACTTGAGTTTACAGTTTCAGACCAAATGTTTCACTTTTTTTGATCAAATGAATAAAAGAAATTATTAAAAAATAAATAAATAATAATAATAATTACCAGAGAGAACAGGTTGGACACTGTTCAACAATATGGAGATTGACAATAAAGGTGATAAATCCCCAACTGCTTCAGCTACCTCTGAGTCTAGAGTGAAAACATAAGCAAGTCTTTCCCTCAAAAACAGAAACACAAAGAATAACACCAAACCAATGGAAAATGATGTGAGAACTGTTATTAGAATGGAAAATTTTGCAGCCTTTGAATCCCCTCTTCCAAGCTCATTTGAAACTCGGACACTGCATAAAATTAGTAACACCCAATCAATATTTTACTACTTTGTGATTGTTATAATAGGTGTACACAAAGTATTAGGGATAAAGTTTGAAGAATGTGTCGATTAAAAAAGCATCCAAAGAATATTTGAGGATCATAGCAATCATACTCCTTGTCTTGAGGTGGGGTCCAATATAGTTAAAACGATAAAATTATTTTTAATTATCCACACACCTATGTGTCTATAAATGAATTTGTTTTTTCAATAATTTAATATTTTAAAATATAAAACTTAGATAGATAATAATTTTGATTCCATTCCTATATATAGTTTTTATGCATAAAGTTTCATCCACTCTATTCATTTCCAAACTAAGAAAAAAAGTACCTACCCACACTATTCATTTAATTTGAGTTTTGAGCTTTAGAGGATTAATTTCATAGCTATCGACTTTAAAAATATACCTTGACAAATAAACAACAAAAGTTTCATTCACTCTTAATTTGCGATTCATCTTGATTTTCATAAAATCTTGTAGACACTTAAGAATTGGGGTAAAAGAAAAAAAAAAGTTATCTTAAAAAGAATTAATGAAAGGGACGAAAAGACATTAAGGAAGTGGGGCCCTTAAATGTCGTCCTTATTTGAGAATTAAAGAATGAGAATTAGAAATGATAATTATACGTTTCTTTGTTATTAGAATCTTTTCGATGTCCCTTTGCAGGATGGAATGGCATCCTGAGTCTGGCCCTCGCTTAGGCCTTGGGTAGTTTCCTTTTTGTCTTCCTCGGGCTCTCTTTTCCCCTCATTTGTAACAAAAAAAAAAGAAGAATGTGATTAAAAACAATGAGGAGATCGTTAGATAATTATAAATGATTTAATATTAAAAAATAATTAATGGTTACATGTCCACTATGTTAAGTGATTTTTTTTTAAAATTGCATCTCTTAAGATTTTAATTTTAATTATTAATTATTAGACTTAACTATCATAAACAATTCTCATATAAGAACAACTTTCCCCTAAGATTCATCCCCTCTTATTTATATTATTTAATATATCTTATTTTTTAAAACATGCTCTTTGAATATTGTTTTTTAATTTGGAAAATGTCATAACTACAAATACATAACGGTTATAAGAAATGTTAATGTTTTTTCACGGTATTGTTTTTTTTTTTGTGCGCACAAAATCACAACATTTATTCTCCCTCACCCCACCCCTAAAGAAGACATATTCTGAAGAAAAGTGATATTGTGATAACAACAAATTACCCGGCAGCTGCAAAGAAACCAAGGGCTATCATCATCTCCCACCCATTAATGTTGAGGCTGCAAAAGTAATACCTTCTATTAAATCCATTTTATTATGAAGAAGCTGGTGGATCATACCCCTTAATTCATACAAAATATATATAGAAGCGAAAATAAATGTAAGAATGAGAAATATAGTAAATAGTCCAAATTAATAAAACAAAACAGAATGAAATATAATTACCATATGGCCAGAGCATCAATGGAAACCTCAGCATTTTTCATGTTCCCTGTTAGAAGAATTAAAACTGTGTTGTACCAGATCTCAAGACTGTAAAAGGAACCATTGCTTTATGTTAGTCTTACATCTCTTCCATTACATAAATATTGTCTTTTTCCTAATCACTAATTGGCATATTGTTTCTTTCACATTATTGCAAGGATGAGATCCTAGTTTGGAAATAGTCAATCACGAGTTATATAACATGTTTGGATCAACTTTTTTCCTCCTCAATTAATTATGAAGCTCTGAAGCTACTCATATTTCATAATTGATTATGGCTTCAGAAGTAATTGTACAAAGATTTCCAAATATGTAATCTGAAAAATTGATGATAAAAAAAGCTAAAACCACTTGAGTACTCACCATAACATAGCTCCAGAAGACAAGGAAAGCTTGATAACAGGCCAGAGATCTTTGAAGGCCAAAAATGAGAAACCCATCCATGTGTCAGGGCACTTAGTCATGATAAACACAAGCTGCCCAAAATTTGGTATCCAATATGCCAAAAGTGTCGATGTCATTGCCCCATTGAGCCCAAACTTGAACTTCACAGTTAGAAGCCATGACAGAAAAAGGTGAATTGAAATTGAAATTGCTGCTAGGTAGGCAATGATCTTGTTCTTGCTCTGTGCTTGTAGGAACATTTGGCAAGTGAATGACACAGAGAAAGCAAAGATGATACCTATTGCCCAGAGAGAAATGCTTCCAGCAACTTGAGCAATTTTTTTGTCCTGGCCTAGAGCCTCTAAAATTGGGGTTGTGAAAATATAAATAGGAAGAAGAAAGATTGAGGTTAAGAACAAGACTATCCATGATCTTTGAAGATACACTCCAAGCATGTCATATCTTTTGGCCCCATATGCTTGCCCACATAGAGTTTCCAGTGCACTTGCCATGCCCAGCTACAATTTTCAATTTGCAATTATGTTAACAGCATGTAAATTGTAATCCTTCTACAATTGATTCGGAAGGCAAAATCAATTCTAAGAAGAAGCATATGTGCGTAGCTTCTGTGTGTCACAATTGATACGAAGGAAAAATTAACTGATCCAAAACTTACCAATACACCATTTGCAAACCGGACTAGGACTGTTTGGACAAGGGCATAGGCAGCTAGTTCAGTAGAGCCAATATGTCCAATGAAGGATTGACTAACTACAAGTATTCCAAAGGTTGAAAACCTTGTGAATATGGCCGGGCCTGCTACCATCCACATCTTCTTGCTTTCTTTCCATGCCCTTTTCCTTAGTGACTCTTCCTCTTCAACACTCTCCTCTGAATTGTTTTGCTGCACCAAAAGCTTCTCCTTCTGTTGCTCCCCCATTTGCACCACTACTATAGAGCTCCTAATCCGTTATATTGTCATCTAGATAATTCATGTATTGCACTAGCCATATAAATAGTTGAGCGGAATAAATACTTGAGCCAACGGACCTTTTTTTGTTTCACAAAAGCCAATAGACCTTTAAGTGTGTTTGTTTATACATTGACATCAGTTGGGATGTCAAGCCACTTAAGTTTCCCAATTTTTGTGGTACATTTTCTTGAAGAAACTATTTTGTTGGATCCATTGAACGGGGTATTCACTTTGAGTTTGATGGAAGTCCAAACTGGCACGTATTAAATAAGTTTATTTTGGGCACCAACAATGTGTAAGAAAAGTGAGTTGAGAGTTACGTCAGAGTTGTCTAACGTCTACCACCTGCATGTTCAGACGGTGGATGTAAACACTTCTACTAAATTATGAGGGCCTTTAACATACACAAGTAACAACTTGTGTAAAGTTACACAAGCACCTTTTGACCCATTGTAGTAGGTTTCCAGGTTTTTATTTTAAAAAATAATTGAAAAAACATATTTATTAGTGAATTAGTTAAAAAAGCGTAATTAAGGATTTAGGTTAATCTCATCACCATCTTCAATCTTTCATCATATATCTTCATCATCTAACAACACAAGACCCAGGAAACTAAATTTATTCACCATCAACTATATCATTCTTTCTTCATCTTTATTCTCCAACAACAGAAAAAACTGAAAATAAACAAATTATTAATTATCATCTTCATTATTCTAGAATGAACAACCCATTACAATCAATAAAAAACTAAAAAAATACAAGAATAGGGGAGGATGAGAGAACCAGGGAAGGTTCACGAACAACCTGGAACCCATTTGCTATTATTTCAACTGTCAAACACAAGCTCCACCAAATTCCAAAATTGAATCACTAAACCCAACAAACACCAAATTATGAGAAATATCACCTCCACAGATTATGAGAAATTTAAATAAAAAAATCTATTCTTTCTTATCATTTAACTCTGTGTGTATCTTCTCTTCTTCCCCAAGCTCTATCTTGCAACCTTCTTCTATTTTTCAGATCTGGAAATCAACCTCCATAATCCTCATCAGCAGATCTGAATCATAGGCAAACAAATTGTGGAAAAAAAAACAAAATTGATGTTTAAGAAGATTTAATGGATCTTAGAAATCTGGAGATTTGGAAGATGATGAGGATACCTTGCCTGGACGAAGGATTTGAAGATGGGAGGGAATTAACAGTGAGACCCAGCGGCGGTGGTTGTGGGAGATAGCGACCATTGCCTCTACACGCCCCACCGACTGTGAAACCTAGATCTGAACGGGGACGGTGGATCTTCAAATTGGGGGAGGGGGTTCTTCGCACCAGATCCTCAGCCACCGCGCCACTCCTCACTATCGTGTCTCGTGCCACCTCGAAAATAACCATGTGGGGCCAGCGCTTCAACTACCCAGTAACCACCACCGCTTCACTCCATGCAGATCTGAAACTGGAAGTGGAGGAGGGAGAGGGTGTTGTGGTCGTCGGGAAATGCGCCGACGGAGGAGAAGGAGAGAGGGCAAGGGTTGTGCTTGGAGGAAAGGGTTGTGGTGGGGTGCATGGTGGTTGATGGGAGGGATTTGTGGTGGAGAGGAGGTCTGGAGTAGATTCAGAGAAAAGATGAACATGTGAGAGAAATGTTTTTGAAATTTTCTGATGATTAAAGGATTAATGATTGATTAAGAAAATAAGTATTTTTATTTTTATTTTTATAAAAAAAACCGAAAAACCTCCTGCACCAAGTAAAAATGTGTTTGTGTAATTGTGCACAAGTTTTTACTTGTGTATATTAAAGATTTCCCTAAATTATTGTGAATTAGCATCCAAAGTAGCAAATTTGCAATAACTGATTTCCTCACAACTATTTTACTTTCACCTTTTCAAGTTACAAACCTTAGGTTGTGTTTGGATGGGGGAATATTTGAGGGGAATGTAATTTTAGAGGGTATTTCAAATCCCTTCAATTAAAATACCTTGTTTGGATATCTAATGTGGAGAATTCTCAAATTACTAGTAATTAAATGAGGTATTTTACTCAATAGGATTTAGGGTAATTGAAATCACCTCAAAATAGGAGGAATTTCAAATTCTTCATCTCTCCCTTAACCCTATCTAAATTCAGTAAAAAAAATTAATCTTGGCTAAAAACCCTAAAATCGGCCATAAACTCAAAAGTCAACAAAAAACTCAAAAATCGACCCAAAACCCTAAAAATTGGCCCGACACTAAAAAATCGGCCGAAAACAGAAAGATGGTCCAAAACCCTAAAAATCGATCCGACTCTCAAAAATCGGCTGAAAACTCGAAAGTCAGCACAAAACCCTAAAAATTTGCCGATAACCCTAAGAATCGGCCGAAAACGTGAAAGTCGGCATGAAACTCAAAAATCGACCCAAAACCCTAAACTCGGCTGAAAACTCAAAATTCGGTCGAAAACTCAAAATTCGGTCGAAAACTCTAAAATCAGCCCGAAACCCTAAAAATCAGCAAAAAAACTCAAAAATCAGCACAAAACCCTAAAAATCGGCCTGACACACAAAAATTGACCGAAAACCCAAAATCGGCCCATAACCCTAAAAATTGGCCGATAACCCTAAGAATCGGCCGAAAACGTGAAAGTTTGGCCGAAACTCAAAAATCAACCCAAAACCCTAAAATCGGCTGAAAACTCAAAAATCGGCCAAAAACCCTAAAAATCGGCCGAAAACTCAAAAATCGGAACAAAACCCTAAATATCGGCCGAAAACTTAAAAGTTGGCCCAAAACCCTAAAAATGGGCTCGATTCTCAAAAATCGGCCGAAAACTCGAAATTCGGCACAAAACCCTAAAAATCGGCCGAAAACCCGAAAGGTCGGGTTTTATGTTTTTCAGTCAATTTTTGAGTGTCGGGCTGATTTTTAGGGTTTTGGGGATATTTGAGTTTCGGGCCGAATTTCACGTTTTCGGCCGATTCTTAGGGTTATCGGCCAAATTTTAGGATTATGGGCTGATTTTGGGTTTTCGGTCAATTTTTTAGGGTCGGGGCGATTTTTAGGGTTTTGTGCCGACTTTTGAGTTTTCGGCCGATTTTTTCGAGTCGGGCCGATTTTTAGGGTTTTCAGACGGCTTTTGAGTTTTCGGCCGATATTTGAGAGTCAGGTCGATTTTTAGGGTTATGGGCCGATTTTTGAGTTTCGAGTCGACTTTCACGTTTTCGGCCTATTTTTAGGGATTTCTTGTCGTTTTAGGGTTTTGGGCCGCTTTTTAGGGTTGTGTCGACTTTTGAGTTTTCGGCTGATTATTGAGAGTCGGGCCGATTTTTAGGGTTTTCGACTGATTTTTAGGTTTTCGGTCGATTTTTGGGGTTTCGGCCGACTTTCGGTTTTTAAGCCACTTTTTAGGCTTTTATGTCGACTTTTAAGGTTTCGGTCTATTTTTGAGAGTCGGGCTGATTTTTAGGGTTTTCGGCCGATTATATTAAGATAAAAACAATTAAATGAAGGAAATTCATTTATATTACCCAAACAAAGAATTTTACAATTGAGCGAATTTCAACATTTTATCCAAACAATAAAATTTGAAATTCAAGGGAATTCAATTGAGTCATTTGAATTCCCTAGCATTTAAAATCCCTTGAATTTCTACAATCCCTCATCCAAACACAACCTTATTTCACATGGTTATAAATCTTATGTTCAAGAATAGCCCAGACATAATAAAATGGGGCGGACGGCCAAGAGAAAAATTTCCTTCACATAATAGTGTATATAAATGTTATACCCTCCCCCCTAAACAAAGAATCTCAAACCTTGATTCAGCAAAGAAAAATGACGACAAAAGACTTTTTACTTTTATATGGTACATTTGGTCATACTAGAATACTGGCTTTAATTTCTACATAATTATCATATGCAGACAATGATGCATCTAAGACCTCCATGTCTGCTGTACAGCTGTACTGTATTCCATTTTTGGACTAGAGTTCATTGTTTTCTTGTAAGAGATCCAACATATATTCTCTTTTGATAACTTCAAGATCATAATAATTATAATTGAAGATTAAATTATATACACGACCACCGTTTAGAATGGGGAAAGGAAATATAATGTAAAAAAGCCGGAACCATATCGATCAGTGTTGCCACTAAAGACACACCATTGAAGGTTTAATTTTATCTTTATTGAACCTTATTTGCAGATCTTCCACATGCATCCAGTAATTTTAAGCAAGTCCAGTACCATTTCATATGAAAAAGAAATTAACATAAGATATGGACAATTCGAATGAGATACATAATATATGCATGAGAAGGTTATAAGAACAATAATGATTTGTGTATACAAAGTTTTTTTGCGACACCAGCAGATTGTGGCGGTTCATAAAGTGTGTTACCGTTTATGTTATGGCACTTAGAAACGGTCACAAACTATAGGTTGGTGTCACCGCTCACCAGTATCGCAATAAAAGCAAGCAGTGTACATGATGAATTAGCGCAACCTCATGGGGTTCCAAATTAATATTGAATAAATGTCGTACTCTGCAGGATAAGTACTGTGGGTGCAAATAAAATTGATGATGAAACCATATAAAATTGAAAACGACACCAACAGCTTTACATATTGCAATGATAAACTAGAAGACGGACTATTGAGTAATTTGCGTGAGTGCGTGTGCCTGTATTGTCTCTTTCTGTGAGCTTTGTGAAAGATATCCTCCTAATTTTCATTATTAGCTCGTCTTTTCACCATTTACAGCTATCCCAAATTCTGGGTATTGATTCACTTATTGGAAGTCATAGCAATAGTGGATTCAAGTTATAAAGGAGAATGCTTCTGGGTCACCCACGGATGTAGACATTCACAATGGAAAAAAGAGAGAATGGAACGCAAGTTATAGATGTTTAGATAATGGTTATAATAGTCAATACAGAATGGTTATTTTTACTCATTAGATAAGCATTGAGTTGTGTGTTTGTTTAAATGTCGATGAATGTAAAATAGCGTTTGTTCAATCCAACATTTCACCGTTGATTTTTTTGCCCCGGAATTCACACAACTGTACATTGGGGAGAGTGGCCAACAGAAAAGCAAAAGAGCACCCAACATGACAAAATATTACTTCTTCGTAGATGCATTTTGTGTCAACGTCAACACAAACAGAAAACAAAACAGTGTTTAATGAAATGATAATGGGTTTGATTATGAGCACTCACTTTTACTAGAAAGTCTGTCATGTTGAAAAAAATTTGATAATTTGGGTTCTGAGCAAGTGATCTGACTTATGTTTTACGTTCCAAGTTCTTTAAATTTATTCAAGTTCTTTAAGTTATGAGTTTGTTTATGCTTCCATCTTTGTTGAGTCCTTTAATTTCTACAGAACTTATGTTCTTGGTACAAACTACCCTGCATTGAATATTCATCCCTCGTAATTTTCTATGCTCTTTGTTCTACAAGTCCAAAACTTGACACGCCTAATAGGACCTAACTTGCTAAAGAGAAGTGTCTGAGAAAAATTACGTAAATAAAGTATTATCTAGCTTTATGTTCTTTTAAGCTTATTTTCATAAGCTGTTTAGATCAACTTGTTGAATATCTATTAAGATTTAGTTTATTATTAGTCTTATTTCATAGAGATATAGTTAAGATTTGTTTATCTATTTTAGATTAGTATCTATTTAAATAGAGATGATATCTATTTAAATAGAGATATGTTTAGATAGATTTAGTTTCTTTTGATCTCTTTGTTAGTCTATATATATTGTAGTCTTTAGTCACGTATTATCAATGAAATACAAGTATTATTTTATCAAATTCAAGTTGGTATCAGAGCAAGTTTCGATCCTACCGCTGTGAGGGGGCTCTTCCCCCGTGAGCCCCCTCATGGTGACTTTCCAAATCTCTTTGGATTTATTTTTCGTACTTTGCTTCCGTTGGTTAGTTCTAGCCGTTTTCTTACGACCTCGTTTCTTTCTGATTATGGCTCCCTTTCTCTTGGAACCTAGTGATCCTTGTCACGTTCTTGGCAGTCACCATTGACGTTCAACACTGTCAACGTCCCTTCACTCACGGCTTCACTCCTGGCGCGTGATGTTAACGCGCCGGCCTCCAAGCATCCTTTCGCTGTCGTGATTGCACAGACAAGGTCGTCTTCCCCTCCTGGTGCTATTCCAGGGGTCTTTTTGCCCAGATCCAGAGTATTGTTTGCTGTTCTTGGAGGCCTACTTCAGATTTTTCTATTTATGTGCATGTGTGGACTTACTTTATTTCTAAGTGGTGGTAAAGCTTCAGAAGAGGTTTTTGTTGGAGCTTTCCTTTCTATTTCATCAACAACAGTGGTATTAAAGTTTTTGTTGGAAAAGAACGCTACTAATGCCCTTCATCTTGTGATTCTCCTATGATTTCTTCGTCAATTTCCTTCTTTGCCAATTCTTATACTGAATATTCGGTGTAGAAACCACAAAAAAAGATCATTGATCATTACATCTGTGGCGATTTCTCAAAATCAGTTTTTCATAAATTAATGTGTTAACAGTGATAAAGTGTTCGACCAACATCATTACAATTCTGGTTCATGACAAGGTTGAGATTTTCTTGATGCAACAATTTAAGCGATTTCAGATTTCGCAGATTCACTCTTTTTTCCTACTGTGCGTAAGGGGCAAAGTCTTTACCTACTCGTTGGAAGTAGGCACTGAAGGGCAATTTCAAGCCTCAACAACTTCTGATTACTGCATTTGTTTGTGCTTGTCTTTAATGGTACATAAAAGTTTTCATGTTGCTTTAAGCAGTGGTAATATTAGAAGTTTCTGATGAAGCCAGAATGAAGCACCACGTGGCTCTTTGGTCCAGTCCAATTCTCAATTAGTGTGTTGGGTTGCTCTTGGTTTCTTGGTTTTGGTTGGCACAGTTGTGGTTTTAGAGTTGGAAAAGATTTTTGGATTGTTTTTGGGAATTTCTCTCTCCGGCAGCAGCGGCTTCTCAAGTTAATTATTTTTGTTACAAGCTATGCATATGATATATATGCTCTAGCTTGAGGGGAAGTGTTGTGTGAATTTCTCTCTCCGGCAGCAGCAGCTTCTCGAGTTAATAATATTTGTTACAAGCTATGCATATGACATATATGCTTTAGCTTGAGGGGAAGTGTTAGATATTGTTAAATATCTTAGAGACTACAGTCAACCACTGCAGCCGGATTCCAAGCCACACGCCTCCCATCTCTCTGCGTGTGAAGTTCACGCGCCGCTCTCTCCGCGGCTTTGTTCTCGCTGGTCCTCTTTGTGTATCAGCCAGGTTTGGTTTTAAGGATCCTCTGTTTTGACGTGTGTTGTGCCTTCACAATTGTGATCATTCGGTCTTCCTCTCCCTGTTTAGTTTCTGGGTCAGCTGTTTTGACCCTGTTTGGACGTTTCTCGTGCCATATCTCACTGTTGGCCAAGTTTGGTTTGGTTTGGTTTGGTTTAGAGTTTTAACTCTGTTTTGACGCTCAGGTCCACATTGGTTTTTGAGATTTGAGTTGTTTGCGTCTCATGGTTCGAGATGCTATTATTATATTGATCTTGGCTGACTTTATGCAATTTGGTTTGGTTTGGTTTTGAAGGTGATAGTGTCACCTTCGTTTGTTTTGTCTCGATTGTTTGGTTTTCTGGTTTCAGGGCTTTAGCTGCGAGTTGCGTTGGCCCACTCTCTAGTCGAGAGTTATTGGTTCTGGTTTTAGGGCTTCAGCTGCGAGTTGCGCTGGCCCATTCTCTAATGTTTGAGAGTTGTCTGTGTCAAAGTTGACATCATTGTTTGTCTTAGAAGCCATCAATAGATCGACCTCAAGTATGTTTTATTTCTGTGTGGTTGTTGTTGGTGAGTTGTTGCTTCAGCCTTGTTTTGTTTTCGGGCGTATTGTTGCTGGTTTTTTTTCGCCCTTGTTTGCTGACTCAACTACCCTACGACACTCCAGAAGAATTGGTTTTTGTCTTGCATCAGTTTCAGCCAGATCAAGTATGAAAAATTGTCTTTTGCCTGCCTATGGATTTAGCAGAAGTTTGAAAGATTATTCAATTCAGAGATTCGCCAAGACTGTCATTATTAGGGGAGGATATCTATTAAAATAATTTTCTTCTTGGGTTCGATTTGTTACAAGCTTAAAGCTAAATAAGCTTTAGCTTGAGGGGGAGTGTTGAATATCTATTAAGATTTAGTTTATTATTAGTCTTATTTCATAGAGATATAGTTAAGATTTGTTTATCTATTTTAGATTAGTATCTATTTAAATAGAGATGATATCTATTTAAATAGAGATATGTTTAGATAGATTTAGTTTCTTTTGATCTCTTTGCTAGTCTATATATATTGTAGTCTTTAGTCACGTATTATCAATGAAATACAAGTATTATTTTATCAAATTCAAGTCAACTTATAAGCATATATCCATACAATATTTTCAACTTATTTCAATAAATTTCTCAAATTAGCTTATGAGAATTATATGGCTAGCTCATCTATTTGGGTTTGTGAAGGGGAAAAACCTTGAAGAATCTTAAAATGCCCAGAGTAGACCAAGCAGCATTGTTTCTCCCTTAAATGAAGAGTACATTGTATAGACCAAAATAAAGAGTACATCGTTCAATATAATTCCATGCAATATGATGAGGATATTATGCCTCTATATAAACTAAATCAAATTATGCCCTTATCCTCCTAATTTAAGGTGCCAAGGATCAGTTGCAACTTACTCGGGTTCCTTGCAGGAACAAAGGGCACCACCACTGGAAATTTAATCTTCTCTACCAAAGCAAATGCAAGGATGAAAAAATCTGAAACAAATCACAATTCAAAATCATCTCACAACAATAATAACTCCCCCCTTAAAAGGAAATTTGGCTGGAATATTTCTTGAGCAACTCTTACACCCATCATCACTATACTCCTTGAGATTAAACTGATGTACTTTTACAAAACTGAATCCAGACAAAAAGTTGGCCTTTCAAGCAGACTCTGTTTCTGTACCGCCCTCATTCTCTTTACTGATTTCACTTGTAACTTGTTCTTCTTGCGGTGCTTCACTTTCAGGCTTAGCAGGTCCTGGACCAGCTGATACCTTCACCATTGATGGCCGTAAGAGGCGGTCACCAAGTTGAAAACCCTTTCTGAATTCTTGGATTATGATGCCTTCCTCAAATTCAGTAGAATCCTCTCGCATAATTGCTTCATGTAGCTTTTATAATTAAAGTGAAAAATGTAGTTTATCAGAAAATGCTCATGACAATCAATCTCTCATACCTTCAGAAACCACTAAAAAATTGGCAAAAATAGAACAAAGTATCTAGCGTTTCATTTAGGCAGTAGCTGGTGCAAAAAGTTGAGTCAAACCATCTTACAAGCATCCAACTGAAAATAATTCTTTAACTAGAAACATGAGCTAAGATTCTTATACAAAATTTACTACAAAGTCTTTTTTCCTTGACTTTGTACCACAGTTTTGAACTCACCAAGTTGGCTCGAAACAATCAACAATTGCTTGAGTTAAAATCGTATCCAGGTCTTCAGGAAACCTGAACAAACTTGATAAAGTGTTTGAGAAATTTCATCAAGTACACGATTGAATTTCGAGCCAACTGGTTTGCGAGCCTGCATCAATCATAATGACAGCATTACACTAAAAAATAAAAGGAAGAGGTCGGACCAACATGTTAAAAAAAACTTAAGAGATTATTCATGGAAGGAAAGAAGACTTAAAATAATATTGCAATAATCCCGAGATGATATAAATTATATTGCAGACGCCAAACAGAACAGCACATTAGTGCAGTGTCACCGACAATATTGAAAATTATACTAGCTGGTGCACAACAAAGAGACATTTTGTACTGAGACAGATTTACTAATATAAACTGTTTGATGCACTACAGCCTTTAAAAATTTAAATTTATTAGTTTGTTTTTTAGATAAAACATTATGGCAAGCAAGATAAAAATATTTTGTTTTGGGGGAAAGTGAAATCTACTTGAATTCAACCATATACTAAAATTACTGATTAACTTACCAATGGATCAAAGAATTTTCCAACTGTCTCCACTGGTTCAACTCCAAGTGAGGTTAGAATTTCAATGAACTGTTTATATATACTCTGATAGCTGTTGCTTATTTTCTCCTCAGCTTCTGTCTCCACCTTAATCTGAGCTTTTGCTCTCTCAAAATTATCCAATACAGGCAACAAACTCTCCACGACTTCCCCCTGAGCATTTGAGACCAGTGAAAGGCGATCTCTCTCAGTCCTCTTCCTGAAATTGTCAAAGTCTGCACCAATCCTTAGAATCCGATCTTTTGCTACTGATAACTCTTCAGATAAAGAAGCTATTTTCCCTTCAAGACCTACTTTCTCATCTTCGAAGGATTTTAATGATGATTCCAACTCAGCAACTTTGACTTCATCATTATTAACTAGTGCTTCTTTGTAAGATTGCAGTAATAGTAAGAGAGGTGAAGCAGGTATTTCACCAGCATCACTCAACTCATTATCATCTATACTATCCTCCACACCAACAGCACCATCTGAAGAGTCCTGTTACATTAGTGTATCAGAAATTTGAGATAAGACAAGGAACGAAAACTATAACTTCATATTCTCGATATAGAGTAAACCGAAAAAAAATGGGATTACCTTTATAATTTAAAGATATCTTATTTAAGAGCATCTCCAATGCATGGTTGCTAGTTGGGTTGCTTAAATGCTATTCTGGTGGGCCCAGACTGCCACATAGGATTTAAGCAACTCATAAGCAACCCAAGCAGAATTCACTCCAGTGCATGGTTGCTTATTTTACTTTTAGTTGGACCCCACGGTACTTCATATGTTTATATTTTTTATTTCCACCTAAGCATGACTTAAATTTAAATATTAATTAATATTTATAACAATATAAATATATTTCAAATTGAACATGGTATGTTAAAAAAAATTAAACGAAATGCATTACATTATATTAGGAGATACATTGAGGTTTGTGGATTTGAAGAATTTTCAAGAGTAGGAGATGATTGAATTTTCAAGTACTCACAGTAAGCTTGAAAAGAAGAAGGATCCATGGAATATTGTGGGAAGAAAGAAATTGTGTGGAAGTGTAAAAAAGTGTGTAAAAAAACTGATATACGTGTTATTTATATTAGATACATTGGCATTAGCTTGAAAAAGAATGATTTTTTTCTCAGCTTGGGCCAACGGTCACATTTAATGGATTTTTTCCTTATATTGATTTTTTTCCCCTCATATTGGACCAAAACGACAGGGAATATTGCCTCAATTTCTCTCAAAACGACACTACCTATTCACTCAATCTCTCTCACACGTTTCTTTACCTCACCCACCGGATTCATCAACATTTACTTATCTCACCAACCACATTCACTTTTCTCTCGAAGCTTCTCCATCATTCAAAATCAAACCATCCATCCATTCTTCTCACCTTCTCTCTCGAACTTTCTTTCTCCCTTTCTCTCAAACCCATTCTCCCACATCAGCCTTCTCAAACCCATTCTCCCTTTCTCTCGAAGCTTCAATCAAGCCCACTCTCCCACATCAGCCTTCTCTCCCATTCTCCACGGTCCTTCTCTCCCTTTCTCTCAAACCCATTCTCCCTTTCTGCTCTGAGATCGAAGCTTCTTTCTCTTCTCTGCTGAGATCGAAGCCTCCATCCTATTCCTCTCAAACCCAGATCGAAGAGGGCGCCACAAATCTAGTTCCCTCTACTTCCTTTCACTTCAGTCGTGTTGTTCAGAGGCATATCAGAGGTCAGATCGGTGTTCAGTGGTCCAGATCGGTGGTTTCCACTAAATAAGTGTTCTACCAGTATAAATAAGTGTTCTACCAGTATCTTACTTGTAAGACCCAGGGACACAGCTGGAAATAAGTGCCAAAATCTTCAATGAGTTATTTTCTTGTAACTTTTTTTGTTTTAATTTGTGCCTAAGAAATTCCAGTTTAGTAATTGTAATTTGGAATTCCTATGTGATTAGGTGCATTTCTAGATTAACTTATTTTGTGGAAATAATCACATTTTTTTGCAGCTAACTGAGATGACTTTCGAGGAAAAAATAATTGCAACAACATCCAAAGGTTTTTCCCAACAAGTGGGATCAGCTAGATGGATTAAACAAAGTCATAATGTCCTACTATAACGATAGATCATTTAAATCTTAAAACTTTCTTAATGATTTGGCTACTTGTTTTCTAAAAATAAATAAATAAATCGTACTCAAAACATAAGCTGAAACAATCATGAACCAGGTTGGAAAGACAAGAAATCTGAAAGGTTATTATGGTACACTATAAAAGCTGAATTGTCTTCTTTTCTGGTCAGTTACACCAGAAGAACCAACCATTGGCTGTGTTTGACTCTTCCTTTGCTCTATTCTTCTCTATTCTTTGGGTAGAACTCAAAGTAACCCTATCTAGACTCTAGCAGTACACCACTAGTTCACCTAACTCTAAAATTTAAATATTTCCTTCCTCTCAAAATCATTCAAGTTACACAATCCATAACGCAAAATAGACATGTTATCGGAGGTCAGTTCACAGGACCGATACGATACTTTTTTCCGACGAGGGACTAAAACTAATAATTTCCCATAATAGATGAACCAAAAACATATTTAAGCCTTAAAACTAATATCTCCCTAACATACTTGAGGTGGTGCAATTGTGCAAATACTAGAAAGGGGTAACCCACTCAGTGAAAGTGCAACAGAATATTGTCCTCGAGCAAGCACAACCTAGAATACTCAATCTTCATTTCCCAAAACATATTTACATTCTACTCCCACTAACCAAAATTTCAGCTTTTTTCTAGTACCCTAATCATTAACACATTTCAAATCATTGCCTCAATATTGTCAACACATTATACAATACAAAGTTAACCTAATAAGGGAAATTCACATCCTTCTGAATATTCCCCCAATTTTTAATACTAAGTTCACAGAACTGCCTCTCATTTCAACACAACCCTAAAATTCAACACAAATTCGCAATATGAAAATTCAATTTGGTTCCAATGCCACCTAGAAACATGGTAAATTGATTAATTGACAAAGAGTAGAGTTAGAAGAAGAAGACTCACCGCAACCTGAACCCCTGGTTCTTGAACTTGAGGAGCCTCGGTGTCTCCGCCAAAAGCAAAAGGCACGAACCTCGCGAACCGCAGTGAGGGACTGGTGGAGAATCGGAGAGAGGTGAAGAGTGACGGCCTCCGCCTGCACGTGGAAGAAACGGCGACGTAGGAGGGTTTCGGGGACTTGGAGGCGGACGGCGGAGGTGGTGGTGGCCGGAAGGTGGGAGTTCTAAGGACGGTGGCCATTGGCGTTGGAGCGATAGAGAGATAAGGGCGTAAGTGGCGGATGAGCAATGTTTAGTAGGTAAGTAAGACCTTGGGAAAATGGTGGGAAAGGAAGACCGTTGGATAGGTTTGTGGTTTAATCGAACGGTTGTGGTTATTGGGTGTTCATTGGTTTGGTGGAAACCCTTGAGAAAGATCTGGAACTATCCTGAGTTGGCTGACTTGCTGTATGTTTTTATTCATTACTGTTCTTTTAGATTAAAAAAAAATTCTCTAGGGAAATTTGGAGTGAACGATGAAATTGGTCTTTAAAAGCGCGGGTTGTTGACTTGTTGGTGAATTCGGCCCCAAAAGAAGTAAATACTGAGGGCCCGTTTGGTATGTTGTATAATATAAGGCCTGATTGTATTAGGTTTGATATGATAAGGCCTGATAAAAGTTTAATCTTATACAGTGTTTGGTCATACACTGTATAATTTGGTGGCAACTGTGGTGATGGTGGTACTGGAAGATGATGACGGCGAAGATGGTGCTAAATTGCTAATAGTGGCGGTAGCGGTGATGGTGGCAGTGTTGGAGGGTGGTGGCAACAATGATGGTGGAGGGTGGTGTTGGTGGCGGCGGTGGTGGTGGAGGGTGGGAGTGGCGACAGTGGTGGTATGTCGGTATCAACAATGGTGGAGCGTGATGGTGGTTGCGGCGACGGTGGTTGAGGGTGGTGGTGGTGGCGGTAGCAGTGGTGGAGGGTGGGGGTATGACGGTATGAACGATGCTAGCAATGGTAGAGCATGGTGGTGGTGGTGGTGGTAGTGGCAGTGGCGGCGGTGGTGGTGGAGGATGAGGACAGCGACAATGGTGGTTTGGCGGTATCAACGATGGTGGCAGTGGTGGAGCGTGGTGGCGGTGGTGGAAGTGGTGGCAGCGTGGTGTTGGTGGTAATGGAGATAACGATGACGGTATCAACGATAGTGACAGTGGTGGAGCGTGGTGGTGGCGGCGACAATGGTGGTGGTAGTGACGGTGGTGGTGGTGGTGGTGGTGGTTGTGGTGGTGGAGAGTGGTTGTGGGGGCGGTTGATTAAATATATGCAAGTAGTTTATATATCACACTCTTATCATGTCTTATCCATCATTTATATGGTAGATTAAATAATCAATCATCTTAATGTATAAGAGGGGATTGATGTATAAGCTTATACAATACAATGTGAACACCAAATAATGGATAAGTCTATAATATATTGTATACGTTTATACTATCATGCATAATACGATGTACCAAACGAGCCCTGAATTTGTTTCTAATGTTGGAAAATATTAGTCAAGCTAGTCTTTTAACTTGATTGACATTTTATAATATTTGCGACTAAATTAGGTATTTTTATTTTCAGGAACACACTTGTTAGCGGTCTATACTTTTGAAAGAACAATTTGAGCATTCACTTGGGAAAGTTGTATCGAAAGAACATTATTATTTTTTTGAAATTTACCTACCACGTGCACGTAGTTAATGCATATAAAAATGAATTAAAGTTGTGTGCACCATCAGTGTAAACTTTATTTACGCGGTAATTCAATTGAATTCTGCCACATCATAAAATATATTTTTATTTTAATTAAAACTTAAAGCGAAAGTTATTATCTCTCACACATGGCATGCTATGATTGGTTGCGAGTGTACGTATTTATTAAATCTATAGAAATTATAAAATTATTTTTTGGTACATATAGAAATTCATGAATTTGAGGCATGAATTTACTAGCCACTTACTAAATGCGTGCAGGTTAGCATGAAGCAAGCAAGATGATAGCTTAGACTATATATTTTGATATTTGTTGGCACAATGTAAATGGAGACTGAGACTTCCTCTATAGGTCTCCTCTAGGGGTTGGATAATTTTCATTGACGAGTAGGGTTGCACGCATTAGCATCAAGCAAGCAAGATGACAGCTTAGACTATATTTTAATATTTATTGGCACAATGTAAATGGAGATTGAGACTTCCTCTATAGGTCTCCTCTAGGGTTTGGATAATTTTCATTGACGAGTAGGGTTGCACGCATTAGCATGAGACTATATTTTGATATTTGTTGGCACAATGTAAATGGAGATTGAGACTTCCTCTATAGGTCTCCTCTAGGGTTTGGATAATTTTCATTGACGAGTAGGGTTTGGACACCGCTCTAATCGTCGTGACGTGGTGCAGGCATGCAAGTATCCTAATGGTGGAGGATTGATATTTCTAATCAACTTTTGCTCATTTTTCTGTTCATCATCCCACTTTGGCTAGACCGAGGTGCAAGTCTTGGTCGTTTTTGTTCCCTCTTGCGATGACACATGTACCGGATTTCAAACTCAACAAAGACGAGAGTGTGGTTTTGGATGTTGGGGTTCTTGCGAGAAAGACTGTTAGAGCAAGTTGTTCATAGAGGTGATGGGGAATCTATGGAATCTAAGGTTTACTTCAAGTATGACAAGCTACAAAACTTTTCTTTTCTGTGTGGTTTGTTTGGCCACGTCATTCGAGATGTTTAATGCATTCGTATTAACCAATGTGGCAATGTGTGACGTTAATACATAATCAATCAAACTTGGAATTTCAGACAGAATAAACTAAAGGTGCAATAGGAACCAGGAGACTATAAAATTAACAATAAATCAAAAGTAAATCAATAGTTATATGTTTTACTAATACACTTCAAGAACCTATTCTTAGGCTGGTCTTAAGCCAACCATTGCTGTCAATGAAGCTAAAACTTGCCATCCAATTAACTGTTGATAAACCCAATTTCCTAGTCCATTGCGGGGAAGAGTTAGAACCTGGTCCAAAATTGTTATACTCTGCGAATGTTGTGTGACTCCTGTAAAATTATTCATATAGATCAAAATCTGCATAATCAAGTAAGCAAACAAAATAAAATGGTAAAAATATAAAAAATGAAAGCTAAAATGTACACATACTTGTATATTTGAAGGAATTTAAATTGATTTTATGCCTTTTCTAGTTTTGAAAGAAATAGAAACTATTTGTCTTCATTCTTTGGAATTGGAGCATGATCAACTTTATTAACAATGCAATAAGTATCTATTTGAGGAAGAAAATAAAAGGAAGGGAAGAAATTGGTTTCAATGTACTTTATTGGAAAAGTAAATCTTCTGAGCATTCTAAGCGGAGAACCTGTTTGGATACATACTCATTAGAATTTATCTACTATTTAATTTGCATTCAAACGAATTAAAAATAACATTCCTAAAACATAAAGAACAGAATAAATTATAAATCAACTAAATGTGATTCTCTAGATTAAATCATGGAGTTAAACAATCTCATTCTAAGCTAACCAACAATAATGTTTAAAATAGTAAGTTCAGAACTACATACATTTTGTTACTATAAATGGTACTATTAGTCCACCAAAATGAAATTATAAATCCTCATGGAGTAAGTTTGACAAAATGCCTAACCATATAGTTCAACTGTTCAAGTGTTTAAAGTAGCATATTGTAGGTTAAGTTTATACAGATTAGTAAAATATATTATGAACACATATAGAGGTACACAGAACAGAGTACCTCCAACCTAAATGCACAAAATCAAAGTTTACATAACATTCAACCAAATCCAAGATCTATATCTAATCATATCCCACTACCCTATAAACATAAACTACATAAACTATCATTCCTCTTATACTAAACATGGATTTACATGTTTGACATTTTTTTCTTATAGAAATTAGGATATAGAAGATGGATCTTACTCTTGATTGCGGAAATGCCCTGGATCCCAACGATTTGGATGTATAATGTTAGACATTTTTGTGTGGTAGAAAAGAACTCTAGCATATTTTCTCCATGGTCTTCCCAAGTAAGTTGTACCAGTTCCATCGATAACACAATTCTTAAAAACAAATCCACTTGATTCGTTGGGACTTACCCTACCTTGTGCTGTGATAATACCAGAAATTCCTGGACCTAGAGGTGCAGCAATAACAGATATGGTACAATCCTGTAGTAACAAAAAACATTAATAAGAAAAATATTAGTAATCAATTCTGACTCTGAGTAACTCCGATCCTCCATTGAATTGATTTTGGCTATAAAATAAAATACAGAATAATATGGAAATCACAAACAAAGATTCAATTTTTTTACTTTTTCTTTTTTGAACAATGATTTGCACAAGTTTAAATCAAGATCAGATCCTAATGGTAAACTATGAAGAGTTGCACGAGACTAGCGTGCACACCACAAGTTCCTAAAAAATATGTGCATAATGTAACTTTGTCAGGGTAATATTCATATTTTAAGTTGGTATATAACCTACCTAAGTTGCATCTTCACACAGTTATGATATGTAGACATCGAACAATACACATACCTAATTTTTCTCCTTATCTCTCATTTATCACGTACATAATATATCACATTTATTACTTCTTCTCTGCATTTTTAACTCGTGTCTATACTCATTAAATGACAACCTAACATTTTCTATAGGCTTAATTACAATTTTGGTCCCCGACGTTTATTCAAACCAATGACCAGTACCTTAATGTGCATATGCTAATTTCCTGCCTTTTGGATTCAGATGCACAAATTTGCATCCCAAAAAGGATGTAACAGACAAATTTCCAATTTAAGAATTACTTGGATCTGAATCTCTTTCTTGAGGGAGATGTCCTCAAGACCTTTTTTATTTTATCAATATTCTTCTTTTCTATATATATATATATATATAAAAACACACACTACACATTGTCTCTTCTTTAATTTATCATGTCATGGAAAGAAAAGGAGAAACAAAAGAGCAGTATTACCTCGTATAATGATTGACCATCACCAAAGATAAAATCAATAGCACCTTTGATGGTACAAGACTTGAAGTAATGAGCTCCACGATCATCCCATAGAGTATCTTGAAAACCAAAGAAACCAACACTAAGGAAGTAAGACTTGTCACCGCTTACCAAGGCAGCTACTGCAGGTAGTTTGACTTTACTCTTGTAAGAATTCTGTTCCATATGCATATCAAACAGAGAAATTGTGTCACAACAACGATATTTTATTTTGGGTTGATGAAAAAGACTAAAATCCAATTACTTAAACAAAAGAAAGCACAAAGTAAGATACCACTAGCTACGAGTTATGAATTGGAGCCAAGTCATTACATGGGCTAAATGTAAAATGTCCTCTTCCTCTCTCACAATAATTATCCTAAATATGCTTTTAGTCCTATAAAATATGGATGAAATAAATTTGATCCCTTTAAATTTTTTTATAGCAGTCCCCAACATTGATGAAATGTGTGAAATCTGTCATTCAGCCCATTTTATGACGGTTTAAACTACCACTAAAATAAAAATAAATATTTTGTGGCAGTTAAAAATTGCCGCTAATACACAAAAACCGCCAAAAGTATAAAGGGACTAACTTCACATATTTAAATTATGTTTGGGATAAAAAAACTATGAATCTTTTTTGGAGGGACCAGATTCAATTCTCCCCTATTTTACAGGTTCTAAAAACATATTTAACCCTAACAAAATTATAATTTTTTAATCTCAAATATAAAAGTATTTCATTTTTTTTATAGAGAATATTTTTAATTATTATTTGTAATATCTCCATTTATTATGTTGACTGATAGAAGAAAATTATGTATTAATAAATCTAGGAATTATATATTAGGCTAATTACTATTTAAAAATGTAACATCTGTTCAGAGGTAATTTCAAACGTCATTCTCATTCATATATATATATACGTGTGTGTGTATGAGTATATGACTATAATAATATAGGGTCGTGAATAAATTAACTCCAAGGAATTTCATTTATTTGTCGGAATTATGATAAGTGAGATCGTGCATTCATAAAAAAAAGGTAATAACATAAAAAGTAAGATAGAATGTCACTCACAATAAAACTCATAAACTTGACGACTATATTGTCAGCCAAGGTTCTGAATGTAGCGCTCTGTAATGTGTTATCATGGTCAGCCCACTCAACAAGGGTTTTCGTCTTTCCCTCTCCTTGCAATAGGATATAAGGCTTTTCAACTGGAATTGCCACCTTCTCCCTGAAAAAATGTGAAGGCGTACTCTTATTGTTAACATACTAATATTTGAGGCATAAAAATGTTTGCACCCATTGTTTTATCACACTCTTTCTCTTGTAAATTTTTTTTGAAAATCTAAATTGTAATTAATTAATAGGCGGGAAGTAAAAAATAACATTATAAATTAGAACTTTTTTTGAAAGGATAAATAAAAACTTGATAAGGAAGTATGTAATACATAGTGCTATGTTTTTACGATAAAATTAATGAGGGATATGGAATTCATAATTTTAACATTATCAAAATTTGATATATGTCATATATTGTGCTTGTGTTTATATGTTCTATTAGATTAATGGAGGTTGGTATTCATAATTTTACCTGTAGATACCTGCCTTTACAATGATGGAAACCCAAAACCTGTTGTTGGAAGGGACTGAATCAATAGCAGATTGTATGGTTTTGAAGTTTCCATGCCCTGATTGATCCACGATGATTGTCTTGTAAGGTAGTAGTTTTCCTCCCACTACTCTATAATGCTGAGAGTTTGCTAGCTCTATACCTAAACCCAAAAGAAGAAAAATACATAGAAAGCAACATCGTGGAAATGACATGATGGATCAAAGAGGAAAAATCAATCAAAGTAGTATATATGTGAGGGTTGGGATATTCAGCAGAACATCACAATGAGAAGATGATAGGAGACAAATTGCAATACATTTTAAAGGGGTCAATTAGGAAAGTCTTTAATTGAGAATTATTCTATTTAATTGAGAAAATTAGGAATGTTCTTCAATCATGGCTCCATTTCCTCATTCTCAAAAATCATAAAAATTTTGAATTGTTTCCCAATGCAGACTTACATGAAAATTAAAGCAAACTTACTAGCCATTAATATTGTATATATGCAAGATTGCTCAAAATTTTCTTGTTCTTTTCTGCAATTTTGCTCTATGGAATTCTGCACACTATTTTCTTGTATTGTTACGTACTCCATAATATTGAACCTTCTAATAGCTGTTAGATACTAGTGTCATTAATATAGAAATAAACCAAGGCGATTTTCATTTTTTCTGTTTTGCTCAGACTCTGGCCTAATTGAACAAATTTATGGAAAGAACAATCATCATGGCCACCTACATAATTAATAGAAGACGGGCTGGTGGGAGAAACAGAAATGGTAACGTAGGGCGAAAGACAGAGGGACATTACAATGGCACCATAACCACATATTTTTTCACTAACTTTCCTGAGAATTTTGGGGAGAAGAATATGTGGGGGGTGTTTCAGAAGTATGGACGAGTGTGGGAAGTTTTTATACCATCACGAAGAACTAAGCAGGGGAAGCCTTTTGGGTTTGCAAGATTTATGAACGTCCAGAACCCGTCGCGCTTCGAATGGGAGCTGGATGGTATATTGATCGGTGCAACAAAGCTTCATGTGAATCTTCCCAAGTACTCAAAAGTGAACGTTAACGCCAGGGCTCCGGAGTCTGGCGTACGTAGACAGAAAGCAACACGTACATTCAGGCAGCAAGCACCACATGCTGTCGCGAGTGGGGAGAAGCATGGCGAAGGGAAGGACGGTACTAGGAGGTCATATGCACAGGTGGTAACGGGCGCCGGTGGAGTTGAACAATCAGAGAGCTCGTTGGGGGATGCGCTAAAAGATACCCCAGTGGAGGTTTGGGATGGTCCTGAAATTCCGACGGCGGAGGCCTGGCTCCAAAGGAGCTTGGTTGGATCAATCAAAAATCTGGACTTGTTACCTTCTCTGCAAGATGCATTTATCCTTGAAGGCTTCAAGGCCATTCAAGTTAGATATCTGGGCGATGACTTGGTTCTCATATCAGGACCTGAAGAGATCAATTTGGAGGAAGCGTTGGCGGCATCAGAGGCATGGATCAATGATATATTCCAGGTGGTATACACATGGTCTCCGTCTGTGGCTTTGGATCATAGAGTCACCTGGCTAAGATGCTCCGGTCTCCCATTAACTATGTGGACTAAGGAGTGTTTGGCTCACCTTGTTTCTCCATTGGGTATGCTAACGGCAATGGATAGGGCAACAAAATCATTCACCAAATAAGGACGTCAAAGCTAGAACCGATTGCTGCTTTCAAGAAAATTGACGTCAATGGTGGGGTGTACACCATTCGTATCACTGAGGAATTGGGGGGTGATATGTCGCCTTGCTGCCAATGCTTAGGGAGATCACCAGGTAGTGAGGACTCCTCGGAATGGACTGATAATGAGGATGGAGGTGGAGGAGATCCATTCTTAGATGACTTTGATGATGGGGATAGTAGTGGCGGAGGTAGAAATTTTGCTCCCATCGGCGACCATCGCCGGGGGCAGGATCACGGGGACGGCGTGAACGTTTCAGATTCTCAAAATGCATTAAACACTTCAGTTGGCGAGAGCGTTATTCCTCCCTTAAATGGTGCTGATCTTAATGACGCGATCACTGTGTCCCCAATGATTGCCGTAACAGACGCGCACGCACATAATGGGCAGGTTCGAATTTTGAAGCGGAATAACGGCGTGGCAGAATTAAATGGCGCAGCATTAAATGGGACCCTACCTGCTGGAATGTTGGATTTTTCAACTTCAAAATTAGATGCCCAGTCAAACCAGGTAATGTTTTTAGAGAAAGGGAATCAAAATCTGGTTTTATCAAACTTGGAGGCCCACGATAGGGAGGCCCAATCAGCTAGGAGGCCAGACTTTGATGGGGCGGGTCTGTTTGGGGTTCCAGGAACCATGGCAATTGATAATGATGCACGTGAGGAGGTACAACAAGCTTCAATTGTTGCGAACACCACACAATTTAGGGATTTTGACCCACAAATCACAAACATGGGTACCCTTCAAGAACAAGTTGTCGCCGCATCAAGGCCAAATACTCTTCAAGCACCAATGGCAGGAGTAGAACAAACCGTCCTCCCCTTGGCTCCTCCAGAAAACGAGGATGCAACAAAAATCAAAACTAGGGACACATAACTCTTGTCAACGCTGCAAGGGAAGACGCAAGCCTCAATTGATGGGTCTTGGGTCATCAAAGATGCGTCCATTAGAAAGAAGGTGAGACAGGCTTTCTACCCTCTTAGTTGTTCTTGCTCTGAATCGAATGGGAGTCAGAGTAGCCGACCAGTTTGGCTCAAGGACGTGGATGCTGAAGCCAGGAGCATTTGGAATGAAGGGTTCAACCTGGGAATTACATTCCAGGGAAACGAAGATGATATTATCAGCAGGTTGGCCCAATTGGAACGAAGGGATGAGCAGGGTGCTAGCACTACAATGGGTGCTGGACCTACAAGGGGTTCAGGTGGTGTTCCATGAAGCTACTAACGTATAATGTGAGGGGTCTTGGCAGTGTGGCCAAGAGGCGTGTGATCAGAGAGATGGTGATAAAGGAACAAGTTGAGCTAGTTTGTATCCAGGAAACAAAGTTAGAGGTTATGGATAGAGGTATTTGCGCGCAAGTGTGGGGAGACTCAGAGTTCAGTTGGCTTGCCCAGCCTGCGGTGAATCGAGCAGGTGGCCTGTTATGTATCTGGAAGCATGATCTTTTCAAGGTAACTGATAGCTTTTTTGGTAATGGCTTTCTGGGCTTGGTTGGTGCGTGGGGTAGTGATGATGTTAAATGTGTGATAGTTAATGTGTATTCCTCTTGTAATTTGGAAGAGAAGAGGATTATGTGGACAAGTTTACTGCAGTGGCGACATTTTAATCATTCTCTAGTTTGGTGTTTATCTGGAGATTTTAACGCTGTTCGGGCCACGGAAGAAAGGAGGGGGATCTCAACAGGTTCACAAAATCAGTGGAGGGAAATTACAGAATTTAACAATTTCATTGCAGAGATGTCTCTGGTTGATATTCCATTGGCTGGGAGAAAATTCACGTGGGTAAGGCCCAATGGTCAGACACAAAGTAGAATTGATCGTTTCTTAGTCTCACATGAATGGCTTCAGGTTTGGCCGCATTGTTCACAGCTTGTTCTCAATCGGGACATTTCAGATCACTGTCCATTGCTTTTGAGATGCTTGATACAAGATTGGGGCCCAAAGCCTTTTAATGTTTTGAATTGTTGGCTTCAAGATCACCGCTTCCCGGCGTTTGTGAAGCTGTCATGGGAGGGAATCCATATTGATGGCTGGGGTGCTTATGTGCTTAAAGAAAAATTAAAAGCACTTAAATCAGATATGAAGTCGTGGAACCATGAGGTTTTTGGTGATCTACGAAAAAGGAGGAATGACGCGGTGCAGCAGATAAACGACTTAGATAAAAAGGAGGAGGACGGGGGACTCTCAATAGATGAGATTGAGGAGCGGAAGAAACTTCTTCAGGAGTTCTGGTCAGTTTTAAAGCTCCATGAATCACTTCTTTGCCAGAAAGCACGATCACGATGGCTAAAGGAAGGGGATCAGAATTCCAAATTCTTTCACTCCTTGATCAATTGGAGGCGACGCTCAAATTCTATGGTGGGATTCCTGGTTGAGGGTGTGCGGGAGGAAAATCCGATGAGGGTGAAGGAGGAGGTGACTGATTTCTTTAAAAAGAAATTTGCAGCAGACAACGGGGATTGTTTAAGGCTGGATGGAGTCCCTTTTAAATCCACATCACCTGAAGATAACATATTTTTAACTAAGCGTTTTGATGCAGCGGAAATCAAGGAAGCCGTGTGGGAATGCGGAGGAGACAAGAGCCTAGGTCCGGATGGTTTCAATTTCAGATTTATACAACGTTTTTGGCAGCTCTTAGAACCAGATTTCAAGCGTGTGGTGGATGAATTTTGGCAGCGCGGAGTATGGCCGAAGGGCAGCAATGCGTCTTTCATCGCTTTAATCCCGAAGGTGGATGCTGCACAGAATCTAAATGACTTCCGACCCATATCTTTGATTGGTTGTATGTACAAGGTGATCTCAAAGTTACTTGCTATCAGACTAAAGAAGGTTCTGGGTTCGCTAATTAGCGAGCAACAGTTCGCTTTTTTAGGTGGAAGGCAGATGTTGGACAGTGTTGTGGTGGTCAATGAGGCAGTCAAGGCAGCGAAGCGAGCTAAGAAGCTAACCATATGCTTCAAAGTTGACTACGAGAAGGCGTATGACTCCGTAAGGTGGGATTTTCTGTTCTATATGATGGGACGTATGAACTTCTGCAGGAAGTGGATTAATTGGATCAAAAGCTGCTTATGCTCAGCTACTGTATCTGTTTTGGTGAACGGTAGCCCAGGAGAGGAATTTAATATGGAGAAAGGGCTACGACAAGGGGATCCTTTAGCTCCTTTTTTGTTTTTGATTGTAGCTGAAGGGCTGAACAGATTATTCTTTCAAGCAGTGAGTAATGGCAGCTATGTGGGGTTCAGGTTTGGAAATAATAATGCTTTGGAAATTTCAATGTTGCAGTTTGCTGACGACACGGTGTTTTTGGGAGAGGCGTCTATGAGTAATATTGCAATAATTAAATGTGTGATGAGGTGTTTTGAGCTGGCATCAGGTCTGAAAGTTAATTTCCACAAAAGCAGATTAGCAGGGATAGCAGTGGAAGGGAATAATTTAGCTAGGTTTGCTACTGTGTTAAACTGTAAATTGATGACAATTCCCTTTGTTTACTTGGGTATCCCAGTTGGGGGGGAAAGCAAGAGGGGCACAACTGTGGGAACCGGTAATTACTAAAATCAGGAAAAAGCTGTCTAAATGGAAGCAAAGAACAGTGTCTTTTGGAGGCAGGATTTGCTTGATACAGAGTGTACTTTCTGCCTTACCCTTGTTCTTCCTCTCGTTTTTCAAGCTGCCGGTAGGGGTTGGCAAAAGTTGTGTCCGCCTCATGCGCAATTTCTTATGGGGGGGATCAGATAATGAAAATAAAATTGCTTGGGTGAAATGGGCGGATGTTTGTAAACCCAAGGATCTAGGGGGGTTGGGTATCAAGGATCTTTTTGCTTTCAACAAAGCCTTGCTTGGGAAATGGAGATGGCGGTACTTGACGGAACCTGATAGCCTCTGGAGGAGGGTTATTAAGGCACAATCTGATGACTATTCATGTGCTTCATCTTGGTGGAATGACATAATGTCTGTATACCCTGAAGAGGCGGATGGTTGGTTCTCTTCGGGGTTGAAAAAACTGGTTGGGGAAGGAGATCAGACTAAGTTCTGGTCTGAGGATTGGCTTGGCTCAGGTTTTTTATCAGTAAGGTTCCGCCGGCTGTATAATCTGTCAAAAAATAAATATTGCAGCATAAAAGAGCTTGGGTTTTGGGAAGGTGGTGTTTGGACGTGGAGGTTTGAATGGCGACGAGGTTTGAGAGGAAGGGAATTATCTTGGTTGCAGGATCTGGAGTTAGTCATCAATTGTGGGAGGGTGATAGAAGGGCGGGGTGATAAGTGGGTGTGGGAGCCGGGAGAGGGTGGGACTTATTCTGTTAACACAGCTTACTCTTTTTTGCAGGTAAATCATTTGGCGACCCCGGTGTGTGATTTTAAAACAATCTGGTCAGCGCCTGCTCCTTCTAACGTGAGGGCATTTGTGTGGCGGTTGATGCTGGATCGGATTCAAACAAGAGACAATTTAAGGCGACGCCGAGTCCTTATCAATCCGGAAGAGTTGAGCTGTCTGTTTTGCACTACGGTAGAGGAAAGTAGCGCCCATCTATTCTTCACTTGCGCCTTTTCCACGGGCGTGTGGCAAGCACTACATAACTGGTTGGGGATTTCTGTGGCCTTGTCGACTTCAGCTGTGGCAAATTTTGCTCAGTTCACCACTATAGCAAGGAATAAAAATCAGCGTCTTGGGGAATTAACTATCTGGATAGCTGCTGTTTGGTCGCTTTGGCTTCAGCGGAACTCAATAATTTTCAGGAATGGTGTCACGGATCAAAGCTATCTTCTTGATCTGATCCAAGCTCGTACATGGCACTGGCTCAAAGCAAGATTTTGCAGCTTCACTTATTCTCTTTATGAGTGGAAATCCTGCCCGTTGGAGTGCCTTTCTTCTTTGTAGGACTGCTTCCATTTAATTTGCATCTCATGTTGGGGCCATCTCCAATGTGATGGTGCAGCAAAGGGGACTTACTTGTGGTTGTGATTGATACCTGCTACTTAATTGCTTGGACTTGTCTAGAACTTTGCTGCTACTTGCGTGCTATGTGGATCCTAGACTACTTGTTGGTTGCGTTTTTTTTTTTTTGATGCTTAACAACAAAGGAAAAGAAAAACAGAAAAGAAAAACCAACCCTACTACCTAATCACCACAGTCCCCATGGAATCAGCCAGAAGAAGACTCTCCATCCCTGGCAGGGGATGGTGCACCATATAGAAGCTCTGATCTTGCATAGCACCCGCCTTGGCCAAGAAGTCCGCGCAAGAATTCCCCTCACGTAAAATATGCTCCACTCGCACCTCCCAGTCACGCCTCAACAGGGCACAAATGTTATTCACCAAAACAGCAAAAACATGAAACTGAGAGGGGGGATCACGCACTAATGAAATAGCTAGCATGGAATCTGAGAAACAAACAACATGTCTGATTCCCAAGTCCCAAGCAATGCGTAACCCATGGAAAATCGCCAGATGCTCCATATGGAGAACCGATTCCTGTCTACCATAACCCAGGAACCCCACGATCCAATCTCCGCTAGAGTTCCGGAGGCAACCACCATATCCCGAACGCACCGGAGAACCAAGCGAGCTCCCATCACAATTAATCGCGATGGCAGACCCAACTGGCTTGATCTACGAAACCAACCTCGGCTCAGACGTTCTCTGCAACGGAGGCCACGCAAGCAAAAACAGCTCCTTTTGATCAAGAATCGATCGCAAGACTTTCTCCTCAGGAATAAAGGTGTGGTCGAAGTATGCTCTGTTTCGAGCGGTCCAAATTGCCCAGATAGCAGCAAGCGAGACCGCCTCTGCCTCCTCCACGACCCGCTTAAACCACTGATTAGGCTCTGGTAAGGCAAAGGAAGGATGCGACGCCGCGAGACCCAAACGAAGCCACACCCTCCGAGCGAACCAGCAATCACGCAGACAGTGCAAAATTGTCTCCGGGTAGAGGTTGCACCGAGAGCACATAGGAGAAGCTGCCATATTACGCTGAAACCTGAGGAGATTAACTGGAAGCGCTTTCTGGCATCCAAGCCAAACCAGGAACAAAATCTTAAAGGGGCCTTTGAGACGCCAAATCCAATTCCAATCAGCATATGCGCCAACGACCGCTGGAGGCAACCGCTCATGAATTAACCACTGATACCCAGACTTAGCAGAATAGAGTCCTGAAGAGTCAAATGACCAGGTCCAGCAATCTGGAACTCGCTCATTAAGCAAGCACCCGCGCGCCAAGATCGAATCAATGATGTCACTCGGAAGACTAGTATACAGCTGAGCCAAGTCCCAGGAACCACCCCTCACCATATCACACACAGTAAGCTGTACATCATGAATATCCACCGCTGGAACTATGGCGCCCAATTTAAAATTCCCAAGCCACTCATCAAACCAGAATGAGGAACTACCATTCCCCAGCTTAAAAGAAAACCCACCTTGCATTACCTCCTTAGTCTTCAAAATAGCCCGCCAAACAACTGAGCCACGTCTGACAGGGGCCGAAAGAAAATTCCCATGCACACCATACTTCTCTTTCACCAAAGAGACCCAAGGCTTATCCTCACCCTTGATGACTTGCCACACGTTTTTTCCAAGAAGAGCAAGATTATGGCTTTGGCATGTCTGCTGGGGGGTTATAGCTAGCTTACCTGAATTCCAGGATATAGCTAGCTTACCAGAAAGAACGTGTGGCAAGTCAGGATATATTCTGGGGGGTTATATTCTGTCTCTCTTTCTCTGCCGCAAGATTATAACCACTGAATTCCAGGATATAGCTAGCTTACCTGAAAGAATGCCATCTCATGATCAAAAGACTGTTGCACATTAGCAAGAGGAATGCTGCAATTTTCAACACAATTGGTTATCTCCTCCTGCCTTCTGCGTCTATCAAAGCACTCATATGCACATTTAAAATAGGCTTTCTGCAATTATTCAATCAAACAATCAACATGATATGCAAAATCTGCTTCTTCAAGAAAAGCAATTACCCTGTTTTCCCATTGTAAGCAAGTATGCAACAGTTATATTAATCTACATTAGAACCATTTGTTCAGAAAGATAATAAAGGACTTAAGGTACAGAAGTTCAAAACATTTAATACCAGTAAATATAAAAGCCATCTCATGTTATATGCTGCATTCATGACTTTTAAGAACAACATAATATCATGATTCATGAGTGCCATAATTTGAAACGTGCAGCATCCTAAAGTGTATATAGTGTGTTATTATTTGGATAAAAAGATTTCTTTTGGGAAATTTTTCCTCAATTTAAATTAACATAGTAATATGGAAGTTTACTTGTTTTATCCAAGGTTCACTAAAAGATAAGATGGATCCTTCTATGTGAGAGTAGAGTTTTAAAACCTTTCCTAACTCTTCCACATTTGTATCATTAATAGTGTTGTGTATGGGAGTACTCTTTGAAATAAAAAAAATACTTTTGAACCATATGTACTTTTGTCTCTTGTTCACCTCCTCTTATTTTTTCCTTTTATATATTTTCACCTCATTGGCGTTCTTAATTGAAGTCATGAACAAGATAAATGATATTCTGGGCTCAAGTGGTTAGTATCAAACAGTGAAGGTATTGATGAAAGTGACAAATTCTCCTATTCCCTCTTTTTTTTTCTTACTTCAGTTGAAACTTATAAAAGTTCAAATTATGTGACCAATATGTTTGTCTTGGGCCAGCAATATTCTCAGTCATGTTAAATGGAGCGTGCTTAAAGTGAATGACAGATTTAATATTTGCCACATAGGAATATTTATAGCACTTTGCTGTTCTGCAATAGACAATACACTTTCTTAGATTATAAAATATACTAAAGTCAGCAAAATTCCTCCAAACTTGTGTACTGCATCCAGGTGAATAAGATCTCATTTGGACTAAAGAATATTTATTGGAGCTTATTTACTATTCCCCTATTTATTCTATCTTTTTGGCTAGTGGAGCCTCTAGCTTCTGTTTGCCCCTTTTATCTAATTACATTTTAGTTCTATTGTGACATGGTTCATCTAAAGACATGCAGATTCAGAAGATTGTCAGAGCATGTGAGTGTTTGTGGGTCTAATGTGCTCTTTGTGATGTTGAAGGTCATGTAGATATACCAGATTATTTCTCATCGAAAAGGCTAATTGTGATTTGTTCATAGACAATTAGTCACTGCTTATTAAGAAGAACTTGTGAAGGATTGCATCAGGGTAATAAATCGATATTAAAACAAGATTGTGATGGATTTGTTTCCTTGACAAATATTGAAGTTAAAACCTCCTACAACTGTATCTGTTTCTTTAAAAGACATTGAAGTTAGCATAGTTGAACCTGATACAGACTGAGAATAGAATGATCACCTTGTGGCTTGTTCCTCTTTTTCATAGAACACTCTGATTAGGGACCTATGTTGACCCTTTACTTTTCTTTTTATCATGTATTTTCCTTTTTTATTAGCTAGTAGTGTTGGAAAAACCCGTACCCTGCATGCTGCAGACTGAAATGTACTATGGAGCTACTGTACCTTCACTACTATTGACTTATCAGATAACAGGTTTGCTAAACTTTGAACAACTTGCATCTGCCACCTACTGAAATAAACTCTTCAGTCTTTTGCTCATCCGTTTAGCTCTTAGGTTTTTATATCAGAACAGTTTAATTTCTATCTTTTATCTCTGCAATTGTTACAACCAATTTTTTTTTGGTATTGATCACACAAGTAAATGCAATAACATATCTGTTAGTAGGATGTTAATACATTTCAAATCTCTAATCTCTATCAATAGGATTTTCTTATTGTAATCCTATTCTGGTTTTGGTTCAATTATGTAGGTGGTTTGACATTTTTGGCTGCTCATCAACCATAAGTGATTGAGAATGAGACCTAGTGCCTTTGCTCTTTCAGTCTTTCTGTTTAGACCTGTTTTCGGAGCATGTTCATTGAGTTTTGGGGGGCAATCCCTTTGCATAGGATATGATTCTATTCTACTGTAGGATGTGGAATCAACCATATAAAATATGATGGGGTTAACTATCATATTTTCGTCCGTGTTTATAACGCAGCGACAGTAATCAAAGTTTTTTCCGGCAAGAGACGAACATTGAACTGCCTTACAAACAGGCCATGTATTATTAGTGCTTTTATTTTTATCAGATTAAAATGTTGCCTATTAATTGTCCCTGCCCATCCATATACAGGCCATGCATTTGTAATTTTGTAATTGAATAGCATTGTAGTTTGAAATGCTTCATGTTTAATTATGGTTCTGGGAGGTAATGAACGTGATCAAATGGGATTTTATATAGAGGGATTTTTTAGGGTGACTTGATTTGCATTTGGTTTTGGAGAAGTTTTAGTGAGTCTGATTTTCTGCTCACGCCTAGTTGATGTTATTCAGCACTTGTTAATTAGTTCAGATTGATCATATCAGAGAATGTGAGATACTGCCTCCTTCAACTAAGGCGTGTGTATTAACTTAATGGATTTCAATTAACAACTAACATAACATTTGGCAAATTTGTTTGGAACTTGCTGATAAATTTGGCAAATTTGTTTGAAGCCCCGTTTGGAAGAACTTATTTGAGCTTATCTGATATCATAAGCTCTTACGTCATTGTATTGTTTGTGAGAGCTTATGCAAACAACTTATGACCTACCATAAGCTGTTTTGAGCTTATTTTCATAAGTTACTCAGGATAGCTTATGAAAAAAAGTTTATGCTTATATATAGCTTATTTTCGATTTATTTCAATAAATATTTTAAAATGGCTTATGAATAAGCAGTCATAAACGCTTAATTAAGCTGTGTTTCCAAACCGGGCCTAAATAAGCCATGATTCATTGAGATTGAACTTCACGTTTTTCCCCTTCTTTCACATTAGGAGGTAAAAACATCTTTGAAATGATGAGATTCGACGTACGTTTGGATTTCTGTTGAACTCAACGTAGATCCATGTTAAAGTCAAAATGTCAAAATTCTACTTCTCCGATTTATGTTAAAGCCAAAATGTCAAAATTCTATTTCTCCGATTCATGTTAAACTTAAAGTGATAAATTTTAGCTTCTCTATTGGTGCCTTGAGATACATGAAATAACGTTGGCATTAACTCCAACACCAAAACAAACATGTACATAGTTAATTTAGAAATGAGTTTTTATTTATTTACTTCTCGTTTTCTTTTCTATATTTTTTCACCTACTTTCTCTTCTACCTCACTTGGTTTTCTAATAGTCAGGTTCATAATCTCTTCCATTAAGCCGACCCAATAATTTTTTGGCTTCAACTATAAGTCTATAATTGCTTTTCTGACTCAAAAGAACTATAATTGCTTTTCTTCTATCTTCTCTAAGGAGGAGTTTGTCTAATCGAGTTTAAACTAAAATTACTGCACACATTACAAATTCGGAAAGAAAAAAAAATGGAAATGAAAAAAAAGAAGTTTCTGAGAAAAGGAAACTCTCTCGTTTAAGGGAATTAGATTTCCCACCCCCTGTTTTAGAATTGCCACCCTAGCCTTTTTAAAAAAATGCCGGGACTACCCTCCGGGACTTAAACCTCCATACCAGTCCAGAGGTTGATGTTCTGGACTATTCCGAGAGTTAAAAGTTCGGATTCTTTAGTTACAGTTAAAATAACATGATCGGTGTCGTGGCCGTCTTGGAGGACTTGCCTAACGAATTGTTGGGTTGAAATGTTTGGTTTGTAATTGTGGTGGTGGTTGAGATTGTAATTGATGAATATGCCTTTTGGTTTGGTCTTAACTTACTGCATTCTGCTGCTTGGTAAGAGTTATCCAGGACTTTAAGTTTCGAATCTATCCAGGACTTTAAGTTTCGGATCCATCCAGGACTTTAAGTTTCGGATCAATCCAGGACTATAAGTTTCGGACTGCTTCATAATTAAATTTACCACCCCCCTTTTTTAGACGTCCGAGAGTTGAAAAACCGGATTAATATGAAACTTCAAGATTCGGATCTTTCAAACCAGATACTGTCACAAAGACAGAAACGTGAAAATGCAGTGACAATAATATGGGACAAACAGACCTCGTTACAATACTGAAGGAAAATATTCTTGCTAATAATATGGTTACAGACATGGTTACAACATTACAAACATGAATCATATTATCAATCTTCTGTTATGTCTGTTAAATCAAAGTTGGTAATAACACGAGGACCAATCCAAACAGTGTGTTCAGCCATAAATGGGGGGTGGTTGGGTGGTTGAGGAGTTTATGCAGGCCATAATGGTGGTGAGGTAGGTGAAGCTATGGAGTAATGGTGCTGAAAAAGGTGGTAGAATCTGTCAGAGGTGTCCGGAAGTTGAAGTTTCATACTAATCCGAAGGATGAAGTTTCGTACTGATCCGAAGGTTGAAGTTTCGGACTAAAACACGGAGGGGCAATATTGGTTTTTCCCCACTTTTAAATGGGGTGGGAAATCTAAAACAGGGGGTGGGAAATCTAATTCCCCTCGTTTAAGATCAGAACAAAGCTTCAGCAAGATGAAATCGGAACAATGTGAAGACTGAATCTCTCTCACAATTCACAAAACCCTAAATCAATGGAGTCGAGCGTTTTGGAATCCATCGGCGTCGAGATAATCGGCGTAATGTCACCGGTTTCAATCTGCATGTTCCTCGTCGTCCTCTTAGTCTACTCCTCCTCCACCACCACCGTCTCCGCCACCTTCCGCACCGCCGCCAACCTCGTCTACGCTGAGAATCCCTCCGACACCACCGCACAGAAGCTCGAAGGCGCCCTCCTCAACGCCGTCGTCTTCGTTGTCCTCATCGCTATCGTCACCTTCCTCCTCGTCCTCCTCTACTACTACAACTGCACCGCCTTCCTCCGCCACTACATCCGCTTCTCCGCCTTCTTCGTTCTTGCTTCCATGGGCGGATCCATCTTCCTCTCCCTCATCCAGCGCTACTCCATCCCTCTCGATTCCCCTACCTGCTTCCTGCTTCTCTTCAATTTCACCGTTGTTGGTGTGCTCTCTATCTTCGCCGCCGGAGTTCCAATTCTGGTTCGCCAGAGTTATATGGTTTGCCTCGGCATCATCGTCGCCGCATGGTTTACTCAGCTTCCTGAGTGGACCACATGGACTCTGCTGGTGGCTCTTGCTGTTTACGATCTCGTCGCCGTTTTGGCTCCCGGTGGACCGTTGAAGCTTCTTGTTGAACTGGCGTCTAGCAGGAACGAGGAGCTTCCGGCGCTTGTCTACGAGGCTCGGCCCACGGTCACCGGTGGTGGTTCTACTTTGGGGAATTTGGTTACTGGGGTTTCGGAATCGGAATCTTCTAGCATCGAGCTTCAGGCGGTTTCTTCGGTGGTTAGGAATGAGAATGAGAATGAGAATGAGAGTGATTCTGGTGCTGTTGTTGTGAGGGTTGAGGATTTGCAGGATGAGGAACGGCATAGGAGGAGGGGTGATGTGGATGATGATGAAGAAGGGGAAAGATCTCCATTGGTGGGTAATTCGGCAATGCGATTCGATGGGAGACAGGGTGAGATTGTTGGTGATGAGGAAATGTCTCCACTTGTTGAGATGACTGATATGGAGAATGGAAGAGAAATGGGGAGAAGGGATGATGATGAGGAAATTTCTGAGAGGGGGATTAAGCTTGGACTTGGGGATTTTGTGTTCTACAGTGTTCTTGTGGGTAGAGCTGCAATGTATGATCTGATGACAGTGTATGCTTGTTACCTTGCAATTATATCAGGACTAGGGTGCACTCTTATTTTGCTGTCTGTGTGCCGCCAAGCTCTGCCTGCGCTTCCGATTTCCATTGCATTGGGTGTTCTTTTCTATTTCTTGACTAGATTGTTAATGGAACCTTTCATTGTTGGGACAGCAACGAATTTAATGATGTTTTGAACTAGCATTGATTTTTGAAGAGATTGAGGCTAGAGAATTTAGACATGTACTAATGCTTTCATTGGCAAGGAATTTGTACATGGAGTGAAAGAGTTAGTACTCCATTTGTTTGTGTCTCCTTTGTAGTAGTAATATACTTGTTCTCATGAGACTGCAAGTTTGAAATGCAACCTCTACCTTACCCTTTACTTTAGAGCTTGTAAATTTTAAAGCTAATATACATATACATAGTTATATTGATACTAATGTCTCCCTTGGCTTTTTGACATGTGTGAGGTGTGCAGAGGAAATTAGAGGTGGTTAAACATTTGTTGAGTATGTCACTTCTACCTGACTATGTTTTCCGATCTTCCTTTTAAGTTTCTGCAATCGTTTTCCCTTTAATGATTTTCTATGTTGGACTATTCCTTGTTTATGCTAATAATAATGACACTTATACATTTTTGAGGTTAACATATCCTTGACGAAGCAGAAAACTATAAAGAAGACTGTTTTGTGTATGTTGAAACTGTTAACTTGAACTATAAGAGTAGTGCTGTTGGGTGATGTGGTTTTATGTATCATATTCATATGTACTACCCGATGTGCATGAAGTCATGTACAGAGTGATGTGCATATAAGTGCTTGTAAGTTCATGCATACAACTTCACATGAAATTTTTTTTATTCACAACCATTACACTTTCTTTTCTAGAGAGAGATAGGAATAGATGTGAGGGATGTGATGAGAGATATGATAGAAATAAAGAGAGAGATAGGAAGAGAAAGTAGGTGAAAATGGTTGGAAGAGACACTAAGCACAAATATATAAAAGTTGGCTACACATCATGTATTAATCTGCAAATGTATCCAACAATGCATGCTTGTACACATTCCAAACTATTATTTGTTCGCAGGCCATAGACTAAAGCATTGTTTGCAAGATATGATTGATTTAACTCTGGATACAGCAAAAGGTTCCCTTCATATGTCAACTAAGTATTGGCTAGCATGCTTAACTTTCATAAAAGCTCAATTTGTTGTCAGTGTTTACTTGAGGACCATTTTTTATTTGTGATAAAATTAGAAGATGAGAAAGGCACATGAGAATTATAATTGCTTTCTTAATGAAATACTGGAATGCGTTTTAAAGGTTTCAACTGCATTTAAAGACTCTGGCACTGCTGTTCCTGTGAATGCCCTTGATCAAGGATTAGAACTGCATAATCTTCTGTCAACTTAAGATCAGTTTTTGGATATTAGATCCTCCAAGGTTGGTGTTATACAGTATGACTGTAAGACCATAATTTCTGTATGCTTTTAACCATGAAAGGGTTTCTCGTTTTTTTACCAGGTTCTATAAAGAAGGGGCGTAAGGCATTGACCCTGTTGGCGGGTTTGATGAGCATGATCTGTCTTTGTGATTTTAGATTGCTTGAGATATTTTCTAATTTAAGTGGAAGTTCTGTTTTATTTTTGTTTGTTTGTTTATTTGTTTATTTTTCACTTATTTTTTTCTCCTTTCAGGGAGAGGTTAAACCTAATGTAATCAACTGTAACCAAATCATCCATTTGGCTATTATCATTTGGTCATTGAGCAGAATAGTATGGTAAGTTACCATACTAAGTCATGGATTGTGAATAGGAATTCATCTGTTAATCAGTACCGTGATCATGGTTATTCTTTTTATGTGTATAGTTTCTTGCGAGTTGCGACCATCATCGTCATTAAACCTGTTCATAGTGATACTTGTAGGAGTTCTGACCACCACAAATTACTAAGTAAAAGAAAAATACAAAACACTATTGTGGTTACAATCCGCGTATGTTTTCAAGATTTCATGATTTATTAAACTTGAAAATCAAAGCCTATAACATGTTCAAGTAGTAGCCTATAACAGAAAGCTTGGAAGGCTTGAAGAAGTTAGAGTTGGGATTAGAGGGCTTGAAGAAGCCGAAGTTGTAGTGAAAGGCTTGAAAAAGCCGAAAGTTAAGATCAGAGGATTTGAGGAAGCCAGAATTGAAATGGAAGGCTTGAAGAAGCCAAAGTTGGAATGGAAGGCTTGAAGAAGCCGGAAATACGATTTAGAGGGCTTGGGGAAGCCAAAATTGAAATGGAAGGCTTGAAGAAGCCAAAGTTGGAATTGAAGGATCCAAAACATTATGACCTACCACATGAACCATTAAGAAATAGATACAAGATTGTAGTATCACAATGTCAGTAACAAATTAAATGAAGAACCAATAACTATTAGGGAAGCTCCGTATAGAAACTCCACAAGACAACATTGTGACCCCTCTAATCCTACCGCTTGCCAAGAGTTTTTTTACTAACCTTATTGGTTTTTATATCAATATTAGATATGTATTTATAGTGACAACACATATTTACAATTGATACAAACATTTACAAGTGAAAAAGGAAAAGGATGAACCTTTAGAAACTAAGTTTATTAGCAAGGAAAATGAACTATTGCATAGTTCAAACATTGGATTTTTCTGGTCCAGCTTTCAAGAAGAAAGATGGACCAAAACAAATGGGCTCATATAGGAAAATCCTAAGCCAAAAAACCCAGTTCCAAGATCGGAACAGATGGGTTGCTATTGAAGGCCGAGAAAAGAGGCATTGGAAGGTTCTCAGAGGTGATGTTTCAATTTTGATTCTCTTCCCTTCCACTACCACTATGAAATTATTTCTAGTTGATTGATAGTGATTTTAATTTTTTATGTTACAGCACATGATGATGAAAGTTCACATAGGCATTGGGAAAGAGATACAGAAGTGGGAAATTTTATGAAGGGGTGAAGGGATAAGCTTCTTCAACATGATTTCTTTTGTTAATTATCATAATATGTAAATTGCATTGAATTGTTAAATAAAATTAACATTGAGTTATTTCAGTTCAAGTGCAATCAGTTTATCATCACTGCAATTAATATAAAATCAAGCATATCAAATTCATTGAGCAAAGCAAGGATTAATTAAGAAGAATATGTTTAGGGTGTGTTTGCTTGCTATTTTTTCACTATTGGAGATCAATGATCATCAACCCAAGGTGTTTTCTGTACTCTCTTTTTCGTTTCCTTTCTTCTCTGTTTTCTGCCCACTTTTGGGTTTCTCCTTGCTGGTTTTGGTCCTTAACTTTTACCATGAGCAATGTTCAAAATGAATGTATGTACTGCAGCATCACTCTACTCAAACCTTCTCTTTGCAACCATCAAGTGTATGCACTCAAAGGATGAAGGTCTAAGGTTGAGGCCTGCAACCTCTTTGGGAGAGAAGTGAGTTCTTTCTTTTGCCAAGTCCCAATTAGGAGAAATAATTTGAACAGCAATCAAAGGAACTCATCAAATTCTCAACCGAATTCCCTTTTTTCACTTTTTGTTTGTTTTCTTCTTATCTTAGTTTGTTTTTATGAAATAATAATAATAATAATAATAATAATAATAATAATAATAATAATAATAAGGGGGACAAAATTGGGTGTAGACAATTACTAATCACTAGATATTATACCCGTGCGTTGCACGGGTTTACGTACAATACTTTTTAACATTATATAAAAATTATTATAGTTTAACCAAATAAAATCAAAATATTTTTTAATTATAAATATAAAAAATTGTGTTAAGACATTTCAATAAATATAATATAGTTCTTTTTCATAGGGTTGTTCTCATCATCTTTTCTCATTCTATAATAAAGTTCTTTTGTTATAAAAAAATAATTAAAATTACTCAAATTTAATTATTAGCATAGAAATAATTTTAAAAATTAAAATGTTTATTTATTTAATAATATGAAAAATTATTAAGTGAATTTGAAATATTTAAATTACGTAAAAATGTTAAGTAATAAGTGTTTAATGTCATTAAATAAGTTTTAATATCATTTTTTATATTTTTCACGTGGAAAAGTCATTTGTTGTGACATGTCAAGACTAAGAAGAATAAATTAATTTTAACTTTTTGAATTATAATAAGTTATAACTTAAATATTCTTTTGACAAAAAATAGCATAAAATATTATCTTGTGAATTTAATTTTTTTTCAACTTATTTGGTTTGCGAATTTTTTCTCATAGCCGATAGCAATGAGACTAATCCTTGAGGCTCTACAATCACGTTAAGTGGATAGGCTAGGCCTCTCGCAATAAACATTTATTCAACTTTGGTAATTATTATTTTTCTATATTATGCTTCCTTGAGTAATTTTTCCTAATATATCATAGATCAATTTTTTTTTTCCAATAAGGCACATATATGTTATAGTTACTATTAAATACGTTTTAGCGGCATTTTTCAATTTTAAAATATTTTATCCATATTATTTATTATTAAATAATTTTAATTTTTAATATGTGTCAAATGCAAAACTTAAGATAATTTCAGTTTTTTAAAGTCAATTTTAATTTGATGAATGTTGTTATTAAATGTAAGTAGTTGAATAATTTTTGACAACACAATTTTTTTCATTTTTTAATTATTTTGTAATATATTAGCACAAAGAAAATTTATTATTTTTTAATGTATTTTAATACAAAGGTATGAGAGTTTTATGGTTTAATGTACTTAATGTAAAACTCAAGTCTCCTTTACATATATAATTTTTTAATTTTAAAACTATTTTATTTAAATTATTTTTTAATAAATATTATTTTCTTACTGAATTTAATTATTAATATTTTTGAAACACAAAACTCATGTAAATTTTAAGTTTATGAATGTTGTTATTTAATGTAAGTAGTTGAATAGTTTTTTAAAATATAAATTTTTTCAATTTTAATATATTTACCACAAAGTTTTTTTTTATGCTTTTAATTAATACAATGCAACACTTGAGTTTTGCTTATGTATTTAATGCTAAAACTCAAGTGTGCTTTACATATATATATATAGATTATTGTTATGTTATCTCTCGGCCTGTCTGTATAGTCCTCTGCCTTTTCCAAATCCCATCCCTTTCTGCTGCTGTTACCCTTCTCATTTCATATGATTATGAAGCCTTTGAGCAAGATGGTACCAGGAATAACCCTTGTGCTTGTGCTCTGTGTCTGTGTGGGACTTACAAACTCATTAAGGGAGTGCCATTTCCCTGCAATATTCAACTTTGGGGACTCAAATTCTGACACTGGAGGCCTTTCTGCTGCATTTGGACAACCAGGCCCTCCTTTTGGAGAGTCCTTCTTTCATCACCCTGCTAGCCGCTACTGTGATGGACGCCTTGTTGTTGATTTTATTGGTACCTACCTCTATTCTATCTCTTTGCTTCTTTCTTTAATATTTTCCTGACTTATTTTTAGAAATATAATCATCCATTTGTAAGAGTAAATTGTCTCGTTCCACCATTGTCGCTCCAAATTCTTCTAATTAAAATTTGAATTTCAGCACATAATATGTGAATCTGCATTATTGTTCACGATTCAAGCTCAAATGAATTCTTATGTGAGGGGTGTGTTAGAAATGAGTTTGGTTCAACTAGAACTTAAAGCTGCTATGCTATGATGAAATTAAATCTATATAGTGAAAGACAAGTTGTTACATGGTATGTAAATGCTTGGTTTTCAATTTTTTAGAAAACATAAAATCATTTTCTTTTGATTTAAAAATGTCCACCGACAGAGCGTATGGATATTCATATTATGATTATTATCGTTCTTCACGAGTGATATCAAACAAATTTGACTGTTTGTTGGCACGCCCTCCCACACAGCATGGGACAATATTTGTTTTGCTTAAGGATTCCTTCCTTAAAATATTCTTCCTAACATAGCAATTAATTCTAATCATTTTTAGCTCAATAATAGTCACACATAGAAACACGGCAGATATTTAATAGATATTTTATTTTTGGCTAAAAAGCATTTTTGGCCCCTGATGTTTCAAGTTTGTGCAAATTCTGCCCATATCTATTTTTGTCGATGTTTCTACCCCTCATATTTTCAAACAGTGCACCGTCTACCCCTCCGTCAGGGGTAGACACTGCACTGTTTGAAAACATGAGGGGTAGACGATGCACTGTTTGAAAACATGAGGGGTAGAAACATCGACAAAAATAGAGTAGGGACAGAATTTGCACAAACTTGAAACATCAGGGGCCAAAAGTGCTTTTTAGCCTTTATTTTTCTCTTTATCTCTCTCGTCTCTTCATTTTTTACTTGGGAGTTGGGATGTCTGCAACTGCAATTAGGGATGACAATTTCCACCTGTATATGGAAATTCTCGTGGGGACTGCCCCGTTTGGGGCCCCGATCCTGGGGAATTTTTCCCTGTGGGGGTGGGGATGGGGACAAAAATCCCCCCGAAACAAATTTGGGGATGGGGATGGGGATCACCCTCCCCGCCCCGCGGGGACCCCGCCCCGTATATATATGTAAAAAATTAATAATACCTTTAGTAATCAAAGTCAAGTAGGTAATAAAAAATATAAAGTATCATAGCCAATTATATAGAGTTCAAAAAAAAAATAGCCAATTATATATAAAAGTTTAAAAATAAGAATACAATCAGTCGGTTGTAAAAAAAAAGAATACAAACAGTCAATTATAAAACCCTAGATTTCTTACCACTATAAGTATAACCCTATTTCACATTGGTCCCATCCCTCTTCCTTTTCTATAACCCTAGTTGTTTTTTTTTTTGTAGAAACTTTGATTAATGGTTACTTGAAGACTTAACATTTTGGCGATGACTTGACTGCGGGATGATTTGTATTTTTACAGAGTTTAGACTTTTTTCGGCGTTGACTTTTGAGATATTTTGGATGATAGACTTCACATTTTTTTGGATTGAATGTTGAATTTTATATGTCAATTTTCTTATTTGTAGACTTAATGTTATGAATTTTGATCAATGTTATTTGAACTTCAATATACATTTTCATGGAATTTGACATGTTCTATTCTCATCCGTGGTTTCTATACATTTGTGGTCCAGGAAGAAATTTGTGTATTTTTTATATTTAATTTAGTTTTATTATATTTTTAATGATGTGTTAATGGTCCCCATGGGGACCCGTGGGGACCCGTGGGGAGGTGGGGATTGGGGATGGGGTGAAAATTTACCCCGCCGTGGGGAATGGGGATGGGGACGGGGACAAAAGAGAGATGCGGGGACGGGGATGGGGGGGCCACTCCCCGCCCCCGCCCCGCGCGGGTGCCATCCCTCTGCAATATACTCCCTCTGTTCCTAAATATAAGACCTATTCCAAAAAATTGCGCTTATTAAGAAAACATTTAATGTGACTAATTAGTGTATTGATTTTTTAAAAATGCATACATTCTTCTATATTTACCCTTTGTCATTTTCTCTCAATAATAATCATTGCATTTATATCAAAAGTCATAGTTAGTTGCATTAGTAGTAATTAATGGTAGGTGGTAACTTTGGAATTGAAAACATACAATTAATGTGAGGGGTAAATATGGAAGAATACAAAACCTTATGCTAGATTATTGTAAGAGGTCTTATATTTAGGAACATGAAAATTTTGAAACTAGGTCTTATAATTAGGAACGGAAGGAGTATGTGTCTACGGATCATTTTCCTTTTGAGTTTAATCTATTTGCTTAGACAATTGCAAGGTAGGTATTAAAAATGATAACTTGGGTGATTAGTGATTATTATATCTTGATTCTTGACAAAACAAATTGTTAATTTTAGTGTTCATTTATTTTCCCAAATTGTGGATTAAAAAGCAAAGAAGCTAGGACTCCCCTATTTGAATGCATATCTTGATGCTGTTGGGTCAAATTTTAGCCATGGAGCCAACTTTGCAACTGCTGGATCCACAATTAGACCCCAGAATACAACCCTTCATCAATTTGGTGGCTTCAGTCCTTTCTCTTTGGATGTTCAATTCAATCAGTTCAATGATTTTCAACGCAGGACTCAAATTTTTCGCAACAAAGGTATTGGCAATGCTTGAGTTTTATATTTTATTACTCTCTTACACATGCCAGTATTCATGTTTAATAGAACAGTACAGAGAATACACTTCTGGAGGTTGTTGGAATGCAGCCATCAGAATCACTTCTGTCCTTAACATCAAACATAAACTTACTGTATGTTTAAGCGTGTAGATACATGCTTAAAATTGATTCTACACTAGCAGAAGCTAAAAAAAAAGTTGCGTATATCCACAATTTTGCCTATAACGTGGTTTTTATTTTTGAATGTGTTTCCAAAGACAGTGATAGTCACTTCAATTAAAATACCTCATTGTGTCATCAATTCTTTTTTCCTCTCAGGTGGGGTATTTGAAAAGTTGTTACCAAAAGCACAAGATTTTTCCCGTGCATTGTACACATTTGATATTGGTCAGAATGACTTAACCGCTGGTTACTTCCACAACATGTCCACTGATCAAGTTAGAGCATGTGTTCCTGATGTTTTGGCTCAATTCAAGAACACAATCAAGGTAATCCATAACAAGTACTAGCAAGTGCATCAATAACGGGCATATTTGTGTCGTCATAAACCAATTATCTCAGAGTTTAGTACATGACACGTACATGAATGATTTTATATCACATTTCTAACATGTGTATCTGTTTGCATGGTTATAGTATGTATATAGTCATGGAGGAAGGTCATTCTGGATTCATAATACTGGTCCTGTTGGTTGTTTGCCATACATCATGGATCTTCACCCTGTAAAGGCACATGAAGTGGACAAAGCAGGATGTGCAAAACCTTATAATGAAGTGGCTCAGTTCTTCAACCGTGAATTAAAAGAAGCTGTTGTTCAACTAAGGAAAAAGCTTCACTCTGCTTCTATTACATATGTTGATGTTTACTCAGTGAAGTACTCTCTCATTAGTCAAGCAAAGAAACATGGTAATTAATCCTTTTGTTAGAGCTTGTTTTGGTCCATGAGAATGTGATTATGGTAGGAATCAAATAATAGTTTTGTCTGATAACTAATGCAGGTTTTGGGGAACCATTGAGAGCTTGTTGTGGGCACGGTGGGAAGTACAACTACAACATACACATTGGATGTGGAGCAAAGGTGAAGGTTCATGGCAAAGAGATCCTGTTGGGAAAACCATGTGAGGATCCATCGGTTTCGGTTAATTGGGATGGTGTTCATTTTACTGAGGCTGCTAACAAGTGGGTGTTTGATCAAATTGTAGATGGTTCATTTTCTGATCCACCAATTCCTTTGAATATGGCTTGTCATAAGCACCCTTAGCCGAATACTTTAGTCCTGCATGATGTTAGGGGGTGAGTTCTCACTGAGAAATTAAACTTGAGTTGTGAACTTATGCTCCTCTCTCAATTATTTTCTCTCAAATAAATTGAGAAATAAAACAAGTGCATACCAATTTGATTGTAGTTTTGTTGTAGTTTTATACTTGTTCATAAATCACGCTTAAGTTTACCTTGATCAAGCAAGAATTACCTTGATAGTGGTTGTGTGCTAATAGCTAACATAATATTTGACAAGCTTGTGTGGAAAGTAGTGATAAAAAAACTATCTAATTATGTAAGAACACAATCCCGCTAAGTCTAACAACTTAAGTGTGTGTTTGGAAATCTATAAGAGTTCTATTCACTTTTTGCCGAGAAGTGAGTACTAACAAGCACTCTGCACCCACCGGCATTAGCGGGTATCCAAACAACAAAATGGCAAATGACACCACATAAACCAAAATAACATAATAAAATCCAAAGCATGAGTCGAAATTAATAATCACCAAACAAATTAAACAGCATAAAACTTCAGAAACATGGATGGCTCACACATCAAGCAAGAAAGTGGATAACTGGAAAGCAAATTGCAAGACAATAATATTACTGCCAAGAAAGAAGATGGATTCAGCACCCATTACAAGAATGAAAAACTCAAAGATTTCAAAGGAAATTAACAAAGTTGTCATAACAGAGTCTGACTTAGGAGGTAAAGCATTAGAGTATTTGAGAATAAACAAAGTTTGTTTGCAACTTCCATTAATGCATTGCATCAGTACAAGTTTCTACAAGAGCTTTGCTTTCAAAATACTGAAAAATGCCACCCAAGACAAAACTAGTATTTGTATTCGTATATCTCATACCCTTCTCAAACTCACATAACTTTCTTGAAGTTTGATCTACAGGATCATAGGAAATGGCAGCTTCTCTACCTACAATGAACACCAACATTGATTTATCTTCTTTTGCTTTTGCTGTGCGAACAATGTAAAAGAAGTTCCATGTCAATGGCAATTCAACTTGATTAAGTTCAACACAGTGCCTCAATGACCACCCAGAGTAATCTTCCTTCATCTCAAAAAGATCATACTTATGAGTTTGCATAGAAATAGTAAGCATCAAATGCAATCGCCCTCCGGATTCTCCAAAACACGCGATAGATCGACGCTCCCATTCCAAATCAGACAAAGGCATTGGGTAATTTTTGACGCACTGAGTATCAACATCAAAATACACAGAGAATTCAGCTGTGCAGCACCAATGAATACCGCGGTTGCAGTAAATCCCATTAGCAGCATCCAGTTCAAATGGGGTTGAGAGAAAAACCCCGGGGCGAATCCATGAACTAGTTTTGAAGGAATATACATTGAAGACCCAATCAAACTGTGAATCCAACTCCTCACTGGGTGCAACTGAAATAACTTTACAATGAGGTGATATGGAAGGGTCAAAAACAAGATAGAGTTCAATTTTTTTGTTCCAGCATGGGTGGCTGAGCAAGTTGAAAGTGGTGAAGTCTCCGGTGATCGGGTTGCAGATGAAGTAGGCGGAAGCATTGCTCCATTTTGGGGTGCATGAGATTACGTACGCGGATGTGGAACGACATAGGAGAAGACCGTTGCAGGAACGAATCACGGTGACTTTGGATTCGTCGAGGAAATCGAGATTGAAAACACGGAGAGTTTGAGCTGTGGCAGTGAATGAGAGGATGTGTGATTGACCACACTCCGAGAAAATAAGAGAAGTGGGGTAGTGTTGGTGGCGGTGAAGAGAGTGAGACTCACGGAACTTTTGATCAGAGATGAGTGTCAACCACTGCTTCGAAACGCACTTGAGTTGGAGAAGGGATATCAGCGGCAGTCGTAGAAGGATCTCCCACACGATGTCTATACTACTGGCGATCTCCTCAGCGGAGCTTGAACTCAACTTGTTTTGCATTGTGATTTGCAATCAAAAAACAACAGAACCTGTTTTGTATTTGTGTATGAACTACTCTCTCTTTTGGTTATTTTGTTAAATAATCACTTTCATATTTTTTTCTCATGTGTATGTGTGTACTTTTTTACAAAAAATCAAAATTAAAAAAAGAACATATTTTGATGATTTTCTTCAGCTATTTTGAGTATCTTTTAAGAAAATCAATTACAGTTGAGGATAGAGAAATTAAATCAAATTTTTCATAGTAATATATACTATTTGAATTCAAATTTTATGATTTTATTCTTAAATAATTCTTTGAAGAAAAAATTCTTTACAAATTTATGTTATTTAATGTAATATTGTATAAAAAAGCACTTTTATAATTTTAATTTAAAATCACTTTTGAAGTGAAATTTACTTATTATATTTCTAAATAAACATAAATGAGTTTTTGCTTTTAAGAAAATATCTTATATAGAATAAAATAAATATTCTATACAATTTTAACATCACTATTTTATGTCGAAACAAACATATATGTGCTTCTCATAATGATTTTATATTTTAAGTTTAAATTTGAAATCAAATTTCTATCCTAATAATTTAAAATTTTAAACGCGTTTTCAGTTTATCATTTTATAATTAAATTTTACTTTAGTATTAATCTTTTTATTTTCATACACAATTTTGGTTTCGACCATTGTTGGATGAGAGGATTATTGGACAGGTAGAGATTTGTTGGTGACACCTTTTCTTTTTGTTCTTCTTTGACAATGTATACATGGGTTTCTAGTAGTGGTTAGATTGAATTCACTTTGGCTTATCAAAACAAAGTATAACTTACGAAACAAATGTTTATAAGGATACAAACTGCTTAACAACATCTTTAGCAAAATTAAAATTAATCAAAATAAGCCTTTCTCTGCCCTCATCTTTCTTCCTTAGGTTCAGGGAGTGATTCTTCTACCTACTCCTTTTACCATGGCTTTACATAATATGAAATGCTATAAAAATTTAAATCCAAGATAGAGACTTCTTAACACCCTGAAGTTATAAGATTAAACTCACATCCTCAAAAGTTGAAATATATGTGTTTAGATCAATCCAACCACTGTAAAGCAACAAAATGTTATAAAAGGTACAATCTGCAAACAGGGTTTTTTTAGGCAAATCCAAGGAACTCACATATGGATAAGATAAGATACAACACCTGGGATGATTTCCATAAAACTGCAATAAAACAGAAGCTTATTCATGTTTAAATGTTCAGAAAAGTCTCTAGCTATTCTGTTAATTTAAGATTCCCATCTTCATTTGCAAGGAAGAACAAAGAGCATGAAAATGAAGGTTTACTCGTACACATAAGCAGCTAGAAAGAAAAAAGAGTGATGTCTATTTGTCTAAATTGTACAAAACAGTTTCTCTTCATCATCAATTTCACCTTTCTAAATGTTCCTATTGGTAAGGGTTAGAAGACAGAGCATCCAGTTAATTCAGATGCAGAACTCAAATTAAGTTGGTTAAATATTTCCGAGTTGCTTTTGAAGATTCCTTGATTGTGACTTAACATTTAAGCTCTCAGTTTTTCATCTTTCAATTGCAACATGAAACTGCCATTTTATTTTCCAGTACTTATTTAAGTAAATGCTACACATGCAAAGTTAAAATATATAATTTTAGGTGAATGCTACCATACCTCAATTGTATCATACCATAGTGATGTGGGCCAGTAAGAAACGTTTGACTGTAATCTTTGACTTTTCTTTTTTTTTTCTTTTTTAAAGATCTCAAAAAACATAAAAGAAAAGAAATTCAAAAATTAAAATTGTGAGGTTGGGTTAAGTTAAACTAGTGTGGTTAACATTAATGAGCATTTTCAAAATTAACATTAATGAGAAGAGAGGAAAAATTGAGATTGTTCAAGTTTCCAGATTCTGAAGAGGAAAATAGAGAGGCAGTGTTGAAAGGAGTTCACTGATTTAGGGTTTTTCATATTCACCAACGGCGGACGGCGGGGTTGTCGGCTAGGCCGTTCTTCATCGTCGAGGGTGGCGTCTTCATAGTCAACGTGGTAAGTCCCTCTATTTTTCCCTTTTCTGTTTCAGTTTCTGAGAATTTTGTTTCCATCTTCTTGCATCTGGTACTTCCCTCTGTTCTGTCGTCGTCTGTTCAGTTTATGGAATTTTTGTTTCCATCTTCTTGCTTCTGGTATTTGGTTTGGGTTTAGGTCACTGATTTTGCATTTTCTTACTTCAGGTTTTCTGGTATTTGGTTCGTTGAGTTGACTGATTATCCTACTTCGGGATTTAGGGTTTTTGATTCTTGTCGGTTTTCATTTTCAAACGAAGGAATTCTGGTTTTAGGGCTTTTTTATTCAATTCTGTCGAAATTTATTATCCATTTTCATACTTTGGTTGAAGGGATTTTGTTTCTGGTCGGATTTTATATTCGAACTTGTTATAACTCTGGTTTTAGGGTTTTTGACATAACTGAGTTTTGCTCAATTTTATAGGTAATGGAAAGTGTAAGGGAGGAAGAAGACCATATCTATTTAGCTGATGTGTATGCTGCTGGTTAAGATAATATATTGACATTGTTAGAAAGGCACTTGTTTTTGGCCTTCAAAAGGAAATATTGTATTACCAACAAGTCTCAGCACAGTTGGGACTTCTAAATTTTGATCGTACGTATATCACAATAACATTGTCACTATAAGTTAATTTAATGAAACAACAGCTACATAAGCATGCAGCTAATCTGTTTATTTTTCAGTCCAAACTTTGGCCACTAGTCAAACAATACCATCATGATTGGCCTTTAGCTGTACAATGTTGATATGTGAAATAGAACTAAATTCAAGCATAGAATGTGGAGAGACAAAAAGTATTTCATGCTTCAAAACTCTTTGGCTCTTTGCCTCAACCGATCAAGTTCTATCTCAATCTCAAAATCTTGAAATGGTATTCCCGTGTTGGTGCTAGAAAGGCACTTGTTGTGTGTTTCTAACTCCAAGGTATGTGTATGCCAAATTTTGATGCTTCAAACATGGTTAAATGCCCTTTGGTTGTCATTTTTTAGTTATCTAATTTTATATGGTACCCCTTTAAAAGATTTCAAATACTCCTTTCAGGACTGGATCAAGGAACAACAGGCATGTATGTCCAATAAAGTGTAAGCAAATTGTGGGGAAGGGAATTTCTACTGAGCAATATATATGGAAGCATGGAATTGGTGAGGATATTGGTATAACTCTGGTTTGCTGTCAAAAGGAATGATGAAGGGCTCTATTGGTTGCTGCACGTTGTAATTTTGGGGCTGCTGGTATATGTCTCCTAAGGGGTTTAATGAATTGTTTTGCAAACTGCTTCTTGTGTTCTTTCTTTTGATCTTTTGATTATTTTCTTGGCAGCGTAAGTGGTACTTTAATGTGCTCTGTTTTGCGGCTGTTTTTTTTCATGTACTTGGGTCTAGCACCCGTTGTGCTAGTATTAATACATTTTGGCTTACCCAAAAAAATATGGTACCCCTTTTGCGCATAGGAATTCAGCGGGTTGGCTAGATGAGTAGTTGCAGCACCTTGTGTTAAGTTTTCACTTCTGCAATAATATTGTCACATGCTCTACATAGCAATTAGTTTTCACTTCATTGTAATCTTTGATATGTTCCTTTTCTCTAAACTCTTTGTTTACAATTTGATACTGTCTTGCTTAAGAAGGACCCTCTAGTTGTCAAATTTCAGTTCTGGCATGATTAGTGTGTTCTGGAATTTTAATTGTATTAACAAAAGTCGTTATCTCAAAAAATATTTTATTAGAAAAAATGGAATTTTTGTGTTGAACACAAGAGCTGTACGTGAATGAATTTCAACAAGACAACAATCACTGCATTTAATAATAAAAAAAGGTACCAAAAAAATGTAGATAGGTGTTGAACACAAGACCTGAAAGTATTTGGCCCAAGCACCAACCACTGTACTACGTTGAGAGTTTTTAATTTAAAGCTCCAAAATTCGTATAAGTACTATGTTAATGATGTTTTTTCAAGGAAAAAAAAACACAGAAGTAAGGTTTTGAACACGGGACTTCACGTAGTAAAAGCACAGAGGTAACCACTACACCACTTATTATGATTTTGTTCAAAATTCTTGATAAATTAATAAAATAGTTTATAAAAATTAATTCATAATAAAAGAAAGTATAATGGAGGAAAAATTCACTCAACAAGAATCAAACCATGGACAAGTGATAAATTTGCAATCACATGAACCATTAAGATACTGGTAAAGTTATGTAAAATGTGCAAATCAATAATTAATATCTTAAATAGCTTAAGTTAAAACAATTTAGTTTAAGGCATCAACTTTAACTACTCATCCGTCCCTTCCGTTAATGCTTAGTCGACCTTATTTTAAGGCATCAACCCTAACTACATTTCAGTCTCTTCCCTTAGTGCTTAGTCGCGCTTAGTTTAAGACATCAACCCTAACTACCTCTCCGACCCTTCCCTCAATGCTTAGTCGCGCTTAGTTTAAGACACCAACCCTAACTACCTCTCTGACCCTTCCCTTAGTGATTGTTGCTCCGAATGTGTCATCAACTCTAACTACCTCTCTTACGCTTCCCTTAGACCTTAGTGCTTAGTTGCTCCGAGTGTGTCATCAACCCTAACTACCTCTCTGACCCTTCCCTTAGTGATTAGTTGCTCCGAGTGTGTCATCAACCCTAACTACTTTTCTGACTCTTCCCTTAGTGCTTAGTTGCTCCGAGTGTGTCATCAACCCTAACTACCTCTCTAACCCTTCCCTTAGTGATTAGTTGCTCCAAGTGTGTCATGAACCCTAACTACTTTTCTGGCGCTTCCCTTAGTGCTTAGTTGCTACAAGTGCGTCATCAACCCTAACCTAACTACCTCTCCGAGCCTTCCCTTAGTGATTAGTTGCTCCTAGTGTGTCATCAACCCTAACTACCTCTCTGACGCTTCCTTTAATGCTTAGTTACTTCGAGTGCATTATCAACCATATGTACCTCTCCCACCCTTCCCTTAGTGATTAGTTGCTCTGAGTGTGTCATCAACCCTAACTACCTTTCAAAATATTATATTTATTGTTTACTAATGAAATCTTAATTTGTATTTATTTTCAAAATATTTTAATTATTTTCAAAATATTACATTCATTTTTTCTAATGAAATATTAATGTTCTATTTAATTTCAAAATATTATATTTATTTTTTTTAATGAAATCTTAATGTTGTATTTATTTTTAAAATATTATATTTATTTATGCTAATGAAATCTTAATGTATATTATATTCATTTTTGCTAATGAAATCTTAATGCTGTATTTATTTTCAAAATATTACATTTATTTTTGCTAATGAAATCTTAATGTTGTATTTATTTTCAAAATATTATATTAATTTTTCTAATAAAATTTTAATGTTGTATTTATTTTCGGGCTCATTTAATGTACACAAAGAAATACTTGTTCAAAATGAAATTAATTAGTGTGAAAAAAATCACATCCTCCTTAACACACCGTAACTACTGGTGTTGCCCACCGTATTAGAACACTCCAAATTCAATATTTATTCTTTTTCGTTTTCGTCTCCAAGGCAAATTCATTTTCGTCTTCCACACCGTAACCACTGGTTCTGCTCCTTGTTCCTTCTCTTTATTATGTTGTCTAATTATTGAATCAACAAACTCATGAAAAAAAAAAACATTTCTTTGCAACTTGCCAGTAGGGGTGTTCGCGGATTGGATTGGATTGATTTTGAGGAGAAAAATCATCCGATCCGATCTCATCGGTTTTATGATTTTGTCATCCAATGGATTTTTTACTAAATTCAAATCCGAACCAATCCGATCCAATCTATAGCGGTTTGGATTGGATTGGATTGTTCGGTTTTTGTTTCACTTTTTTGTATTTAAAAATTGTGTTTTATAAATTTAAAAAATATATAATATATGATAAATACAACGATACATAATTTATAACATTAATATAACATTCATAAATTATAACATAGTCAGCATATTTTTAAATTATGATTATAATTGTTTACATTGATGCATGTATATAGTTCAAATAATTACTTGAACTGTTTTTATTAAAACGTAATTTTATAAATAAGCATGTGTGATATAATCAATATATATACAATAAATATGTACTATGTAAGTGTAAATGGAATGATATATGTATAACTAAAATTATACATATTTGTGAACGTTCGTTTTGGATTGGATTGGTTCGGTTTTGGAAATCAAATCCAAAATCCGATCCGATCCAATAAATAATTTCGGTTTTTTCAAATTTTCAGTCCGTTCGGTTTTCGGTTTGATTGAATTTCGGTTTTTTTGGATCGGTTTGTCGGTTTTGTTTGGATTGGTTCGGTTATGAACACCCCTACTTGCCAGCGAGGGACGTGCTTCTCTTTATTCATCTAGACCTAAATTTATAAATTCATTTTTCTTGAAAAGTGCTTTTCTTGTAAAAACAAGTAAAAATAAAATAAACCGAGTACATTTGTGCACTGTGTAGAAAGAAAACCAACCGCATATTTACCATCGTCACTCTACACCCTCAACCAACAAAACAACAATCAACAATCCATTTCAATTGAACATCAGAAACCTCTTCTCTTCCCTATCGCTCGACGCCAGCACCACTAACAATAGATGGTTCAGATCTGAAGCTTTATCATCCGATCTAGGATGAAAAGCTTGCTTGAAGCTTTCACTTGATGCGGACAGATCAAGAGAGAGAGAATATGACTATGGGGCACTTTACCTCCAGTTGGTGATGGAAAACCAGACAATAGAAGATTTTGCCTCCAAAAGAGAGGGGAGAAAAGAGAAATAATTTTGGAACAGAGCACCAGCCTTCAGAATCTACATCTACATCTACATACACTTAATGGGCAGTTTGAAAAGCACTATTCCTAAGAGAAATTGCATCTTGGCCATTCATTCTTCATTTTGATCCTACGGTAGAGAAATTGCAGCTTTTGTAAACTTATGACTCACCATTGAAGCTTGCATCTTGGCCATTCATTCTTTATTTTTATCCTACGGTAGAGAAATTGCATCTTTTGTTACTCTCCTTCCCCCATTCGATCCACACAGTTCCTGATCACAAATTCAAAACCGTAATTTTATTTTTCATTTCATTTTTATGATGGCATAGCTGTTTGATTAGGCACAAAAACCCTCAGGTTCTGGTCCCTTTGGATTTTCCTCCGAGCTAAATCAAATGGGTAGTTTGCAAGTTTTTGATTTGAACATCTTTTTCCCATGAATCTGGTTTCGATTTTGTGCGAGACCCGATCGTGGCGGGTCTTGGCCGGAGCTATCCCTATTCCAATGACCATCTACTGGTAGAGTTATGGGTTCTTGATTTTTTATATTAAATCTCCATCCCAAGCTATCTATAAATACCACCATTCCTTTGTTTGGGGTTGTAGTATCCAAACTTATTTGTGCATTTTCATATTCTGTTGTGTTTTCTTGCTGGTTTTAATTGCTGGTTTTAATGGCTGGAGCGTTGAATCCCCTTCTCTCTGTCTTTGCCTTCTCCACTCTCCTCGTCGTTTCCTTCATCTGGATATTCTCAGGTACTCACCCCATAACCATTTTTCTCTCTTTTCCTTTCAATTCATCATTACATTCATTTTTTTCGTTTTTTCTCTTCTAATTCAATGATATTGACCAGCGATTTTGAGGTTGAAATGAAAAATTCTGCAATTCTGAGATTTCAGTGAAATGTAAATTTTTAAATACATCGATTTTGTGTAATTGAATAACGACCCATTAGTGAAATTAGCTTATTTATCAGAAAAAGATACTTTTTTTAATGTAAACTAGGTCCAGTTTCAAATCCTTCACTTACAATGTCAAAATAGTTCAATGTCAATGATGACAACAAAACTGAATATAGGTCAACTTTTCATTCCATGTTACTTTTTTCCGAATCTTTATTTGCATTTGTCACACATAAGATGAATAGATGAGCACTGAGAAGTGTAGGATTCAAGTTATGTGATGTGTTATGTGTTCCTTCCTTACTTTTTTTTGTTCTCTGGTTAAGAATATATAATGAGGCTAAAATATATGAATGTATGTGTGATTAACTTTGTTCTGTGGTGTGATTTGTTATTCAACACTGTTCTGATCATTTACTATCTAAGTGGGATTGCCATATATTCTGTGGATCTATTCGGCTATTTGTTGTCCTGCTTGTGACCATTATATCATGCTTTCTAATTGTTGACAATATGTGATAATCTTTAATGGAGATGGTTACTTGCTTCAAACTAGAATCATGGACTGAAATTTTCTACAAGCCAATTTTATTGTTTGTGCATGAAAGAAACCATATCAGTTTGGCCTACACTGTCTCAGCTCAATCTATATGTTTTATCACTTCCTTTATCCTTTAGTGTATGTTTTCTTTCAATTAAGCTCTTCACTAGGTACTCAAACAATATCATTCTTTGCAAGTTCAAAGTTCAAGGATCAGGTTGTCTGTACTTTGTTATGGCATTCCATTATCATTTCAGTTTGAATATCTATCCTCTGATAGGTGGAAATGGTTTTTTAGGTTTCTCTGATTTTGTTTACATGACTGAATTTTCCCAAGACGCCTTCCTAAGAAATCAAAAGTTGATAGAGTGTTAATGTGCTGGTGGGCCTTTATTGGCCTCACACACATAATTCTTGAGGGTTACTTTGTTTTTGCACCAGAGTTTTTCAAGGATAAGACTGGCTTCTACCTGGCTGAAGTTTGTGAGACATTTAATCTTTCTCTGACATTCAATACAGACATAAGATAGTTTGAATTTGGAGCACCTTCAAGGAATTTGAATTTTTAGTTAATGGAAGTGTCTTTTTAACACATAACAGGGAAGTAATATAGCAAAGGGGATTCTAATAGGTGATTTTATATACTTATATATATTGTGTATTTTGTATTTATATGATCATGATCATATGTTTTTCATTAAAACTATGGATAAAAATTGGTCTACTAAATTCTGAGGCGTCTTCCTTTCATCATTCACGATCTGTTCCTCATTTTGGTTGCCATTGATGTTTGGGGGAATGTAATTTTTTTCTTCATTGTATGTCAGCATACGTATTTGTTTGGTAGGTGTTGTCAATTCATCTCTGATTTTGCTGAAACCCACCAATACGGCACTGTTGAAGGGAGTTCCCTCATCTTCATATAAGTTGTTTTCTATAAATAGGCATTCCTTGCTAATCTTTTCTCACATTCAGCTACCTGTCATTTGTGTTGAGATATGTTAGGATTTTATTTGTGCTTTTGTTCTTGCATATCTTATCTTAATACCAATATCAATGTCTCATTCAGCTGGAACTAATAACAGTAGATTGGAAACTCTTTGTGGTGGAAGGGATACATGGAGGATTAAAGTAAGAGTCGTTCGAGTATGGGAGATGTGCCCAGTTTCTGAACCATCAAAACCATATGCAATGAGTTTGCAGTAGAAAGAGTGCAACCAAGCATATGACAAGATAAACTGTCTACCCTTTTAATTTTCAGCACTGTGGCTTATACCAGTTTTATCATTTTTTTTTTCAATTTGAAAGTATTGAAGGTGTTTCATTCAAGATTACATTTTTGTTCACTAGAAACTACGAGACAGGACTGTCACCTTTTGAAGTAATATGTGCTGTATTTGAATTTGAAATCCATTATCACATATGCATAAATAGGGGTGTGTTTCAGTTGCTGCTTGCATTCATCTCAGTATCTGGGTTTTGTTGTAGTGTTTCAAGCTTTCTGTTTTGATCTGCATTAATGGGTGATAATTCTGGACAGGTGAACCCAGGAGTTTATGTCCAGGCTAGGAACAGGAGAAACATCAGATTGAACCGAAAAATTTGCAAAAGCTGAAGTAGTTCAAACCCACCATGGTTAGTTGAATTCCATTTTGGTTGTGATCTTTCTTTTCTAATGCTTTTATTGTGATGAACCATGTAATCTAAAATGTTACATAATTACATTGTTGAGATTAGAGCAATGGATTCATATTAAGAGGGTAAACTTTGTACGTAATATAATAATTTATGTCCATAAGGAGATTAGGAAATAATAATATAAGAAATTAATATGCATAGAAAAGGAAGTTGTTTATATCCGCATTCATTTTTGAATATTTTCTCAGTGACTATAGATTTATATTAACATTGGATCGTGAATTGTCAATTTGTCATATGTCTTCCCATTGGCAATTGGATTTCTTATTGTCTTTTTAAAACTATTTCTTTTTTATTGGATGAATTAACTAATCTGGTTTTGTCTCACATACTACTGACATACGACAACATCAGGATGAGAAGATGGGAATCAGATGCAGTTACCTTTTTAGACTTGATGATGGTAACATGGTTAGTACTTAAGTAGAGTAATATGTAAATTTTAGATTTTGAAAGTTTGATGTTGATTCTCTAAGATTTGTGTTTTTCGTTTGTGGGGGATGTGTCCTATTGGTGATTCCTCAAAACCATGCTATGCATCTTGTCCTAAATGATGCAGAGGTTATATTTTTGGCATGTTATTGTTTTATAGTTTTCTGTCCTACAATTACTACAGTCATTTACAGGGTGTGAAAATTGAGGCTTCCATCAAGAAAAATCACATTAGTAAATACGTAAGTGACTTGGCTGAAAATTGATTTGGATCTCTTTTTTCCTTGCTGCATTTTCACATGCTGAAATACATGGGAGTACAGGAAAATAACGAGAGAAGGTATTCTCTTCAATGTGTTTATTTAGTTGGAATTACCTATAAATATTGCAAGAATTGTTTTGTTAATTCTCATTCCATCTTGCATTGCCCTAGAAATTCATCATTCCTATCTCTCATATTCCATCCTTTCATTTGTTTGCCATAATTTATATGATTTATTAGAACTGAAACAAAATCAATGGCATCAAGGGGGTTGGGATTGGTGGGTCTAGCTTGCTTAATCCCCCCCCCCCCCCTTTTGGCTGCTATATTTGATGCAGTTGCCAGTATTGGCTAGGAGTTTTATTTTTCCTTTCTTAGGTGTGTGTTTCTCTGGCCTCTTGAAGGAGAACACATGTACAATAAATAGGTAATATGTAGTGTGGTATATGTATGTAAAACTATAAAGAGCTATGATATATCTAGGTCCTTGATGATCCTAATTATTTACCAGTCATTTTCATGAGTAGTGTGTCATTGAATAATATACAAATAAAGGACTGCTATTTCTCACAGTTGAACTCTATATATCTTGAAAATTCAATTGCAGAATAAATTACACATATATTATATTTTTGAATTTGAATTTAGTGTCGTATAGGGTTGTATTGTTGTTCATATATTTATTTGATTTGAAGCTATGCAACAAAAATAAGTTGTTGAATTCAGACTATCCTTTGTTTTATTATTTGGTCTAGAAGGTGTCTTACTTCACTGTTGTGCCTAACTCCGGATCATAATGATCAAAATTATAACAAGTTGGTTTTCGAGTTGAAAACTAGAATGGATACCATAGTTTGCTGTGTTGGTTCTATGGATTTTGAGACAATTTTTTTGTAGGTGTTAATCTTTCAAATGTGACGGCAGGCAGGTCGTTCGTTAGATAGCTAATTTTTTGCTGCTTGACTATGAGGTGTCTACAAGGGAAACACATTACAACACCTGGAGAGAGCAAACTCCATAATATTGGGATAGTGTAGGCATACTTAATTATATAAGTTTCAGATTCTAGAATTTGCTATTGTTTTAATATGATATTGTACACAGATATTGTACACAGATATTCTCACTTCAAGTTAGGTTTTTCAGCTACTTGTGTGGGGCATGGTTGAGTTACTAAGATATTGATTACTGTTGGGCTTGTCAGAGTGCATTTTCATGATTGTTTATTATAGTAAGTCATCATATATATGAAGCATTTATTTCTTATCATCCTAAATTAATAGGACAGTTTATGTCCACTTGCTTTAACAATCCACAAAACTAATTCCACAAAGCTACCAACTGTTGCACCTTGCACACAATGCTAGGTAGTTGTTTATATTTTTTTTTAGACTACTTAAACTATAGATTACAGTTGGTATCATAGAAAGACCCTAGAGAGGATACAAAGAAAGACATACTGTGATGTCATTTGCTTTATCTGCATTGTTTATTTTAGGGGTGTGATGCTTCAATTTCTCTTGATTCCACTCCTTTAGTTCATTGTAAAGTTGAACAGCTGAAACTATAATATGATAAACAAATTATTTGTGGTTGTGCCTCCAGTAGTTCTATCGCCTTCTCCATTTAAACTTTGCAGACTTTAAGTGTTGCAACTTCATCAGTCCTGCAGGCTGCAGTCAAAAGTGAATTCAAGTGATACTCTAAGAGGAATTCAACTTTTTGCAGTTCTTCTGGTCAAATTGGTATTAACGAACGGGTTATACATGTTATTCCAACCTATATATAGGCTCTATGATAACAGTGAAAAAAGGATTGTTTGAGATCAATGTTTTAACTACTTCCTGTGCTCTGGATTCACAAGGGTATGAAATACAAAAATAACTAAATGCAAAGGTTCAAACTAAAGCTAAAATATAACAAATGAGAGTGGACATTTTATACTTATATTAAAGTAGATTAAGATTTTAATTATTAGAAGAAGAATAGACTGTTAGTGTTTGTACAACCTCTAAATAATAAAGATTCAAACTATAATTTAGTTATATACACAACCAAGTTTTCATTTATTTTCTAATTTTTTCCTAACCTTTACATCCTCCCTTGGCAATTTTCTACAATCTTTAAATTATTAATCGAGTTTTTATTCACGGCCTAACATATAAAGAGATCGTCATATGTTAATTTAATCTTATGAATCAATACAATCGATATAAAAATGCTTATCTCATTATAAGTTTTGCAAAAATCAAACATTAATTAAGAATAGTTCTCATGGAAGTTTACAATCTCATTTTCATATTTGATCGATGTCTTTAATATATTTTGTAATACAATTCAAAATTGTTTCTATGCAATAAGAACAAATAATAACACATATAACTGGTTTGAATTGGGATGTGCGTTTCCACTTGGTCTTTAGAATAAATGAGCAGATTACTTGGTTGTTCTTCAGGCATAGTATGCAAAGTTTTAATTTTAGCAGTAATAATATGCCTTACTCTGTTTTCTCTTATCAGAGATGTTGTTAATGGAGTTATACGCTCAAGACTGATGTAATTGATTTTTTGGGCTTTAGCCCCTTAATCTATCAAAAATTAAAAATTAGTCATTATTATAGATTTGCAGGATGCTGGGTGATCCCTCGAATGAATTTGGACATCAATGACTAATAAGTGCATACGCTTATGGGCTTGGAGGGATGTGATCATCCCGAACGAATTTTGGCCTTAAATCCCGATAAGCGCACACGTTTAAGAGTTTTGAGAGTTATGATCCTTCTTATCTTCCTTCCCTAGAACATTCAATGACTTGCCCTTAGGTCCCCAAGCATTAAACCCACCAGTAATTGACTATGTCCTACATTGTGATTCTAGCCGTAAATAACCGCCAATTACCCCAAAAGTAATAAAAGTCATTACCATCATATTTACAAGGCAAATACACATAATGATGGAGAGAACCCTCTAGCAGTCCAAGAGGCAAGAAGGGGGCATATAAGATGACACCTTAAGTTCGAAGAATGATCATCTTCTTCATGGGTCATTTAGACAATCCCATAGTAAAATTATTTCTCAGTGCATCGCACGGACACGAGAAGATCATAACAACATATAAGTGTTTCACTAATTAAAATTGTATGTTTCAATAAATAAATCTTTGTATTATTCCATATATATATATATATAAGTACTCAATTATTATAATTAAAAATTAATTTATTAAAAAATTACCTGTGCCGTGCGATAAATCAATATCAATATCAATATATATAAGAAAAGAAAAACTTATATCAGGCTGATTTAGTGACGTGTCATTCTCACATTAATTCTCATAAAAAATTACTTTTTTAAATTTTAAACTTGATTAGGATGTAGGTTGTTTATTTCTTGATTTTATCTTAATTTATTTCTAAATTTCAATTCATGAGGTGTCACTCTCAGATTAATTCTCATGTCAATTTGATGAGGTGTCACTTCCAGATTAATTATCATTTGATATTAAAAATATTTAAAAAAAACCATTTATGTACCTAAAAATAAACTTTTTCTTCACCTAAATTTTAATTTCATAACAAATCTTGAAACCGATTTTTAAAAGGTAATTTTAAATATGAGAATTTTAAAAGATTTACCGAAATTATCTAAGATATACCTAGATTAAATAAAAAAGTAAAAATTAAAGAAAAATATTATAATTTTTTTTTATAAAAACAACCAAATCACAATAAAAACTCATAAAATTTGAAAATTCAATAAAAATCCGAAAATTCAATAAAAATATCATAAAATTTAACTAAATATTCTAAAAACAAACTTTTTCTTCACTATAATTTATTTCTCCTATTATAACTAAGGGAAAAAAATACAAATTAGGTATATTCTGTTATTTGTTTGAAACGAGTTTGTTTTATATTTCAGATTAATAATATATAATCATTTTAAATAATCAAATGTTCATGTATTATCTAATATACACTGAAGTTAAGGAATAATTTAATATCACCTATCTTTTTATAGCTGCAAACATTATTAAAATAAATCTATTTATTTTATAAATTATTGAATTAAAAATTATAACTCATAGAATCGTTCGTCCGTGCATCGCACGGTAACGGGCTATTATCCTAGTTGTAACACAAGTGTGGAGAAGAAGGAAAAGTTTTGATTTTTAAAGTATTGGGAATACAATAAGTTACTGAAATCTAACTAGGGTTGGTTAACCATGGGTTAAGAAAAATTATTTTCCAACTTTTTAATATTAAAATACAATAAAACGAAAAATGATAAATTAAACTAACTCACTTAAATCCTACTGGTCCACATCAGCTCATGTATCATACCCATAATTTTAATATCTCTTGTTTATGATAATGTGACACAGGAACTTGATTTCCATTCGTATACTATTGTCACCATAACAGGCTAGATAAGGGAAATGGAGAAACGGGAATAAAGCTAGAACTTCAAATTTTAATTTTAGTGTATGTGACTTTGCAAAGTAAGAAAAAGGTTCATTCGTACCCACCCAACCAAACTCTCATCTCCCACATGTTGTATTGGATCAATAAGTTTTCTATTACTTAGAAAGAAGTTACAATGGTTTCAGAACAAGAGAGCTAGCCTAATGGAAATCAAAGCAATTTGGCTTCAAGGTATGAAGCACATAATTAATTATAATTAATTACATACTAAAAATTTAGTTACTGAGAAAATTAGCAAATTTGTAAGTAGAGAACTCCATGATTAGAGAATTCGACAACATGCAAACAGGTTGTTGACAAGTAGTAGAGGCTGCTTTATGAGTACAAGCTTCAACCAGAGCAGTGTTTTCAAAATAGTGAAAGACCCTTTGACTGGAAATATTACACCGTATAGTAAGAGCTGTCACAGGTTCCATCTGAATCTCACATAACTTTGTTGAAGTTACAGGATCATACAATATGAGTTTTTCTTTAACTAGAAGCAAAACCAACACTGATTTCTCTTCTTTTACTGGGCCAACAATCGTAAGGCACCAAACAGAGGAGGAGTCCTCATACATGTGTAGCAGTGGATTAAGATCAACCTGATGTCTCAAAGACCACCCAGAATAATTTTCTTCCAGCTCAAAAATATCATATTTGAAAGTTTGCTCAGCAACGGTAAGCACCGTATACAAGCGTCCTCCACACTCTCCAAAATGCCTTATAGCTCGGTTTCCCCACACAAAGAAATTACCCTGGTGCTAATCCACGAACGAGTTTTGAATGAGTATTCATTGAAGACCCAATTCTTAACCGAGTACGCAACTGAAATTACTTTACAGTGTGGCGATATGGAGGGGTTAAAGACAAGATAAAGGTCAATACTTCTCTTCTTGAATGGGTGGTTATGCAGGGTGAGCATGGTGTAGTCTGGAGTGATTGGGCCGCATACGAAGTAGGTATGAGCTGAGACACATAGGAGAAAACCGTTGCAAGAAATCAATATTGGTTGAGGAAATCAAGATTGAAAACTCGGAGGATGTGTGGTGGCCCTGACCCAATCCAGTGAGAGACAATAAGGGAGATGAGGCGTCGGCGCGGGTGGTGGTAAAGGGAGTAGGACTCATGAAATCCTTTGTTGGAATTAGCTGTAAACTAGCTGCAGAGTTAGTTGTGTATTTGGCTGGGAATTTCTGCTGAGAGATTAACCACGAAAGTTAGCTATGAAATTGTGCTAGGAAATAAGTGAATTAAATTGGTTAAGAACTTAAATTAGCAATCTACAACAGGTTTGATATAATTTTTAAGGGTTCAAAACGCCAGAAAATGAAAACTTGAGTTTTGTTATCTAGCAGTGCGGTGACAGAGTCACCAAGAGCACAGTGACAGAGTCGGTGAATCCAGCAGCAAACCTCGCCGCCGTGACGCCGGAGAAGTTCTCGAAGAAGCCACAGATTGGTTCAGGGTTGAGTCATTGGTCGATGTGGAAGCAGAGCCACGGCCTTGCGCCGTCGTGGAAGAGGAAACTGCGGAAGGCATGGATAACCTATGCTCTCCTAGGACACAAATGCGAACAAGAGCAGAGAAGAGGAAGAGGGCTGAGCGGTGGCGGTTGGAAGAGGCGTGCGATGAAGCGGTGGCGGCGGCAGAGTAGTTGCACAGCGTAGGTGTTCCGGTCTAAATCTCCGGTCAGGGCTAAGCAATTAGGCAACAAAAGTAGAAAATGACAAGATAGCAAATGAGTAAAAAAGTGTTGGATCCCCCACCGCATGGGCGGTGTTTCCTTTATATATTATGAAGTTTTGACCCGTTCGGGTCATGGGTCGCCTGGCCCTATAGTACAAATTCGGTAAGCCCACATGACACAAATATTGTAAGCCCAATAACAGTACACAAGCCCACAAGACACCTAAGCTTAAAAGCCATTTTAAGGGGCAGCGTGTCTTTTAAGTAAGCCCACAATACAATACTCAAAGCCCTTTAACATATAAAGTCAGTAACGCTAAACTTAAGTAACTGTTACATGCAAAAAAAAATGTCACATAATAAACAACATAAGCTTCGCCCTTGTAACCAGCAAAGGAAGCTTCGCCTTTTTCAGCGAACGAAAAGAAGCTTCGCCCTTATCGATTACTGAAATTACTCCACCTGCTCTCTCTTTTAAGATTCTAACTGAGATCTTTTCCTGTCACTTCACTGTCATATTCCTGCCATAATCACAGATAAGATATGCAAATATTTTGAAATTTGAAACCCCATGGTGAAACGACGCCTGACGTTTCCCAAAATTCACCTCCACTCAGCATTTAATTTCCACTGACATAACTCTTATCAAACGGCACAAAAGTAATAATTACCTATTCTCAACTCTATCCACACGCAAACCCGTTCCTTTTCCCGAAACGTTTTCAAGGTAAAAATTAAAGGCCCCTAAAGAGACACGTTTCAAAGTTCATCGATTCGGCTTAAAGATGAATCGACGCGCCTGAAACCCACCAACACTATAAAACGTGACTCAAAATCCTTTTCTTACCATTCTCTACCTTCCCAACTTTTTAGTAACTTTCTCTATAATTCTAAACAATATTCACTGCCTTGCCTCGAGTACTTGAAGAATTTCTGGGAATTTCACCAGAAACACTTCCCATCTCCTTCCAGATCTTATCACCTCTCTTCCTGGTAATCTCTTCTTCTCTCAAACTTTTACTCATCTTTTCAACTTTACTATCCTGTCTCTCCTGTTTAACTTAAAATCACTCCATCACTTCTCTAAGGATAAATAATTTTCCCCAAAACTTAGAACTTGTTTACCCAACCTACTTCACCATTTACACACAAAAACTCCTACTTGACAAACCCCATTTCTTCTTAATTTCCAGGAAACTTCGCTCTCAAAAATGGTTGCCAAAAATCCTCGTAAATCACCTAAGAAACGTAAAGAACTTCCAGTTGCTGACTCCCTATGGATCTCACGATCAATTGCTACTAGATACAGCGACTTCCACACTATTCCCAAAGTGATGGATTTGATAACCCAATATAATTTTAGGGCTGACGGTAATGATACACATTTAGATATAGTCGTCTGCGCCCCTGATGAACCCTGTTGTTTCGGTGAACCTGACCCGAATGGGAAAAATCACACTTACCTCTTTAAAAGCCTGTTCCAAGACCTTGAATACAAACTCCCCCTTCCTGACTTTACCTGTTCCTGCTTAACCTTAATGAACATCGCCCCTACCCAGCTTTCTGCTAATGGTTGGGCTTACCTTCGAGCCTTTGAATTATTATGTGTCTGCCTAGGCATAATACCAACTTGCAAGAAGTTTTTCTACTTTTTCGAAACCTCCGGCATGAAGGTGAAGGGCGAATATATTTCCCTATCCTCTGCTAGGGGGCGTGGGGTGTTTACTCTCTTTAGGAGTAATTTTAAACACTGGAAATCCAAATTTTTCAAATTAAAGGAAACCGGAGAAAGTAAAGATGTTTTCTACTTTGATGACGGAACCCCACGATTCCCTTTCTATTGGACTGATAAGCCCCAACTTATCCATAATATTCCCGAATCCTCTCTTAGCCCCGATGAGAAATATGAGGTTGATTTCTTATCCACAATTCATTTGAACCTTTATGATTTCTATGAAGCATTCAAGAAAAGAAACTTATCCTATTTTGTTGGTAAGAACATTTTTCTTCTTAATATGAGTCACCCAAAAATTAATGCAAAACTCCTAACTGCTATTTTCTGCTTTTACATCTTGCAGCGAAGATGTCTCGCCTTTCTGAAGACGATATTCTCCGCTTCCGCCGCGAGCAACAGGCGTTGAAGAAAAAGCAATCTCCTGCCAAGTCCCTAACCGAACCTGAAGGGAGTCACTCTGAGACGGAGAAGAATCCAGCCCCGAAAAGAAGAAAGAAAAACCAAAGTTCTGAAAAGACTGCTGAGAAAGCCACCATTCAAACTCCGCTGGAAAAATTCACAACCAAAGGGGCGAACCAATATGGTTCCTCAAGCGCTCCACCTCCCTCGTGGAAGAACGAACTGAAAGAATTCGAGGACATGACTTCAGAAGAAATTACTTCCTTATGGGATTCCCGCATCAACTTCAACTCTCTTGTGGAGACCAACCTTGTATTTGAAGCTGATAAGGAAAAGATGAGGAAAATTGGGCTTCAAGAAGCCTGCCAGGCCGTCATGACTAAAAGTTTGGAAATTGCTGCCATTTCCAAGATGATAGAAATTGAGTCCAGCCACTTTGATGGGCTTTCTAACGCTAAGAAGCTGGAAGATAAAGAAAAAGAAAATGAAAAGCTGAAGTCCACAATGAAGCTGTTGGAAAAATCTAACAAGGCCAACGAGAAGAAAGCCGCTGACCTGGCTTTAGAACTTGAAAAATTGAAAAAGACTGTGGAAGAAGGTGAAGCCTTACTGAAGGCGAAGGAAGAAGAAACACAAAAAATGAAGGAAGAGGCGAACTCCTTGGCCTCAGAAAAACAAATTTTGAACAAGACTGTTGATGATCTTACTGCCGAAACGGCATCTTTGAAAGCCTCCATTCTTTCCCAACTTGAGGCTGGCTTTAACAAAGCTAAGGAGCAAATCTTGTTCCTAAATCCTGACGTGCCTATCAAGACTGAAGGCGTTGATCCTTATGCTAGGATCATTGAAGGAAAATTAATCACGCCCAACTTTGATGAGGAAGAAGAAGAAGAAGAACAAGAAGAAGAAGAAGACAAGGAGAACAACAACAACAACAACAACAACAACAAAGAGGGCGAAGGGGAAAGCAATTGATCCTTCCTAAGAAAAACTGAAATGATGTTTTGTTCCCGTTGGTCTTATACCAAACGGTTGACTTAGTTTCCTGCTTTTTCTTTCCTGCATTTCCCGCTTTCAATTAAATGTAACGCCCCCCTCTAGTATTAATGCAACAAAGCTTAAGTTTAAAATCTAAGTGTCACCCCTAGTCTACGCTTCAAAATTACTTATCTTCCTCTAAAATCCCCCATTCCTTCTTAAAAGGTAATAACTCAGTAATCTAACTCAAAAGTTATTGTGTTCTCTAAACTTAAAGTACTGCTCTAATCAGTATAAGAATATGAAAATAATGTACTGCGAAAATACCTTTCTTCTGGATTCGTTTATCCACGAAGGCGTTGATCTTAACAAGTTGTCTACCTTATGAACAAGGCTTGACAAATTCTTACAAAACTCAAAGCCCTGGGCTTATCAAATTTTCTGTCTCAAGAAAAAATTGATTTTTCTTTAACAACTATTCTTTGAATTCATAAGGCCTTTGTATTTTGAAGTGAATCAAAAATAAAAAGATCAGAAGCGCAATTTGTTATGATATAGAAATTTGCTCGCTTGGAGACTTTGTGCTTAAGTTGGACAAGCTTAATCCAAGTTAAGGCTACGCTTATGAATTCGTGGACAAACACTCTAGTTTCAAGAGACTTACTCTTTCTCAATTGTCTGGAATCGCCCAATTGATAGACCTAAGTTGAAAAGTAACTTAAATGCTAACAAAGCACTCAAGAAATTTTTAAAGGTTATGCCTCGTTAAAAACTCTCCCGCCTGGGGTAGAGAAAAGAGTGCATACTTGTTTTTTCATTAAAAATTAACATCATGCCTCGTTAAAAACTCTCCCTAATGGGTAGAGAAAAGAGTGCATGCTACCAAGTCTTAATAGACAAACCACATAGTCTTGACACTTAAGCAAATACAGAAACCACAAACAATGAACACGACGTAGTCTTTGAACAGAATAAAAACACACTGAAACGAAACAAACAGAACACAACTTCAACTGTAGTAATAGCGCAAGTGTTGTGCATTCCATGCCCTTGGAACTCTGCGCCCAGATAACTCCTCCAAGTGGTAAGCCCCTTGCCCCAAATCTCGCAGAATTCTGTATGGACCTTCCCAGTTAGGTGTCAGCTTTGAATCGGTTGGACTTTTGCCTTTCTGCGTAATACCAAGTCACCCACTTTCATGCTCCTAGGCACCACTCGTGTATTATAACGCCTTTCTGACCTTTGTTTGACTGCAGCCTCCCTTAAACGAACTTCTGCTTTTACCTCATCTGCCAAGTTCAAGTCCACTAGAACATTTTCCCGATTCTGGTTTTCTTCATATGTAGCCACTCGAAAAGTCATGTCTTGTATTTCCACTGGAATCATTGCATCAACTCCGTAAGCAAGCTTGAAAGGTGTTTCTCCAGTAGTGGATTGGGGTGTTGTGTTGTAAGCCCAAACCACTGTGATCAATTCATCAGCCCATAATCCTTTTGCTTCGCCCAATCTCTTCTTCACGCCATTCAAAATCACCTTGTTTGCTGCTTCAACCTGCCCATTAGATTGTGGGTGTTCCACTGAGGCGAACCTGTTTTCAATTCCCATCTCTGCACAAAAATCCCTGACCTTCTTGCTTGTAAACTGTGTTCCATTATCAGAAACAATGGTTGCTGGCACTCCAAACCTGCAGATTATCTTCCTCCAATAAAATTTTTTAACCTTCTCAGCTGTTATCTTCGCCATTGACTCTGCTTCAATCCACTTTGTGAAATAATCCACCGCCACCAAAACAAACTTGACTTGCGCCCCTGCTGGAGTGAATGGACCCAGAATATCTACGCCCCACATTGCAAATGGCCATGAAGAACTCATTGAACTTAAAACTTCAGGAGGTGCCCTGTGAAGATCAGCAAAAACTTGGCACTTTTCACATTTCTTAACATACTCCATACAATCGCCCTTTAAAGTTGGCCAATAAAATCCTGCCCTCAACACCTTCGAAGCCAAAGATCTTCCTCCTACATGACTGGCACAGACCCCCTCATGCACCTCAAACATAATCCTTTCTGCATCCTCTTTGCTAACACACCTTAACAACGGTACTCCTACGCCCCTCCTGTAAAGTTGTCCGCCCATCATAGTATAACGACTCGCCTCTCGTATTTGGTCCTTTGAAAACAGAGCTAAATCTGACCCATCCGCTTCCAGGCACATTCGAATTCTATCCATCCAATCTAATGCTGCTCCGCCCGTAACCACCATAACATCATCCTCCTTCACACTTGGACCCTTCAAAGTCTCTTGAATTACAGACTTGTTGTTACCTGGTTTCTTCGTGCTTGCAAGTTTGGATAATATGTCAGCCCTTGTATTTTCCTCCCTCGGAACATGATTTACCTGAAACTTGTCCATCTGCTTCAACAATTCTTGAACCTTTACTAAATACTTAGCCAACTGAACATCCTTCGCCTGATAATCTCCCTTTATCTGATTCGCCACAAGCTGAGAATCAGTTTTTATTACAATACAACGTACATTCATCTCCAAAGCAAGCCTCACCCCAGCTATTATTGCTTCATATTCTGCCTGATTGTTGCTCGCCTTGAAGTCAAACTTAAGAGATTGCTCTATAATTACTCCACCTGGTCCCTCCAAAACTATACCAGCTCCACTTCCTTTCAGATTTGATGACCCATCAACAGATAAGAACCATTCCACTTCTTCTGGTACTTTTTCTGCCGGAGACATCTCATTCACAAAATCTATCAAGCCCTGCGCCTTTATTTGTCCCTTCTTCTCAAATACTATACCAAATTCTGACAATTCGACAGCCCAAGAAACCATACGCCCTGCTAAATCAGGCTTTTTAAGTACTTGGCGTAAGGGAAAGTCAGTTTTGACTTTGATTTGAAAACCTTGAAAATAAGGCCTCAACTTTCGGGCGGTGATAATCAAAGCTAGTGCAGCTTTTTCTATTTTTTGATACCTTGTCTCAGCCCCTTGTAAAGCATGGCTCACAAAATATATAATTCTCAACTCCTCTTTACATTCTTGCAATAAGACAGAACTCACAGCATTATCTGATATGGAAATGAAAATTGACAACGGAATACCTGGAATTGGTTTTGACAATATGGGAGGCTTAGCTAGATGCTCCTTTAGAGTTTGGAAAGCCCGCTCGCACTCATCTGTCCATTGAAAAGCTTTGTTCTTCCTCAAACACTGAAAGAATGGAGCCGCCTTACTCCCTGAGCATGGTAAAAATCGTGATAAGGCCGCAATCCTTCCTGTTAACTTCTGTACTTCTTTCACCGATGTTGGGCTCTGCATTTCTAGAATTGCTTTGCATTTATCCGGATTAACTTCAATTCCCCTCCGAGTAATCATAAAGCCTAAAAATTTTCCACTATGAATTCCAAAAGAGCATTTTTCCGGATTCAAACGCATGTTATGCTTCCTGATTTCTCCAAAAGCCTCAGCCAAATCCGTACAATGACCGCCCATTTCCTCTGACTTGACCACCATATCATCCACATAAATTTCCATGTTACGCCCCACTTGCTTTTCAAAGACTCTGTCCATCAATCGCTGATAAGTTGCTCCTGCATTCTTAAGCCCAAACGGCATGGTTTGATAACAATAATTCGCTTGGTTCGTCATAAATGCTGTTTTCTCTTCATCTGGCGCATACATTCGAATTTGATGATAGCCCGAGTACGCGTCCATCAAACTCAACATTCCAAATCCCGAAGCCCGATCCACCAACTTATCTATGTTCGGCAATGGATATGAATCCTTTGGACAATGCTTGTTTAAATCCGTATAATCTGTGCACATTCGCCATTTTCCATTACTCTTCTTGACCATGACAACGTTAGCCAACCAAGTAGGATACTTCACTTCCCTTATAAAACCTGCATCAATTAACTTATTAGTCTCTGTTTTCACCGCCAATGCTTTCTCTTCGCCCATTTTACGCTTCAACTGGGCGATCGGCTTCACTCCAGGGTTCAATGCCAATTTGTGGCAAATGAACTCTGGATCAATTCCTGGAAGATCTTGGGCGCTCCAAGCAAACAAGTCCATGTTCTCAGCTAACAATTGCACCAGTCTGCTTTCCTGGATTGGAGTTAAGTTTACCCCAACCTTCAAATTCCTTTCGCCCACCTTCATTGTCTTTGTTTCCTCTTCTGGAGTCACCTTAAAATCTGAAAAGCCCTCTCTTGGGTCCAAACTAACCTCATCTTGATCAACATCAACTCCAAAAACTCTATGTCCCTCCTTCACTGCTCTTTTTCCCATGTGACCATACTGTTTGAAACTGTCAGAATAGCACTTCCTAGCAACCACCTGATCAGCCTTCAAAGTTCCAACTCCGCCCTTATCCAATGGATACTTAACTGTTAAATGCCTTGTTGAAATAATCGCCCCAAGCTTGTTAAGCGATGGTCTTCCAATAAGCACATTATACGGCGATGTGCACTGTACCACAAGAAACTTAATGGCAAAGGCTTTCTCATTTTTACCTTCACCAAACACAGTATTCAGCTCCACATATCCTCTAACAAATACTTTTTCACCAGAAAAACCAACTAATGCCCCATCGTACGGTAACAGATCAGTTTCCGTAAGCCCTAACTTTTCAAATGCATCGCCATATATCAAATCTGCAGAACTCCCTTGATCCAACAGTACCCTCTCAATTTCGTAATCAGCAACTTTTAACATCACCACAATGGGATCATCTTCATGAGGTTGTACTCCCTCAAAATCTCTAACAGTGAATGTAATATCGGGCTGATTGACTCCCCAACTTCCCCAATCGTTTGTATAGACAGCATTAATGGAATGAACATACCTTTTCCTTGAAGAATTAGTCATACCTCCTCCTCGAAATCCCCCAAATATAGAATGAATGCGCCCTTTAGTTTCAGCGCCAGCTTGCTTCTTTGGTTCAGACTCTTCAATTTCCTTCCCTGTATCATCACGCTTCGTTGAGGTTCCAGCTCCCTCCGACTCCTTTCGCCCATCCAGTTGACGCATGTAGCCTGCTTTTATTAATGCCTCAATCTCTTTCTTTAGGGTAAAACAATCATCTGTATTGTGTCCCGCGATTCGGTGGTACTCACACCACTTACTCCTGTCCACGTTGCCTGGTGGGCGTTTTGGTTGTTTAGGAAAACGAATTGTGTTCGCCTCCAGACACATGTGCAATGCTTCAGTTAAATTAACCGCGAGTGGGGTCGACCTGTCTTGTTGGTTTCTGGTCCACGTCATCGATCCATAACCACGATTTCCATAAGGCTGAGCACGATTGCGAAAATTATAGCGGTTATCAAAACGACTTGAATTATTGTAACCTCTCTCTCCTTTTGTAACCGCTCCGCCCGAACGCTGATCATTAACCACCGCCTTTTTCGAATCTAACTGCTGTTGTTGGCCAGTTACCGCCGCACTTTTACGGTTTCTCTTTATGCGATCACTTTGCTCCTCCCGAATGAAACCCTGTACCCTGCTTCGCAACTCCGCCATTGTCTCCACGGGCTTACGACTCAAACTGCTGTTCAAACTTCCTGATTGAAGACCCAATTCAAAAGCCGCAATGCAAATTTCGGGCATTTTATCCTTCAAATGCACGGACAATTGATTGAAACGCCCCATAAAGGATTGAAGGCTTTCATTATGCCTCTGTTGCAAATTAAACAAGGCTGCTGGAGTCACTTTCTGGGCGCGACTAGTTGAAAATTGGGACAAGAATTTCGCCGATAAATCCATGAACCCTGCAATTGAACGTGGTGGGAGCGTTGTAAACCAAGTCATTGCTGACTTCTTAAGAGTTGAAGGAAGCATTTTACACTTCAGAGCATCTGAAGCGCCCACAATAACCATCTTGGTGTTGAAATACACCAAATGATCATTGGGGTCAGAATCTCCGTAGTAAGAATCAAGAACCAAAGTCTTCAAATTATCTGGAACGGTTGTGTTTGCAATGTCTTCTGTGAACGGTTGGAAATATACCACCATCTCTGCCATTCTACGATCGCCCTCATGCAAGCCCCGATCTTGGTTGATCTCAGCAAGTTGAGTTTGCAGTTGTTGATTGTGTTGACGAAGATCAGTTAGATCCGCCATGATCTGTTGCAAAATGTCGGGCGGAACATTTTCATGGTTAACATGATTGTCCCTTCCGTTTGCTCCAGATCGATTCACCATTTTCAGTGAATTTGAAGCCTAGGATTGAATTCCTCGGCCCCACGGTGGGCGCCAATGTTCCGGTCTAAATCTCCGGTCAGGGCTAAGCAATTAGGCAACAAAAGTAGAAAATGACAAGATAGCAAATGAGTAAAAAAGTGTTGGATCCCCCACCGCATGGGCGGTGTTTCCTTTATATATTATGAAGTTTTGACCCGTTCGGGTCATGGGTCGCCTGGCCCTATAGTACAAATTCGGTAAGCCCACATGACACAAATATTGTAAGCCCAATAACAGTACAGTAGGGACTCAGGAACCATAGCAGAGAAGTTTCAAAACACCTAATGTGAATTGTGAAAATGAAAATTAAATTGAATTAGACTCAAAAAGATTTTATTTATACATTCCTTACATTTTAATTTTAATTTTATTTAAAATAATTTCCTGCGAAATTTGCATAAATTTAAAATTCTATTACTTCCTGCAATATTTCCTGCACATTTTCCTTAGAAAAATCCCTATGAAATTTCAAGTTTGCTGCGAGCCTGTTGGTAAATTCGCAAGAAATCTTATAGTTACCTGCGAATGTTTCTTTGAAAAATGTATTCGTAGGAAAACACACCTAAATGCAGCAAAATTCGCAGGAAATTCCTGCAAAAAAAAAATTGACAAAAAATGCACAGGAAATTACATTTCTAGTAGTGTGACTGAATGGAGGATTTCAGAAATTTCTAGAAAAATTCAGATCTAAGTGCATCGGTGGGATCAGAATATCTTCACAGATGTGGAGGATATCAATCATGTCTAGCCCTCTTTTGTTAGACTTTGTGAGCTGAAAAGCAGCTTACCATATTATTAGGCGTAGTAAACTACTTCCGCAGTTCCTATTTAACTGTTCACTTTGAAGAAATTTTTTTGTTCCTATTTAACTGTTCACTTAGCATTTCAAGAGAGCATTAAATGATGTTTTTACAACAAATGCCCTTGTCAGTACAATAAATGAGGAGAGATAACACATACTTTCAATGGTAAAATAAAAAAATAATCCTCACTTTTTCTAAAAATCAACAAAATTAATCACACATTTCATATGTGTGCCTCCACTCAAAATGGACAGTTAAATAGAAACGGAAGGAAGGAGTATAATTTTTGTTTCTATTGTGACAGTTTATAACTGGTGCAATATTCATTTATTAATTGAGGGAGAACCTAATATGCACTATTTTTAGGTGGTGTAATTTTACACCACCTACTTTAATTGGGTATAGCAGGTCGACACATTATTTTTTTTAAAAAAAAATATCATTAAAAATTTGTTATGTATTAAATTTCTTTAAAAAAATATGTATTGACCTATTATAGCAAGTTAAAAAAAGTGGTCTAAAATTAGACCACTTTAAAAGTGGTCCACATTAGATTTCACCATTAATTAAACACATTCATTTTCAACTGTAATTTTGTTCTTTTCGAAGCAACGAAAAACAAAACTTTAATGATGAAATTTTTCTTAAATTCTTTTAAAATAATTAATTTCCAATTATTTCGAGCATATTCATTTATGTTCAACAATTGAATAACAATGTTTTTTAAAACCTGATCTATGATCTATCTACCAAAAAACCTGATCTATGATCTATGATCTATGATCAAAAAAAAAAGAAAAGATCTATGATCTATCTACCAAAAAACCTGATCTATATATCATCGAAACGGTGGTGGAGAAGGTAAGGGTGTAAACGTTTTGGTGGGTGGGGCGAATATGGTGGTGGAGGGTGCGCAGATCTAGTGTCGGCGTATGGGTGCATCTGGCTAATTTTGCATGCTGAAACAGACTTATTGTTGTAGACAATTAAAAACCATCAAATTAACATGTTCAAACATGTAAATTCTGAGATAGTTTACGCTTTACAATCAAATATAACCTACGAAAAAAAAGAGAATGCTTATATAAAAGAGACATCATTAATGATTCAAGAATGAAAAACTAAAAGAATTCCATATAGGTGACTGAGGAAATTAACAAATTTGTAATTTGCAAGTAGAGAATTCCATCATTAGAGAATTGCACAACATAGTTGACGAGTAGAGTCTGGTTTATCAGTACAAGCTTCAACAAGTGCATTGTTTTCTAAATAGTGAAAGACCTTTCCAAGGGAAATACTAGATTTTATACTTTGAGCTGTCGGTCCCATTTTAATCTCACATAACTTTGTTGAAGTTAAAGGATCATACACAATGAGTGTTTGTTTTATTGCAACCAAAACCAACATTGATTTCTCTTCTTTTACAGGGCGAACAATGTTAAAGCCCCAATCATAAAAGGAGCCCCCATTTATCATGATCATGTGCCGCACCGGACTAAGATCAACCCGATGCCTCAATGACCACCTAGAATAATTTTCCTCCAGCTCAAAAATATCATATTTGAAAGTTTGCTTAGCAACCTTAACCGCCAAATGCAAACGCACTCCAGACTCTCCAAAGTACTTGATAGATCGATTCACCCACTCTGAATTAGACAGCGGCATTCGCCAATATTTTGTGAGCAACATAGCATCAATATCAAAATACATGGAGAACTCAGCATTCGTGCACCAATATATGGCACGGTTGCAATAAACCCCTTTAGCATTATGACATCCGGGTAATTGTTTGGTACGAAAAGAAACACCAGGACTCCACGAACGAGTTTTGAAGCAATATTCATTGAAGACCCAATCGTCAACAAATACCGATTTGTCATACACTAACTGTTGCAAAACTGAAATAACTTTATAGTGTGGCGATATGGAGGGGTCAAAAGCGAGATAAAGCTCAGCTCCTCTGTTACCAAAAGGATGGTTATTCAAAGTGGTGAAGTCTCGGGTGATTGGGTTACATACGAAATAGTGGGCGCCAGGTTCAGACATGCAGAGGAGAAAACCGTTGCAAGAGCGAACAATATTAAAATATTTGAATTGTTTGAGAAAATCAAGATTGAGAACATCAAGTGTTGGGGCTGGGGTGGTGAAGGAGAGCATGGATCTTGTTGGGCTCCATCCATAGTAGTAAAATATAAGGGAAGTGGGGCGCGGGTGGTGGTGAAGAAAGTGAGACTCACGAAATCTTTCGTCCGAGATGAGTGATAACCTTTGTCCAAAATAAAAAAAAAAATGAGTGATAACCACTGCTTTGAAACTAATTTTAATTGGAAAAGAGATTTCAAAGGCAGTCGGAGAAGGACCTCCCACAGAACATCCAAGCTTCCGGCAACCTCCTTAGCAGAATTTGAACTTGAGTTTTGCATTCCTGAAAAAAAGAAAAAACAAGCCGCGATGGGAATTGTAATGGTGGTTATAACTTATGTCCTATGTGTATTGTATGGTTTTGTTACTGTGTAATATTATTTATATAATATATGACTGGACCTCTTTTTTTTTTCTTATTTTGATAATTTGGAGGGTCTGAGACCCTGGACCTCTTTATAGTTTATACAAAGAGTTAGTTTAATTAACAGAATTCAATTGATTATCTTTTTTTTTGAAAGTATGATTCAATTGATTAACAGTGTCACGGTGCATATACTTATCTTATCCTAACTAAATCTACCAAAAAAATATTATCCTAACTAGAATCGACTATTGGGCTCAGGAAGAGATAAACTAGGAATACGAATTAAAGATAAAATTTTGAATTTAAAAATTGTACTAGAATTTTGACCAAAAAAAAAATTGTACTAGAATCGAAAAAAATATAAATGACTTTTTTTTTACTGGTGCAAGAAAACTAAAAGATTGAACCAAAAGTAGGATTAGATTTAAAATTTATCAGATTTGTTTTTTTCTTTTTCTAAGTGAAACAAAATAAAAAAATTGATTTTTAACTATCTTTGATAGGTGTCACCACCCGTTTGAGAAACGGTTATACATACCTTAAAATTTTCATTATTGAAATTTAACTTATATATGTGTATTTAAAAGTAATTATTTAAAATTTTAAGGATAGAAAAATTTGTACTGAACAAATAAGGATGAAAATAGAAGAAATAGATAAGGTCTTGAATTTAATTTTTTTATGAAAATAAAAATCGAGAACACGGAGGGTTGGGGCTGTGCTCGCAAAGGAGATAGAGTATGGATAATCCTGATGATGGGTCATACCGCGACCATCTTTGAAAATAAAGGAAGTGGGGCGTGGGTGGTGGTGAAGGGTGTGAGACTCATGGAATCGTTGGTTGGAAATGAGTGCAAGCCATTGCTTTGAGACCAACTTTAATCATAGAAGGTGTTTTAACGGCAACCGAAGAAGAATCTCCCATAAGATGTCTGTGCTGCCGACAACCTTCTTCGAAGAGCTTAAACTTGAGTTTTGCATTGTCTTTGTGAAACAAACTAGAGAATAAAGGATGAAAAAATAAAAAACATGAAGGAAGAAGAATGAGGTGATTCATGATGCGAAATGTAGGAAGAAGCATGCAATGATACTCAAGGTGGATTTCGAGAAAGCTTATGACATGGTGGGATGAGATTTCTTAAGCTACATAATGAGAAGAATGAACTTTCAGGAGAAATGGTTGGGGTGGATTAAGAGTTGTCTTAGATCCGCTGTCCTTGTGAATGGATGTTTGGGAGAAGAGTTTAGAATGGGTAGAGGGTTGAGGCAAGGGGATCCATTGACTCCTTTACTTTTCCTAATAGTAACTGAGGGGTTGAATGACTTATTTCAACAATCAGTGCACCTTGGAAAATTTGAAGGGCATGGTGTTGGGCCGACAAATGAGGTGGGTGTTTCCTTATTGTAGTTCGAAGACGACACACTTTTTATCGGGAAGGCTTCTATGCAAAATGCCCTTATAATCAAAAGTGTACCAAGGTGTTTTGAAATGGTCCTGGGCTTGAAAATAAACTTCCACAAAGCAAACTAGCAGGAATTGGCTTGGAAAAGAGTGTTACTAGTAGGCTAGCTAACTTCCTAAATTGCAAGGTAATGAAAGTACCCTCACTTACCTTGGACTACCCGTTGGTGGAAACCTGAGAAGACTTGCATTTTGGGATCCGGTTGTCAACAAGATTAAGGCTATGTTTGGCATGCCATTTCAGCTAGCTTATAGCTTATTTGACTAGCTTAAAGCTTATTTGACTAGCTTAAAAGCTCTTCAAAAGTGTTTGGTGAATGAGCTTATTTCAGCAGCTTTAAGCTTTAAGCTATAAGTTATCTCAGGTAGCTTATAGCTTATTAAATTTATTCTCATTTTTATCCTTATTATTTTATTAAAATTCCACCATTACCCTTATATATTTATAAAAACACTAAACATATTTTCTCATCACACTTACGTATGCAGTTCCCGCCAGCGCACCATAAGTATTAAAAATATTATATTAATAAAAATAAGTAAAAATCAATATTATATTTTTAAGATGATAAATAACTTGAGCTAATAAAAATATTTAAAGTGATAATAATTTTTAATATTAATATCATATAAGTATTAATGTGAAAATAAAGTAATGTTAAATATAAAAATAATTATACAAGTATGTCCTTTTATGTCCTTTTACAATTTCAGCTTGTTTAACAACTAGTTTTACCAATCACGTAGTTTTTCAGCTTTCAGCTATCAGCTTTCGGCTAGCTTATCAACTTTCAGCTATCAGCTAGCTTATAAGCTTTCAGCTAGTTTTTCAGCTAGTTTATCAGCTAAACATGTCAAACATAGCCTAAAGAGAAACTTTCAAGGTGGAGGCAAAAATCAATATCCTTTGGAGGGCTGGCAACTTTGATTGCTAGTGGGCTTTCCTCATTGCCGCTATTCTATTTTTCCTTCTATTGAATGCCACAAGGGGTGTTAATTAAATGCAAACAAATCATGAGATCTTTTTTTGTGGGGGGATGTGAGGAGAGCAAGGGGGTGGCTTGGGTGAAGTGGGAGGCGGTTTGCAAACCAAAGGAGTTGGGAGGTTTGGGATTGAGGGATAGGGTAGTTTTAATAAAGCTCTTTTAGAAAAATGGAGATGGAGGATTTTAGTGGATTCAGATAGTGTATGGGGAAGGGCCTTGAGAGCAAAATATGTAATTTCTACTCATTTTGGTAACATTGACATGGGGAGGAAGATGTCCAGTTGGTGGAAGGATATTATTAATCTTTGTTTTGAGGATGATGGGGTTAGATGGTTTGATAGCGGATTGCATAGAAATGTGGGAGATGGAAGGGGGGTCGTTTTTTGGCAAGACTATTGGGTAGGCCAGGACAAATCGCAAGACAGATACAGCAGGTTATATAATTTATCTGTGCATAAATTTGCTTGTGTTAAGAGACCTGGGTTAATGGGAAAATGGTACTTGGGTGTGGACTTTCCTTTGGTGAAGACCACTATTAGCAAGAGAGGAGGAATTGAAGGACGCGCTCATGGCTACCCTGAATGCAGTAAATCTGGTGGAAGGGAAGGAGGATAAATTGGTTTTGACGGCAAATGATGAAGGCTATTATAGCGTGAAGACATCGTTTCGACTCTTGCAGGGTCTTAATGTGGAGGAAACGATCCCAGAATTTGAAACCCTGTGGAAATGCTTCGCTCCTTCAAACACACTTGCGTTTGGATGGAAGGCAATGTGGGGGAGAATTCAGACAAAGGCTAATTTAAGAAGGAGAGGAATTTTACAAAACGATGATTCTTTGCTGTGTGTTTTCTGCTTAGGGGAAGAAGAGTCAATAAAACACAATAAAACTTGTGTTTTATTGCACTGTTCTTTCTCTTATCAGATCTGGCAGAAGTGCTACAGATGGATGGGAATTCTCACAGTGCTTCCAGCGACTTGTGGAATGCATTTTCTTCAACATGGGGGGAACTTATGACAGCAAATCAGAGACGGGGAGCTAAGTCAGTGTGGCTATCAATAATTTGGTCCTTATGGCTGTCAAGAAACAAAATCATGTTTAAAACTGCCTTGAGGGATGCAGACAAGGTGTTTGAATTGGCACAATTGAGGGCGCGGAATTGGTTAAGACTTAAGAGCAAAGAATAAGAATTTCTCTTTCACAACCTATGAATGGACTGTTAATCCAAGATTCTGCTTGGGAAGTCTGTGATTGTTATATCTGCTGAATTCTTGAGAGGCAGACTAGACTATGTGAGGAAAACCTGGTCTGTTATACTCTCTTTTTGTACTCTTTGGGTTAGAGTACCCCTAGTACTCTATATCAATATATTTTGCTTACCCCAAAAAAAAAACTATATCAGGGGTATTTTCCATAAAACTGCACTTAAGCTTATTCATGTTTATTCATTTAGTTACACACAACTGTAGTGTACAAATTGCACTGATTATTGATTTCACCTTTCTAAAAGTTCCTATTGACAAGGGTTGGAAGACTGAGCATTAAGTTTATTCATATGTAGAACTCAAATTAAGTTGGTTTAATGTTTTCTGAGCATTCAGTTTATTCGTTTAAGCTATCAGTTTCTCACTTTTTAATTGCAACATAAAACTGCCATTTTATTTGACAGTTTTTTTAAAAGTATATAAATGCTACACACTCATGTTGAAATATGTAATTTTAAAATCTCTTATTTCTGATAATGTGACAAAGGAACTTAATTTCCATTAGTATACTATTGTCCCAAAGTAGACATCATAAGAGATTGATGTATTCTTTTTTTTGAACTCAGATTGATGTATTCAATTCAAGGGAATATATATTGCACGAAGCATATATCCATGAGATGAAAGTTTTCTCTTACGACACAATAAACAGATTTCAAAACTTATCAATAAATTATTAGCATCATCATCAAAACTGCTATAATCATTATTATAGAACTTAGGATCACAATGGAAATGATCACTCTCTTAGTAGGCAAACACTACATTTAAAATTTACAATACAAATTTGTTTTATAGATCATAGTTTAGCATACAGTTCTATTCAGTCCACTTGCAGAAGTATTTTGCCAAACAAACATCAATGATTCAAATTCATCAATTTCTTAAAACACTCTTGTTTCATACTTCTAAAGACGCTCATCAGTTTTATACTGTGAAACATAAAAGAACAGAAGATGTAACCAAAACAAAGAATTCCATATAGGTTACTAAGGAAATTAACAAATTTGTAATTCGCAAGTAGAGATTAGAGAATTTGACAACATCCAGGTTTTTGACTAGTATAGTCTGCTTTATCAATACAAGCTTCAACAAAAGCACTGTTTTGAAAATACTGAAAAACCCAACCAAAAATAATACTATCTTGTACATGATGACCAACTGTCCTACCCATCTCAATCTCACATAACTTTAATTTCTTGAAGTTACAGGATCATACACTACTAGTGTTCCTTCAGTTGCACTTGCAAGCAAAACCAACAGTGATTTCTCTTTATTTACAGGGCCAACAATGGTAAGGACGCAATTAGACAAGCCCTCATACATGTGTCGCAGCGGATTAAGATCAACACGGTGCTTCAATGACCACCCAGAATAATCTTCCTTCAGCTCAAAAATGTCATATATTAAAGTTTGCTTAGCATATGTAACCGCCAAATGCAAACGCCCTCCAGACTCTCCAAAGTAACTGATATCTCGGTTCACCCACTCTGAATCCGACAGCGGCATTCGCCAATGTTTTATGAGGCGTAGAGTATCAACATTGAAATACATTGAGAACTCACTTTTCCTGCACCAGTGAATTGCACGGTTGCAATAAACACACTTAGCCCTAGCACCTTTCAATGATAATTGGGTAGGGGAAGAAACCCCTGCCCCTGCGCTAATCCACGAGCGAGTTTGGAAGGAATATTCATGGAAGACCCAACTGCCACCTAATAACTGTTGCGCAACTGAAATGACTTTATAGTATGGCGATATGGAGGGGTCGAAAGCCAGATAAATGTTAACTATTTCGTTCTTGAAAGGGTGTTGAAGGAGAGGATGGATAATCTTGATGGGCCACCATTCGACTCATACCTACCGGAGAAAATATAGGAAGTGGGGCGCGGGTGGTGGTGAAGGGAGTGAGACTCACGGAATCGTCAATATGTCTATGCTTCCGCCGACCTCCTCGGCAGATCTTGAACTTGAATTTTGCATTTCCTTCATAAAACAAAAATATGAGAAAACAAAAGACAAAAAAAAACTAGTAGTTAAATTTTTTAATCATCGCATATTTTTGTTCAATCTTATTTCTTTTTCTTGCACAAAAAAAACTATTTTTTCCCAATCTAGTAGTATTTTTTATTTCTAATTGCTATCCCTAGTTTTTCTCTTCCTTCATTCGACAGTACTGAACAGCCATTCTAGCTATTTAAGTTTAAATATAAAATTATTTTTAAATTCTAAATTTTATTTCTTATTTTTTTTTTCAAATTCACAACTTATAATTCTTTCCTACAATGATCCTTATTTTAATACAAATTCAAATTAGTTTTTCCCAAACTCAGAGATCCTTATTATTTCAACTTGTTCGAATATCTATTTAAAAAATATTGGATCACTTGATCTAAATTAAAATTCACCAATCATCAATATCAATATCAATATCAATATCAAAATCAAATCAAATCAAAATATATTAAAAAAGAAGAAGTTTCATAGTGACGTGTCAGCACCAGATTAATTCTCATAAAAATTATTCCACGTGTCAATTTGTTAGAGGGTATAATTTTCAATTGATATATGTTTTAATATTCAGGATTTTATGAGTTTTTATTGTGATTTGCTAGATTTTTGTAGTTTTTATCTATCTCTATTTAGTACCTTTTTAAATTTTAGATTTGATTAGGATTTAGATTGTTTATTTCTTAATTTTATATTAATTGATATGTTTTAATTTTATATTCTAAACTAATTGATTGATCTTATTTTAAAAGATTTGGTGTTTTAATTTATTTTTAGAGTATATTAGTTAATTTTTATTGAATTTTCGGATTTTTAATTAATTTGGGATTTTATGAGTTTTTATTGTGATTTGCTAGATTTTAGTAGTTTTTATCTATATTTATTTAGTACATTTTTAAATTTTAAATTTGATTAGGATTTAGGTTGTTTATTTCTTAATTTATCTTATTATTTATTTAATTTTACTTCCGGAAAATCTTTTATTTTATTTTAGATTTATTCATAGAGTATAATAATTAATTTTTATTGAATTTTCAGATTTTTAATTAATGCAGAATTTTATGAGTTTTTATTGTGATTTGCTAGATTTTGGTAGTTTTAATCTATCTTAATTTATTATTTATTTAATTTTCATTTCAGGAAATATTTTATTTTATTTTGGAGTTATCTTTAGAGTATAAATTAATTTTTATGGTATTTTTATTGAATTTTCATATTTTTATTTAATTCAGGATTTTATGAGTTTTTATTGCGATTTGCTAGATTTTGGTAGTTTTTATCTACCTTTATTTAGTACATTTTTAAAGTTTAGATTTGATTATGATTTATGTTGTTTATTTCTTGATTTTATCTTAATTTATCTTATTATGTATTTAATGCTAATTCTAAGAAAACGGAGCTGATTTGGTGCTGAGGGTCCACAAAGCTACCATAGACACGCAGATATTTGATAGCTGCTATTTCTACCTCTGCCACATGTCACTATCAGGACAGAGGTATGCCATAAGATGATGTTACGTGAAGTAGAGTTTATCATGTTGTGGTTGATGGTTTGTGTCATTTCAGTTTATCCTTTGTTCGTAATTTAATCCTGGATTTTTTAATTTCACATATTTTGTGTGTTTCGATCCAAATGTTTACAAATTTTTGCATATGCAAGGGCCCTTCAATGAATTATCATTGAAGACGTAATGTTTTGATTCTGATGTAATGTTTTTTCTAATGTTCTCCTTCCGTTTTCGTATTTTTTTAAACCAGATTTTGGTATAGTTTGTAGAAATCCATGCGTGTGAAGCCATTCTAAACCAGATTTTGGTATAATTTGTAGAAATTCATGAAACTTAGGACATCCTTAATTTATATTCAATAACAACAAAATAGTGTTTTTAGCATATCGAATTTGTATAAACCTATATATTGATTCATGTCCCAAACACAAGAGAAAAATTCGCCGTGCAACGCACGGGAAAAAAACACTAGTGAAATATTGATTTTAATAAAATTAGTAGTCTCGGTATTGAAACATATTAGAACTTAGATTAAAATGAACTCAACCCTTTAGATTAAGTGTAAGAGTGCAAGATTTAGAATGATGTAAATTGAGCCCTCTCATTATAATATATCTCGATACAACATACTTATTTACATATTTTTAGATTTAGAAGTTTGGGTTTGACCAATGGGTGGTTGGTTCAAGTGATATGTGATTGATTCCTCTTAAGGTATCGGGTTCGAGTCTTGTGGATTAAAAAACCTCCGCTAGGAGAGTTAGATCCACCATGATGTGGATGTTTACGACTTGAACATGATAACCTCGTGTGACGCAACCCTTCTATGTCAGTTTGAGAGACGACAGTGTCGGACGCAATTCAATATGAGGGGGTTCAGATGAACAAAAAAAATTGCACTTACACCCCTATATAATATTTTTTTAACCCCCTGCAAATTTTAAATTATACTAGTAGACGAAGTTTTTCACCTATTTGCACCAAAGACCCACACTCACTTACACCTTTCATTGTCACACGCACACTCAGCCATTCATCCTCTTTCTCTCACAACCCTAAGTCTCACCCAACTAAGAAGTGAGAACTGCAATCAGAATTATCGTTTGCAAAATAGTTCAATCTCAAATTATGCTTCCTTTATTCAATTTTTTTTGTTTCGAGTTAGTTACTTAGTTCTTGAAGACAATCGAATTATTCATTTGTCTGATCTTTACTAAATTGGAAACGTTCAATGAGAATAGTATATGTTTCTTGTGTTTTCAGTTTAGATTTCTCACCTCAGTTGGTCAATTTAAACTAAGATATTTTGCAAAATGCTGATTGGGGATAGGTGAAGTAATCTGCACTGAAATCATTATCATCACATGTAATCTCCACTGAAGGAGTTAATACTTTTTTACTACATGAATAGCAATGAGTTAAGCACCACTTTTAATATCCCTATTCGGCTATTCCAATTGCTTGGTTAACAAAATTGTTAAGTATTTTCTGTATATTTTTTTATATTATTATATTGTAGGTAGCTTATTTTTATGACAACTGACTCATTCTCTTGTAATACTCAACGGTTACTAGAAGTGATTCTTTTCATAAAGTTTTTCATAATTGAATTGGTCAAACTTGGTAATTTAATTTGTAGGTAGGCAACCAATAACATAAATAGAATGAAGGAGCATGAATTCAGTATTGAATGTCAAAAGTGATACTAAAATGATAGATATTAATGAATCATATATACATATGCATGTGCGTATATACATAAATATTTGAAGATATAAAATTTAAGTGATAGATACTTTTTCCTTTGCTTAGCTTTTACTTATTTGGCTGCTATTTTCATTAGTAAGTAAAATGATAAGAGAAATTCGCTTTTATATTTTTCTGCAAGTTTTATGTAAGATTTAACTTTATTCAGTTTTACCTCGATTGAGGGGAGAAAATGATCGCTAGTGTTAGTGTAAGTTGTTCAACGATTTCAGAATATGAAATCACGTAGATGACAACTATGATTTGTATAATTTTTTATGTATAAACATATTAAAGTTGTTTTTAATTGTATTTTTACCGATGTCTTCATTTGAAAAATTTAAACCCCTGACCGCGGGTCCTAGATCCGTCACTGAAGACGACACCACCTGAGCTGGATGAGTGAGAAGAGGACTGGGGCTACTCAAAGTATGGTGGCGCTGGACAAGGCCTTCGTGGTGGGTCTCGGTGGTGATGCTCGGTTACACCCTCCAGGGGAGGCCCAACACGTTGATAATGTGTTTTGCTACATAAGTGTTCTCTTGTTTATAAAGTGAGCAAATACACAAGTGAAACACGTACCGTCACATTAATATATCTAAACAAATCCTAAAAGAGCTTACAATTAGGTACAACTTACAAAACAGTTGTTCAATATTGCATAATAAATAACTTTTAGAGGTGCTTGTAAGAAATAAAAGAAAATCCTAATAAAATTAAGTTGGTGAATGGTGATCCTATGATTTTGAAGTTGGTGACTAGCTGAGGAAGGACGTCTCATGCCTACAGGTGAAGCTGCAATGATAAATAAAACAAAAATGAACTTATTATCATATTTTGGGTAAATTGTAGAAACTTGTTAAAGAGGCAAACTGGTTAATAACATTTTAGAAAAATTAAAATTAGTAAAAGAAATAATTAAGCCTTTACTCTGCCCTCTTCTTTCTTCCTTTTAGGTTCTGGGAAGGATTCTACCTACTCTTTCTTCTAGATATGAAATGCCAATATATAGATAATAGATAGAGACTTCTTAACACCATGAAGTTACAAGGATTAAACTCATGACAATTGCCTCAAACAGGGTTAGATAAACCCAATCACTGTCAAGCAACAAAGTGGTAATAAGGTACAATTGCCTCAAACAGGGTTAGGCAAATCTAATGAATCCCATATGGATAAGATAAGATACTAGTGTCTGGGACGATTTCTATAAAACTGCACTACAACGTAAGCCTATTCATGTTTAAATGTTCAGATGAGTCTCTATTATGTGAATTTAAGGCTCCCATCTTCACAAAAAGATTTTTGTACCTATTTTTTGTTGAGTATCTAAATACCAGTAAGATTTGAACAATAGACTTGAGAAATTTTAATCCATCAAGTACCATTTAGGCTAATTTACACTTTGAACGTTATAAGATTATTAGTTTTTATAATTTTGTCTATTGTCAATTTGTCATCATTAATACTAAGATCAGAGCACAGGATGGAGATTTATTGACCTAATATGTAAATTAAAAAAACACAATAAAATTAAACAAACGCTCACTTTTATTACGGTATGAAAGAAAGAGAATGCTTATATTCTTTTATTTAGATTACATAAAAGACATCAATGATTCAACTAAAAACTGATTCAGTACCATCAATGATAAGAACGAAAAATTCTAAGATTTAATTTCCATGTACTTACTGAGGAATTAGACAACAGAGCAATCTAGGAAAATCGAGTAGTTGACAAGTAGAGTCTGCTTTATCAGTAACAAAAGCAGTGTTTTCAAAATACTGAAACACTTTTCCAATGTCAAGATTACTCTGTATATGAGCAGCTGTTGTCCGTCCAATCTCAAGCTCGCATAACTTTCTTGAATTTGCAAGATCATACAATATGAGTGTTTCTTGAGTTACAAGCAAAATCAACATTGATTTCTCTTCTTTTGCTGGGCGAACAATGGTGAACCTCCGCGTGCACACTCGCGTGCACCCTTGCATGTTTAGAATGAGACGAAGATTAACACGGTGCTTCAATGACCACCCATTATAATTTTCCTTCATCTCAAAAATATCATAAACATCACTTTGAATAAAGTGCGCAACAACCGCAAGCACCAAATACAAACGCCCTCCAGCCTCTCCAAAATAATGGACATATCGGTACAGCCACACCGGATCCCAATCCCGATGAAACAAGGGCACTGGCAACTTTCTGAGTTGCATAGTATCAACATTGAAATACACAAAGAACTCAGCACCCTTGCACCAATGAATGGCACGGTTGCAGTAAACCCCATCATAAGGTGCATATAATGTGGTAAAGAAAGAAACTCTAGGGCTAACCCACGAACGGGGTTTGAAGGAATATTTATGGAAGACCCATTTGTCATCCCATTGTACAACTGAAATAACTTTATAATGTGGCGATATGGATGGGTCAAAAGCAAGGTAAAGATGTTTAGTTTTGTTTTTGAATGGGTGGTTACTCAAAGTGAGAGTGGTGAAGTCTCGGGTGATTGGGTTGCATACGAAATAGCCGGAATCAGAGCTGCAAAGGAGAAAACCGTTGCAAGAGCGCACAACGTTGACTTCAGGTTGGTTGAGAAAATCAAGATTGAGAGCACTAAGGGTTGGGGTTGTGGTGGTGGTCAAGGAGAGGATGAGTGATTGGCCACCGTCAGAGAAAATAAGTGAAGTAGGGCGCGGGTGGTGGTGAAGGGAGTGAGACTTACGGAACCGTTGATTAGAGATGAGTGTCAGCCACCGCTTTGAAACTACCTTTAATCGGTGAAGAGATTTCAACGGCACCCTAAGAAGAATCCCCCACAAAATGTCTGTACTTCCAGCCACCTCCTCGGCAGAGCTTAAACTTGAAATTTGCATTGTCTTCACCAAACGAAACTAGAGAATAAAGGTTGAGAAAGAAAAAAAAAAACTGCGGTGGGTTTTTTTATAATGGTAGTTTGTGTGTATTGGGTGGTTTGTCTATATCACTTTCTATATTATCATAATCATAATTATAGTAATACTCTCTGTAATCGTTATCATATAATTTATTTTATCAAAAAACTTCTTGATTTCTTTCTATCTCTGATTGTCCACAAAAAATTAAAAAAAAAATATATAATTTACTCTCCAATCTCTACACTTTTATCATTTTCTCTCCCCTCATCCTACAATATACATAAGAAAAAAGAATCAGAGTAATTAAAAACTATTTAAATTTAAATATAAACCGTTGTTTGGCGTTTTATTTAAATATCTTTAAACGATAGTCCTTTTTTAATTTAAATTCAAAATTAATCTTTTTCTACTATTTTCATCCTTATTTCAATACAAATTCTTATCCTTAAATTTTTAATTTGGTTAAATATTAATTTTAAAAATTAAAAATTAATTATAAGTAGTTAAAAAATAAAATATTGCCGTAGCTAATTTAAGTTCAGTCTTATTATTTTTGACAAAATCTTATCGTTTGTCGGTAGTCCGTTTGAGCATGAAGTTTCCAATATGGCTCATGAGTTAGCCTAGGGGTCTCATATGTTCAAGGTTCCTCCTCCTAGATGCTTTTAATTCTTGTTTTCTGACTGTTTGGGAATTCATGTGTTTGAGCCTTCGATGTTCTTCCTCCTAGATGCTTTTCATTTTTGTTTTCTAACTGTTCGGGAATTTCTTTCCTGCGTTCCGTCCGTGTGTAGTTGTGTTTTTTGGGCTTAATCGCTCCCAATAAAAAAATAGAATGAGTACTTTAGAGTAATACAGATTATTTTATGTATTAGATCATATACATCACAAGATATAACAGTAGTTCTCTGTTATTCTTCATTTCAATTTGAGGATGCTTGCTTACTTTCTGAATTAGTTTTGAGCTGAATCATCATTTTTGGCTTGGGGGTGCCTCTGCTTTGATTATTAATGATTTAATGTACTCCACTGTTGATTCTTCAAAATATATTTGATAATTCCAACTAATAAAGCAGCCTCATGTAAACATTTTTTCAAACACAGCTCCACACACAAGCTAGAATTTCATGTGTACAACTTGATTCAAAACCAGCTTTCATATGTAACTGGTTGCTTTGAGTAACAGCTTTCTATTGACCAAAATACAAGAATAACAACTTTCTATTTCCAAAAGAAAAAACAACAAAAAGGGAAAATAACAATGGAAGAGATGACCTAACATAAAACACACATACCCCCGGAGAACAATTGATATTTTTGAAAGAGTATGAGTCAGGGGATCAATTCAGGAAGCAAGTTGAGTGTCTAATAGAAAGTTTGATTCAACTTTTCCCCCTCTTAGAATCAATTCTAGGCACTAGCACCACACAGAGGCTAATCAGATGAGATTCTCTCAATTGATTTTCGCTTTAAACGTGATTATAAATCGCATTTCCGAAGATGCTAACAAGTTTAAACATATTTAAAGATGTCCACTTCAAATATATATATACATAAACAATTTCCTAACAATCTTATAATAAAGGATTCTGTTATCAAAGACAAAATGAATAGTCACAGTAGTCAGTACAAGCAAAACTCTAATAAAAGGAAAAGAACAAGTCAATCTTGCCTATAATGCATTTAAACATGTGCTGAAGCTTCTTTACATAATCCTCAAGCACCTCTATTTCATCTTTCTGACTATTTCCACCATCAAGCAAATTTGTGACCTTTGTAATTGCAGAACTGATCTTCTCCTTTTCTTCTGAGCTAAGCTTTGCATTAATATAATCATTCTTCAAAGCTTTCCTCATCTTGTAAATGTATTCATCCAAAGAATTCATTGCATTGGCCTTTCTGAGGAATTTCTTATCTTCAGCCTGGAATCTCTCAGCTTCTTGAATCAATCTTTTAATTTCTTGGGTTGACAGCCTCCCTTTGTCATTGGTTATGGTGATCTCATTCTTACTACCTGTGGATTTTATCTCGGCAGAAACAGTTAAAATGCCATTTTCATCAATAGAAAAGCATACATCAAATGGGTGACCACGAGGAGCAGGAGGAAAGCCATAAAGAATAAAAGAACCCAACAAATTGTTATCACTTGCTTTAGCTCTCTCACCTTCGTAAACCACAATCTTGCCTCTAGTTTGGTTATCTAATTTTGTATGGAAACTCTTTGTCTTCTTTACTGGAATAGTAGTATTCCTAGGAATCAGCACACTCATGATATCTCCTACTGTAAATATACCAAGAGATAGTGGTGTAACATCCAACAGCACCAAGTTTGGAACATCCTTAATGCCTCCACTCAGCAAAGCAGCCTGAACAGCAGCACCATAAGCCACAGCCTCATCAGGGTTGATGCTCTTGCACAGATCCTTCCCATTGAAAAATTCCTGCAATAACTCCTGCACTTTTGGAATCCTAGAAGAGCCTCCAACAAGGACAACATCATGTACACTACTCTTGTCTATCTTAGCATCATTGAGGCACTTATCCACTGTTGCTATACATTCTCTAAACATGACCATGTTAAGTTCCTCAAACCTTGCACGAGTGATTAAGGAACAGAAATCAATGCCTTGAAATAAAGAATCCACCTCAACTGTGGTACATGTAGTACACGAGAGTGTCCTTTTGGCCCTCTCACAAGCACTTCTCAACCTCCTCAAGGCTTTAGAATTTCCAGTCATATCCAATTTGTTCTTCCTTTTGAACTCCTCTACAAAGTATTCCACCATTCTGTTATCAAAGTCCTCTCCTCCTAGGTGAGTATTTCCAGCAGTAGCTTGAACTTTGAAGTCCTTACCCTTAATTTTAAGGAGAGACACATCAAAAGTACCACCACCAAGGTCAAAGATGAATATACTTCGCTCTTCCTCACAATTAGTTCTCTTGTCCAGGCCATATGCAATAGCTGCAGCTGTGGGTTCATTGATTATCCGCTTAACATTGAGACCAGCAATGGTGCCAGCATCTATAGTGGCTTTGCGCTGAGAGTCATTGAAATAAGCCGGCACAGTGATAACTGCATTTTTAACAGGTGACTCCAGATATGCCTCAGCAATCTGGCGCATCTTTGTGAGAACCATGGAAGATATTTCCTCAGCAAAAAGATGCTTCTCCTTACCATGATACTTGACTACAATCATGGGTTTGTCATCAACACCCGCAATAACCTTGAATGGCCATAACATCATATCATTTTTGATAATGGAATCACTATGCTTCCTACCAATCAACCTCTTAGCATCTGCACAAATAATAACAATTATCAACTATTTATCATTTGTTCGGCTTAATGTAAACATTTAAATGAGGGTAGTAATAAAAGTTGTAAATTTTACCAAAGACAGTGTTCTCAGGGTTTGTAGCAGCCTGATTCTTAGCATCATGACCAATCAACCTTTGATCATCAGTGAAAGCAACAAAGGAGGGAGTAATTTTGTTGCCTTGTTCATTCTGAATAATCTCTACTCTTCCTTGTTGCTCCTTCCAAACTGCAACACACGAGTAGGTGGTGCCAAGGTCGATTCCTATGGCACATCCCTCACCATTTTTGCCCATTCTTTCTCTCAATCTAACAAAAGAAATGTTGTTGAGGATTGGTACGAATGGAATGGTGAAAAACAAAACTTTAAGTCCAGTTTTATAGGCCTGAATTTTGTTATATTTTAAATTGATCTATTTAAAAAAAAACTGTTTTTTATCTTATTTATTTTTAACAACTTAACATATTTTCATCTTTATTTTGACTTAGTCGAACCCAACTAGTCCTACTTTTCCATCTTCTAATGTTATTTTTTTTACATTTTTCTAAATTAAAAAACCATGACCTTCTTTCTTGAGAAAGCAAATGTTGTAGAGGAGCTTTTGTGAGAGAAACACCAATAGATTGTTTATTACTCCCTCAAATTCTTTTTATCTGTTATTTTAGGCCCAGTTTGGCAGAGCTTATTTGAGCTTATCTGACAGCATAAGCTCTTATGCTAGTGTTTGGGAGGACTTATGCAAACAGCTTATGACCTGCCATAAGCTATTTTCAGCTTATTTTCATAAGCTACTCAGGATAGCTTATGAAAAACAGCTTATGCTAATATACAGCTTATTTTTAATTTATTTCAATAAATTTTCAAAAATAGCTTATGAATAAGCACTTATGTCATAAGCGCTTATGACCATAAGTGCTTAATTAAGCTGTTTTTCCAAACGAGGCGGCCCAGTTTGGAAGAGCTTATTTGAGCTTATCTGACACCATAAGCTCTTATGTCAGTGTTTGGGAGGGCTTATGCAAACAGCTTATGACCTGCCATAAGCTATTTTCAGCTTATTTTCATAAGCTACTCATGATAGCTTATGTTTATATACAACTTATTTTTAATTTATTTCAATAAATTTTCAAAAATAGCTTATGAATAAGCGCTTATGTCATAAGCGCTTAATTAAGCTGTTTTTCCAAACGGGGCCTTAGTCTATTCGGTGGGTAGGAGAAAAAACAGAATAAAATGAAGGGTTAAATATGTTTTTCGTCCTGAACTAAAGTGAGATTTTGGTTTCACATTTGTATTAAAATTTCATAGTTTTTCATCTCTTAACTTGTTGATATCATTGGTTTTCGTCCCCGTTTGGAAACACAGCTTAATTAAGCGCTTATGATCATAATAACTTATGACATAAGCGCTTATTCATAAGCTATTTTAAAATATTTATTGAAATAAATTGAAAATAAGTTATAAATAAGCATAAGCTCTTTTTTTATGAAAATAAGCTCAAAACAGCTTATGGTAGGTCATAAGATGTTTGCATAAGCTCTCTCAAACACTGGCATAAGAGCTTATGCTATCAGATAAGCTCAAATAAGCTTTTCCAAACGGGTCCATCATAATTTGACCACTCTGATCGTTGATTTGACATGCCAATGTGTAGGTAATAGCTTACAATACATGTAATGATACATGTAGGTTTTAGCTGGCGTGTTTGTGTTTTTTTTTTTTTTCAATTGGAATATTAGGTTAAATCTTGTATTGTTTTTCAAAATATCTTCCATCTTCATCATTGCCCAATCATATGAGTTGGAGTGTGTGATAGGTTGTATTCGGTTATCAAAAATTTCATCTGAAAAGCCAGAAGAGGAAAAGGCTTGCATTTAGTTGGTTGGAATTGTGTGCCTCGTCCAAAGAAGTTGGGAGGGCTTGGCATGAGGAAAGCTCGTGACCATAATGTGGCTTTGTTAGGTAAGCATTTCTCTTTGACTCCTCAAAGTCTTGGCTACTTCTGCAGGCTGCATTGTTTGTAATAGTTGACCTGAGACAATACTACGTCAGGCTCGGGATATCTGGCGCAACATGGGCTATGGCACTACCAACGTTACGTTCCGTGAAGATGATGTTGTCGCTTGGCTCCGTGACCTACTCGGATCGAATTCAGATGCAATTGCCACACTATGGAGGGTTTGGCTGGCCTAAAATGTTGTGTGCGCGGAGAATACCCGGATGTCACATTATCAAATTGCCTCTAGCATCATTGACATGGAATCCGATCTGCAGATTTCTTTTGCAGTGCTAGTCGATGCTCCTCCTCGTTCCCCACGATTGGTGTCTTGGTCGCCTTCCTTGGCTGATTGCATCATGTTGAATGTGAATATCGTGTTTGTGGAAATCCGAGAAGGGGGGTGGAGGGTTTGGTGGTTGTTTCAATAGTGAATCGAAGCAATGTCTCGGGGGTTTTTATGACTTTCTTCATGATTCTTTCATCCAGTATCTTGAATTGCTTGCTAGATTTCATGCCATGTCGGTTGCTTGGAATCAAGGTTGGCATATTGTGAACTGTCAATCAAACTCTTTGGATGCAGTGATGCTGCATTTTGTGTCGGATGCGAGCCACCTGTATGCTTCTCTGATTTGGGATATTAAAGAGCTCTTGAGGTGACCTTGGAATGTAGATCATCAATGCTTTTCTTTTAGGGGTGACAACTGCATTTCCTCCTACCTAGATCCATCCTCGATCCCGATAATACTCCTCTTAATTTGGTTTTATATCGAGTTCAATGACATATTATGATCCATATAATCAACCTCACTTAATAGAAAAAAAACTATTATTACCCTTGTTGTTGATTTTACTATAGTACTTCGAATAATTAAGCATCAGATTGTCTAGATTAAACAACTGATCTAGGTGGATAAAAATTGAAGTAAAAAAGTGAATATAATTTTCAGTTACTAATCTAAAACAGCATTGATAAACATATTTACAATTGTGTTAAAGTTGACAAACTCATTAACTATTTTGATAAACTAAAGCAAGAAACAAAATAACTCATAAACCAACCTCTACAATCTACAAATCTTTCCAGCAACACCTTTCATTGCAATTGCAATGTATCAACAAATTTACTACTAGCTTCAACAAGAGCTGTACTCAAAGTACTGAAAAACCTCACCCAACACATTACCAGTAGCAAGATCAACATTTATAGTCCCTGGTTTCAAATCACACAACTTTCTTGAAGTTCTATCCACAGGATCATACAGTAATACTGCTGCTCCTCCACCAACAATCAACACCAACACTGAGTTCTTTTCTTCTGAAGGGCGAGCAATGTAAAATGGCACCACTGAATTAGGCATGTCCCAATGTGATAACTCTGGAAATTTAACTCGTGTTGGGTTGAGATTAACACTGTGTATCAATGACCATGCAGAGTAATCTTCCTTCAGTTCAAAAACATCAAACTTGAGAGTTTCCTTAATGCCAATTATCAACTGCAAACACCCACCAGATTCTCCAAAATACTTCACATTTCGATTAACCGATTCGGATTCCGAATCATCAAACAGAGGCATTGGGAGTTCTTTCAGGCACCGAGCATCAATGTCAAAATACATACCACCAGTGCAATCACCAGAGAGTTCAGCAGCTTTGTTGAACCAATGAATGGCACGGTTGGAGTAAACCCCATTAGCATCATTCAATCTAAACTGGGCATTGAAACTAACCCCAGAAGCAGAGTCTCTCCATGAACGTGTTTTGGAGGAGTAAACACTGAAGACACAGCGAAACGGTGGTTTCACGCCACCCCATATCCGAAGCAGAACGATTTCATAGTGTGGCGAGGTGGAAGGGTCGAAGGCGAGGTAAAACGCGCACTCTTGGTTGTTCTTGGAGCGCTGTTTAGGCAGAGTGAGGGTGGTGAATGTTCTGGTTGTTGGGTTACAGATGAAGTGGGAGGTGGCGGAACGGCAGAGGAGGACGCCGTTGCAGGAGCAAACGACGGTGTCGACGCGTTTGGCGCGGAAAATGTGGTTGGTGAGGAAGTCGAGGTCGAGGTCGCGGATTGTGGCGGTTGTGGTGGTGAAGGAGAGGATGTGGGAGCGGGGTAAGGGGCCGTATTTGTTGGAGAGGAGAAGGGCGGCGGGGTTGTGGCGGAGGTAGTGGCTGCGGCGGAATCGGTAGTCGGAGATGAGGATCAGCCACCCCTTTGAGACGAGTTTTAATTGGATAAGGGGTTTCGGCGGCAGCCGGAAAAGGATTGCCGATAGGGTGTCTCGGCTTCTGGCGACCTCTTCGGCGGAGGTGGAACCTGATTCTTCCATTGTGAATGAAACAACGTTTGATGATTAAAAATTAACTTATAGTATTCCACGTTACACATATATGATATATCAAATCATATCTTTGCATTATTTATAAATCATATATTTACATATCCAAATTTAATTATGATTTAATATATTGAAGATTTTTAGCTAAATAATTGCATATACATGTGGGAAGTGCATTAAACTCCAATTAAAAAGATAGAAAATCAAGAAAGATTTCAAATTAGTAATTAAGAAAAAGTTTGATACACCGTACGAAAAATAGATTTTTTATTTAATTAAATTAAGTTACGTGACAAAACTTTGAAATTTGATTGGTTGACGATGTAATATAACTTTACATTGTTAGTGCATTAAATAGCCCATTTGTGTTTGGATAAAGAAATTTAATAATTATTTTCTTAAAAGAATTAATATTTCGATTTGAAACCAAATAATTTTTTTGTCTTTAAGAAATGTCGTCATCTATTTAGAAAACTGTTTTACCCGTTAAAGGATGAAAAACTATGGAATTTTAGTTTAAGAACGAAAATCAATTTCTGGCTATAGTTCAGTGACCATGAACATATTTAACCTATTACTGAATTACTAAATAAACATGAGAATAATTGAAAAACTACAAATAATAATGAGTTTAACGGATATGTATTGTCAATATAAAAGAGTTTTACATTAACAACCAATCACGATATGCCACGTATGAAAAATGATGACTTACATTTGAAATTTTACTTAAACAAAAGTATATTTTTCTGATGTGATCGAATTACTGTGTAAAATTTTCACTAACAATACATTTACGTTTTTTTTTTTGTCCTTTGTCCACCAGTCTTCACGGGGGAAATGAGTCTTACATGACTAATCTGACTTGAGATACAGTAGTGATGTCCCTGACCACAAATGTATTATTTTTTACCTCATAGGGGATCGAACCTGAGCCAGAAGCTTAGACGAAATCCCTTAAGAAAATGCACATTCATCACTTGTGTCCCCCCTTGTGGTTAATACATACACATTTAATCCTAATAATTCTTTAAAAAAAGTTCCTAATAATATTTTTTGACTAGATAAATACTCCTTATAACGTAGGAGTATAAATTAATATTTGCTCTATAAGACTATTTTTTTTTTTGTCAAAATAATAATCAGCTTAATCGAACGTTGAAGCTCGCGGTTGCCGGTGAAGTAGAAAGCGAAGCTCTCAGCCTCTCACGATGACAATCACACCGCAACTCGTCGGAATCCCCAAAATGTCGTCGCTCCCGGAGGAACTGTGGAGGCGAATTCTCGAAATCGGTGTCGAAAGCAGCGGTTTCACCTACAAGGACCTCTGCTGTATCTCCATCTCTTGCCGCCGCTTCCACCGCCTCTCTTCCGATGACTCCCTCTGGAACCCCCTTCTCTCCTCCGATTTCCCTTCCCTTACACCCCCATCTTCTTCTTCTACTTCTCCTTCTGCTAAATCACTCTATAAATTGAGGTAAGATTGGAATTCTGGGTTTCCGATTTTATTTTTTTGGTTTTCTGAGCTTCCAAACATGGCCCCTGTCAATTTTCGATGATTTTATTATCTGGGTATTTATAAAGTTCAGATTTTTATTGATTTGTTTGATGTTTTTGGTGGTGAGATTCGAGAGAGACAAGGAGAGAAGAATAGCAGCTCATAAGAGAGTTGTGCTGAGAAAGGAGAGCCAGGTTGCCGAACATTCTAGAAAGCTCCGCAATATTCAGACACGGGTGGCTGAAGAGTCCATCAAAGCTGGAGAAACTGCAGTAGAGTTGTCCAGTTTGCGTAGGATCAGGTACTTCACTCATGTAGTGCATGTTTTGTAAATTCTTGTACATTTAAATGGATAGTTAAAATCAATTATATGTAGAGAAGTTTATGTTAGTAGCTTCTCACTGTCAAAATTGATTTAAGCTAATACCATAGTGTTATTTAGGAATAGAAGAGAGAAATGAGAGATATGACATGTGATGTAATAGGAAAAGAATATAGCGGTAGAAAGAAAAAGTGAATGGAAATAGGATGAAAGAGGATGCAGGGTGTGAATGAATCAAAATCCTTCAAATTAATATTACACCTAGTAAGTTGGTGAATGTATTGGTCATTAAGGGCGTCAAGAAACTGCATTTTTGTAAATTCTTGTACATTTGATTTGATAGTTAAAATCAACTATATGGAGAGAAGTTTATGTGAGTAGCTTCTGACCGCCACAATTGATTTACACTGATGCAAAAGCGCTGTTTGTTAAATATCTTTTGTTCATTGATTGAGGAAATGAACACTTTTACAGTTTTCCCCCTCTATCAGTTCAAGTTGATTACTATGAATGCCCTTGTTTTTATCATAAAAAGTTATAGGGGTGATTGAATTTTTCATTTCCTGGGTAACTACAGAGTTCAGATAGAAATAGAAAAGAGAGAAATGAGAGATATGGCAGGGATGTGATAGGAAAAGAATAGAGCGGTAGAAAGAAAAAGTGAGTGGAAATGGGATGAAATAGGAAATGACGTAGGGTGTGAATGAATCAAAACCCTTCAAATTATTATTACACGTAGTAAGTTGACGAATGTATTGGTCATTAAGGGTGTCAATCAACTGCATTTGACCTGTAAGTGTCTAACCATTGTATGCTGGGGATTATGGAAACTAGTTTAATTAAGAACTTGTTCAATTCGGTTATTTAAGAAGTTTTTTGAAATAAGTTCACAAGAACTTATAATAGGATCATAAGCTATTTTTATAAGTTCTACTAAACACCCATTTAAGTGTTTATGTCATAAGAGAAGCCTAAATAAGAGCTCTCTCAATCAACCCCTTTATCAGTGGTTAAATTGTAGTTTTGCTAGTTTGCCCCCTGTTGTGTTTGGTTTGTGCTATAGGCCTATGGCCTTTAGTAACATTCGTAACTTCATTGTGTATTCTGTTGATAGGATCTTGTGTTTGTTTTTTGTAGACAAGCCTCTGTAGCTTTGAACGTGTGGCAACCTGAGGTAGTCCGGGGTAGGCAAAAACAGATGGTGGAGCAGTGTGCTGTGCCTGCGGAATCTCGGATTCATGCACTTGAGATGGAACTTAGGCTTTGTAAGCAACAAATAATGGGGCTGGAGAAGTACCATGTAAGTTGTTGATGTTTCCATATGACTTATCATCTGTAAAGGTTCAAGAGGGTGTTGTTACTTACACAAAATTGTACCAGAAAGATGAGAAGCGCAGGCTTAATATTGCAAAGGAAGAGTTAGAGTCTATGAAGTATCATCCTCTACAGGAACATAAGCCTGTCAGTGGAAGGGAGAATGAGCATAACGTCACGCGGAAGAAGTCAAAAAGCTGCAATAGCTGTGAGGCTCTGACATTAATTCCTCCAATATTTGTCTACTTAATCAAAACTATTGGTTGCCTAAGAATGACTCTCTTTATTCACTGGTTTTTTACCCAAAGAGTCACATCTTCTAGTTTGTTAAATTTCTTTTGTAAATTGTACCTTCATTCCTTCTATATCTTTAGCTATTGTTACAGTAATGCTATCAATATTGGGATTGCATTGCTTCTGGTTGTTTGTCTTATTGTTCTGTTTGGATGCAAATCTAGTACTAAGGTGTGGTTCTTGATTGTGCAGTACAAGAGAAAAAATACAAAACGTCGTAGATGGATATGCATCTTGCAACAAGTACATAGTGATCTCATTCCCAAGAGGTAGTAATAAACTGCTGAACAACTGTCTATTGTCTGTTGATTTGCTGCCCGAAGAGTTACACATTCATATGAAAAATATTCTTCACTTTCTCAGGATTCCTTACATGTTCGAAAATCATGTTGCATCTTATACCAGTAATTGATGTGGATGTTTTGTTCCTCTAAATTTTGATGTTATTGGTGCGCTGCAATTTATATTTTCTTTTTCTTGATTGATATTTGATAGATCTAAATGGTCTCTGTAAAGAATTGGTTTTTGATGAAACACTATGGCATTATTTGATTCATGTAACCAATTATACCTGGTTGAAAAGTGCTTTATAGCAATTGGTGCTGTTATCCTGTTCTCAGTTGATGAATAGTAGGATTTAACTGCTTTATAGCAAAATTTGAGTCCTTTGTCTGCATTCTTAATTGGGATGGATCATGGAAGTGCGGGAACTGTCCGTCTTTTCTTTCTTCGCTTATTATGGTATGTTTTGGCAGGGAGATGTCGCGTTGGATGAAAAGTAAAATCCTTGGGAGTCGAATTTTGCTGAATTTTCATTAAAACTGGGAAGTTGTTCCTTCCCTGAAGACTGACTATCCAAATCCTCTGATCATTGCATTTGGTGGATATAATGTAATAGCAATACGGAATTGAGAACCTGTGGAACTAGGAAAAAAAAGGGTCTTGGAATCATAATGTGTAGCTTGAGAGTTCACATGGCTACTATGAGCCTGTTGGATTCGGACTTGTTGGAGTTTATCTACTAGAAAATGCACTAAATAAGCTCCAATTAGTGCTCTTTGATGCTCATCCAAACGGGTATTAGGTCCATCTTGTGACATGTGGGCTTCATGGAAACCCGTTGAGCTGGATGGAAGCAGGATCATAAGAGGGAGCACAATCATTAAAATTTTCTGTTCTACTGGTTGTTGATGTTCTTCTGCTTCTGTTTGTATCTTTTTTGCTTAGTTGTATTACTGTCTTCACATAACTGTGTTACAAAGTTTTGGTTATTTTCTTCTGGTTTTGAAGTTATAGCATTTATGATTTAGTACTGCATCCGTATGCTCCATTGAAGGAGATTCATTAAAAAGTGTCATCTTAGTTGGGTAGTTATCATCCCATGGTTCACACCATGTATAGCGTATTACACCTTCTGTGCATGTGTACTATTTTTTAAAAATTTTATTGTAGACATAATATTATACACTTCATATATGGTTGAAAAACTTAAGGTGTTACACCTATCCTCCACGAGGTGTTAGGTGAGTTATATTCTCCTGTCAGTTTCTCATGTTCACAAGGTACAGGCAAAGCTGCATATTGTCCTCTACTCCTGTAGTGCTGTTATATAAGATATCATTGTTACCCTATTTACAATTAGCAATAAGATATTCTACTTATATATAAGATGTTTGGCACTCTTCCTCAAGCTTAGAGTATATAAATTATAATGCACCAAACTTGTAACTTATATAACTAATTGTAGGACCTCTCTAAAACTCAGTAAAGCCATCTGCCAAAGCTAACTGTGATGTCCCCTGATATAATCTTCTCTTTAACATAATGGCAATTTGTCTCAATGTGCCTGGTCCTTTCATGAAACACCGGATGTAAATGAGTGTCATCAGTGTACTATCCCCAAATTTTAGCTCTTTAAGTAACTGTTTGAGCCATATAAGCTGATAGGTGGTAGAGTTCATGGCCCATTACTCTTCTTGTAAACTTGACCTTGCCACTAGTTTGTTTCTTGCTTTCCACGAACCACCAATGAAAATGTCAAAGTGGATCTCCTGTTAGTAGGACAACCTGCCCAATTTGCATCGGTGTATCTTACAACTCGTGCATGATCTTTGTCTTCATACAAGAGATTCTTTCCTGAAGTTCCTTTAGTATTTTTGAATGTGAATTTCAACATCTTAATGCCCTTCACATGGTGAGTTAAAAAATTGACTAACCACGCTCACAGTAAAAGAAATATCTGGATGAGTGATAGTGTGATAGTTCAATTTTCTAATTAATCTATTGTACCTCTCTGCATCTAAGAGGAGCTCCCCTCGTTCTGGTATAAGTTTAGCATTTGGTTCCACATGAGTGTCAATAGGTTTAACATTCATTAACTCTGTTTATTCTAAGATATCCATTGAATATTTTCTATCTATTGAATATTTTAAATTATGTAAGCATTTATACCAACTTATTTTTGTTCCATTTTATTTTATTTTTTTACATCAATATCGAAGCAAATAACTCACAAAGTTATAAGTGACCATATGAGCCTGACCAAATCTTTCAAAAGAGTGTTGAGAGAGTTGGAGAATGACAAATAGGTGTTGGTTCTTCTATCTAGGTGAGCTCCACCGTCGTTGTGGTGCGTCAGTGGGGGTGAGCTTCTCTATCTCTGTGATACACCGGTGTACAAAAAACTGATACTCGAGTTAATATGTGGGTGAGAGTAGACAATGTGTGTACTTTATGCCTTGCGGAAACCGCATTTTATAGAGTTGAGTTTTGAGGGCTTCGAGGTAGAGAAGTGTGAGGCTGGACAAGTTATCATGATGGACAAAGTATGACGATGAAGGAAGGTTGTTGTATCTCCTGACACCTTGTTTAACCGGACGAATAGGGGCAGACTTCTATATTGTATGAGATCTTCGAGTGCCACACATATACCTTGGGTAGAGAGTTGTTGATTTCAGAAAGAATTTGATGAATCATGACATATCAAGCAAAGCTCTCCATATGGACGAGTGGTTGCACATAGGCAACCGACCGTGGTAAGAGTCTGATTGCCATGTTCTAACTGTCATTGGGCATGGCCTCTGTAGGGGGTCGGCTGTAAGACCCAAAATTTTAGAATTAAATAGATAAATGATTTCCAGCTCACGCATAGGATTCTGTGTAAGCGTGAGAGGAACTTGACTCGTGTTTAATGTTTGGATTAATATTAAGAAGAGGAAAGTTCAGGAAATGACTAAGAATAGTAACATAGTCGTTATAGGCTACGGCACGAGTTTCATTCATTTCTGCCTTAGGGCAAAACCGTTAGTAAACGACTAATTTGCACTTAAAGACACGATGGGAAACTAATTCCAAAAATCTTCAGAGAAATGTTAGAACTTCTCTTAATCCTTCCATAATAAGCGTTTCGATACGAAACCCTGGAATTTACGAACACTCATTTCCGATACCGGGAGGTTTGCCGAAACTGAATCCCTGGTTTTTCTAGAGCTATTAAATTAACCTACGATGAAGACTTTTTCTATTCGGAGCTTCAAACGAAGATTCCACACGCGTACGCCCACTCTAATCGACGTTCCAAATCTTTCTTCAGAAGGAAGTTTCTACATCCGAGGTCAAAATCAAAAAGTGCATAAAGTGCATTTTAAGCCGGTAAACATTAAAAAACAAGCCTCGAAAACCAAAAATCATATTGATATTTCTTTGAAGAATTAGAAGATTCAGCGGGAAGAATATCGTGTCTAAAATACGTTGGAATCAGTAGGAAAAATCGGAATCGCGAAATAATCATTTTCTCACGTTTTCAATTTCCTATAAATAGGACTTCAAAAAATGAAAAAAATCAAAAAAAAAATCACACAACACACACACACGGCCGTGAACTTCTTGGAGGAAAGGAAGAGATTTGATTTTTTCCGGTTCTTGCCTGATCGTCGCTCTGTTCGTTGCTACGCGTAGGCCTCAAGGTACTGATGTTATTTCTTTCTTCTGATCTTAAATTTTGTCGCTTTTCTCTATGTCTTTATGTGCTCAAAGTTTTGAGCTTTTTGTAAAACTGTCCAAATAACTTGATTTTAGTGTCTAAACTTATTCCCTGCGTTCCCCTGAGCATGTTTAGCGGATTACATTTTGCCGAATGTCGCCGAAATGCCGCCGGAATTCATTTCTGTAGGAAATACCCATTTTTGGCTAAAGTTCCGTCCTTTGGGCTTAAAACTCTCGACTGAGCTTAGCGTTAGTAGGATTAGTCGTCATAATCGTCGTTGGTGTCGACCCCATCTAATTTGTTTTTCGAAATTTCAGTTTTGAATTTCTGAGCTAAAAATATTGACCAAAATACCCCTGCGACAGCTTTCGACCCGATAATTTTTCTGAGAGTTTCCCTGGCCTAGATATCGCCTAGGAATACCTAGGAATCGATTTAGACCGAAGAAAAAGTTCGGAAACCCTATTTTACATAGTGGCCGAAACCTATTGCTTAGGGTACCGTGTCCAAAAATAATTTTTGAGTCTCTATGACCTGAGCCATTGCGTAGCTCTTTTGATTGTCGAAATTTTGGCGCTGGTTTCATGTCATTCCGAGTTCTGTAGCTCGAGTTATGCTCGTTTTAGCGAACGAAGTTCCGTTGTCAATTCGTGCCTTAAGAGGAACTCTGAAGCTTTAAAAGCTTTCTTTCCGGTTTCGATTAGCGTTATTAGATAGTGTTACTTCTAGTAGGGCTTGTGTTGATGATTGTGTTTCCTTGTTCTAGGTTCACAACTTCCATGCCCAACTTCTACTCACGAAGGTAAGGGTAACTCGGTTTTAGAGTGTCTTTGAGTCTTGCCTGCTTTTATCGCACTGCCTGCGTTTGAGATGAAGATGTTTATATTGATTGGCATTGGATTATGATTATTATGCTTGCAATGTTGTATGCTTGCTTATATTGACTGTTTCTGAGGCTTGTGCCAAATGTTTTCTGAAGGCTTCGGCCGAGTAAACTTATTGAGACGTGTGTCTCCGTTTTCTGAGAGGCTTCGGCCGTTTACTGGTTTCTGTCATTGAACTGAGTTGGTATGCAATTGAATTGAGTTATGTTCGTTGATAATAGGAATAACATGTGGTTACTCCGAATTAATCATTGGTTTGGGGATTGTTGTTGACTGACTTGGCATATAGGCTTTGGTTCTTAAGTGGCGATGAGGTGGGTGTGGTCCCACGTGATTGTCCCGTCTTTCGAGGCGTTATAAAGTGGCAATGAGGTGGGTGTGGTCCCGCGGGATTGTCCCATCTTTCGAGATGTTCTAAAGTGGCGATGAGGTGGGTGTGGTCCCACGCGATTGTCCCGTCCGGAGTGGCGTAAAGTGGCAATGAGGTGGGTGTGGTCCCGCGTGATTGTCCCGTCTTGAGAGACGTTGCTGATCGATCCATTTTGGTAGAAGCATATAGTTGCATTATAGGGAACTAACACCTGACCCTATGTTGTTGGATTTTAGTTATTGGTTTATTGATATCTGAATTGATATTATACTGTTGAAGTTTTTGATATTTGAATTGATGTTATATGTTAGGTTGTCGATATCCGAATTGATGTTATATGATTAGGTTGTTGATATATGAGTTTAGTTATGTTGCTGGTTTATTTACCATGATAGGTAGTTAAATTTGAATAGCATGATTTTCTCTTTCATACATGATAATTGTATGGAGTTAACCCTTTTCTATTTGCTATTTGTTGTTTGGGCGCTTAACGCTATTAGGCGATGGTGAGCCTTCCGCTGAAGCTTAGCTGTTCGAGTCGGAGACCGTGATCGTGGGCGGTCGAGTAGAGGTGGATGAAGCAGTTGCTTCTCCCTTTTTGGTGGACTATGTTTGAGTTTCTTTTTCCTTATGAAAACTCTGTTGTTTAAACCTTATTTCGCCACTGTTAAAGTGTGCGTACTTATTTTGGAAACTTGTTCATGATGATGTAAGACACTATTATTATTATGTCGGGAACGGGTTGTTGAATAAAGTCTATGTTATATATTCAATTATGTTCAGTTGTTTCGAAAAGGGAAAAAATATATTGTGTTTTCTTAGGATTACGAAATAGTCCTTAGATTTTGTTAGGTAACTAATGTGACTCCTCAGTTGAGAAACCGGGGTGTTACAATTGTGGTATCAGAGCTTTGGTTGAGAAAACCAGAGCTTTTGGGTAGAGTGTCTTCTTAAGATGTTTGAACTCTGAGACCGATTGATGGGGTGTCAATCGGAGGAAGAGTGTGCTTGATTACTATTCATATAAATTATTCTTGAAGGTTGTTTATGGTGAATAACCTTATGCTAGTTATCGTTAATTATACATTTGATATAAGTATATACATAGTTAGTTATTATAGAACTTTGTGTTGTTCTGACCTGAGTTTCTGTTGTGGTCTTTGACTGTTCATGAAAACAGGAACAGGAGGTTTCCACAGCTGGACGAGACTCAAGGTTCAGACAACATGAATCCGATGGAGCAAGCTATTGCTAACCTGACTGCCCTTATGGCACAACAAGTTACCAACTCCGCTGCAAGGGAGGAAGCTGAAGCTCAACGTGCTGCTACTGCTGCTTTGGTGGCTGCACAAAACCATGCTGAAGAAAATGCTCGCCGTGTTCAGCGTGAGGAGCGTGAACAAGCTGCTGCTCAGACCAGAGGTCTGAACGATTTCAAGCGTCAGGATCCGCCGAAGTTCTCTGGGGCTTCGATCCGGAGGAAGCTGACTTATGGCTCCAGGAGTTGGAGAAGATCTTCACCTTTCTGCGTACCACTGCAGAGATGAAAGTGGATTATGCGACTTACCTGCTGACTGGTGAAGCTGAGTATTGGTGGCGCGGGGCTAGAGCTATGATGGAAGCCGACCATCAAGCTATCACTTGGGAGTGCTTCCGGGGAGCTTTCCTGGACAAGTACTTTCCTAAGAGTGCTAGAGCCGCCAAGGAAGCACAATTTCTGAGACTCCGTCAAGGAGGCATGACCGTAGCTGAGTATGCTTCTAAGTTGGAGTCGTTGGCGAAACATTTCCGCTACTTTCGAGGACAGATAGATGAAGGCTATATGTGCGAGCACTTCATTGATGGGCTGAGTTATGAGCTACAGAGGGCGGTGCAACCCCTAGGATTGAATCGCTACCAAGTGCTGGTGGAAAAGACCAAGGGAATTGAGGCCATTGATAATGCAAGGGGCAAATTCCAAGGTCAGAACAAGCTTAACCAAGGAAGTGGAGGTCCGGCTAGGACTAACCAAGGAAGAGGTGACAAGGGTAGGTATTTCCAGAAGAAGCCGTATGTTCGTCCCCAGGGTAGGGGGACAGCTTCTGGTTCTTTTTATCCCACGGGTGGGAATGCTATTGCACCGAGACCTCTAGGAGTGAGTTTGGACGGTGTGACTTGCTTCAAGTGTAACCAAAAGGGACATTACGCCAGCCACTGTCCCGAGGGTCCTCTGATGTGTTGGAACTGCAACAAGCCAGGCCATCTCGCTAGGGATTGCAGGATTCCTAAGGTTGAGGATGCTACAAATGTTGTTGGGGCTAGGAGGCCTACTGCTGGTGGAAGGGTCTACTCAATCAGTGGAACTGAAGCTGAGGAAGACGATGGTCTAATCCGCAGTACCTGCGAGATTGCGGGTAATTCCCTTATCGCGCTATTTGATTCTGGTGCTACGCATTCATTTATAGATATAGCTTGTGCGACAAGGTTAAAGCTAGAAGTGTCGAAGTTACCGTTTGACTTAACAGTGTCTACCCCTGCATCTAAGAGCTTAGTAACTAACACTGCATGTTTGGAATGTCCTTGGATGTACCTAGATAAGAAGTTTATAGCAAACTTAATCTGTTTACCTCTCAAGGGATTGGATGTGATCATAGGCATGGATTGGTTGTCCCACCATCATGTTCTTCTTGATTGCGCCAATAAGGTAGTTATCTTTCCCGATGCTGGACTCGCCGAGTTTCTGAACTCGTACTTTTCGAAGCTCTCTTTGAGGAAAGGAGCTTTGAGTTCTCTCATGTCTACAACCGTAATGGAAGCTAAGGAGAATGGAATACAAGGAATAGCTGTTGTGCAAGAGTTCGAGGATGTGTTCCCCGAAGACGTACCCGGAATACCTCCAGTTAGAGATATGGAGTTCACCATTGATATAGTCCCAGACACTGGACCTATATCGATCGCACCTTATCGTATGGCACCGGCAGAACTGACGGAGCTGAAGAGTCAACTTGAGGATTTAACCAAGAAGGGGTTTATCCGACCTAGCGTTTCTCCATGGGGAGCGCCAGTGCTACTTGTGAAGAAGAAAGACGGAAGATCACGACTTTGCGTGGACTATCGACAGTTGAACAAAGTCACGATAAAGAACTGTTATCCGTTGCCGAGGATTGACGACTTGATGGATCAATTGAAGGGTGCTGCTATTTTCTCGAAGATTGACCTGAGATCGGGATATCACCAGATTAGAGTCAAAGACGAGGATATCCAAAAGACGGCGCTTAGGACACGCTATGGGCACTACGAGTACTTAGTGATGCCGTTTGGAGTTACGAATGCACCAGCTGTATTCATGGATTACATGAATAGGATCTTTCATCCATTCTTGGATCGCTTCGTTGTGGTGTTCATCGACGACATCTTGATCTACTCGAGAAATCTTGAAGAACACGAGGAACATCTGCGTCAAGTATTGCAAGTTCTTCGGGAGAAGGTACTGTATGCTAACGCGGCAAAGTGTGAATTTTGGTTGGAAGAAGTAAAGTTTCTAGGACATGTCATCTCAAAGGAGGGCATTGTTGTGGATCCTAGTAAAGTAGAAGCGGTACTTGCATGGGACCGTCCTAAGACTGTGACGGATATTAGGAGTTTCATCGGTTTAGCTGGATATTACCGACGATTCATCGAAGGTTTCGCTAAGATTGCAGGACCATTAACAAAGCTTACTCGGAAGAACCAACCTTTCGCTTGGACAGAGGATTGTGAACAGAGTTTCCAGGATATGAAGGAGCGCTTGACGACCGCGCCAGTTCTGACTTTACCACAAGAGGAGGAACCCTACGAGGTTTACTGCGATGCTTCGTACCAAGGTTTGGGTTGTGTGTTGATGCAACACCGAAAGGCTGTGGCTTATTCTTCAAGGCAGTTGAAGATACATGAGCGGAACTATCCTACGCATGATTTGGAGTTAGCGGCTGTGGTATTTGCACTCAAGATTTGGAGGCACTATCTTTATGGGAGCACTTTCACTGTTTTTAGTGATCACAAGAGCCTGAAGTACCTGTTCGATCAGAAGGATCTGAATATGAGACAAAGGCGTTGGATGGAATTTATCAAGGACTATGATTTCACTTTGTTGTACCACCCAGGAAAAGCAAATGTTGTAGCAGACGCACTGAGTCGCCAGACAATTCATGTTTCATCGCTGATGATTAAGGAATTGGAACTTATCGAGACTTTTCGCGACCTCAGTTTGGGTATGCAAGTGACACCTGGAAAATTGAGCTTTGGGATGGTGACAATCACTAGTGATTTTCTGAACGAGATCAAGGTGAAGCAACTGTTAGATGAGGAGCTGATCGAGAAATGGAACTTGATCATTTTGGGAAAAGCGCCGGATTTCGAGGTAGGAACCGACAACATTATGCGTTGCAAAGGACGGGTCTGCGTGCCATTGGACATGGAGTTGAGAAGGATGATCCTTGACGAAGGTCACAAGAGTAGATTGAGTATTCATCCGGGATCGACAAAGATGTACCAAGATCTAAAGTTGAATTTCTGGTGGCCAAGAATGAAGAAGAATGTAGCAGATATGTGGCGGCATGTCTGACATGTCAGAAGGCGAAGATAGAACATCAAAAGCCTGCGGGTATGTTACAGTCACTTGATGTGCCGGAGTGGAAGTGGGACAGTATCTCTATGGATTTCGTGGTAGCTTTGCCAGCTACGAGGAAGAGATTTGATTCCATTTGGGTCATTGTGGACCGTCTGACGAAGTCAGCACATTTCATACCGGTGAAGACCACGTTCAATGTGGAGGCACTTGCAAAAGTGTATGTCGCTGAGATTGTACGACTTCATGGAGTACCCTCGAGTATTGTTTCTGACAGAGATCCGAAGTTTACTTCGCATTTCTGGAAGGCCTTGCACGAGGCGCTTGGCACGAAGTTGAGGTTGAGCTCTGCCTATCACCCTCAGACGGATGGGCAGACAGAGAGGACGATACAGTCATTGGAAGACTTGCTGCGAGCCTGTGTACTGGATAGTCAAGAAAGCTGGGATGAGCTGTTGCCGTTGATCGAATTTACTTATAACAACAATTTTCATGCTAGTATTGGAATGGCACCTTATGAGGCTTTGTATGGGAGGAGATGTAGAACTCCTTTATGTTGGTTTCAAGATGGCGAACATCTTCTCGTTGGACCTGAATTAGTACAACAGACTACTGAGAAAGTAAAACAAATACAAGAGAAGATGAGGACGTCACAGAGTCGACAAAAGAGTTATGCTGACACACGTCGGAGAGAACTGGAGTTCGAGGCGGGAGACCATGTGTTTCTTCGCGTGACACCAACTACCGGAGTGGGAAGGGCGATAAAGTCGAGGAAGCTGACACCGAAGTTCATTGGACCGTATCAGATTATCGAGCGAGTCGGTAAAGTAGCGTATCGGATTGCGTTGCCACCATTTCTGTCCAAGATTCATGATGTGCTACACGTGTCACAATTAAGGAAATATATTCCTGATCCCTCTCACATCATCAAGGAAGATGACATCCAACTTAGAGACAACTTGTCTTTTGAAGTGGCACCAATGAGGATTGAGGAACGTAGGATCAAGCAGTTGAGGAACAAGCAGGTTCCTCTGGTAAAAGTGATTTGGAACCAAGTCACGGGCGATGCTACTTGGGAACTAGAAGAGAAGATGAAGGAACAGTATCCGGAACTCTTCACTGAGCCTTAAATTTCGAGGACGAAACTTTCTTTTTGGGGGGTAGTATTGTAAGACCCAAAATTTTAGAATTAAATAGATAAATGATTTCCAGCTCACGCATAGGATTCTGTGTAAGCGTGAGAGGAACTTGACTCGTGTTTAATGTTTGGATTAATATTAAGAAGAGGAAAGTTCAGGAAATGACTAAGAATAGTAACATAGTCGTTATAGGCTACGGCACGAGTTTCATTCATTTCTGCCTTAGGGCAAAACCGTTAGTAAACGACTAATTTGCACTTAAAGACACGATGGGAAACTAATTCCAAAAATCTTCAGAGAAATGTTAGAACTTCTCTTAATCCTTCCATAATAAGCGTTTCGATACGAAACCCTGGAATTTACGAACACTCATTTCCTATTCGGAGCTTCAAACGAAGATTCCACACGCGTACGCCCACTCTAATCGACGTTCCAAATCTTTCTTCAGAAGGAAGTTTCTACATCCGAGGTCAAAATCAAAAAGTGCATAAAGTGCATTTTAAGCCGGTAAACATTAAAAAACAAGCCTCGAAAACCAAAAATCATATTGATATTTCTTTGAAGAATTAGAAGATTCAGCGGGAAGAATATCGTGTCTAAAATACGTTGGAATCAGTAGGAAAAATCGGAATCGCGAAATAATCATTTTCTCACGTTTTCAATTTCCTATAAATAGGACTTCAAAAAATGAAAAAAATCAAAAAAAAAATCACACAACACACACACACGGCCGTGAACTTCTTGGAGGAAAGGAAGAGATTTGATTTTTTCCGGTTCTTGCCTGATCGTCGCTCTGTTCGTTGCTACGCGTAGGCTTCAAGGTACTGATGTTATTTCTTTCTTCTGATCTTAAATTTTGTCGCTTTTCTCTATGTCTTTCTGTGCTCAAAGTTTTGAGCTTTTTGTAAAACTGTCCAAATAACTTGATTTTAGTGTCTAAACTTATTCCCTGCGTTCCCCTGAGCATGTTTAGCGGATTACATTTTGCCGAATGTCGCCGAAATGCCGCCGGAATTCATTTCTGTAGGAAATACCCATTTTTGGCTAAAGTTCCGTCCTTTGGGCTTAAAACTCTCGACTGAGCTTAGCGTTAGTAGGATTAGTCGTCATAATCGTCGTTGGTGTCGACCCCATCTAATTTGTTTTTCGAAATTTCAGTTTTGAATTTCTGAGCTAAAAATATTGACCAAAATACCCCTGCGACAGTTTTCGACCCGATAATTTTTCTGAGAGTTTCCCTGGCCTAGATATCGCCTAGGAATACCTAGGAATCGATTTAGACCGAAGAAAAAGTTCGGAAACCCTATTTTACATAGTGGCCGAAACCTATTGCTTAGGGTACCGTGTCCAAAAATAATTTTTGAGTCTCTATGACCTGAGCCATTGCGTAGCTCTTTTGATTGTCGAAATTTTGGCGCTGGTTTCATGTCATTCCGAGTTCTGTAGCTCGAGTTATGCTCGTTTTAGCGAACGAAGTTCCGTTGTCAATTCGTGCCTTAAGAGGAACTCTGAAGCTTTAAAAGCTTTCTTTCCGGTTTCGATTAGCGTTATTAGATAGTGTTACTTCTAGTAGGGCTTGTGTTGATGATTGTGTTTCCTTGTTCTAGGTTCACAACTTCCATGCCCAACTTCTACTCACGAAGGTAAGGGTAACTCGGTTTTAGAGTGTCTTTGAGTCTTGCCTGCTTTTATCGCACTGCCTGCGTTTGAGATGAAGATGTTTATATTGATTGGCATTGGATTATGATTATTATGCTTGCAATGTTGTATGCTTGCTTATATTGACTGTTTCTGAGGCTTGTGCCAAATGTTTTCTGAAGGCTTCGGCCGAGTAAACTTATTGAGACGTGTGTCTCCGTTTTCTGAGAGGCTTCGGCCGTTTACTGGTTTCTGTCATTGAACTGAGTTGGTATGCAATTGAATTGAGTTATGTTCGTTGATAATAGGAATAACATGTGGTTACTCCGAATTAATCATTGGTTTGGGGATTGTTGTTGACTGACTTGGCATATAGGCTTTGGTTCTTAAGTGGCGATGAGGTGGGTGTGGTCCCACGTGATTGTCCCGTCTTTCGAGGCGTTATAAAGTGGCAATGAGGTGGGTGTGGTCCCGCGGGATTGTCCCATCTTTCGAGATGTTCTAAAGTGGCGATGAGGTGGGTGTGGTCCCACGCGATTGTCCCGTCCGGAGTGGCGTAAAGTGGCAATGAGGTGGGTGTGGTCCCGCGTGATTGTCCCGTCTTGAGAGACGTTGCTGATCGATCCATTTTGGTAGAAGCATATAGTTGCATTATAGGGAACTAACACCTGACCCTATGTTGTTGGATTTTAGTTATTGGTTTATTGATATCTGAATTGATATTATACTGTTGAAGTTTTTGATATTTGAATTGATGTTATATGTTAGGTTGTCGATATCCGAATTGATGTTATATGATTAGGTTGTTGATATATGAGTTTAGTTATGTTGCTGGTTTATTTACCATGATAGGTAGTTAAATTTGAATAGCATGATTTTCTCTTTCATACATGATAATTGTATGGAGTTAACCCTTTTCTATTTGCTATTTGTTGTTTGGGCGCTTAACGCTATTAGGCGATGGTGAGCCTTCCGCTGAAGCTTAGCTGTTCGAGTCGGAGACCGTGATCGTGGGCGGTCGAGTAGAGGTGGATGAAGCAGTTGCTTCTCCCTTTTTGGTGGACTATGTTTGAGTTTCTTTTTCCTTATGAAAACTCTGTTGTTTAAACCTTATTTCGCCACTGTTAAAGTGTGCGTACTTATTTTGGAAACTTGTTCATGATGATGTAAGACACTATTATTATTATGTCGGGAACGGGTTGTTGAATAAAGTCTATGTTATATATTCAATTATGTTCAGTTGTTTCGAAAAGGGAAAAAATATATTGTGTTTTCTTAGGATTACGAAATAGTCCTTAGATTTTGTTAGGTAACTAATGTGACTCCTCAGTTGAGAAACCGGGGTGTTACAATTGTGGTATCAGAGCTTTGGTTGAGAAAACCAGAGCTTTTGGGTAGAGTGTCTTCTTAAGATGTTTGAACTCTGAGACCGATTGATGGGGTGTCAATCGGAGGAAGAGTGTGCTTGATTACTATTCATATAAATTATTCTTGAAGGTTGTTTATGGTGAATAACCTTATGCTAGTTATCGTTAATTATACATTTGATATAAGTATATACATAGTTAGTTATTATAGAACTTTGTGTTGTTCTGACCTGAGTTTCTGTTGTGGTCTTTGACTGTTCATGAAAACAGGAACAGGAGGTTTCCACAGCTGGACGAGACTCAAGGTTCAGACAACATGAATCCGATGGAGCAAGCTATTGCTAACCTGACTGCCCTTATGGCACAACAAGTTACCAACTCCGCTGCAAGGGAGGAAGCTGAAGCTCAACGTGCTGCTACTGCTGCTTTGGTGGCTGCACAAAACCATGCTGAAGAAAATGCTCGCCGTGTTCAGCGTGAGGAGCGTGAACAAGCTGCTGCTCAGACCAGAGGTCTGAACGATTTCAAGCGTCAGGATCCGCCGAAGTTCTCTGGGGCTTCGATCCGGAGGAAGCTGACTTATGGCTCCAGGAGTTGGAGAAGATCTTCACCTTTCTGCGTACCACTGCAGAGATGAAAGTGGATTATGCGACTTACCTGCTGACTGGTGAAGCTGAGTATTGGTGGCGCGGGGCTAGAGCTATGATGGAAGCCGACCATCAAGCTATCACTTGGGAGTGCTTCCGGGGAGCTTTCCCTGGACAAGTACTTTCCTAAGAGTGCTAGAGCCGCCAAGGAAGCACAATTTCTGAGACTCCGTCAAGGAGGCATGACCGTAGCTGAGTATGCTTCTAAGTTGGAGTCGTTGGCGAAACATTTCCGCTACTTTCGAGGACAGATAGATGAAGGCTATATGTGCGAGCACTTCATTGATGGGCTGAGTTATGAGCTACAGAGGGCGGTGCAACCCCTAGGATTGAATCGCTACCAAGTGCTGGTGGAAAAGACCAAGGGAATTGAGGCCATTGATAATGCAAGGGGCAAATTCCAAGGTCAGAACAAGCTTAACCAAGGAAGTGGAGGTCCGGCTAGGACTAACCAAGGAAGAGGTGACAAGGGTAGGTATTTCCAGAAGAAGCCGTATGTTCGTCCCCAGGGTAGGGGACAGCTTCTGGTTCTTTTTATCCCACGGGT